>NC_081844.1:37410289-38047342 GCF_963259705.1 Myotis daubentonii
AAATGCATCTGAGTATTTTGTTATCTCTCTGGTCTGGGTCAGTCACAGAGGTCACCAGGCTCATCCCTCTGTTTTAGAGATGGGGAAACTGAGGCTCACCAAAGGCAAGTGACTGCCCCAGGAAAGGTGGGGACGGAAGCAGGATGTGGGTTCCCAGGCTGCCTTCCCTCTAGTCCAGCATGCGGGGTTTCCTGCCCTGCCCAGAATTACTCCTCTCTGCCAAGTCATAGCCATTATCTTCTGGGAAGCATCCATTTCTGAATTTGTCCTATTTCCAACTTTCAGCTCTTTCAGTGGATCCTTAGAGAAATAACCCACCTACCTAAAACCCCTTACCTTTCAAGATCACACACAACTAACCCACAGAAAGGAGACACGGAGTTCTCAGGACAGCCAAACAGACACCTCAAATGCTCAGAGCAAGGTTCCATGGAGCTCTTGAGGAACTCACACCCAACAGGTCATGGTCAGGTGACCTGTGGGCAGCAGGTGTCCTCTTCCTTGGGGACACCTTATTTCATAAACATTTAGTCCCCTACATCCTGCCACTTTTGTCTTAGCCTCCATGGCCTTCTGCAGGGAAACAAGTGTGCCAGGGATTCCATAGTCCAAGCAGTCCCTGCCGGGCAGGCACTCGGAGCTACCTGAGTCACCTGGTCATTGGGAGCCATTGGGGGAGGCATTGGGAGAGCCCTGACCTTGGAGAGGGGGACCAAATATCCAGGTCTGGCCCCCCAGTTGTACCCGACCAACCACAGGACCCTGTGCAATCACAGAGGTTTCCTGGGCCTCAGTTTCCTCATTGGTAAAATGGGGTGAGATTTCTTGTTGCAAGATTACTGAAAGGATTTAGATGAGACCATTTGTATGAAGGCAACTGGGACAGAGCTTCACACCACTGGCACTCAATCAATGTCAGCTGAATCTGAGTTCTCCTGCCCTCCCAAAAGGGTCGTCTGCTTCATCGTGGCTGATATCACCTGCCCAGGTCACGCTGGACTTACTCTGACATCCGACATTCCTGAAACTCCAGTAATCCTAAATACTTCTCTCCTCTAAAGGAACTCTTCCACCCATAGGAGGAAACACAGCAGCTCTGCTGGGGCTCCTTCAGAAGCAGCCAGCATGGGGGAGCTCTGGGTTGCACCTGACTTCTCTGGCCCAGTTATTCACAGCTGTACACCTATGGGCCCTAAGGGGATCTCAGGTGCCAATGGATGGCAAGAAGTCACCTAACAAAGCCACCACAACGGGACCCGTCCATTCTGATGGGGAAGACTTTCCTCAGCAAAGGCTCTGTTTGTGCTGCCGATGCACTGTCAGGTCTCAGGCCTGGCATCTTCCCTGGGTCTAGATTTGTGGTGGGACTCAATAATGCCACATTCCCCAGGGGAGCAGGTTTCCATAGCCCCAGTGGAGTAACCTATCCCCAGAGTCATCTTCTCTGACTCAGCCCTGGGAGAAGAGCGAAGATCTAGACCACTTTCACTCTTTGGCCCCTCTTCATTTTGCCCCAAACTCTGAACCTCACAGATATCCAAAGTCCCTGGATCCCCAAAGCTGTCTGAGGACCTGAGCCTGATGGGCAGGCCAGAGAAGAGTGGGGTCATGGGCCAGACCCTGGCAGCTCTGAGAGGACACCTCTAGTCCCCAGCCACTTTTTATGGAGGCCCAGGAGTTGCGAAGTCTCGTGATGTCTTGGAACTGATTCCCTTGATGTTTTCGGAACTGTAAAGACAAGTTGGCTTCTGGATAAGACTCCTGGGTTTGTGTAGGCAGGACCAGAGCCCATGAAGGCCTAAAGTCTCCAAAACACTACTTCCAAGGGTAAGAGGACCCCCTTACAGGAGGAGAAAGAAAGAATGAATGATAAATTCCTGGGATGGGTCTGAGCAGGCGTGACCTATGGAACAGGACAAAAAGCAAAGGAACAGCACTTCATGAAGATCCCCTGAGTAGCTAAGAGTCTGTGCAGGATGAGGGAGGCAGGAATGAGGCCCACAGAGAAAACGCATTCTTGTCAAAGGGCTACTTCCCTTTCCATCCCAAAGGAATTGCATCCAAGCTCCCACCAGCCATGGACTGGAAACGTATTGTGCTGGAGCAGTTCGGCAGTGTCTGAATTTATTTTTTAAAAACTGGCTCGAAGGGCTTGGGACCTTGTGCAAGATTTGTACGCCGTGTGCAAAACTCAGCCTTGTGCAGACAACCAGAGAAGTTGAGAAGCTGCCTTCTGCGCGCAGGGCATCCCCTGCCTAGTTTGTGCTTTGTCTAACCCCACGATCTCTCTTTGTTCCAGCAACTACTTTCTGAAACCCTGTGAAGGCGTGCTCGGCCACAGTGGCTCCAGGGCAGTTTATAAATGCCCTAGAATCCATCATTTTGCTTTCGAGCCAAGAGTGTATATCAGATACACTCTTCAAATGGGGTGCAACCTGAGGGCCGACTTCCTGAGCACTTTGATGCAGGCTCTTGAAGATTCTCTTTATATCTAACTTCCAAAATAAAAGCAGCAGATGCAGTAATCCCACTCAGGCAAGTTGCCATCGGTGGCTGGCAGGGGAAGAGGCATATTAGCGTGAAGCTGGGCAAAGGTAAAGAACAAGGATTTGGCCCTGGGCAGAGCAGGGAGAATAGGCGGGAAGGATGCACTTGGCAGAAAGCTATAAAGCTAAGGTAGAAAGTATTAGTTCACCCTCTGGGGATAGGTTACTCCATGTAGATGACTACGAATAAGGAAATAAACACCTGCGTCAAATCCTTCCCAGAGTACGTGCGGTCCCCGCCAGGGTCTTTACCCAGGACAGGGTCCATATTCTTGCCCAACCCCCAACCCCAGAGGTCACATGCTCATTGTTCCACTTAAGCCAAATTTTTTTTTTTTTGATCTTGCCTTAAGTCAACACATCCCCAAAACATATCGTATAAAAGTACACTTTATAAAGAAAAATAAATATTTTGAGTCAAAAAGATGAAAACAAGTTGTAAACATGGAACCGAAATGGAGAAATACACATCTGTTCACTTAGGGAACCAAACAGGGTTACATCGAATCAAATTCATTGAAACCGAAAGAAAAGGAGAAGCTTTTCTCGGGAGCTCTTCGATTTAGGAAAAGAATCACTGTAGCATGCTCACCTTGAACCAGGGGCTGGGTGTGGTGGTTCTTGTACAAAGGAAAATCTGTGAGCGGGGCGGAGATCTGAGGTGAAGGAGGGAGGGAAGAGAGACTGGAAGATTGCATAGTTGTGAAACAGTGGCTTCTATCAAGGTGAACAAGTGCATCATCTGATAAAATAGCATTTGATATATATTTTTCTCTGTTCATTTCTGTTTACCATCTTTTTCTCTGTCCACCAAGCATTTCAGACAGGGAAACATATATACAGTACACACACACACACACACACACACACACACACACACACGCTAGCGCTACACATGAATGGCATAGCCATACTTTACAATGACCCCTCACCACTTGTTCTGGCAACATTTGCATTAACCGATACACTTTGGCTACAGTCTCACCCCATTTCTTGTAAAAACTTGTGTCTTGGATGATTTTTTCCTTCTTTAGCCATGAAAGGGGGCAGGTGAGAATGGGGGCGTCGAGGAAAGCACCAGAAATGGTTCTGTTTTCTTATTAAACTTCTGTGGAAATGCCTCCCATTTGGGTAGGAGAGAGAGGGTTTACAATTTTGAAGAGATGGGGGAAAAACAACTGCCTCTTTTTTTGAACATTCTTGAGGTAAACATATTTGTTAACACCTTAGGCAGCAGACACACTGACAGTGCTGTTGAGAAACCTTAGACTGAGGGGGGAAACAACGCCAAATGTAACATGAACGCTCAGAACATTTATAAAGCACATCTACATTTTAATTAATTTCCCTTTCCTCTCATTCAGCCAACCCCTTTGAATAACATAGAACAGAACAGAAATACGAATAATTTCCTATAATTTCCTACACTGGGCATCCTTTATTCCATCCCACTGTAAACCTCTTGTGCTCACATCCTCAAGGTTGTGAACCAACTGAAAATTAAAAGAAAGATGAACATACTTCACTTTTTCCATTCTTCCCATCTGCCTCAAGCATATATATATATATATGTATATACACATACATATATATGATAGTTTACATTAATATAGGAAATAGCAAAGCTCTTTTAGTTACATTTATACAGAATCACTGCATCTGATCTTTATTTTCTATTCTCTCTCTTTTTGGATAAACAATTGGCTATAACAATCTACAGTAAGGCTTCACAGAAAGAATTCTGCATGTTTTTGTTTTTCTCTAAGAACCAAAGTTTATAAAATGAGGTTTGATTCTAGCACCTTAGACAGTATTAGTGATGTTGTTCCCTTGGGAGAAGTTAGCACTACCCAGCACCTCAGGCCAATCTCAGTCTGTTCCACACTTTTCAAAGGTATTGCCAAAGGAGGACACACAGCGCGGTGGAGATGGAGGAGCGGGGGGGAACACAGCCACACCCCGGGGTTAAAATCTCAGCAACGTACAAACACACCCGTCAACACAGGTCAAGTTGCTGTCCCCAAGTTAATGATCACTTAGTGTTTCCGTGCTGCCAATGAGTCCTTTTGAGTTAACCCTCCCCCCATGAGGTAAGGAATAGCAGGGTGTCCATTTTAGATGGGGAGACTGAGTCAGGAGACGGATGCAGGTCAGCAGGTCACAGAGGACACAGTCTGGGCTAAGACACAGAGGCAGGGATGCCCAACCTCTAGCCTCTTAGCCCCAAACTATCCCTCTCATCACCTTGGACCCGTGAATTGAGATTTTGCAAAAGCAGTTTATTTGGCCGCTGATGAGGAAGCAAAACAAACAAATTTTTAAAAAAATATCAGCACCAAAGGAAGTTCAAAAGAAGCTGCTCGATGCTCCCTCGTCCAATATTCCATGGAGACAGCAACTTTCACAAGAAAGGAGACAACGCGTCACAGGGTTAACCACCTTGGGTGCCGGCGCCCTGCCCGGGAGTTGAAACTGCACAGAGCGGTTGGTTCCCGTCGTAGTGCCTGTGTTGGCAGAGGACTGATCCACTCCCACCAAATCTGCAGCAGAACCTCCATCCCATAATTATACAACGCTAGAGAGGTCTCTACCTCTGTATCTATTTATACACGTTTACACGGAAGTCCTTGACTGCACTGGCACATGACCCCACGCGAAAGTGCTGGCCTTGCTGTTTGCTGCAAGTGGCCGCCTTGACGGGGGTCACACGAGAGAAGCACCACAGGAAAAGGCACCACAAGGTTTCGAGAAGTTAAATTGCCTGCTGTCGCCGCCCTGACCTCACTGTGGTGGGGGAACTGAAAGCCTTCCGTCTCTAGCCAGGGCCACTGATTCAAAAAGGGTCCTGTCCCATGTATACCTGTCCATTTCTGAGCCACAGGGAGAGGGGGAAGGAAGAGGTGAATGTGGTTCTTCTTACTGCAATTTCTTTTTGGCTACTGGAAAGGGAACACGTTTCCGTTCTTAAAAAAGAAAAAGGGGGACCCGGCCTTTGGAAACCAAGCCCTCCTAAGAAAGGGAGACGAATAAAAATCCTGTGCGAAGGCAAGTTCTGCGTGGAAGTCTGTCCTACTCATGTGATTCCGTGGGGGCATTGCGGTTGGAAAAGAAAGAAGAAATGCAGGAATGACATCTGTAGGCACCATTAGCCACAAATAGCACCGGGTCTAGAGTAATGAGGACAGACAGATGTCCACATCTGTCCACATAGCTGAGAACCATGAGAGTTGGCTGGGAATCACTATGACACCATCCTTAGAGTCTGGCCAAGGAAACTGGAAGTCCTTGGCCGTTCGGAGCACCAAGTATGACATGTGCCACTGACAACCAGGGGAGGATGGGGGCAGCCAGGACCGCACAGCAGATGCGAGATGGCATTCCAATTTTCACTAGTTACTTGCCGGCCTTGAAATAGCCCTTCCTATGTTTCTTGTTCCTGGCAGGGGGCCACACTCCTCACGGGAATAGGAAGCCTGTATGGGTGAGGGGTGCGGAGTTCTCCCCACCAGCCATTTCCCTTCCCTCATCCTGGTTAGAAAAAGGAAAGCCAACTGGCCCTGCTGGTGTGATCTGGAAGGCTCCCGGTACTGACTGTCTAAAACCCATGGAGACAGAACCGGGAGGCCTGAGACCAGGATCAAAATAACTCACTGCAGGGACCCTCTTCCCAGACTCTGGTCAATGCTCCGACTAGGCACAGGGCCTGGTCACAGGGGTAGTCCGAACAAGCAGCCTCTGTGTGTACTATTTAAATGGAATTCTTTCTTTTCCGTCCGGTTCCTCAAACTGGTATTTGTTTATTTGTGGGTTTTTTAGCTTAAATTGTTTTTCAAATTCTGACATTTATCAATACCAAAAATGATAATCCCATTTCAGTGTGAGGAAAAATGAATTGTTCCGACCTCTTTCTTTCCAACAACCTGAATTATGTATCCAAACCTACTCTGGGGACGTGGACAGCAGGGGCAAGCAGAAGACTTCCGTCGGAAGAGTCCTCCTTGGCAGAGGCCTTCTCTAGCACCTTCAGGGGGACAGAGCAAAGCCCCATGGATACCCCATCTGCCCCTGTCCCTGCCCTTGGTCTCCTATTACGTTATTTTCCACCCGTATGCCTCCTGTCCTGACAGACTTGGGTATTTGGAGTCTGTGTCTGCCCACGGATTTAGGAGAACGGCCTCTGCCCGTTTGTTCCTCCCAGGACTTCCTACAACTTCCTTCTGGGCAGGAAATGTACTGATGGCGCATAGCCCCTGCCTCTCTGCTGACCTAAGGTCACGGTGTCCTGACCACAGTCCCAGCAACCACAGTGGGTGGAGTCTAGATGGGCAAGTGCAGTTCTGAGCGGCTGGACGGGGAGGGCTGGCTCCCCTCGCCTTCCTCCCCAGCTCCTCTTGCTGCTGCTGGCCAAGGGAGATGGCAGAGAGAGGAGAAATCCACATCTGTCATTATTACTGCTCCCTCAGTGAGACCAAGGGGAAGGTGCAACCCGCGGCACTGGTTCGTAGCACTGGAGAAGGGAAATACTGCCAGGGCTCTGCTCACAGGCTGCGTCCTCCAAAGGGTTTCCCTTGTTTTCAGAGTCAAGAGCTCCCTCTGCTGGACGCCTGTATCACATGCTGCCTTCCACTGGAGTTCTTGTTTTTAGCCAAGCCATGGTGGCCAGAGAAGGTTAGATCAAAAGGAACATTTTGGAAACAAAGATGACTAGAGAGGCTAAATAATTGGTCCAAGGTCACACAGTGTTGGGCCAGAGCTCAGATTTACTGATTTCCTACCAGGAGTCTTTACACTATCCTGTTATGACAAGTGGGGTCATCATTCTCAGCCTTTCTACCTTCCAAATTTTCATTCAATATTTTCCCTCCCTTACTGCATCGCACATGGCAGGGGCTATGTTTTGCATATAATAAATGTTCAATGAAGCGGAATTATGTTTTAAGAATAAGAGCTTCTTTTTCCATTCAAGGGGGTTTCTTAGTTATGTAGTTTATGTCCTCAGCCAAATGCATAAGGGCTCCCCTTGCCTGTAGCACAGGTTTCACATAAGCAATACCTGTGCAGGTCAGGTGTGAGAAAGCACAAGGGTCCCTCTGGCCTTCCTCCCACCATCTTTGGCTAAGTCATTGCCCTTAGAGCTGCTCTGGAGAGGTGGGGTTAGAACTAGGCTCACTGATATTCCCTTAGGTTGAGAATTTGGTCGATAACAGGTGGCCATAAGCCTACGTGTTCAGGAGGGCTCAGCCTATAGTCCACTGCGAATTATCTTTTACACCATCAAACTTTGGAAACTGTGTTCTACTCACACAGCTGCTGCTCAGAACAGAAGGGCTGCTGACGAAGATCAGATACACAAGGGAAAAGGGAAGGAAAGATTCCCAGCTAGGCACCAGGGTGAGTCTCCTGTGGGTGACTGGAGCCCCTGCAGCAAATTCCCACCTCATTGAATGGACAGCGAGGGACAAGGGCACACACCTTCAGCTCAGAACTGCCAAGTTCTAGAACTTTCCTTTGCTGGATGCATGCCTGGTCATTTGTTCAGGGGGTGGGGGTGGGGATAGCTGGAATCTCAAAACTAGCGGCGTTTAGGAGTGCTTCTTTTAAACCTTCGCATTCACATACAAGAAGCCAGTTTCTCAGACACAGCTAATGCTCAGAGTGGAGAGAAGCAACGAGAATATTTTATTAGCCCTTTAGGGGAAATTACAAATTTTATGCACTCAAGACTGAATTACCTGAGAGTTTCAAATAGTTTTGCTCTATAAAGAGTCACTTAGCAGTGTCATCAGTTTTATTGGGTTAAAATGGGAAGAATGACTGGTAGGGAACGTATCCCAGAAAAAATAAACAAAGGTAAGAAAGTATCTTAAAAAATAAGCATCATGTTGAGTAGAGAGCTTGGATTCCAGCCTTCCGACCCTGCAGGCTGCTTCCCTCACCAGGTAGACGGGTTGGGAGAGCCAGTGGCAGTGAGCACACGGAAGGCCCCAAACATCCCTCCAGGGGAAGTCAGTGAGGTCAGAGCAGGATTCTGTGGCCCGTCCTCGGGCACACATGTGAGGAAATGCTGAGGAGCTCTGCCCAGCTGCAGGAGCACAACCTGCTGCTTTGAACAGCAAGCCACAGGTTAACAACCCACAGACGCCAAGAGGTGTCAGTGAGCACCAGGGGGTTCTCCTCCTCATTCCTTTCTTCCCTCCTCTCTTTGTCCTCTCCTCTCGCTCTCCCTTCCTCCCTCCCTCCGTTCCTCCTTTCTTTCCTTCCTTTCCTACCTGTATATTTTCTTCTGTAACAAATCTGTGATTTTTTTTTTAAAGTGAAAGAAAAAAGCCACATAGGAAGGCAAGGGTGCACCATAGCCCTTCCAGATTGTACTCTCATTTTCCCATGTCTTATCCCCAAGTTCCTCTCCTTGTAGCCCAAGGAGATGTTTTCGGTAATACTCATAGAAAAATGGGTTTCTTATAAACATGTCTTGTCACAAAAGAGTCCCTGCCAGGAAACAGACAATGGAACTAGTAGACACTGGGGATTGGCACTGGGGATAAGGGACATCAACAGAGGGGAGAAGGTAGGTGTCCCACATGCTCCTGGCATGACCCTCTGCAGCAGCTGGCCATGTGCCGCGCCACCAGGGGCTGCAGACACAGACGTGCACGTGGGACAGGTTAGGGAAGGGGACCCCAAAGGCTGCTCCTGTGGAGAGGGTCTTGGAAAGGTTTCTAGGGGCTCTGTTTTCTCCTACCTAACACAGTGGCTATCTTACCAACCCATGTCTAGATCCCAAACATTTTAGGACATGGCTCCCATTGCCGCAGGTGGCTCCCCTTGCCCGCCCAGTCAAAGGAGCCTCACAATGGGATGCAGGTCAGGAAAGAAGGCTTGTGGCTCAAAGCACTGAGTTCCATTAGTACCTTGTCCCTCCAGGTAACCCCTAACCCAATTCCCTGGCTCGTTGGGCCACGTGACTGCTATCACCAGGCGGGAGGGAACTCGAGTGGACACCTGTTTCTTCCCAGTCTGTCTGTCGGACTTGTCATGGCCGTCACTGCCACAGGGAGGTACGTGGCACGGCACGAAAATTGGTCTGTCCCACAAAGCGATTGCTCTGAAGTGTCTCCCATCTGTTAGAGTCCCCAGAAGGGGATCACACTCCCTTTCTCAGGGCCAGGCTCCCAGCACCTGCAGCTATGATAACGCAGGGCAGGACCCCTCAGGCTTGGGTTTCACCGGCCACAGATCCTGGACATCTGCCACAGAGCTGACCTCGCGGTAGCTTCCCATCTTCCCTTTGTACACATCCTCTGCTCCCTGCTCCAGTGACAACGTGTGATTAGAATTCCAGAAAGTGGAGAGCCGCTGCCCAGAGACTCCGGGCTGCTCTGCGAGCCTCCTGGGGAAACTGGAGACTCACACAATCCCAGCACAACCCTCCACTGGCTTCCTGTCCCAGATGGGATGAAGGGGTGAAGACATATGCCAGCTCCAGGGAGTCTTCATGGCCAGGCCTGGGAGAAAGACATGACCAGCTAGGCTAGGGCTATTTCAAGTCCGGCAAGAGCCCTAAACATCATAATTCTCTGTTCCATCAATTTTTTAAGCCCTTTAAGAAAAAGATACATACATATATATACGTGTGTGTGTTTGTATATATATATACACATATAAATGTGTATATATATACAAATTTAAACACACTGTATATATACATATAAATGCCCAAGATTGGCACATTTATGTATCCAGATGTGATGGATAAGCTTAAAATGCAGTTATATGGTCATGTACTGTTATTGGCCGCCCCAGTTCTACACAATTCCTGATAATCTCAAAATGTCAGATCACCGCATAGCTTATGTGGTTTTCACTGTTCTCTCTCTCTCTCTCTCTCTCTCTCTCTCTCTCTCTCTCTCCCTCTCCCTCTCCCTCTCTATCCCATTCATAATCATTATAATTTCAAATGAATACAAATGAAGCCCTCATAATGAGGAGGTGCAGTAGGTTAGCCTCCAGGGCAGGGCTGCAGGGGCGCCCCGGTGCTGTGGGATATTATACCGCACAGGGGCTTTCTGTGTGTTGGTGACATAATGCCCTGGATAGCCCAGGGTCTGTGAAAACTTGGTATTTTCACTTGGAGGCCCATGTTGGCCTCATAAGTTATCAGTGAGCGTCCCCAACTGCTGAAGTTAACAGATCTGCCCCTCTCTCCTGCCCCCCATCCCATAGGTCTCCCTCAGGAGCCAGGGCCACACCTTGTAAAGGCATATGCATTCACTAAAGGAAGAGAGGGCAGGGCACCTGTCCTTGACACTGGGCGGCTGGACCGGTGGAGAGGCTGAGGCCACTGCTCAGAGGCGTGTGGAGTGACAGCTTCTGGGAGCTGATGATGTGTTGGCAGAAGCATGCAGCAACAGTGGCATCCAGGCAAGTGAACAGGCGGAAGGGGCTGAGTTTGACAAACACCCCTGCCGGAAGCAGTGTGCCTATGGCTGGCCTATAGAAGCGGGTCTTTTGGAATCAATGCCAAGGTTGTAGCGGTCATGAGCGCAGGCTAGAGAAGGGCAGAGGAGTGGCTGAGAAGCACAGAATGGTCTGGGCCAGGCAGCACCAAAGCTGAAGACATCCCGTCCTCAGGTCCTGGGTTCAAGGAAAGGGCATCAAACCTCCATGCTTACTACCTTGGGGTCCTAAAGAAACTCACAAGGGTCCTCCCAGTCCTGTGTCTAAGGTGGAGGGGACCACAATGGACCACTGAGTCCCACATCTTTTCTCAGCAACAACAGAGCCATATTCACACCAAATCACCTTCTCTTTCTCTTTGTCCCTTCTTCCCTCTGAAAGGAAAAGGAAGTAATTCTCTTCTTTCCCTGAAGGCTGGCCTCATATTTGCAAAATAACAAGTGGGTTCACTCTGGTTTTAAAACGCGGGGGAAGCCCCCACTGAGCTCTGTGGATGCTCCTTCTGTGGCACATAGATTGCAAAGGATTCAGGGAGAGGGCCCTCCTAATACCAAATGAGCATCCGAACAGCTACAAGGCTCTGGGGGCACCTCCAGGAAGCTTTGATTTGGGGCTGGAATTCCCACCTGCTTAGCTCAGCAGGTGGTTTGGCTCTTTGTAGAAACTAGTGAACCTTGGGCCCAGCACTTGACAAAGAATTTGAGATGCGCTCTGTTTTAGAATTCAGACCTGATTCCTTGAGTGTGTTTGGGAAGGCAAGAACTTTGCACATAGAAAAACAAATGAGAAATTTAAAAAGGCTTGGTGTTAAAGTTAGGCAGCTAAGAAATTGAAAACTCCACCACCAAAATATATATATATATAAATAAATAAAATAGCCACATGTTCTGATTTTTTTTTCCTAGTAAAGACCCCTGTCTTTGGAAGCCAAGACTTTGCAGCAAACAACAGAGAGCCAGACTCTCCAAGGACATAAACCAACCAAAAAGTACCCAGCTGTTCTAGCACAGCTTAAGCAAACCATTATAACCATTCTCTGGGTCTGGAGAGAGAAGATGAAGGCTATGCAAAACTGAAGCGGAGCCCAGGAGGAATGATGGAAATCATAGAACCATATCTGCTGGTCACAGGACATGCTCACTGCTATTTGCCTTCATTTTCTCTCAAAGGAAGAAGAGCAACCGATATGTATTTGCTTCTCAGAATAACATCCTCTGATGTTCAAGTCCTTCCTTTTTTTGCCCAATGTATGGGAAGGAAGACAGAGAATAACACTCTGGGGCAGAGAACATATTTCTTGACCCATCTTAACATAGCTGTTATTCTGTCCTCTTGTAGTCATTTAAAAATATCCATTAATCAAAAAAGAGAAGAGGAGTTAGATCACCATCCCCTCCTCCACAGCACCTAGCATGGTGCTTTGCACACAGCAGGTGCTCAGCTAATGCTTAAAAGGATTTTAAATAGGAAGCAAACCTGACAACCATATACTTTTTACCCTCGAAGGACTTTCCCAGACAGTCACCACCTCATCCTCACAACACCCCTGTGAGGTAAGTAAGCAATACTCTTTCCTTCTTTACAGAAAAGTAAACCGGTCCCGAGAGTGCGACTTGACTTGGGTCTGCAGAAAGATAGAGGCCTGAATTCATTACTCCCAAGAACATGACCACTTCATGAGAACGTGCCTTTCCTTGCTTTAGATGCTTCCTCTTGCCCTTTAGTAAAACAATAATGCTTAAACCGGTCACTCAGTAAAATCCATGTCCTCTGTTTGCAAAGAACATGCTTTGCTATTTCTGCCCCAGAGAGCATAGGAAGTAATGATTAGATGGTCGCACATATGTTTGCTCCCACATACTTCTGGAAGCCCTCCTCTTCTTTATCATTCTTCCTACCCATCTACTGAGTCCTTCTGTCCTCGGTGGCTCCACATGTCCATCTCCTCGGTCATAAATGCCGTACAGTTCATTCACCATCCATCCTAGTCAAAAAAGCGGTGTCGGCGAGAACGGAGAGCCAAGTCTGAGGCCTCATTTATGTCTTCCTTCTGGTTACCATCAGAAACACCTAGTGAAAATAAATAAGCCAAGCAGGATCTGGCCTATCCACAGAACAATCAGAGATACAAGATCAAACAGAAGTCATTATTGAGTTCCAAACTATAGCTGGTCCCTTGTGCTGTCAAAACAGTAATATTAATCTTGGCAAACAGAGTCAGAGCAGGTGGGAAAGGAGCTCTTGTCAGGGCCCCATAGTCAAGGAGCAGAAGGATTTGTAGCAACAACTGGGACCTATCTGGGTGAGTTACCTATTCCTTTGGGACAGTCTCAAGATGGGACTTGTGTGTGTGTGTGTGTGCGTGTGTGTGTATGTGTGTGAGGATTTTTACATTGGAATACACCTGAACCCCAAGGAAAGGGTCAGAGCTCAGAGCCAGATTTGAAGCTTCTAGAATTTTCCCTTCCAAGAAGGTTCTCAAAGCCAATGGAAAACCAGTGCTGCAGCGGGCCCTCCTGGAGCGCTAGCGCGCGTCACTGCTCCCACCTGCCCTCACTCTGGTGTAGGACCTAAGAAGAACACAAAGCTTCTTAGGATGGGTCTGTTTCCTTCCTCAAAGGGTATCTTGGTAGTTGAATTGAAAACAGTCAAACCATAGGAAAAAGAAAAAAAAAGAAAAAAGGAAAAAGAAACTCAACTAAATGTTTCCAATTCAAATGATGAGGAAAAAAGTACCCCAATTTAAAGAAAACCCCTTAGTGATGTTCCCCAGCCCCTGTTTGTCTCTGAACCTTTGCCTGCAGTCTCCACTCAAAGCACACCAGGGAATGATGAAGACCCACCATTGGGACCCGCAGTTTGGCTGACGAGACTTTTTTGTTTTATTAAGAAAACACACACAGTTTTGTTTCTGTACTCTGCAGAGAGGCAAAGAGAAGGAGAGTCCATTCGATGAGGTGAGCCTCAAGGTTGAAAAACATTGTAAGGAAGAACAAAAGTAAGAGATATTTCCTGAAGAGCTTTCAACCACCTTAAAAACAATCTCCAAATACTCCCTGTTCACCCATTCTCTTGTCTGCCCAAAGCTCAGCAAATACCAGTTTTCAAATGGGTCCTTCCGTATATTCTCTGATACTTTAGGAAAAATAAACATCGGGACATTTGGTTTTAGAGTTACAAGTGGCCGGCTTGAGCTAGGTGACCTTCGGTTGCCTGAGCGAGTACCACTGTACTGGGTTCACAGTGATGTGAAATATTTAAGAACCATGGGTGTGTGAGCATTCTCCCTGTATAGCTCCACTGCTCACCCTCTGGGGTTCCAGGTGTGGCATCTGGAGAACACCCTATTCTTCTATGGTTCTACTTTCCAAGTAACGAGATCACCACCCTTCCTTATATGATGCCTTCACTACAGGCAATAATGACTGAATCCTCACAGCATCCCTGAGCAAGAGAGAAAGAAGAAGTTGGCCTTCTTTCTCTCCACTTTACAGATGGAGAAACCAAGGCACCGAGAGGTGAAGAATCCATGATCACAGTGGGGGACTCTGAATCAGCCTGTGCTATTTCCTGATCTTTCTGGGTCTGAAGAAGAGTCTCTAGGAAGTCTACAGCTAAAACAAATCTTCTAACCCCACTCTGGCCTGAGGACCTCAGAGCTACATTGAGGATGGAAAAACAGACCAAGGGAGTTCATCTCCTAGGCGACCAGTTGTCTGTATCCCCCATGACACATGGCGGAAGGCTGCTTCTAGAGGGATGTTTTCTGGGTTAGCCATTGGCACTCTTCCCAAGGCAAATGATTTCTTTGTCTTCCCTGGTTTGAGGATACATTTTAGGAATAGTCCTTCCTGGATGAGCATGGATGAGCTGATTGAATTCAGTTTCTGGTGTGAGATCTTGTGATTCGAATTAAGGATTGGCAAGGGCAGGCATCTCCTACGGGGGCTTGCATATTGTCCTGCATGGGATGGGGCAGGCCAGGGCAGGTGCCCCTGAGGTCCTGCCTGCTCATTTCCGATTTGGTCTATTCTTAGCCCTTGACACAAGGTGTTGGCCGTGTGTAGAGGGAACACCTATGGTTGTCCGTCTGCTGCCCTCAGGAGCTGCCATTAATAGCACTCCCAACCTTTGGCTCCAGCACATCTCAGCCACTTCCTGCCAGCCAGTGCAAGGAAAGGTACAGGGAGCAAGAAGGCACAGCTCCTTCCCAGGAGGAGGGAAGAAGCAGATGGTGCCCGGGAGAGTCAAATAAGACAGACAGAACCGGGCAGGCAGGGGAATAAAGCTGCAGGCAGATCAAGGCAGTGCCCTTGTCTTTTGATATTTGGCCAATAGCACAGATGCAGTGTTTTAAGCAAGAAAGAAAACCTTTCAGATAGCTACGGATGGGTGAGAATGAGGCTTATGTTGCCAGTGCAGAAACTTAGATGACGCATCATCTTTTTCCCAGTGAGGGGCTTCGGAAAAAAATCTCTGAGAGGGCGGAGTTGCCATTTCACAAGTTTTGAAACTGGGACAGGCACACATGGATTTAGGATGCTCTGGGGACAGTCCTCTTACAAGCTTAGGGCTCTGTAGCCTGTGATAGGCTAACCACTGCCATTTCCACGTTGCGCTGTGCATGGGAGCGGAGTGCCACTGCTCTGAGGGGTCCGTTTTAGATGAGGAGATAATGACTCAGATGGTTAACCCTGAAAGATTTCCCGTTTTGTTCCTTTCATTCACACCTGGACCTTAAGAAGAGGAGCCGATGCCGGTTTACATTCACTGCCTACGGGGTAGCGGAGTGTGCTTCCTGCCCGCAGAGGGCTGCCTGAGAGACTCTGGTCATCAGGAAATGTTTGAGAACGAAAGGAAGGCTGATCGGGCCACTCCAGCAGGGTCTCTTCCTGGTCTCTCTCCGACTCATCAAGATCCTCCTGGCAGCTTTCTAGGCTACACTGGGAATCTCACTTGAATCCAGGTGAAATTAATGGCAGTGAACTCTTCACAGTCTCCATATTTAAATCCCTTCCCCCAACCAAATCTGGTAGTGTTATTTTAATATACATATTTTTTCAGTTTGGCAAAGAAATAACGAATTTTAGCTTCTTGATAAGAAAATCAAATGAGTGTATCTAAGGCATGCTCCTCTCTTCGTGAAGGCTACCTACCGCCCAGGGCTGCTACCATCACACCTCAGGGGCCTGAGAGGGCTCACTTTGAGTAAGGAGCCACTTTCTTTGGCAAAGAAAAATGCCATGGTGTGTGTCTACCCCATTAGAGAGAGCCAGGAGCGGGAGGGCGTGAATGGCCCCGCCCTGTTCTCTTTTAGGACCTGATACCCTTCCTCCAGCCCAAAGGCTCTGAGCCTGCCCTTGCTGTCCTCCTCTTACATCCGTTTCTGGGTACTGGAAAGAGAAAAGTTTGCTAGGGGCTGGGGCACCAGGGCTTGGGGCTCGTCATAGAGCTCCCGCCCCAGGAGCAGGGAGCAGAGGAGATAAAGGGGGAGTGTGCTTCCTCAATCAGGCAAGTGAATGCCGCAGGGGGTTTCGATGAATACATAGGAGTGAAGTCATGCCTGCTTAGAGGTTCTCCAACAAGATCAGCATCAGAAACCTCTTCTCCTGCCCCTATGACCATGTGGGGGAGAGAGTAAAAGTAGAGGAAGAAGGGAGAAAATGATATCATTTGGTGCTTTTAAAAAAACCCACACATTTTTCTCCCCGAGAATAAGGCCCCTGCTGGGACAGGGTCTGATGCCTGTGACATGAGATGCCATATGGCCAATAGACTCACCTTCATGATCACAATCCAGACAAGTATTTACTCTCTTTGAAACCACCCTGAGACTCAAAGGGGCCATGGCTACCGAGGGGACAGGTTAGGCCATGAGGCCATAGTGTATTGGGTGACTTTGTGCTCGGAGACGTTGAGCGTGGGGAAGCTGGCAGGTGTGGAGGAGTCCCCAGGGCCACAAGGAAATGTTGTCTTCTGTGACTGAAAGGGACATTTTGTCAGTGTGTGCCATCAAGAGAGATGGGGCCTATTCCCACAGCAGCCACGGTGCTTCTGTGGAGAGCAAGCTGAACCTTCTGAAGACAGTAGAGGAGTGTATTTCAGATAACAAGAAACTCTTGACATGAGTAAGCGCGGTGGGGGCTCATGTGATGAATTTGAACCCTCTGAGCTTCCCTCACCATGGTCTTAAGAGACATGAGGCCCAGAGAAGAGACTGGTTTGCTGAGCAAGGGAGAAACAGAGCTTGCCGAAATGATGCTACAAAACCAGCCAGGTGTTAGAAATGCTACTGTATTTCTGAGACTGAAAAGAATCAAATCTTCTGTGCGGTTGGGGGCATCTTTGCTAGGGGGCGGGGGATGGCAGTAAGGGGCACAGCTTCCTAGTTTGTTCTGTAGCTCCCAGTACCGTGTGCTTATCTGCTACCAGAACCAAATATTGAGAGCTCATTTATTTTCAGCAGAAGTTCCTGGGCAAAAAGTAGGTCCAAAGATTTTTTTTAAAAAAAGAATATCATAGGCATACCCCTAGGGCAGTGGTCGGCAAACTCATTAGTCAACGGAGCCAAATATCAACAGTACGATTGAAATTTCTTTTGAGAGCCAAATTTTTTAAACTTAAACTATATAGGTAGGTCATTGTTATTAACTTAATTGGGGTACTCCTAAGGCTTAGGAGGAGCCACACTCAAGGGGCCAAAGAGCCGTATGTGGCTCGAGAGCCGCAGTTGGCCAACCACGGCCCTAGGGAGTACCTGGGGCTATATGAGCAGCACCTCATCACCCTTAAGGGGTTTATCGGGGCTCAGGCAGGTGGCAGACTAAAGGCAGATTCCCAGTGGAGTGGCCTGGAGGAGCTGGGTTTTTCAGGACCAAAGCCTTCTGGGTAGGAAGACCCACTTCCCAGGGTGAACTCAGAGCACTGAGAGCGTGGATTCCCACACTGCCACCCAGTGGCCAGCCCCCCACTAGGGGAAGCACACTCATGGGGGTGATGTCTGGGACCAATGGAGAGGGTTTCCTGGTGGCTAAAGACATGGGGATTGGTAGGGGCTGATGATACTGAGAAGATAGATGCAAAGTCTACCTGGCCATTCTCTGTATGTTTCCCTCCTTCCCTCCCTCCTGTGTTTTCTACTTCTGTCCTGACTTTTCTTCCTCCTTCTGGTTCTTTGCAACCCAGATGCTGCTCTCAGAGGGATGTTTTCATTTGCATCATTAGGAAAGGAGCTGGCATGGTGAAGGGGGTGGGAAATGACATTTCACGGGACAAGTGTGCCTTCCTGCCTGAGTCTTGTAGAGGCCGATCCAACAAAGGCTGAAAGAAAGGATTTGGGAAAGGTCCTGTCATCTACTCATTTGTTCCCAGTGGCTACAGCCCCAGAGGGTCCTCCCTGAGTTGGAAGTTATCACCCCAACTTTAGGTGCTCCAGGTCAACAAATGTGAGCCATTTTCTCATTTGCATGTAAACATAAACACACACACACACACACACACACACACACACACACACACACACACTGGATGTGCAGTAGAAAAATAGAGCTGCAATGTGTTGAAATGAAAGAGAAAGAGAAAGGAAATAAATCCAAGAAAAGACAAACAAGCCAGCGTGGCACAGGTCCCAAAGGGATGCACGGGGGACAGCGCCAAGGGTTGCTCTAGCGACAGATGCCCCCAAGGCTCCAGGCACAGGAGCCCCAGAACTGAGGCAGACAAGAGCTGGGACCCAGTGAGCCCGGATGGCTCCTCTCACATGGCCTCCCGTCCTCCAGCCTCAGCAGAGTAAGCGGCGAGCTCAGCCCTCAGTAAGGAAGCAGAATCCAAAGGAAAAGCACCTCCAGCCAGACTGGAACTCCCAATTAACCGCTGGGTGGCCCAGGGGCCTGGGGTGGGCACAGACAGACCCACGTGGCTGGTCTGCACCAAGGCCTGGTGTGCTCTGTGCAGTGTGCTTCCTAGTGGGTGGGTCCTGGGCCCACAGGCTCTCTGCACCTCTCCTCCCGCCCCTCCTTCCCACAGGGGGAGCACCCCAGGGGCAACCGAGTCAGGGAGGGGGACAGGAAAGCACTGCAAAGTTTAATACCAATAAAGGAAATCAAAGCGATCTGGACAAAGAAAGGAACATCCAGATTTACAACTAACTAAAATTTAAAACTTATTTTTTAAAAAAATCTTTAGATAAACAGTGAAGAAGGTAAGGAGAAGCCTCTTTGAATAATAATTTCTTTTTAAAAAACCCACCAACATAAAAACAAACAATTCCTCAGAGTTTGAACTTCTCTTAAGAATAGTTCAATGTGAGGTCTTGCACCCTAAACAGTTATATCTGGAAATTTAAAAAAAAAATCGCAGCTACACACAACAAAGACTAAGAGTATTTGCTAAAAAATAGTGTGTGTGTGTGTGTGTATATATATATATTTATATATATATCTTTTTTGTAGAGATTTTTGTTTTTGTGATTTTTTTCTTTTCCTTTTTTTTTTTTTTTTTTTTTTTGGTGCCCAAGTAGAGATACAATGGGATTGAAACGATGTCCTAGAACAGAATATTCCTTACAGGAGCAATACTTTGAAAAATAACATTTAAAAATGGTTGTACATATTGCAACACCTTTCAAAATTCAATTTGGTACAATGAGAAAAATAATAAATCTTCACCCAAATGACACGGCCTCTAAGACCCAGAATATGCTGCTGGTGTGAGTCTCGCCATCCAGACAGGGGCTCATATTCCAGCACCACCCCCTCCTTCCTGCTCCCCCCTCCCCAGCCCTCTTACACTCCACCTTAGCATACCCAGAGTCTGCCTTAGAGCAGTTTTCCACATTTCTGGCAAGACCTTGCAGCAGACACATACACACAAATATACGTGTGCTGTGGACACACACACACACACACACACACACACACACACACACACAATTTCCCACTCACCCCAGATGCACCAAGTGAGCTGAATGAGTTTCAGCCAACCACAATGGTGAAAGACAGAAGCACCAAACAGTCTTTGAAATGGGTCAGTTATTCAATTTGACATGGTGGTTTTTTTTATATATATATATATATATATAATCTAATTTTCCTCTGTGTTAATATTTTTAAAAAACACAAATGAAAAATGAAGAATTCTTTCCAGATCAATTTAAGGCTTCCCACCAAATGGAAACAGAAGAGGCCTTACACAATATCACGTGTGATAAATGTATACCTTTCACGGCCTTAAAAGGACAGACCAAAATCATTTTTTGCCAGTCACTGATTAAGTATTGTGCCTTTAAATTGATGTTGTTCTTTTTGCTACTATGCTGAGTTTTATTATTACTGATTTTCTTTGATTAGATAGATGGAAATCTTTAATTTGCTTTAGAATTTCTTGTTCTCATTGAATGTTTGGGGTGGATTTTTTGTTTGTTTGTTTGTTTGTTTTATTCTGTTTTGCTTTTCACCAGGAAACAAATGTGATCCGAACTAGGTGAATGGTAAATGGCACAAGATCAACCTTCAAGGAGCTTTCCCAGCCATTTGAGTTCCAAATGGCCATTTGGCTCCTAGAAGGTGCTGTTAAGCTGGGGACAGGGATGGGAGAGCAAGGAGAGAAACGGAACAGAAATTGGGGTTTCTATGCCTTTGCTTTTGGTGAATTCGTTTTCTTCAATACAAATAGTCAGATAGGAAGAATAATTGCTTTGTGTTTTATTTGTTGGTTGGTTTTCGTTTTCGTTTCTAGATTTGTTTCGTTTGATAGTTTAATTTCCCCTCTCTTGGTGCCAAAACCACCAGAGAGTTTTGCGTGAGAAAAACGTGACAGTACTTAATGAAACTCAGCACCTAAGGGCATAAGGCATTTGAAGGTTTGTTTGTTTGTTTGTTTGTGTTTGTTTTATTTTGTTTTGTTTTGTTTGTTTTGTTCTTTCAATCAGCACCAATCCCATAAATGATCTACACTTGGTGTAAGGTATAAAACATTTTTTTTTCTTTTGGAGTGGAGACAGCTCCTCCTTCTCCACCCTATGAACAATAGTGTGGGATTTTCAATACTGTTTCTTATGTGTAAAAAACAAAAGAAAGGTCTTCTTTTTGTTTTTACTTACAAAACATAGAGAATATCTTTGTATACATACAGCGACTGGAAAGAAAGCTTATCTGAAGGGGTTGTGACGTATTATTTTCTTTTTTTTTGTAGCGGTGGTGGTGGAGGTGGTGATGGTGGTGGTGGTTGTGATTTTGTGTATTGGGAGAAGGGAGGGTTATATTTCTTGCAAGCGGTGTTAACCGCAAACCAACTTAAGGTCCCCTTCTCAACTTGGGTCAAGACGCTCTTAGAGTGAAGACTCATACTGTAGCAACTCATAAAGGAGCGGTCCATCTCGATACCGAATGCCTACCGCGGTGGGGGTGACATACTGCAGAATGTTAATAGTCCTTCTCAACCTCCTGTCTACAAAATGAGCATCCCAAGCTGGGTATCTCTTCCTTGGCATGTCAATCTTAATGAGGGGCCCTTCTGGGTGGTAAGGACGCCCCGACGGGGTGGAGGGCCCCATGGGTCTCACTTGGAAAACGGGCAAGCAAGTGTCAGCCGTGAGATCCTCCTGTTGTTCCGTTACGGCTCTGGTAGGCGTGACCTGGGTCCCCCGGTACCCAGGGGTCTGAGGCGCCATGGGCTCAACATCGGGGGGCAAAGGGATGCCCCAGAGCAGCTCGGCACAACAGGAGCTGGCAAAGATCTTAGCTCGTGGCCCCATGGGATGCAGCACACCATAATATAAGAGCATCAGTGCGATCCCAGCCACAAAGCTAATAAAGACACAACACAGTGCTGGCACCGCATAGAAGTCAGTGGTCTCCGGGTTTCTGTAAAAATACCAAAGGAACGTCAAGGCAGCATTCTCGGTCAAGACTATCGTGTAATATGCAAACATTCGATATCGAGTCCGCCCTTCCTTGACGTTAAACCAGCAGAAAATGTACACAATCCCTACCACCATGTTGAAGAGGATCTCCTCCCACTTGGACATGCAGAAGTCTGTTCCGCCATGGATGATCCAGAAGGCCATGGCGCACCAGTGAACCACCACGAAGATCCCGAAGTAGAGCTGGAAGATGGAAGCAAAGAGGGCAAAAGAGATAACTCTGGATGAGATGGTGAAGAGGCGCCAGAAGAGGTGGATGAGGGCCCCTCTGTAGCTCATACTCTTCTTGTCGTCCCTGGAGTCCCGCAGCAGCTTGTGATAGGAGGCTAGCACCCAAGCCAGGGACATCAGGGAAGTCACAGAGGAGACACCTGCCGGAAAGACACAAACCCACACAGTCAAAACCTTGGTGTCAACTGCAGGGCACAGCAGGGCTGCCAGCTGAGGAGACGCCCACACACACCGAGATCTAAAGGAGGAGGGAGAAAGAAACACAAAATCAGGAACCGAACTTGGAGGTCACAGCTGCTCCCTAAGCTGACAGCTTTTGAAAATCTAGTTTCAGTTTCCACAACCCAGCCCAGAACTCCTGGAGATTCACTGCTCAAGAGTGAAGCTGAGGCTGATGTGCTTTGCCACGGGGGTTGAGAACGGGGGCCACTGTGGTGCCTCATTGCATCTGCTGTGATGGGCCCACAAGTGTTTTATTTTAAGGAATTCCAAGTTCACGGGATCCTTGTTACACACAGATGTGTGGCAGGGGATGGTGTCCTTGTCACCGGGAGGTCATGCTCTCAGAGAAACTCATAGAGGGGATCACCCATTGTGAAGGCTGACAGCTTACTCTCTGCCTCCAGATCCACACCCTTCTCTTGCGGGAAGGCACTGGAGTCACCCTTTTGCCTTTTCATCAGTTCACTCAGGCCTCAAGGAGCCCTTCACTGAACCTTCCTCCACTTAGCTTCTCCCTCCCTCATCCGCTCCCTAAGGACACCCTGATCAAGGACTCTGGGGTAGTCTGTCTGTTTCGCTGGCTGCCTTTCTCACTCATTCTTCTCTCTTGGCCTCCCCACGATCCTTGTTGCTTTCTCCAACAAACCACTGCTGCACATTCTCTGAGATCTTACGAGGCCCCATCCTGACCCAGCAGCGGTAAAACTCATAGTATAAGGATGCCTTTCCCCCACCAGCTTGGTTTCCAAGGCCCTGCATGGCATTCCCTGCATTTCTCCTCAACAGGCAAGTGAAAGTATCTGATCTCTAGTGATACTGGAATCACCAAGGGCAATTTTATTTATAATACTGCTTATTTGATATGAGTAACTAAATCAAACTACACACAAATAGTTTATAATAGAGTTTCTCCAGGCCCACCCATGAGCAAGCAATCTCTGGTCAGATATAATCATACAATCCCCTCTTAAGCAAGATATCCCATCACCACCTGACTCCCGCATGTGTTATCTTCACTCAGTCCATCTAGCATCTCTTCTGCTTTTCCTTTCTTCCAACATTTCAAAACTAAATGCAGCCAAACTCAACTGAGGTCCTGAATAGTGTTCCACAGACAACATCTACTTACCACATTTCCCACCCTCGCACCAGAGCATAATTCCCCACAACATTCTTCCAAGCTGAAATCAATGTTTCCTCGTCATTTTCTCTTAAGCTCGAAGGTCAGATCTAGGAGCCCATTCATCAAGAGACTAAGTAAACTGCCCCAGAGCACCAGGCTTATGTTCATCTTTCCCAGGTCCCTGCCCATCTCTCCATTCATCTCCAAACCTCAATGAAGAATCAAAGTCCTTTGTCATTTTACACCCTCCATGCACTGACCCATCTCACACAGCCCTCCCCTTCCATTTCAAGGAGATGCTCTGGTTTGCAGCTTGCAGAACAGGATAGGGTGAAAACAAAAACCAGTACCTACACTAATAAAAGAGAAACATGGTAATTGGCATACGACTGCTACCCTTCCCATTGGCTAATCAGGGAAATATGCAAATTAACTGTCAGCCAAGATGGCGGCCGGCAGCCAGGCAGCTTGAAACTAACATGAGGCTTGCTTGCTTCAGTGACGGAGGACTCCAATGTTCCTGCAGGCCGCTGCAGGCCTCTGAGCCTGCAGTTTCAAACATTGTAACAAATATAGACGCTAAACAAAACCCCAGAAACCAGCTTTCAGCCAGCTGGAATCTCAGAGCTGGAGTTGATACAGAGTTTCGATTGTAGAACCTAAACAAACCAGATACCTGCTTTCAGGAGCGGAGGCCTAAGAGCTGGAGCCTCAGAGCTAAAGCTGGCCCAGAATAAAAAGAAAAAAGAAAAAGAAAAAAAGGAGCAGTTGGGAGCTTCAGTCCCAGCCTGAAAACAGCCCTCAGCCCCTCACCCAGACTGGCCAGGCACCCCAGTGGGGACTCCCACCCTGAAGGGTGTGTGACCAGCTGCAAACAGCCATCATCCCCTCATCCAGGCTGGCCAGGCACCCCAGTGGGGACCCCCACCCTGATCCAGGACACCCTTCAGGGCAAACCAGCCGGCCCCCACCCGTGCACCAGGCCTCTATCCTATATAGTAAAAGGGTAATATGCCTCCCAGCACTGGGATCAGCGGAGCTGAGAGGCCTCCCGGCACCAGGATCAGTGTGACAGGGGGCAGCGCCCAAACCCCCTGATTGCCCTGCGGCTCTGTGTGTGACAGGGGGCAGGGCCACAACCTCCCTATCGGCCCTGCTCTGTTCGTGACAGGTGAAGGCGCCCCAACCCCCTGATCGGCCCTGTTCTGTGGGTGATAGAGGGCGGCGCCCCAACTCCCCCACCTCCCCACGGGCCCTGCTCTGTGTGTGATGAGGTAGAACCATAACCTCCCCATTGGCCCTGCCCTGAGTGTGACAATGGCAGCGCCCCAACCCCCTGATCTGCCCTGCTCTGTGGGTGATAGAGGGCAGCGCCCCAACCCCCTGATCCGCCCTGCTCTGTGTGTGACAGGGGGCGGTGTGCCAACTCCCCTATCAGCCCTACTCTGTGAGTGACAGGGGGGAGCTCCTCAACCCCCTGATGGGCCCTGCTATGTGCGTGACAGGGGGAAGCTCCCCAACCCCCTGATGGGCCCTGCTCTGTGCGTGACAGGGGGGAGCTCCCCAACCCCCTGATGGGCCCTGCTCTGTGCGTGACAGGGGGCAGTGCCCCAACCCCCCTGATTGGCCCTGCTGTGCGTGACAGGGGGTGGCGCCACAACCTCCCCATTGACTCTGCCTTGAGTGTGACAGGGGGCGGTGCCCCAACCCCCCAATCGGCCCTACCCTGAGCGTGACTGAGGGTGGCATCACAACCTCCCAATCCACCCTGCTCTGTGCATGACAGGGGGCGGCTCCCCAACTCCCCAATCGGTCCTGCTCTGAGCCCAACCAGGGGCTGCACCTAGGGATTGGGCCTGCCCTCTGCCACCCGGGAGCAGGCCTACTAAGCCAGCAGGTCGTTATCTCCCAAGGGGTCCCAGACTGTGAGAGAGCACAAGTGGGGCTGAGGGACCCCCCCCCCCCGAGTGCACAAATTTTTGTGCACCGGGCCTCTAGTATTACTATAACCATAGAAAAATCCTGGATGGTTAAGTTCTCCATAGAAGCCAATCTTGAAAACGCCTAATGACTTTCCTCTCAGTTTTCTGGAAAGTTCTGAACAGGGTACTTAGGTGTCCTGTCTTATCCTTTGTACACACAGGGCATTTCCACAGCATCTGGTGAGGGCATGCGTGCTCTACGACCATGTCACAGTGGTTACGCTAACCTTTCAGCCTCTTCTGTTCATGTCTGTTGGGTTGGGGCAGAGAGGGAAATAGGTCCCCTTATGAGTCACATGACTTGGGCTGTAGGTTTCTGGAGGGCAGGGATGTGCAATCATCTTGATAGTCTATACTAGGCTTATTATCAACACTGGAGGATCCTTGGAGAGTCCCTTTTAAACGTCTCTGTGACATCACCCCTCTCTTTGTGAACTCATTTCTTGATGTGGATAATGATATGTCTCAGAGGTTCTACTGACCCTTAGTAATCAGAGGGAAATTCTAACAAAACTGAATGGGAAGATGGCCATCTACGAGCCAAGGTGAGAGGCCTCAGGAGAAATCTACCCTGCCAACACCTTGATTTTGGACTTCCTGCCTTTAGAACTGTGAGAAAATAAATATCTGGTGTTTTAGTCACCCAGCCTGTGGTATTTTGTTACAGCAGCCCTGGCAAACTAATACAGTTCTCTAATCCTATTTTTTATATGAAGAAACAAGATGATTTTCAAAAAGTATACATCTGTCAAGAAGTTGAATTGGGATTCAAATTCAGAGTCTGACTCCAGTGGCCTTGAAAGTCACCACTGTACTAACGGGCTCTGCAGGTATTAACTTGAAAGGGTCTGGGTGAGGGGAGAGGAAAGAAAGTCTGGGCACACTGGGTGCAGAAGGTTTGAATCTTTTGCCAAGAGTGGACAAGAAGTATAGTACCCATGGCTATCTGACAGAAGTTCTTGATTATGGAACTAAAAACCAAATTCGAATTCTATTCTACTTTCTTCAGGGGAGTAACATTCAAGCCACAAAGAAAGAGGTGATGCCAACAGAATTAACTGAGATCACTTTCCCTCTGTTAAGTGATAAATCTTCCAGGGCCTGCAGTGTATTCCACTACAGAGGGAGGAAGTGTGGGGTTTTCCCTCTCTGCAGTGGCTCACTTGGAAGCTTTCTGTCTTGCCTGAGGTCAACCCAGAAGTCAATGCGTTACCCTGGCCAAGACCCAAGTTCACGGGAACCCGCTGTGGAAGCAGCCCGGTGGCCCCGTGGCCCCAGTGAAATTCTTGGATGGGCCTGGGAGTGTTTATGATTTGCTTCCAGCTACAGCTCGATCACTTTCTGCATTCCAAAGATCAGGCTGGAAATTATTAAACACTTCACGTTTGACTGTGACAAGTTCTGGGCAGTGACCTTCATGGTTTGCTCACTTCCTGGTGCAGACCAGGAGGTGGAGCTTAGAGCTGGCCCACTGAGCTGACCAAGTCCAGCCCAGGCAGCTAGGAGTCACTATGCTGGAGCCTCCTGGGGGGCCACTCCCCTGAGAAAGGCTTGGGAAAGGAACCTTCAGGCTCTGATCACCGAACCTAGGATCTAAGGTTTCCAGGAATGGAATGACCACAACTATAACCAACAGAACAGAGCAGAAGGGGCCACACCATGCAGTTGGATACCCCTTACTGAAGAGGGGTATCCATCAGGGGAGGCCCAATTTGGTGGTGACATTGCAATATCCAAGGGTCACTGTCAGTTGAACTGTTGCCAATTGGGAAACAAAGCAAAAAAAAAGTGTGAGTGTGGCTGTCCCATCATGTGAGAAGCACAGAGACAGGTTATCTGAGAAAGGATGGGACTCTAAAATCGGAAGGTAGGGACAGATAACGTGAAAGACCCAGAGGCTATGATGAAGTGGGAGGGCTCAGAGACAATAGGAGGGCCCAGCCTTCAGGGTGACATAGGGAGGCTGAGGTTTGGGAAGTAGAAAGCAGGACCATGGCTCAGGGCCAGGGCTGCATTGAGGGGCCAGTGTATAAGAGCCCCGAAACACCACCAGAAAGAGGACTGGGAAAAGAAACCAAAATGCTAGAGCATCTCAGAGGGAGACCACAGCATGTGATTTGAGGAGTGCTCTGAGAAGCCACGGGAGTATCCACAGATGACTACGAGACTGCTTCTGAGTGACAGTGGATGGGGTCCATGGCAGGACTCTGTTTTGCAGAATGGGATGTGCCCACCTAGATCTGTCATCAGCTGCCCTCTTCTACCCTCTGCCACAAAGTGCTCAGTCCCTCCACTAAATCACATGTTGGGAAAACACTTAAGGAAGAGGGATTGGATAGATGCTAAGCACAGGTAGGGCAGGGGTGGGAAGAGCCAGCTGTGCAGGGACCCACAGCTCCCTCGCCCTGGCTTCTTCCCACCACATAGTCATGTTCTTCCCATTTTACAAAGAGTAGCTCCCCGGACCTTGCTTCCTCTCCCAATGCAACCCCACCTCTCATTGTCTCTTCTCCTCCAAACTTCTCAAAGGTGATCTTCTTGCTCCCTTCACTCTCCTACCTCTCCTCCAACCCCCTGGAGAGTTCTCATTGAGTTGGTCAACCAATTCCCAAGTGCAGCATTAAGAGGACTGGTTCAGTGCACTCCTAACTCTGTGTGACATTTGGCATTTGGACCCTGCTCTGTCCTTCTTCAAACTTGACCATTAGCTATGCCCCAGTCTGGCATCCTCCCCCTGATGAGCTATTATCCCCATTTCACAGATGAGGAAACTGAACTTGAATGTGGCCACAGCTATGTTCTGACATCGCATGCTCACCTAATTTGTAGGGTGTTGGACCCTACTGAGTTGGTCCCCTAGAGATTCCCCCAAACCAAGAAACATGGCTATTTGTCTACCTGCAGGTCAAGGTCAGCATGTCCCTCTTTCAACCCTCACCTCTTCCCTCCCTACCATTGAAGCTAACGTTTGGGGGAAACTCTACCATCTGCTTTTCAAATTCCCATTGTGTATTTCCCCACGCTGAGTTCCTTTAATTTGGGCAGTTCTTCCCTTTCCACCCGTCAACTTCCCCCTATCTTGCTACATTTTTTAAAAAGCCCAGTCTCTTCTTGGAAATGCTCCCAGAAAAAAGATAACACAGCTGTGTGCATGGCTCTTTAAGCAACACCGTCTGTCTCCTGTCCTCACCTCCACCCAGGCACACAGCAAGGGGTGATGGCATAAAGGTACTTTACTAAGCAGGAAAGCAGGGGGGAAGAAACAAGCCTCATGGATGCCATCTATGAGCCAGGATCAAAGACTCAAGTAACTTGGCCAAGGTCACACAGGTAGTAAGCAAGAACGCTGATGCAGCAACCTGGGATTACCTCTCTCCCCAGACGGGATCACGGTGCGGAGGCTGGCTCTTCCTGCTTGTGAGGTCCAACTGTTACATTTGCAGGAATTTTGTGGGCTGTTTGATGTCATGTTGGAGCCTTAAAATAAGTGTGGTGGCCGTATTTATACCAAAGAAATTGGCAAGTGCTACAAAAGCAGGATTCCCCCAATTCTGCTCAGAGCCAGTTGTTAAACAGACCAACTCTCCTTTCTGAGAAGCTTGGTGGGCATCACTGCAAATTAGAAGAGCCCCATAAGGTTCTCCTTCATGCCGACACAATACTTCTGGGCAAGTCAATGCTGTCTGTTAGAATCATAGTCTGTAAGTCTAAGTAACAGCAACAAAGAAACCAATCTCTTTAAAACTTTCACTGAAAATATGCTCCCAGTAACTAAGGTCTAAGGCAGGGATTTTCAACCAGTGTGCTGTGGCACATGGGTGCACCACAAGAATTTTTTAAACACGCAATACCTGACAATTCAGTCAGGACTGACCTCCTTTCCCTTAGATTGTCAAATGAAAAAAAAAAATGACAACAGCCAACACAACAATAGCCATCCACTGTGAATGAATCAAAATTACACCTATTCGTTTTGTCAGATCGGCAAAAAGATATTTTTTGGTGTGCTGCAAAATGTTAGTAATTAGTTTGTGTGACATGAGATGAAAAAGTTGAAAAATCGCTGTTCTAAGTTTTTTTTTTTTTGAGCATAGTCTTTTCTAAGTACTGACATACCCATTTTCATCACAATTTTGTATTTGAATAGGATGTGATCCCCACATCACTCTGGAGGGACTACCCCTCCCAGGGTTTACAAATTGATAGAAATAGCCAGCCACTTGTGCCTTTCCCCTGCAAACAAATCCATCCAGAGCCTGCACCCCCAACCACCTCCTTTGTTGGGTTCTGACCTTCCCAGGCCACCAGCCTCGGGTACCAGACAGCCCAGTGCCCCAGGGCCCCAGAGCCTCTCAAACTATTTGAACTAGCCCATCCTACGCCTGCTTCCACTGCCCTGCCCATTCCTTCCCATGGAAACCACAATAAAGACTCATGCTCACATTTCTCCCTCCCTCCCTCTGCCTCCTGATGGACCCTGGCGCTTCCCCATGTGGTGGACAATACGAAGGTAAGCAGCTTCAAGGTCAAACACCAGTACTTAAAGGACCCAGCAGGAAGAAAGCTAAATTCAGCCCCTGCTTCACGTCTCTCTTCTCTCTAAGATGCTGTCAGAGCTATCAAAATGCCATCTTCACAGCGGGCTGGGTAAAGGCACACTTCAGAGATCCTAGAACAAATGTCAGCCACTCAGCTGGCATGGCACGAGCCTCATGGATGCTGGGTCCTGGCTGGCCTGGAACACACCAACAAGGCAGTTTTCCATCCCTAGAATGTTCCAATAAACCCATTCTCATGTTACAGCAAATGGCTGACCGAGTTCAATGCCCTGATGTTCCCAGAGTGACACATTTTAATAGAGGCTGTGAGACACCCTGGAAAGGACATGGGCTCTGATACAAACAGACCTGCCTTAGCTTATTGTTTGTGAACCGTGGATAAATGTGGATTTGGAGGATTTGATGAACTGTGAATATAAAGCATAAAGGCACATATTTGAAACATATACATACTATACTACATATAAAATATATAAACATATATAGAGAGAAAGAATATGTATAGTATACATACACATATTGATCACACACTGCTTAACAATAGGGGTGCATTCTGAGAAAGAGGATCTTGTCATTGTGTGAACATCACAGAGTGTACTTACACAAACCTACATGGTCTAGCCCACTACACACCTAGGCTGTATGGTAGAGCCTGTTGCTCCCAGGCTTCAAGCCTGTACAGCGTGTTACTGTACAAAACAACAAGACAAAAAAATCAAGCACAAGAGAAAATGATGCAATCAATGACGCGGTAGACACAGGATGTATGCGGCTGCTGCCGGTGTAACATGCCATATGGTTGTACAGCAAACGTTTTTTATAAGTAGAAAGAGAACATTCTAAAATAATAATAAAAAGTATTGTGCAGTAAATACATAAGCCAGTAACATAGCCACTTATTATCATTATCAATATACTAGTGGCCTGGTGCACAAAATTCGTGCACTTGGGGCAGGGGGGACCTGTGCCCTGTCAGAGGTAGGCCCCGCCCACCCATCCGGGGCTCCTCAATGGATTGCCCCAAAGATGTAGGCCGGAACTGGGGGTCCTGCCTCTGTGCCGCACGGAGCCTAGGGACCCCCAGGCCTTGCTGCATGGAGGCCTCTGTCGGGCCCCACCCCCCTCCCGATGCTGCAAGTCCCCACCTACCTACGCCTGCTGCGCACGCAGCCTCCTGCTGCCCTGTCATTACATGTGACGGCATCCTGACCATTTGCATATTATCCTCTTATTAGTATAGATGTCCTATACATAACCGTATGTGCTAACTTTTATATGACTGGAAGTGCAATGGGTTTTCTTACACCAGGATCACCACAAACACAGAAATTATGCTACAATGTTATGACAGCTAGGATGTCACGAGGTGATAGCCATTTTCAGGTCCATTATAATTTTATTGGACCTCCATCTTATATGTGGACTGTCTGTTGACCAAAACATCATTATGTGGCACATGACTATCATATTTATACACAGTATGCTCTAGTTCCAGAGATGTGGCTAATGTTATACTAGTAGTCTCTGTCCCTCCTCAAGGCCACTATACTATACTATACTATACTATACTATACTATACTATACTATACTATACTATGTTATATATGTATTTACAAATATAGGGTATCCCAAAAAATGTATACACACACTTTGAGTAGTTATAAAGGCAGTGTTTATTAAAATACATTTCATTTTCGAAATGGAGCTATCAGCTGTTAAAATGTGTATGCCTTTTTGGGGCGACATACATATAATATGTATATATATACTCACACTCTCTCTATATATATAATATAAATAACTCAATTATATTTTAATTGGTATTCCTTATTGTTTACTAAAATGTTGGCCCCAGAGGGCAGAGGCCCCACCTGCCCCGTTCATCGCTGTGCCCTCGGGGGCTGGTTCAGAGCCTGACGCACGGCAGGTGCTCAATGCAGACGCATTTGATTTGTGTAATGCTTTATCATTGACCATCAGACTTATACAGAATATTTTGTTTCAACAAAAGCCTACCCTAAATGATTCCCGCATGAAACTGTGCACTTCCCTGAGGGGAGCAGGCCTATGGCCGAGGCCAGGAGAGCTCCCAGCTCCACCCCACCTGCAGGCCCCTGTGTAAGTATGTTTGTAGGAAGAGGAGGCACCTGCTGGGAGTCTAAGATTCTGCAAATGGCATGGACTGAGATCAGGCCTCTCAAGGCAAAGAGCAAAGGTCACTGCAGCCCCCTCTTCCTGTCGCCTGACCTGTCAGAAATGTGATGGGGGAGGGGTGGGCTGCAGGCTTTGTGTGGGAGGCAACTCGGAAAGTTGTAGTCATTAGAAGCTGAGAGATCTTTTTAAAAGGCTGGAGTCAGGCTTGTCCTGTCTCCCACGGTGTGAGAGATGACGTGGCCGTCAAAACCCCTGAAATTCTCCCAGCTGCACTGGTTTCGGGTTGCTTTACCTGGAGCCACTGAGTCCCTGAGGGTGATAGCCCTGGGTTAACCAAAATCATTATCTTCACGGTGGACGGTGTGGCCTCGCTGCCTCTACTCACAGCCCAGCGGTGCCAGCTGTGCTCTGGACAGGGCGGCACCACTGTTCAGCAATGTGGCAGCTCAGGTGAGCAGCCTGGTGGAAGGAGGCAGGACTGCTGAGCAGGTGAGGTTGTCACCGACTGTGTGGGGGCTGACCTGGAAGTGGTCCTTGCCCCCTTAACCTGAATTCTGAGGGCTGGGTGGCCCTGGATGAGAAAAGCCCACAAGGTAAAATGACTTCACCAAACCAGATCCTTACTGAGGATGCTGGGCAACGTGTGCCTTTGACAGCTGAGAGTGAAATGTGAGCCACCATAACCGAGTGCCTCTTTGTGCCGAGGACAAATGCATTTCACTTACTCTTCACAAAACCCTTCTGAGGCAGGAGTAACCAGCTGTGGTTTACAACTGAGAAGACCTGAGGCTCCAAGAGGTTAAGGGCCTTGTCTGAGTGCAGTGGATGCAGCAACGAAGTGCAGAGCGGGGTGTGAGCCATGTGGGCCTCACCTGGAGCTGTCCACACCACAGCACAGGAGGCAGCACCTTTTCTTCCAGGCGACGGTCTCAGGAGAGTAAGAAAGGTGAGGGGTGAAGGACCTGTTGTGGCCCCAGCAGTGGCAGAAGTGGTGATGGGCCCCACGCTGGGCAGATTTTACAGCTGAACTCCAGGGTCTGGCAGTGGGGGCACGTGGGATCTGGACGTGCAAGGCAGCCTGGAAATAATACAGGACTCAGCTCTCCTTGGGTCAGCGTCAGACCCAGTCTTTACCTCTGGCTTCAGGGGAGTGGATGCCACACCCCTAGAACTCCTCTTGTCCTGACCAACCGAGCACCTCCAATGTCCGGAAGTGATTGGGCCCAGAAGTAATTGGGTCCTGGAGCATAAGTTTCATGGGGTGAAAAGTTGAGGTTCAGAAAGGGTGGCTCACCCATAGTCACCCAGAAGTGGAACAGCCTATAGGGCCTCACCCCCAGGCATCCTTCTCAGGTACGCTTCTCTCCCACTCTCTCCCCAGACCCAGAGATGGGTGACGTGAGAAGACATCGTTTGTGAACCATGCGGCCTTTCTTTCCTTGGACATCTTAAGGAATAGAGAAGATCTTTCGAAGACCATTTCATTGCAGTTTTTCCTGGAGCTCTAAGTTCCCATGAGGCTTAGAGTTTGTGGTTGTCTCTGACACGAACATCCAACCTAATAATTAAAGATCACTGCTGCCCAGATTTCACGGAGATTTCCCCACTTTTCTCTTAGGGTTATTGTTTGCCTGAAAGGGGCTTCCAGAGTTCCTCCTGCCCTCACTCACCTGTCCAGGCCCAGAGAAGATGGGATTTGAGAGGTTTGCTCAGCATCCCTCCCCACTCTCTAGCACAGCGCTCCTATAGCCACCAGCTCCCTGTGTGGGAAAGTAGGGGCAGAGCTCACAGGAGAGAAGTTCTGCAGGATGAGGTGTCTTCATGGGACAATGAAGATGTTCTCAGATTGATTGTAGTAACGGTACAATTGTGTGAATATCCTAAAAGCCACTGAATTGTATACTTTACATGGGTGAATTGTACAGTATGAAAATTGCTTTTCAATAAAGCTGTTTAAATATGAAGAAAAAGAATAAGAATAAGAATAAGAATAAGAATAAGAATAAGAATAAGAATAAGAATGAGAATGAGAATGAGAATGAGAATGAGAATGAGAAGGAGAAGGAGAAGGAGGAGAAGAAGAAGAAGGAGGAGGAGGAGGGGGAGGGGGAAGAGGAGGAGAAGGAGGGGGAGGAGGAGAAGGAGAAGGAGGAGGAGGAGGAGAAGGAGAAGGAGGAGGAGGAGGAGAAGGAGAAGGAGGAGGAGGAGGAGGAGGAGGAGGAGGAGGAGGAGGAGGAAGAGGAACATTAGTACCTGTGTCTGCTAACGGAAAGAAATTGGAAGAGGACTTTCATTTTCACACCAAAAAAAAAAAAAAAAAAGGTGAAAAGCAAAAACAGCATTCAGTGTTGGTTTTGCCCAGCCGTGGTGAGGCAGTGTGCACCCAGACAGCGAGAGCGGCCCCACCAAGCTTCTTCCCGGGCACACACTCAGCCTCTCTGCCTCTCAGCACTCAGCCCACAGCTCTGAATGGTGAGCATCTGAGCTGTAGCTCAATTTACTTTGTGCATCTGTTAGCAAGATGGGACCTAAGGGATCAGAAAAGCCTAACAGAGCTCGAAAGGGTGTTATACTTCGTGCAGAACTGGATGGAATTAAGGGTGTCAGTGGTGGCGAACGAGATAGACACAGTGTGTGTGTGTGTGTGTGTGTGTGTGTGTGTGTGTGTGTGTGTTGAACTTGCCCGCCATTCGTACTATTTGCACGCAGAGAAAGGGCCTTGAAAGCTGCCACAGTTACTATTGGTTCTGCTGGTGGCAAAGCGGCCTCTTTGAGTGCACACCCAGCAATGCGTGCAACGGAAGGTGTCGCCTGAGTGGGTCTACAGTGTGGTGCTCTGCTACCTGGGGATGCTCAAAACTCCCCCATGGAAATGAGTGGTAATGGCTTCTCCACTTTATGCCATTCGGCTTATGAACGTTTTATAGAAACATTAGACTTTGGGATAGCAGGGGAAACCTGTATATAAAATATTTGTTTTATATTTGCTTTATATTCTGGGCACATGATAGGTGCTTAATAAATAGTTATTGAATAAACAAAGGAATGGCCCAATTACAGTTAATGCGCAGGCTCTGGCCTTACAGATCCCAGCGCCTCCCCCAGAGGTTGTGTGGGCAGTCCGTGCAGGCGCAGGAAGCCTGCCCCGGCGTCCCTCTTTGTTCCAGCATTTTACGCACAAACATTTCCAGGTGAACAATTGCTGTTTCCTCTGCGTTAACTGTCATGAAATCGATTTAGTTTGTCCTTCCCATAGTTTTTTTCTGCAACTCTAAGGACTCTCCCTTGTATAAGTACATACTACAGTTTCTTTTGCACTTAAACACTTGTTAAGAGGGCAGATCTCATGTGAAGTGTTCTTTCCACAGTTTAAAAGAAAAAGAATCCTCCTTCTCTTTTTCTCTTACCAGTTGTTAGGGGCAACCTCCGATGAAAGGCCCCAGAATTACAAGCAGATTCAGGCTTGATTGACGTCATGAAGGGCTTTATTTAGGTCTCTCTCTAAAATCCTTGCAAAATTCTGCCTAAACGTGTAAGGTGTGAATGTCGTGTTCAACGAGAAGCCACTGGTAGCGGAAGCAGGGCTGTGAGTGGGAGCCGGTGGCGGCTGCGGAGGGCCCCATGTGCACACCCAAGCAGATGTCTCACCGGCAGGCAGAAGGGCTGTCTCCTCGAAGGAAGAGGAACACAGAGCTGGAGAGAGGCCATGCCCAGGAGGCGGGGAGGCGGCAGAGGCCAGGCCTAGTCTGTGAGCTGGCCGGAGGAGGCAGGCGTGTCTTTGTGCGCATCTCATCATTTCAGTTTTGGGTAAAGATGCAAGACAGCCAGGAGAAGGGGGTGGACGGGGGATTGCCCATCCTGTCCTTCATTTATCTGTTCCCGGCCAAGACACAGGCGTGTGCTGAGCAGTTTGGAAGCTGAGATCAAAGGCTGGGAGATCTTTGTACCGATTTGGTCTGAAACCCCACGTAGGTCTCCAAGGTGGGCAACCCCAGCTCAGCAGGGGCGAGGTCGGGAGAAGGGCTCTGCTCCTCTAGGATCCCATCGAGCCGTGGCTGACACTGGGAAGGGATGGGGACAAGAAACGCCCGATAAGTCTAGACAAGTTGATGCATCACTTGAGGTCGCTGGATGCAGTGGGTTGGTCATTTTAATAACACAGCTTACTTCTTGGTCAGGAGGAAACAGTGGGGAATCCATGGCTCTCATGTAGAGCACAGATCTGTCACCTTCGGGCCACACAACCAGATCACCGTCGCTTTCTGGGTGGCAGCTCCACCTCATTGTAACCCAAATCCTAAATGATCAACTGTCCCAGACTTACAGGGTGACAGCTAATGTCCACAGGGGAAAGACACAGAAAGCATCTTTTCACATAAGAAGAAAAAAAGCTCCCAGGAGGAGAGACGAGGAGGTCTCCCTTTGCAGGGAGAAGGAGGGGAGGGCGGTGTAACTGAGCCAACAGCGAAGACACAGCCCCTGGGCCTTCCCTGCTCCCGAGGGCTAGAACCAGAAGGCTGTGCTCTGCGCACGGAAACCTGATCAGGAGACTAACTGGGGTGGAGGCTTCCCATGGGATGTGAGAGGCCTGTCATCCTCACTGGGGGAAAAGAAGTGCTTGGGAGCTGGCGGCTGAAGAGGAAGACACAGACCTTCCGCTTAATGGGAGCTGAGAGGCGAAGGCACACGTGCCTTTCCTAAGTGCTGGGGTGCTGTCAGTCGGGGCTTTGCCAGGAAAAGCAGCTGCGGTCCAAGTCACCGGAAAGGCTTTGGGTGTGAAAGGAGCTCACAACAGAAGTTAAGAAGGAAAACGACCAGGGAGGTTAATGCCAAAGAGACAGCAAGCAAGAGCCCTAATTGAATCTTAGCGCCCGGAGCTTGTTTAAAAGAAGGCCGGTATTTAAAGGCAGGGCTCAGTACTTCCTCATGCTTTCTCGTCGTAGTAAAGATGCTCTTTCTTCACGACATTGGATCTAGACATCGGTGGTTATTGATGGTCAGGTGTCGGGGGGGGGGGATGGGCTGTGGGGGTAACCTGGGCGGGGCTTGGCGTTTGAACCACATCCTGTGGATGCTGTGCTACCGGCCAAGCTCTCCTAGTCCCCAAGGTAGGAATAGAGAATGTTCCCAAGGAAAGGCCAGTTGAAGGCATGTGAGCTCCTCTGTGTCTTTCTCACTAAGAGGTGTTCTGGGAAGCTGGTCTCGGGCCCATTCCCTCACCTCCTGGTCAGATGGCGCTGTGCCTGATAGTAAGACAGCAAAGCTTCCTCATGTGCGCTGAGCAGAGTGGCTCCCACAGATGCTCCCGAGACAGAACATTTTCAGAAAGCCAAGCCCAGGGCAGATTCTAGAAGCACCGTCTGCTGTACTAACCAGTATAATTGCATCAGGGTGCGCATGCACATGCACACATGCACATGCACACACGTGTGGACACCGGAGATGACAGATCTGTAACGCATGTCAACTTCTGCTTCCTCCCTGCATCAGTGACCCGTTCCTGCAGAATCCACACAAGTCTGTCTCTTTGAGACTCAGCCACAGCCATCCTTGCTAAGGACACAGGCACTGGAGCTGGCTGCCTACGTCAAGATCCAGCCTTGTCAATTATAAGCCTTGTGGCTGTCTCTTAACCTCTCTGGACCTCAGCTTCATCATCTATAAAATGGGAATAATTAGAGCATCTACTCATAGGGTTGCTATGGGACTTTACTGGGTTAATCCATGTAAACTTCTTAAACTAGTCTCTGGTACACAGTTGAGCTCCCCAAAAGTCTTAACTAACATTACTAGTATCACCGTCGTCGTCGTCGTCATCATCATCATCATCATCATGGTCTCCACACTCAGTGTTATACACCCTGTGCTCTAGGCACCTAGAAGCACTCACTCCCTGCCCACTCCATGCTCTCTCAGGCCTCTGTCCCTTGGCACTTGTGGTTCCACTGCCAGAGGAGCCTCCCAACCTTCTGTTTCAGGAAAGCTCCTATTCCTCCACCAGAACCCAGATCAAATGTCACCTCCTCCATCACACCCCCAGGAACAGTCACTCCCTCCTCTGTACATACAGTCATCAAAACATTTAACATGTGCTGCACCAGACCATAAACTGATGAAGGGGACGTCTCTTTGCAAACACCTTCCCAACACAGCATCAGGCCCATGGCAGGTGCCTGACAAATGGTATTGTGATGCCAGGGGAAGGTGGCCATCGGAGCCCACATGTAGGGCAACTACTCAGTGTGGGCTTAACCAAAAAAGGCAGAATCGTGCTATGTAGGTGCAGCAAGTGCCCCCCACCCCTACCCTCAATGTTCATGTGGAAGAATCAGAAAACCCAAAAGTAAGGAAAGGTCACAGAGCTCTTAACCCTTGATTCGTGCTCCTGCCGATTCCCCCTCCTCCACCTCAACACACCAGTTAGAAACCCCCGCATGCACACTTCTCTCACTGCCCACACCAGCCCTGCTAAGTCTTGTTGACTCACTCTTCAGAGCCGCCATCAAATCTGCACATCCAGCATCATTTCCCAGAAACGCTCAGCCCCATCATCTCATGCCTGGACCTCCTCCATCAGCAGCAGCAGCAGCCGCTAAGCTGGTCCTCCCAGCTCAGCTTCAGCTCTGCCCTCTGCACAGCAGGACAGGGAATCTTCTTTAAAAGCCAATCTGATTGTATAGCTTTCCTTTGTAAGCCTTCCCACTGCGCTTGGTTTAAACCCGAGCTCCCTGTTGGGCTCAGCCCGCCCAGGCTGGCCAGGCTCCTGCCTGCCCCTCTGTCCTCCCCTGCCTCTCTCCTCCCTAGCTCGTCCCTACTGCCCACCTCCAGCCATGCTGGGTCCTTACACTTTTTAGAACAAGCCGGGCTTTTTCTACCTCAGGACCTTTGTATGTGCTGTTCCCTTTGCCTGGAAGGCTGTTTCTTCTTCTCTTCCTAGATTTGGCTCCTTCTCATTGACATACAGCTCAGATGCCAGCTGTCTGGAGAGGCTTTCCCTGAGCCTCACCCTGTGTCCTTCAGTCTCAGCACCATATTTGCTTGCTCCAAAGCAGTTACCACATGTCCTCTTTCTAATTGTTTTCCTTCTGTCTCCCCAGAGATGGGAGAAGCATGAGGGCATGGACCACGTCTGTCATGCTCTGTGTTGCCCATGGCATGTTTAGGGCACCTGATCTAACGCATCTTTGTTGAATGAGAGGCTGTATAACTACCCATAATATGCCAGGCAAGGTACTGGAGAGGCAAATGTGCAGCTCATGAGACCTCTACAATACTTCCCAAAGCAGTTACTATGCCCACTTCACACATGAAGACACCCAGTTGGGAAGTTAACTTGCCCCGTGTCATAAGTCGGTAAATGGCCAAGGTGGACTTCGCCTGCGGCTCTGCCTGACTGCCCACAGTTCCGGACATCCTTCCAAGCCCGGGTCTAGCCCAGGACAGAGCTGCCAGCAGACACAAGACTCATACCAGTGTAAATGCTGCATCAGTATATGTTCCCTTTATTGCTCTATTTTTATCTTTATTCCAAGACATCAGATTTAAGGAAGACCCCGCTGAAATGCCCAAATGACTCTAGCATAATATTTTTATGGATCATTATCATTATTGTTATTATACTAGAGGCCTGGTGCACAAATTTGTGCACTTTGGGGGGGGGGTGCCCTCAGCCTGGCCTGCACCCTCTCGCAGTCCGGGAGCCCTCGGGTGATGTCTGGGGAGTGGGTCTAAGCCAGCGGTTCTCAACCTGTGGGTTGTGACCCCTTTGGCGGTCGAATGGCCCTTTCACAGGAGTCGCCTAAGACCATCCTGTATATCAGATATTTACATTACAATTCATAACAGTAGCAACATTACAGTTATGAAGTAACAATGAAAATAATTTTATGGTTGGGTCACAACATGAGGAACTGTATTTTAAGGGCCAGAAGGTTGAGATCCACTGAAAGCCATCAGTCGGACATCCTTAGCACTACCATGGAGGCGGGAGAGGCTCCCACCACCACTGCTGCTCTCACCAGCCATGTGCCTGGCTTCTGGCTGAGCAGCCCGCCCCCTGTGGGAGCTCACTTGACCACCAGGGGGCAGATCCTACATTGAGTGTCTGCCCCCTGGTGGTCAGTGCACATCATAGCAACCAGTTGAACGGCCTTAGCATATCATTAGCATATTGCACTTTGATTGGTTGAATGAACAACCTGGCACTTAGCATACTAGGCTTTTATTATATAGGGTTTTTCACTTGAGTCTGATTTATGGGAAAACTGGACACAATCCACATTGCAGGCTTGACTATTGCACTGTTAACCCAGCAATAAGTGAGGACTAGAAGGTGGAGAGATGGCAAACGTTAGAGAGGCTGGCATTGGACAAAATCAACAGAAAACCCATTGCTAGGTGATAGTGATTTTTCTAACCATCTACTAGCATGAGCGGCACAAGGTGGGCAGGTGTCCCCAAAGGCCAACGAAAGCAAGGCCAGTCAGCATGGGTCCCACTGGTAAAGCTGCAGTCCAGTTCACACAGTGTGTCTACAGTACGAGCTCTGCTGCCACCAACGGCAAAACAGCCAGATGTCGTACGAGGCACTGACACTTGCCATGTCATTAAATGCTCACAACAGCCCTCTGTGTAGGTGCTAACATCACCCTCATTTCAGAAACGACCAAACTAAGGAACAGAAAGGCCATCCTTCCCCAGAGCCCGGCAGTGATCGGGCAGCAGGGTGGGAGCTGGCCGCCTGTCCAGTGGGCCTCGCACCGAGCTCCCAGGTGTCTGGGCTGGGAGATTCCTTCCGTGTGGCCATTGGGTCCCTCTCAAGTTCACAACGTTCTCTCCCCTCCTCCAATTTCTAATGCTTGAACTGATTTTCTTTAAAGCATGTACATGCTATGCAGCCTCCAATGGAGAAAGAGAGGGAAGGCACCTGTTATCATAACGAAATGGTGCGGTGATGACAGACGGCTGGAAGTGAGGGACGAGCAAAACGCCAAGCCCCTCGCGTCTGTGCCGGCTCCTTCCTTCCCATTAACCCTGCTTACGCCACAGATCCCGTCCCTGTTTGGGGGTTTACAACCAACAGCAAAGACAGCCACTGACCTTTGTGTAGCCAGTGGTTCCCAAATGTATTGAACCACGAAAGTCTATCTAGAGAAATACCTATTCCATACACCAAACGAACATGGGCGAATGCTCACCCGACCTCTGAGCTGCAGGGGCGCGTGGGGGGAAGGGCCAGGGAGTTCCCCAGAGCCCGCGACCCTGCCACTCCAGCTCCTCGCCCTGGCCCCTGCTGGGGGCACACTGCCAGGCAGCCCCTTGGCCTTCACTGACCTTGGCCCCACTGGGCTCCCAGGTCAAGAGGAAGCAACATCTGCTGCCCCTTGAGCTTCCTCTCCAGGATTTCAGGTGCAGCCCATGCTCATAGTCTGAGAAACTATCATAGAAAGGACACGCTCAGCAGGGATGGCCCACAGGTGTGGGGGGGGGGGCGCCCTAGGACCTTGCCCAGCTGCTCACTGCCGGGCCTGGATGTGACAAGCACACCCCCCAGGTTCCTGCGGAGTCTGACTGTTTCAAAGTGATCCACGGGCATTACATCACCGCATCCCCTAAACATCCGGGATGACTGCCCTCCCCGCCCCCCCCCCCCCCGGCTTATTCCAAAGAGGAAAGAAGGCCTCGGAAAGGTGAAGGGCCATCTCCAACGTCATTGCAGGGTCCACATGGTGACCAGGACCCCGGCTGGGACCAATGCCCTGTTGGGAGCTCACCCCTGCGTCACCCTGCCATCTGCCCTGTCTATTTGTGGTGCTGGGATGTGATCAAACATTGGAAGGACATCTTGGCTGCCTGGGCTGTGGGGTAGGGGAGGGAGATTTGAAACTGAAACAGCAAAGGGCAGTTTGGATTGGGTGGGGGGGTGGGGGGGCAGGTCTCAGACTGAAACAGGGTTGGAAAAAGGAGGACCCGGATGGGAAAGAAAGGGGCCCAGCCAAGCCCCCAGCAAATGTGCCCCCTGGAGCATGTCGCCCTGGCCTGGGGAGCTCGGGGCCGTGGGTGTGGAGGCTTCCTGAGCAGGAAGGACGCCTGCCCGGGCACCTCATGCTGTCACCGGGGCCCACGAGGGCTCCCTCAATGGGGGAGCAAGGCCGGTCTGACCATCGAGACCTGGGGTGAGAATCCAACTTGTCCGGGGAAGCCTCACCTCACCAGGCCTCAGACTTCCTGCTGCCGTGGAGACCAGTGCCGCCCAGGCTGGGTGCTGGGGGCTCCCGGGGCTCCTGGGAGACCACCTGGGGCTCCTGGGAGACCACCTGGGGCCACAGGGGCCGGGACCGGGGAGGAGGCCAGGGGGCGGAGTGTGCCGGGCTCTGACCCCCATCTAACTAGAACAGAGCCACCAAAGCCTGTTTTATAAATGGGGCTTCTACGTGAGCTTTGATTTGAAGCAAGAGCCACAGCTTCACAATGTCTGAAACCGCTGCCTGCGGTGAGTTAGTCTTTTTGTCACGTGCCGTCTCTGGGCAGCTCCCCATCCTGCATACGTAGGGACACAGCTCAGGCCAGCACTGAAGGAATGGCCCAAAGGGACCAGGGCCTTCGCTCTGCTGCTCCAGGGACATGAGAGGCCCTGGCTCTGCTCTACTCATTACAACAAAGTGGCATGGGCAGTGGGCAGTGGGCAAAGGTGTTTGGGAAAGGTCTGTGCCACTCATGCACTTGATGTGGGCCGGGTCAGCATCACATGGGGGCCTGGGCATCCCAGGGACTCAGGGATCAGAATGGGCAACACCCACAGAGTCTGTGGGGCATGGAGTGTATAGGAAATGGCCACCAGGGGGTCCCCAGATGGGATGGGGGCCTGCCCAGCCCACGGTTCTGGCTCTGGGGGCGGGGCACTCACAGGGCAGCGTCTCGGCGCTGTTCTCCTGGATCATTATGCAGAGCTGTAGCACCAGTTGGGGGGCGCTCTCCAGGAAGGTCTCCAGGAGGCGCAACATGTTGACGTCTGCATATTCATACATCATAGCCCAGTAGAAGCGTCGCTGGTGTTCCTTCTGCCGTTGGCTCTGGATCCCCAGGTACATGGTGCGGATATACCTGCCGAGAGAGATGAACAGAACAGAGAGCGTGGGTGGGGGTGGGGCTCTGGAAGGGCCATGCTGCCCCCCCAAAACCAGAGCCAGCTATGTTGGTGTCTCTCCTTCGCTCTGAGGTTTTCCAGACACTTGACCCAGCTCTAGGGGTCTTCTGAGCCCACGGGCACGGACACGGACATGGTGCTAAGGCTTTGGGTGACATTTGTGGAGCTCCTACTCAGTACCATGGCAGGGCACAGGCCATAGGAGGTGTAATCCCCACACAGCACAGAGTGGGAATAGCCAGGGACCCACAGTCGGCGGGTGGAGCAACTCGGAGTCGGCCCCAGGCCATTGGACAGCAAAGCTCGTGTGTCCTCCACACTAGGGAGACCCTGAGGCTGTGTCCAGGTGTGGCCAGGGCACAGGCAGACAGACGCACTGACCCCTCCATTGGAGAGGACACGGGCAAAGGATGCAGGTTCAAACCCAACTTGGTTGCTTGCTAATGGGACCTTGGACTATCACTCCAACTCTGTGTCTTGCTACTCTTCTTTAACATGGGAAAAGAGTCGAACTTGGGGGGTGGTTAAGGAGATAAAGATGGTGGGCGCACATCCTGGGTCCAGTAAGAAAACTTCCTGCCTCACTTTTACGTGAACCTTCGGGAGCTCTCTCCAAGTCACAGTCACGGCGGGGGTGGGGGTGGGGGGTGGATCCAAGGTACTAAGTCGGCCAGTGGTCTCTGAGGCCGGGCCAGGAAAAAGCAACTTCAGAAAGCATGGTTTTGTGGCCCAATCAGGATCAAGATCATGAACCACAAACCAGGGCCCACAGCCAATCGGATGGAGCCACACATGCGTCCCTGGCCATCCCAGGGAACGTAATCACTGGGCCTCCTACACAGCCAAGCCTGAATCATTGAGGCTGTGAACACGGTTGATGCCTGACATCGTCCCCACTGCCTGAGCATTGCCAGGTGCCCACCTGGGGCCGTGGGCTTGTCCCTTCTCTCTGTCCCATCATCACCACCGGTCTGGTCCCCACCACTATCCCTCCTGCCTGAATCGAAGTGAAGTCCTCACTGGTGTCCCAGCACCAACTCTGGCCCCAGAAACATCGCTCTTCACACAGTGCTCCTTGCAAATCGTAAATGCAGTCAGGTCACTCCCTGTAATGCTTAGAATCAAACCCCCAGCTCCTCCCTTGGCTCACGGGACCCTGCCTGCCCCTCCAGCCCCTCCTCCCATTCTCTATCCCACCTTTCCAAGGAGCACACGAGCCTGCCTGTCCACGCCCTGTCCCCAGTGCCTACAGATACAGAAGGAAGACAGGACTCCTGGGACGACTCTGTCACCATATGGCAAAGGCAGCCCATGCTCACATTTGCAGCAAACTTACGACAGGGATCATAATGCTGGTGGCTGAGAGGGGCTGTGTATTTCCCTGGGAGCAATGGGAGATGGTGCTGTCCAAGAATCTTGCGTCGATGTTACTGAAGCCCATGCTTCAGAGGCGAAGACGCACGACCATACATTTGTAAAATAATTTAAAACTGCGAGGGACGCTCCTCTCCACTTCCAAACAGTGGGCCTCCCTCCAGAGCTAACCAGGGACTGGACCCCACGATGACCCAGTGCCCCGGGGTCCCCCAGGATGCGCTTCGGAACACAAAGCAACCCTCCAAGCCTACAACCAGCACGCAGGCAATGCGCGCCCACCCAACACCCGATGGGCGGTCTGTCTCTCTGGATTCCTGGGAGCCTTCGGGCGCAGCGTCTCTGAAGGTGCACCCAGGGGAGCTGGGGCAGACACCTGTTTCCCTACAGACACACTCCCAGGAGTGTGTGGAGAAACAGTTCTGCAGGAAACCAAAGGCAGGGAGGCAGGAGGTGCAGGCACTGGGGAGGACGACTGCAGTGGGTGCCTGGGGAGGGGCTGGGAGAAGGGCAGGTGCACCAGGCCCAGGGCAGGTGTTTCTGGGCCCACCACCTCCGGAGTCCCTGCCAGGCCTTGTGGGACCGGCTGGTTATCATCATTCAGCACATAGGGGAACTGAGGCTGGGGAGTGAAATGAAGCACCGCATTCTGGTTCTGTTCCAAGTTCTGCCACTTCCTAGCGGTGGCACTTCGCATGAGCCATGGCCTCTCTCTCGGCCTCAGTTGCTAAGTTCCCAAAATGAAGGGAGCAGGGAAGAGGCTCAGAAAAGGGCAGGGAGGTTACTGTGCCTGCCCAGAGCAGAGAGAGAGAGAGAGAGAGAGAGAGAGAGAGAGAGAGAGGGGGGGGGGGGAGGGAGGCAGAGAGAGGCAGAGGCAAAAAGAGAGACGGAAAGGGACCTAGAAAGAGACAGAGAAAGAGAGATGTGGGGAGGAACGAGAAAGTGGGAAAGGAGAGGAAAGCAGTGCCAAAATGTGGGGGCCTGAAGGAGAGGGTCAACTGGAAGAGGCGATGGCAACAGTAAACCTGGGCAGGGCGGGCAGGTGATACGGAGACAGGTCACAAGGAGCTGAGGAGGTCAGACTGCATCAAGGGTGGAGGGAAGGGTCAGATTGAGCAGATCTGGGGGTGGCTTGGGAAGGCAGAGCGGGGGCGGGGGGACAAGGGGGTACTGACTGAGGGGCTGAGGCAGAGCTGCGAGTCCAGAAGTTCTGCACCAGCACCCAGAACAGCCATGTGCCCGTGGAGGTTTGGTGCCTGTGGCCTCACAGGTCAGCTGTGGTTTCCGTGATCCAACACTCAGCTCCACCTACATGGGCACCTGCCATACCCAATGCCAAGGGCCACAGACTACCACAGGGACCAGACCACAGATCTATGATCTCTCAGGGGTACTCTCAGACCACAGGCTCTTCCACTCCTAGCCTCAAAAAGTGGACCATGGTGGAGAAATGATGATGTGGCAGCCAAGCCTATGTAGGCAGGTCCCAGGTCAAGTAACAGCAACATTCAGATTCACCTAGGTTGGCCCTCCCAGGGCAAAAGCAGCCCCTGACCTGTCACTCCAGCTCCCATTTGCCCCAAGTTACCAGCCCCTCTGCCCATCTTGGCCAGGGCAATGGACGGCAATGAGCCCAGAACATGCTGACTCAATGAGAATGCCTACCAGAGAAACAAACTCAAATTTCCTCTGTGCGAGCATCCAGGGGAATGTATGCAAATAAATAAGGGTGCGAGTGGGAGAAACCAGAGCTTCTCTCCCCAGTGCTGATGAGCAAAGGGATGTTGGGAGCCCAGATTGCATCAGTCTGAAACCTAATTTGGAAATCATGCTTACACAGCCTCCCACCCTGGAGTCCAGTGTAGAATTTCCTGATCAAGTGCCTTCTACTTATTCTGCCCCTTCTGGCTCCTGAAAACTCATCTTCTCTTAAGTCAGTGATTCTCAACCTTCTGGCCCTTTAAATACAGTTCCTCATGTTGTGACCCAACCATAAAATTATTTTCATTGTTACTTCATCACTGTAATGTTGCTACTGCTATGAATTGTAATGTAAATATCTGATATACAGGATGGTCTTAGGCGACCCCTGTGAAAGGGTCGTTCTACCGCCAAAGGGATCGCGACCCACAGGTTGAGAACCGCTGTCTTTGCGTCCCCGGTAGACAACTGAGAGGATGTGTAAAATTCAGAGTGGGTCTAAGTGACCTCTGGGGCACCAGCCCCTGTGCAAAGACCGTGCAGGCCTATGGCCACAAGGTGGCGCCGGAGCCTAAGCCACGCAGGAAGACTGCTCCAGGCGGTGATCTCATCCCCAGCAAGGCTCAGCACCCTCCTTTGCAGCAGCGTGGGGTGCAAGGGGTGGCGGGCCCAGACATGCCGAGTCCCTACGGGAAGGCGTGGCATCGGCAGGAGACACAAGGTGGGCTGCTGCTCCTCCTAACTCTCAATTTGGGAGGTTCCAGCAAGCTCATCTCCCCCAGGAAGGTAGTCCGGGAGGAAAGACGCCCAACTCTCCTCCTCCTGGATTTGTCACTGCCTGTCACACACACTGTCTCTCTCCTAGGGCATCACATCGTGAAATGCGTGGGTCTCAAAGCAGGCAGGCAGCGGGTCATCTGCGAGCGAGGACTCAGGAAGACTGGTCTCCGGTCTGCACGACCTTGGGCCAGTCCCTCCCAGGGCTGGGCCTGGACTGTTCCCCCGCCTCAGGGGCGGGCTGGAGGACCTCTGAGCTTTGCCAGCATTTATAACCTCCCCCTTCTGTAAGTGAGTGGTTCTGCAGGGCCGCAAGTACAGACTGGCATGTTTATCGGTGATAATACCTGGTGTTTGCCGGCTCTCCCATGTGCCAGGCATGCTCTGGGCCTTCTGCAGTTGGTAACTCATTTAATCCTGGCAATAACCTGAGGAGGTGGGCGCACCGTTACCCTCATTTTACAGAGGGCACCTGAAGCACTGAGGTGGAGAACTGCGTGACCATTTACCCAGCTACGTCGGTGGCTAAGCGGGGCTTCCAGCCCAGCGTCTGGCTTTGGGGCCCGGGCTCTTAACTCCCTCCACATGCCTCTCAGAGGCAGACCGCTGGTCTCTTCCTCTGAATTTGGTTCAGTGGAAAAGCACAAATCACCCAGAATACCTGGGTTCTCTTCCAGCTCGGTCACTGGCTGTGTTACCCTGGGGAACATCTCCCAACCTCTCTGAGCCCCCTCTCTCCCCACCACCTTTCCTCATCTATCAATTGCCTTACCCAGAGTAGGCCCCCAGGACACGCCCAACGGATAAATGTATGTAATCATGGCCCCACCGAGGGACAGGGGGCCTCAAATTTTTCTGGCCTCTGCCCAGAAATCAGGATTTTAAAAAGATTCCCAGGTGATTCTAATGTGCAGCCAAGGTTGAGAACCACTGACTTAGAGGGAGACACAATCATCATCTCCTTTTTCCCACTGAGGCTCAGAGAGGCTGAGTGATTCCCCCAAAGTCACACAGCCTATCATAGTTCAGGCAAATCAGAGAAGGTCTTGGCTAAACTAAGTTGCCCCACTGGGAATTAGCTACAGCTGTGCCTGACACTGGCTGGGATGGGAAATGAGTGATTTCTGCAAGGGCAGGAGGCTCAATAGGTTCGCCTCTGGGGGCCTACAGTCCCCTGCTGCTTCTTACAAAGTTCTCAGAAATGGCATTTTGAAACCTCTGATTGCAGAGAACTACCCACCCTCAAAGCCCCAAACAGGGCTCATTCCAGACTGTGGGGACTGAAGCTTAGAGAATCCTTTAGGAAAAGTAATAACATCTACCAAACATGTAAAGTAGAAATAGCACTAATTCTATACACTTTTTTTCCCAGAAAAATACAAGGGAAAGAATACTTCCCCATTCATTTTATGAGGCCAGCATTACTCTGATATCAAAGCCAGACAAATACCATATAAGAAAATAAAACAGCAGACAATAGCCCTCATAAATATAGGTGTAAAAATCTTCAACACAAGGTTAACAAATCCAATCCAATGATATATAGAAGGAATGACACAGCATAGCCAATTGGGGTCTCTCTTGGGAATGGAAGGTGGATTTGATATTCAATGTAATCAATGATGTTAATAAGAAAAATCACACATCACATTAATTGATACAGAAAGTATGCATTTGACAGAAATCAGCATCCATTCATGATTTTTAAAACGTCTCAGCAAACTAGGAATAGAACTTTTTTAACCTGACATATAGGAAAAGCAGCTACAAAAACCCACAGTTAATATCATCATTAATAATAAAAGACTGAAATATTTCCTCTTAAGATCAGGAACAAGGCAATGATGTCTATTCTCACCACTCCTATTCGACATCATACTAGAAGTCCCAGCCAGTGCAATAAGCCAAGAAAAAGAAAGTATGTACCTTTTGCAAAGAAAGAAATGTCCCTTTGTAAATGACACAATTGTCTAAATAAAATCCCAAGAAATAAAAAAAAAAGCTTATAGAACCTGTTAGTAAGTTCAGCAAAGTCTCCTGATACCAGATCTGCATGTAAAAATTAAATGTATTTCTATAGACTACTAGTGAACAATTGAAAATTTTTAAAAAAATTAAAAATATAACATTTAAATTAGCTCAAAAAATAAAAGCCCAGAAATAAAGCTAATAAAATGTGCAGGATTTATACTTTAAAGCTACAAAATACTAATAAGAGAAATAAAAGAAAGTTTAAATGATAGATATGCCATATTCATGGATGGAAAGAATCCATATTGTGACAATATAATGACGATTTCCCCACGTTGACCTATGGATTTAACACAATTTCAATAAAGACTCCAGCAGAATTATTTTTTGCAGATATGGACAAGAAGATTCTAAAATTTATATGGAAGACAAAAGAACTAGAACAGCCAAAACAGTTTTGAAAAAAAAAAAGAATAAATTTAAAGAACTCACACTATCTGATTTTAGAACATACTATAAAGCTACAGTAATTAAGAAGGTGTGGTATTGGCAAAGACAGAGAAGCACAGATCAGTGGAGCAGAATACAGTGTCTAGAAACAGGCCCACACATATATGGTCAACTGACTTTTGACAAAGTGCAAAGATAATTCAATGGGGAAAAGATGTGTTTTCAACAAATGATGTAGGAACAATTAGTCATCCATAAGCAACAACTAACTTAAAATGTATCATAAATTAAAATGTAAAGCTATAAAACTTGTAAGAGAAAACATAGGAGGAAATGTTTATGACCCTGCATTAGGCTAAGAGTTCTGAAATAGGACAGCAAAAGCATGCTCCATACAAGAAAAAAATTGACGAATTGGCTTCCATCAACATTAAAAATTTTTGCTCTGTAAGTAACATTGTTAAGAGAATGAAAAAAAAAACCAAAACAAGCTACGGACTGGGAGAAAATATTTGCAAATCACATCTTTGATGAAGACCTTGTGCCCAGAATATATACAGAACTCTCAAAATGGCCAACCCAGCAAGAAGGCAGGCAGGAGGAGCCTGAGCAAAGAAGTGATAAGACTTCTTACCTCACCACCCCTTCCTGCTCCTTCTCCTTTGGCCAGAGTCCCCTTGGGCCTAACCCTGAGGACCCAGCCTCCGAGAAGACTCTCCTGATGACACCCCAGGCTGTGGGGCTGCTCTGAGCCTGGAAGAATGGGTAGCAGCTACAGGATTTAAGGCCCAGCTGGCCCCATAGCCCTGTCCCAGGGCCAAACCAACTGCTGAGGGGGGACTGCCAGGGTGAGGGCTGGGGATCTCACCATCAACTCTGGTAGCCATATGAGCAGAGTGGACTTCTTCCAAAACCCAATGCTGTGAGCTCTTCTCCCTGTGCCCCCCGCCCCCCAGGGAGTGTTGGTCACCTCAGAGGGCCCTGAGACCCCAGTCTGGCCTTGGTTCTTCAAACTCCCCCTAGGAGGGAGGGAGGAGCCTGAGAGAGGAGCAGAAGGCCAGCAGGCCTGGCCCTGGCAAGCACTCACCCTGGATTCCAGCTCTAAGTTATTCAACATCCAGGCTTCCTTTCTCCGCAGTGTCCAGGCCACCGGGCAGTGCCAGCGTGGGGCACTGTGGTAAGGCTGTCCCTCCAGAGCCCACATGCCAGTAAGAGAGGGGACATAACCCCAGGAGGCCACTAGAAATCTTCTGGGCGTGTGCCGGGCGAAGGCCATGCAGACCCTGGTTTCACCTGCATCCCACTGTGCAGAGCAGAGCAGGCCCGGTGAGGCGGCGGGAGGTGGGTTCTGCTCAGGGCCCCAGGCATCCCCTCCTTGTAGGCATCTGCAGATGCTGCCCTGCCCAGGCTTGAACAAACCACATGCACAGCCCCTGCTCCCCATGGGGCTGGGGACTGGTCAGCAGTGCTCGGGCACCCGGGGCTGGCCAGGCTGTGGTCCCAGAGCCCGGCGCCTCTGCCAGGGCAGGCAGGCCTGTGGGCCGCACAGCTAGGCTGCTCCCTGACCCCCAGCTCTTTAGGGGAGAGACCAAGAGAGCTGACCTCAAAGGCAGTACATATTTTTCCTCTGAAACCAACAACAGTTATTCCCTTGAAGGCCTCTTTGCTGCAAAAAAAAAAAAAAAAAAAAAAAAAAAAAAAAAAAAAAGCCTTTATATGTTTTTTGATTTAAATACAACTTGCTGTGCTTGGCCGGCATGACTCAGTGGTTGAGCATTGACCTATGAACCAGGAAGTCACGGTTTGATTCCCAGTCAGGGCATATGCCCGGGTTGCAGGCTCGATCCCCCGTGGGAGGCCTGCAGGAGGCAGCCGATCAATGATTCTCTTATTGATGTGTCTATTTCTCCCTCTCCCTTCCTCTCTGAAATCAAGAAAAATATTTTTAAAAAATAAAAAGTAAATAAATATAACTAGCCGTGCCTCGGGGCCACCTCGAGGCATCTCCACCGTTATCCTAGTTGGCCTGGCACATCTGCTCTCGCTCTCACACATACGCATACACACAATCACACACACATACCACCTACAGGAACACACAAACACCACTCACGACACATGTGCACACTATATATCCCTGGTGTGTACATGCTAATTACACATGAAGTTCATACGCCTAAATGGCAATACACTATGTCCTCCACAGAGACCTACACGTACAAACCACCACATGCATGTACCCGCTAAGCGCCACCTGCACAGACCTGGAGGCACATGATCACACCCTGGGTCATAGCCAACCCTGGATCACTGGGGGTGGTCCCCTGCCTCCGCCTCCCCTCCTGCCCCCAGGGATGCCTGCTCCTGGCCACTCACTGTCCCCACAGCAGACACAGGGCACAGAGGAAGCGCGGAACCCGCATCAGGGCTGGGCTCTCACAGGCTGTGAGCCACCTCAGAGCGAGCAGGGGCCTGGGAATCACGGGGCAGATGGGAAGTGAGGACGCACTGCCCCCAATACCAAGGGCGGAGCTGGGCTAGTTTCCACCAAAGCACCAAAAAGCTCACTGATATCTGAACCTGGAAAGCCGAAGCCCCTCCCCCCTGCCCCGCCCCTCCCCCCTGCCCCGCCCCTCCCTGTTCTTGCCTCCACCTGCACCTGGTTTGTTGGGAATCCACTGGTCTGGTAGCAGTAAAGGTGGTCATTGTGTCATTGCAAGATCTGCATTCTCGTCTGGGCCCTCCTTCTAGGGCTGGAGGAGTTCCCTCCGTGTCCTTTCCATTTCTGACCACACCTCAGGGCTGGAAGGGTCCAGGGCCACGTGGCCACGCAATGACTGTGGGAGAAAGTGGCCCAAAGGAGGGGTGGGAGGGGTTGAGGGCACCGGGCTGCATGGGCTGCTACGGGAATCTTGCCACTCTGGGGCTGGTCACCTGCTGAGGATTGCTGAGCTGGGTCGCCAGAGGCCACCCAGGGAGGGTGCTGGCCCTGAGCTCCGAGGCTGCTGGGACTAAAAGGCTGTGCTCCTACCTTCATGCCGTTGGCTCTGTGCCAGGTAGGAACCCCGTGGCTGTTCCCTGGGGTCTCAGAGCAGGAGCTAGCAGCAGGACAGAGCAAAATCCTTCCAGCTCTTCCAGCTCAGCTGCCCCGGCCCTGACTTGGTGGCAAGCAGTGCGGACAACATAAGCAAAGACAGCCAGAGCAGCCCTGGCTGGGTGGCTCAGTTGGTTAGAGCATTGTCTCTATACGCCAAGGTTGCAGGTTCCATTCACGTACAACAATCAACCAATGAATGCATGAATAAGTGCAACAAGTTGATGACTCCCCCTCTCTCTTTCCCTCCTTCTCTCTCAAATCAATCAACCAATCAATCAATAAAAAGACAGCCAGAGGGCACATGCCAGGAAGGCTGGAAATGGAGAACCATCAGGTGTAGCCAGGGGGCAGGGAGCAGGTGTGAGAGAGGGAGGTGGGGAGAGCAGAGACTGAATTCCCGGATGCAGAGCCAGTGGGGAGCCACCCAGGTTGGTAAGCCTAGGTTAGCCCCGACTTCCTCACCTGGAAAAGGGGACCCCACCTGTAACTGGGCAGAGCCTGGCAGGCTGCTCCCAGCACGGCAGGACAACACTGTAACTGGACAGGTTTTCTGTCCCTCTCTGGGCAGCTAAGAAGAGAGGAGCACATCGGTGAGGGCTGTCAGACGCTCACAGATCACTAGTAACTGGGTGGACCTGCCAGTGGTCTTCCCAGTCCCGGCCCCCAAATGCTCACACAACTGTGTCCACACGCACGTGCCACCCGCGGACTCCCTTAAAACCACCCAGAATGCAAGGCCTGGTGGCTGGAGGGACCCCAAGCCTGGCACAGCAGGAACTGTGCACCAACACAGCCCTGGGCTCTTTCTGAGCGGGAGAATGACTCTAGAATCTTCCTGGGTGGTACTGGGAGCCTCTGCTCCCCCTCACCCCCCCCCCCCCACACGCTCCAGCTGAGATGTCTTCAGCGAGGAGGGAAGGTGGAGGGTCAGCTGCCAGCTCAGCCCCTGAGAGCAGCGCTTCAAATCGGAGCTATTTTTAGCTCTTCTCTCCAGTGTCCCTGACATCAGCTGAGCAGTGGTGGCGGCTCGGGCACACATCTGAGGGAGCAGGCATGAAATGGCATTTCCCTGTAGGGGCCCAGGGGGAGCGGGGGAGTGGTGGGGGAGCACCACACAGCTTCGGGGAAGGGAGGTGGTGGCTGTGGGTGTCACCAAGGCGTCTTCCTAGGTGTAGGGTCAAGGTGGCAGGGTGGCCAGGGCATCCTCAACCTTCTAGGGCTCAGGAGAGCCTACGGAGGGTGGAAGCCACACCACCTGCCCCTGCCTCGTGTCCCCAGAGTGGGGCCCGGCAGCTGCCCCTGATCTGAGACTCCGAAGGGAACTTCATTTAAAAGATCCATGCATCTTGGCAAACCTGCACTTGGGAGAAATACTTTTTCTTCCCCATTATAAGCTCCCAGAAGGACAGAGACCCAGTTTCTGGGCTGTGGTTTACCTTTGCATACCTGGTGCCTGGCACCCCGCCAGGTGGGCATTCAGTGTTTGTCCCATGAATGAAGGAACCAATTGGGCAGCTTGTTAATAAAATCCTTGAGCTGAGAAAGTTCATTCCAAGCTCCTGGGGCAAGTGTGGGGAAAGCCTTCCTCTTCTCCCGGCTCAGGGTCAGCGCCCACTTTCCACTGGGGGCACCAGGAATGGAGCCCAGAGTAGTTCATGGGGCCCTTCCCTCCCTCCTACCTTTCATTCCTCCCTCCCTCTCTCCCTCTCTCCCTCCCTGTTCCTCAAGCCTCACCCTGAGGCCCGCCTAAGTCCCCAGTCCGGAATGAGTGACTGCCTGCAATTCTTCTTCCAGCCAGCAGAGTTCTTTCCAGCCAGGCAGGCAGCCATCCCTGGGCACCTTGTGCTTTTTGGGGTGGAGTTGGGACCACGCCCACAATGGGAAGGGTGCTCACTGCAGCAATCTAGCCCTTCCCGACTGTACTCACTCAGCGCCACGATTGAACTCCCGCTGCGTGTCAGGCACTGCACTAGGCACGGGACACCCAGCCTTACTCCCCGCCACCTCCCTCTGAATCACCCTGCCTCTGTCCCATGATTCCATTGGTCCTGATGGAAGATGAAGTCACTGGATCGATGCCCTGTGTGTTCAGTAGTTTACGTTTAGCATTTAGGCTCCGGAAACCACCTTCCAGCAACTTCCAGCAGGGAACATTGCCGATGGTGAGTGAGGAACGGTCTGAGGAGTCCATGTGATGGACCGGCCCTGACCTCAAGGCTGTTCTGCGGCCCCCAGACCCTGGCTGTGTGGCCTTGGGAATATCCTCCCCGCTCTGTGTTCTCCGTAGCGGGATGAGCAGATAAGACCCGGTGAGAGGATAGAGAACCAAGATGGCGGCATAGGTTAACGCCGGAGTTTGCTGCTTTGAACAACTACTTCAAAAGTGAAACCCAAAAACGGAAGGGACATCACCCAGAACCCCAGGAACACTGGCTGAGTGGAAGTCCTACAACTAGGAGGAAAGAGAAACGCACACGGACACTCAGAGGAGGCGGAGGGCTGAAGTCAAATTCTGAGGTGCGGAGTGCGCAGAGCGGGCTGGCGGCGGAGGGCGCGGTTGTTGTTTTCAATTGGGAGGGAGTCACAGACTCTGAGCTCCAGATACAGGTGAGTCTTTAGGGACCCAGACTCAAACGGGAGAAGCGGGACTGTCTGGCTTTGGTCAGAGCGAGTGCAGCTTTCTCTCCCAGCTTTGCAGCGGGTGCTGGGACTCAGAGAGGCAGAGCCCCTGGGGACAGGACTGAGAGCCGCCATAACTGCTCTCTCCGGCCCACCCTGTTGATCCTGTGCGACCCGCCCCGCCCAAGCCCTGCACAGAGGCATTTGCCGGATAGCCTCAGGCAAAGGCTAGATTAGCACCTCCCTAGAGGACAGAAGTTCTCTCACTGCTGACACAGCTGATTCTCATAGCCACTTGGCCTGGAGGTCAAACCCTCCCTGGAATTAGCTACAACAATCAAGATTTAACTATAAGACTGCGAACAAAGACCACTAGGGGGTGCACCAAGAAAGCATAACAAAATGCGGAGACAAAGAAACAGGACAAAATTGTCAAAGGAAGATATAGAGTTCAGAACCACACTTTTAAGGTCTCTCAAGAACTGTTTAGAAGCTGCTGATAAACTTAATGAGATCTACACGAAAACTAATAAGACCCTCGATCTTATATTGGGGAACCAACTAGAAATTAAGCATACACGGACTGAAATAACGAATATTATACAGACGCCCGACAGCAGACCAGAGGAACGCAAGAATCAAGTCAATGATTTGAAATGCGAGGAAGCAAAAAACATCCAACCGGAAAAGCAAAATGAAAAAAGAATCCAAAAATGCGAGGATAGTGTAAGGAGCCCCTGGGACAGCTTCAAGCGTACCAACATCAGAATTATAGGGGTGCCAGAAGATGAGAGAGAGCAAGATATTGAAAACCTATTTGAAGAAATAATGACAGAAAACTTCCCCCACCTGGTGAAAGAAATGGACTTACAGGTCCAAGAAGCGCGGAGAACCCCAAACAAAAGGAATCCAAAGAGGACCACACCAAGACACATCATAATTAAAATGCCAAGAGCAAAAGATAAAGAGAGAATCTTAAAAACAGCAAGAGAAAGAAACTCAGTTACCTACAAGGGAATACCCATACGACTGTCAGCTGATTTCTCAACAGAAACTTTGCAGGCCAGAAGGGAGTGGCAAGAAATATTCAAAGTGATGAACACCAAGAACCTACAACCAAGATTACTTTATCCAGCAAAGCTATCATTCAGAATTGAAGGTCAGATAAAGAGCTTCACAGATAAGGAAAAGCTAAAGGAGTTCATCACCACCAAACCAGGATTATATGAAATGCTGAAAGGTATCCTTTAAGAAGAGGAAGAGGAAGAAAAAGGTAAAGATACAAATTATGAACAACAAATATGCATCTATCAACAAGTGAATCTAAGAATCAAGTGAATAAATAATCTGATGAACAGAATGAACTGTTGATTATAATAGAATCAGGGACATAGAAAGGGAATGGACTGACTATTCTTGGGGGGGAAAGGGGTGTGGGAGATGTGGGAAGAGACTGGACAAAAATCGTGGACCTATGGATGAGGACAGTGGGTGGGGAGTGAGGGCGGAGGGTGGGGCGGGAACTGGGAGGAGGGGAGTTATGGGGGGGGGGGGAAAGAGGAACAAATGTAATAATCTGAACAATAAAGATTTAATTAAAAAAAAAAAAAAGACCCGGTGAGCTCTCAGGCCCTGGCACTACATTGACCTTGTGGGTTTGGTCTGCTACCCAGAGACCTTTCCAGATCAGCGGTCATCTTGCGGGGCTTGGGCCTGTCTCTCCCAGAGCACCGCCCCCCCACTCCCCCCCTCCCCCGCAGGGGTGAGGCTCTGCACAACCAAGCCCTCTTCTGTATGCAGGCTCCACCCCCCCACCCCCCCTCCCCCCGTCGCCAACCTGGAAGTCAGACATGTCATGTGGGCTGTTTCCTGAGGCTGCCCAGGGAAACAGGCTAGAAATAGAAACAGAAAGTGGCATTTAGTCGAGTTTGCATTGTCCCAGCCAGGAGGCCAGTGACGTGGCCACAGCGTGGAGCGCATTGCCAGGTGCTGCAAGGCCAAGGCGGCTCACCAATGCCCCGGCCGCCCAGCCTCCCCGGGAGGCCCCCAAAGTTAGACACGGAGAGGGCGGCAAAGGACAGGTCTGGGCTCCCCTGCTCCCAGGCCAGGGTCCCGCTGTGTGAGCCCCACACTGACAGCCTCCCCATTCGCAGCGGGGGACACGGAGGCGTGCAGGAGGAACGCTGGGCTGGGAGTCAGGAAACCTGGGCCCCAGGGCCACCTCCACAGTTGACCGCCTGTAAGGCCTGGGACTCCTTGCCCCTCTTGTCTGACCCCAGACCCCAATCCATAAGTAAGGAACTTAAGGATAGTTTCTTACTTCCTCCCAAATCTCCAGATCAAGGGGGCAGCCATGCAGACTCTGTAACTGCCTGATGCCCTGTGGGGAGAAGGGTTCACCTTGGGGACCTGGGCTGAGGGTGGGGGAGGGGGTGTGAAGTGGCCTTGGGCTCAGACCACCTGCCAGGTCCCGGCCAATCCCCTGGGTCAGGCAACATCACTGCATCGCAGGCCCACGCCAGGTGGGGAGGTAAGAACACCACAGTGACTTTACAGTGGGCTTCCCCTCTCTGATCCTGTGCTCTCTTCCTCTGACCTTCACACTCACCAGCATTACTTTTCCTCATCACCTTGGACAGGGTGATCGTTTTCTTTAATATGTCTTTATTAATTTCAGAGAGAGGAAGAGAGAGAGAGAGAGAGAGAAACATCAATGAGGAGAGAGAATCATAGATCGGCTGTCTCCTGCACACTCCACACTGGGGATTGAGCCTGCAACCCAGGTATGTGCCCTGACCTGGAATCGAACCATGACCTTCTGATTCATGGGTTGATGCTCAACCACTGAGCATACCAGCCAGGTGGACACAGTGATCTTGATGAATCAGAGCAGAGAGCAGGGGCCATATGGCAGCACCGAATGCCAGGCTGGAGGCCCAGAGCCAGCCCTGGGCCCAACCTCCTCCCCAGAGCTCTGACTCCTGCTCCCATAGCCAGGAGGGCACATCCCCTCATAGAACAGTCACCTGAAAGGGGGCAGCAAGGCCTGGGGCCAGGTGCTGGGCTCCCCCAGTAAAGGAGCTCACGTCTAGCAGGGAGACAAGCAAGTGCACCATTGACTGTGACACCCCCTTCATGCTCTAATGGGATCATGGAGTACATCTACTGTTTCCCCCACTTTGCAGATGAGGAAACTGAGGCAAACGGGCATTAAATAAGTCATCCAGAAGCCGAGTCAAGGACCAGAGCTGTGGACTATGCTGTCCCCCAAAATATAAGGGGCTCCTAGAGCACAAAGCTCCTTTCCCGGTGGGGCGGGCGAGGTAGGCTCCAGAGGGACGTGAAGCCTGAGCGTTTTCTCAGATAGCCAAGAGTACAATTCTACAGGCCATGGGCCCCTTTCCCACTCAAGCCTGCCTTGGCTCAGGGTGCACAAGCTTAAACCCATGGCCCCTCTGACGTGGCCCTCTCCTGGCTCTTTCTAATGAGAAATAACCCATGGCACTGAGACTGCAAGCCTTCTGAGGCCAGGAGCTGGGTTGGCCTCACCTTTCCATCCTCTCTAGCCCAGAAATAAGTGAATATGGGATAAATGGATACAGGGATGGTAGGATGGATGGAAGAGGGGGTGGCTGGGGCTAGAGGTCAACGTTGAGAGGGAGCAACAGCTTCTGAGCAGGGAGGCTGGGATTCACTTCTTCCTGAAGGTGGCCATAGCCTGGCCAGCAGGCCCAGGGGGCTCTTTGCTCTCGGCTCCCAATCGCCACTAGGGCCATCGGGAGCCAGCCCAAGACCAGACTCACAGGCACCTCGTCTCCCAGGAGCTGCTGAGGCCAGGAGGCAGCAAGAGCTCTTCTAGGAACGTGTCAGAGCAGAGAGCACCACCCTGCGCCAATAGCCCTGCGATGGCCAGAGTCACTCCCATCCCCAGCCTCAGTCACTTCATCCATAGCATGGGAATAAGGATCCCTTGTGGATTCTCTTTCAGCTTCCTACAGGCGCAGGTGAAGAAGTGGTACATCCACACAGCAGTCCTCGTCTAGGAACACATAACAGGAACAGCAAGCCTAGTCTCCTCCCTGGACAGAGAGGGCTTAATAATTCATTAATTCCTACCTCAGCACATTCTGCAGAATTTGAGAGGGCAAGACCATACGATACAGTCGGCCAGCACCAGACCCTCCGCAAGCTGGCCAGACTATCCCCCTCCCAAGGTCGCCCATGAGTAATTGTTGAACATTTTCTACAAGGCAGGCAGTTTGCTAGAAGTTTCTCACATGCCATCTTATTTAACCCTCACGGCAGCAGGGTGCTATTATTGTGCTGTCCCCTACCTGAGCAACCGGACATGGGACAGCTCCAACTTTGTTATTCTTTTTATTTATTTATTTATTTTATTTTTAGAGAGAGAAAGGAAAGGGGGGGGGGAGAGAAACATCGATTTGTTGTTCCACTTATTTATGCATTCATTGGTGGCCTCTTGTATGTGCCCTGACTGGGGATCAACCTACAACCTTGACATACACAGAGGATGCTCTAACCAACTGAGCTACCCAGCCAGGGATAGCTTTGTTATTGTTTTTCAAGAGTGCCTCTCTCTCTCTCCATAGATCTATGCCTGATACACTCTACGTGTGTCATGTGTATCAAGTCACTTAACATGACCTGTGAGGTAGGTCCTATCATAGTCCCATTTCACAGATGAAGAAACTGAGGCACAAGGAAGTCAAGCAACTTGTCCAAGGTCACACAGGTGGCAGGCGGCAGAGCTGGGAGTTGACCCTGAGCCATGTGGTCCTGTTTCCCAGACAGAGCAACCAATGTACCTGGCTCATTGCATTTCCCCACTTACTGTCTCCTTTAAATCTCTGGTGTAGATAAGAATCTCTGGGTGTCATTGTTCCCCTTTACAGAGGACACGCTGTGAGAGTTTGGCTTGTGGAATTTCAACCACCAAGACATTTGAGGTCACGCCCAGCAGCCAAGGCTGGTCCTCAGTGTCTCCGAAACCACCCTCCACAGCCATGGAGGTTCTGCTCGCTCTCCCTGACTTCATCCATCACCGTCACCCTGGAATACTGTCATCCTCTTCACAGGGAAGTCACTCCAAATATGTCTGCCTAGGCATCTGTCATGGGCTGAATTGTGTCCCCTCCAAATTCATACGCTGAAGTCCGAACCCCTCGGACTGTGACTGTATTATTTGGTGATAGAATCTTTAAAGAGTTAAAATGAGGTCATGTGGGTGGGCCCTACTCCAATCTGATGGGTGTCCTTATAAGAAGAGGAGATGAGAACACAGATGCACACAGACTAAGAGACAATCATATGAGGATGCAGTAGGAGGTGGCTGTTATGGACTAAATTGTGCCCTCCCCAAATTCATATGCTGAAGCCCTAACCTCCACTGTGACTATATCTGGAGGCAGGGCACTTAAGGAGGTGATTTAAGGATAATGAGAGGGTGGGGCCCTAACCCAATGTGATGGGTATCCTTGTAAGAAGAGGAAGAGAACACCGCAGACCTCTCCCTCTGTGCACAGAGAGAGGTGGTGGTTCACAAGCCAGGAAGTGAGGCCTCATCAGAAACCAACCCTGCCAGCACCTAGCCCTTGGACTTCCAGCCTCCATAAGTGGGAGAGAATGCATTTCTGTTGTGTGACCCTAGGACAGTGGTCGGCAAACTCATTAGTCAACAGAGCCAAATATCAACAGTACAACGATTGAAGTTTCTTTTGAGAGCCAAATTTTTTAACTTAAACTATATAGGTAGGTACGCTGTTATTAACTTAATTAGGGTACTCCTAAGGCTTAGGAAGAGCCACACTCAAGGGGCCAAAGAGCCGCATGTGGCTCGCAGCCGCAGTTTGCCGACCACGGCCCTAGGACACTCATGGAGAAAGAAGCCTCCATTGATTAATCCAGCAAACGGTCGCTGCATGAATGCCAGGCTGTGGCATTTGACGGAAGGAGGGGTGGGAGCAGATGTGGCTAGCGGCTCTGAACCCGGGGTTCAAGTTCTGATCCTCTTCCTGCTGTTAGACAGCCAGTCCTTTGATTGAAGCCAAACGGGGTAACACGTCCTGTCTCACTTTGCAAGAACTGCAGAAAGTGGGAGTTGGACTGGGCAGGAATCCAACCCTTTCCTTTAGAGACAAAGGAAACTGAGGCCAAGAGAGACGGGGCTGGCGGTCACCTGTCCCCACATCCCCTGGCCCCCGCTGGCCTGCACTTTTGCTGCCATCTGCTGTCTTCCTTCAGGGGTCTGCTTCTGGGCCAGGTGCCACCGGTGGGAAGGTGCAGAAGAGAGAGCTGGGGCCACCTTGGCTACGATTCGCCTAGGGCTGGCCCTGGAGAGCAAACCCTGCACAGCCTCCTCTGTGGCCTGAGGGCTGGAGCAGTGGCCCTTTACTTGGCTTCATTTCTCTTTACTTTCTGCCCAGCCCGAGACACAACCGCAACCGGGAGGGTGGTGGGGGTGATGTTAGGGGCGTGCCCTGTTTCTAGCCCTGCCTTGGGGCCCGTCTTCTCTGCCCTGGGATGCCAGCTCCACCAAGGCCTGCCCCACACTCTGCAGAGTGGTTCCCCAGGGGTCAGAGAGCTCACCCTGAGGGCCACACCCAGACCTGGGAGCCCGGCTGATTTCCAGCAGGGTGAGCACTAAGGCATGATGATGCATGGACACTGCTAGGAAGACAGCTCCTCCCACCCTGGCTGCTGCGCTGAACGGCCTGGAGGTACGAGCCCTTACAAGCCCCAGGGAATCAGAAAGACTCAGCAGGTGCCACAGAAAGGGGAGCATTGAGCCAATGACTTCAGGGGGATCATAGCCAATAATCACAGCAAAAGGGGGGCTGCCCCTCTGCTCCTCCCACCCCACGGGCTAGGGGGAGAGACACTGGACTAGAATTTGGGATCAAACTGCCTCCAGCTTCTCAGATACAGGTGTGGCCCCTCTCATATCTGCGTCCCCATTGGAAGAAAGGACTCATCCACATCTTACAGGTCCTTCCACTCCCCAAGGCCACAGAGCTGGCATCTGCCTGGACAGAGCATCAAGAAGCTGGAGGTCCATGCCCTAGCCCGGTGGTCAGCAAGCTGTGGCTCGCAAGCCACAAACGGCTCTTTGGCCCCTTGAGTGTGGCTCTTCCTAAGCCTTAGGAGTACCCTAATTAAGTTAATAACAATGTACCTACCTATATAGTTTAAGTTTTAAAAATTTGGCTCTCAAAAGAAATTTCAATCGTTGTACTGTTGATATTTGGCTCTGTTGACTAATGAGTTTGCCGACCACTGCCCTAACCAGTTTGGCTTGGTGGATAGAGCGTCAGCCTACAGACTGAAGGGTCCCAGGTTCGATTTTGGTCAAGGGCATATACCTTGGTTGCAGGCACATTCCCATTTGGGGGGGGGGGGTGCAGGAGGCAGCTGATCGATGTTTCTCTCTCATCAATGTTTCTAACTCTCTATCTCTCTCCCTTCCTCTCTGTAAAAAATCAATAAAATATATTTTTTTTAAAAAGAAGCTGGAGGTCCAGGGCATGCCCCCAACCCCATGCACTGACCCCACTCACTCTCCTTGGCAGTGACAGGATCCGGTGCCTGGGGGATTAAGTGTTAATGTCTGGCCTCTCCCAGGAAACAGGCAAGCGAGACCCTGAGATACTGATGCACAGCTACTGGCAGGAAGAAAAAATGCGAGAGGACTGCAGGACAGATGGAGACTTCACCTGCCAAGAGCGGCTGGTTCCCTGCTCTGGTGCCCGATCTCACTCCGTACAGAGTGTTCCCATCCCTCCCTGGCATGATCTTCACCCCGTGCCAGGCGGCCTCTCCTGGTCTCCTCAGAACCAGCCAACGGGGGGAGGGAGGGAAACCCATGCAGATCAGAATTGGTTATTTTTGGTCCAGGAACTTGAACTAAATCAAATTAAGAGCCAACCAGTATACCTAATCTTAGAATGACTCCCAATATTATTATTCTTTTATAAACTGATCTTTTAACTATTAAAAAAAATCTAGCAGATTATAGCTAGATTTGTAATTAAACACTGACATTGTCCAAATCTATTAAACTGAAACTTTAGGAAACCCTCAGTGATTGGAAAGTGTGTTGGTCTAGCTGTGTGCTGTGTGACCTTAGGTAAGTCGCTCACCCTCTCTGAGCCTCTGTTTCCCTCATTTGTGTCAGGCTAGCAGATCTGACAGCTCTTATTGCTGTTTATCTACTCCCTGAATCTCAAAACAGTCTCCAAATGAACTCCGCACAGCCCTTCCATGACACTCAGTTCTCTGCCTGGATGATAACCAAGGCAAGTCATGTGGAAGAGGCATGTTCTATATGTGCCATCTGTGAGAAGCTGGGAAACAGAGGACTGAACCCTGGGACGCAGGGAGCCTGCTGACTCTTTGGAGCCGGCACTAATGTAATTATGTGATTAAGACGTTCATCTTGGTGTTCACTGCGCTTCATTTGGTTAAATCAAAAGTGACAACGAGCTGCCCGGTGGGTGATACTGTTCTCCCAGGAGGGCCCAGGTAGAGCTCTTCTGGGCAGGGTCGTCCTGAGATCTGGACACTCTCTGGCAGGCGGGCAGCTGAGGAGGCTTTCGTCACCTGGAAAGGCGTGTGCTTGCTTCTGCCAGGGGTTGAAGTCATAGGGCTGCGGGGAGGGAGGTCTGTGGCCGTCACCTGTGCCAGCCTTCTCCTGTTCCAGACGGAGAGGCAGGCCCTGGTCACTGGCTGGGAGGGAGTGCCTGTGTGTGCCTGTGGCTTCTCACCTTTGAAGAGAGTGACTCCCTCCCTCTTCCCTCTCCCACAGGGAATGATGAGCTCAACTGAGAACGTGACAGGGAGTCTGAGAGCCTCTGGAGGGAGGACCCAGGGAAGGTACAGAGGAAAAGTCTCAGTCCGTTACCCAGGCTGAGCACTGGGCAGCAGGGCCTGAGAGCATCGCTGCTCTGAGTAGTGGGACCTCCTTTAGTGCAAAAGTGCTGTCTGCATTTCAACAAGGAAGCATTCAGCCCGGGAGCGCGGCCCCACCTGCCTTGAGACTGGAGGACACCCCTCTGCAGGGCTCCCGCTGCCAGAAGTGGGGCAGTGAGCCCCCAGTTCCAACCACCTCTGCTGGGTCACCCCACACTCCTGCCACCTCTGTGGCTACAAGACACGGGCTCACGCAGAGATAATAACGGTTCACGGGTGTTCCCTGCTCTCTGGGATGGCCGAGGGTTTCAATGGTACCTCTCCTTTCCCTGGGATACAGAGAGTGTGGAAACCACAGAAATGAGAGAGGAACTGGGGCCCCTCTGTGGCCACATAGAAAGGGCCACACTTTCCCACTGTGGCCCCAGAAGATGCGGGGAGATAGGAGCAACGGGGAGACATCACAGGAAGACGGGTTGTGCCCAGTCTTAACTCTGCTGCTGTAACAATATCATAGACTGGGCAGCATAAACAACAGATGGTTACTTCTCATAATTCTGGGGGCTGGGAAGTGCAGGTCTAGGTGCCAGCAGACTCGGTTCCCGGGGAGGCCCTTCTCGCTGTGTCTCACATGGCGGAGAGAGCTCCGGTCTCTTCCTCCTCTTGTAAGGACATGATCCAGCATGGGGCCCCCTGCTCGTGCCCTCATTTAAACCTAATTACCCCCCAACGGCTCCATCTCCAAATGCCATCACATTAAGAATGGGGCCCTTAGATCATATGTAACACATGAATTTTGGGGACACACAAACATTTAGCTCATAACACCCAGAATCAAAAAAGGCCGGAGGAAAAGACAGAGGACTCAACCATACACGGAGCTGGATGCCCCTGTGGCCGTTTCCTCCGTGTTCCTAGGCAGGGATGCTCTGGGGGAATCTGAGGCCGGGTGGGAGGTGATTCTGTGTCCCTTCCAAACGAGCTTTTGCACTAGAAAAGGATGAGAGTGAGGCCCCGAGGAGCAGAGGGTGGGGAATTTAAGGTGGCACTCACTCTCAGATGCAACTCTGTGTTTGCACCACCCTAAAAGTGAGGACCTCCTTAACACTGGTGCACTGGCACTTGCCTGCCTCACCCTAGCCCTGACCCTTCTTCAACCCACCCCTGGTCCAGAATGCCTCCTGATCGGGAATGCACAGAGGTCTTCTCCTAGACAGGTGGACTCAGGTATAGCAGGTGGGTTCAGCCGCAGTCTCATCCAGGTTGTCAAGGGAACCCTCAAGCCCATTCACCCATGAACACGAGGCGAGGCGGGGTCAGAGACAGCCTGGGGCCCAGGGCCCAGGGAAAAGATGCCTGCGGCTCCCTAAGGCAGGAGAGAACCTGATTGGAGTGAGAGCGGAGGCCGTTCCTTGGATCAGGAAAGATCCCACGTCTCTACCCACCAACAGGAAGAAAATGAAAACGCATCAAATTTCACTGTGGGTCAGGCAGTCTGCCCATTACACACAGTTATCTTATTTGATCCCCGACATAGTCCAGCAAGGGAGGGCTGTTCTCAATGTACGGCTAAGGAAACAGAGGCTCAGAGATATAACAGGATCTGTCCAAGGTCACAGAGACCCGGAAGCTTAGGCCTGACACCAAAGTCAGCCTCCTCAAGGTCCCAAGGCCTGCATTTTCATTCCTTCTCTCACGTCCTCATCTCTTCATCCATTCTCTTCTTCAATAAAGATGATCCAAGGGCCTGTCACGTGGCAGGAACCGTTCTAGGAGCTCGGGATGCAGCTGGCATTCTGGTGGTGGGCAAGAAAGTAACACACAGGCAAACACTAAGTGCCATCAAGAAAAAACTAGGGTGATGCGGCAGGGTGTGGCCAGGGGCGTGGCCAGATTGGACTGACCAGTCAGGGAGGTCTCTCTGAGGAAGGGACAGCTGTCCTGAGAACTGAATGACAGCATGGCCGGTGTGGCTCACTGGTTAGAGCGTGGGCCAAAGGGTCACGGGTTCAATTCCCAGACAAGGTCACATCCCCAAGTGCTCTAACAGATAGAGGACTTGATTGGAGGTGTGACCAGGGAGAATTTTCTCTAGAGGGTGCAAGCATATTTTTGTTTATTTTTTTTACATTTGGTGTCTTTGGAACTAGCTTGGAAGGGGGATTAGGCTCAACAACTCTTATCTCCTCTGCCCCATGTGCAGGCTGACATTCTGGTTCGTCTGTTTGTGAAGCTAGACAGCATCTCAGTTTTGGCCCCTGTCTGAATGTCCAAATAGTGACTATCCTTTGAGCTTGAGCATCCTCACTGGTCCCCCTGCAACGACCCTGGGCCCAACATCAGTGGACTGAATACCCAATACTGCCGTGGCTGCTTCTCTGTTCAGCCCCTCCAGTGGCCACCAGCTCACTCAGAGTCCCAGACCAGCCATGGTCTTGACAAAGGCCTCCTGCTTCCTCCCGGATCTTCCCTACCCGGCCCCCTCGCTCGCTGGGCCCCAGCCACACAGGGTTGTCAGCTGAATCAGACTTGCTCCTGCCTCAGGGCCTTTGCATAGCAGTCCCACTACCAGCAACACTCTTTCCCCAGAGAAGCGCATGGCTCTGTTAGCGAGGCCTTTCCTGACTACTCCGTAGGAAAGAGGAACCCTCCCCTGGGACGCTCCACCTCCCCTTTCTGCTTTATTTTTCTCCAAGCCATTGTTACCATCTCTACCATCTACACTGTTCAATGAGATCCTTGTTTATTGCTTCACTAGAATGATCATGTCACGAGGGCAGCGATTGCTGCTCAGTGTGAATCCCCAGCCCCTAGCACAGTGCCTGGTGCCAAGCAGGCCCTTAATAAGCACTGAGCGAATGCATGAAGTGAGCCGAGCATGAACTTTGGGGTCAGTCCTGCACTCAAATCCCAGCTCACAGCCATGTGCCCTTGGGTAAGCGACAGAGCCTCTCTGAAGCCACCATTTTCATGTCTCTCAAGCGGATGACACGACCCCCACCTCAGAGGGTGGTGGTGAGGAATGTGTGAGCCATAGAGCAGCACAGGGAAAAGATTCAATAAATACCAGCATTCTGCCATCTCCTGCTACAGCCCAAGCCACATTTCAGTGGCTGCAGAACTGGGGGTGATGCAAGAGCCCAGGGGGCCCAGAGGGTCCCCCAGGTGGGTTATCGCCAGCCACTTAGAATCCACAGACTGGAAGGTACCTGCATCAGCCCAGGGGACCACATGGGGTCTGTGACCTCTTCGAACCTTCTCCTGGAGGGCCTGGGTTACATTGACTCCCCAACCTACCTCCTCAGGGCCGGAGCTGCCGACAACCTCCGTGGGTCCCAGGGACACTTTGCATGGGGAGGTGGCTGTGGGACAAATGAATGGTGGCTTCTACAAACCCTGCACTCTCAACACCCTCCTGCAGTTTCCAGAAGGCCTGCCTCCGTTCCGCACCGAAGCACATTGACTAGCTCAGGGCCTGTCCTGCTGACACTGCGCCTTACTCGGGTCTGGACCTCAGATCTGGAGGCTCAAAACCATGGAGAGAGAAAGGTGCCCAGTCTCAGGACCCCAGATTCTCCACATTCATGGATGAAAACAATTGTGACACTCCCCACTCCCCAGATGGAACCCAGTTCACCTGGAGCCTGTGGGGACACAGACCTTGGTCATTTCAATTAGGGTAATGATGCCTCGACCTTCACAAGGCCTTTGGGCAACATCCTCTTGGTCTTAAAAATAAGAGGAAACCCTAGTCATTGCCCTTAGAAGTCTCCCAGCAATCCACACCTGCCTGTCTCTGTGGCCTTCCCCGCAAGAGGCTGCCTGCCCATCCTGAAGCCAGGGCGGGCCCATCATGCCCTCTATTTCTCTAGCAGCCACAGCGTGAGACCCATCATACTACCAGATCTGCTCCCTGACACCAATGGGATAAGCCCAGGCCAATGTCTACAATATCCTCGAAAGCCCTGTTCCCTGCCCATGGCCCAGGCCCATGGGACTGCACCCTGACTCAGTTTCCCTGACCAGCACTCCAGGGCCCTGTGAAGCCTGCAGTGCATACACCTTGCATACATTGTTCCAGGTCTCTTCCTGCTCCAGATCTCCTTCCCTTACCTCTTCCTTGAAGGTGCCGGCCAAGGGCCACCGACTGGTTTGGACACCCCAGCAAGCCTGCTCGTGTGGCTCTCAGCTGTCTTAGGATACCACATTGCCAAGGCCCTCGCCAGTGGTCGGCAAACTCATTAGTCAACAGAGCCAAATATCAACAGTACAACGATTGAAATTTCTTTTGAGAGCCAAATTTTTTAAACTTAAATTATATAGGTAGGTACATTGTTATTAACTTAATTGGGGTACTCCTAAGGCTTAGGAAGAGCCACACTCAAGGGGCCAAAGAGCCGCATGTGGCTCGCGAGCCGCAGTTTGTCAACCATGGCCCCTAGACCCACATGCTAGCAAGCTCTGGCCTCATAGATGGCAGGTCCCTGGGTTCTGTGGACACACTTCCACCCTAAGTCTTTCCTTCCCAGTTCTGAGAAACCCACAGTGGCTACGCTGAGTTCTGATGCAGTCACCACCCAGTGGGCGTGGCTCAGGGTTAGCAGACTCCCTTGTTCTGTAGAGGAAACAGAGCTACAGTGTAAGGCTAGGCTCCCCCCCAAAACAGTGCCATCCTCCTAGGGCTCTGAGGGCCCACAAACATTCCTACGTGAGGAGTTACCTGGAGGCAACTGCCTGTCTGGCTGGCCATGGACCACTGGCACCTAGCACAATGCAGGGAGGAGGAAAGCAAGGATATGGCGACATTTCCGGCTTTCCAGTTATTTTACACGATAATCACAGGCATTCAGGGGCCCCGTGGGAGCCTTTCCAGATTACTCTCTTTCCAGAAGGAAAACCAAGACAGCAAACAGCTCCCTGGAGACTCAGGGGAGTGAAGGCCTGGTGCCTGGAAGCACCATCTCTCTCTCTCTCCAGCAGCTGCAGGGTGTTGCCGGGGCAACAGATGGCTGTCTGACAGGATGTGGCAATTTAACTCTTACTCCACACAAAACACGAAAGTGAGAATGATTTAACAGATGTTCTTGCTTCCGATAGTTCACACGACAGAGACAAGCTTGTGTCGCATCTGGTCTGGGCCTAGTAAGGTATTTCTGACTCCCACATGGGATTGGCTCACGCCCACCCAGCAGGTGTGGGCCCCCTGGTTCCCTGGAAACCAAAGAATGGTCCCCATTCTCCCTAATACCAGGATTCCTCAAGGGCACCAAGCTCACCTACAGGCCAGGACGAGGAGACGGAGCTGAGCTCCTTTTAGTTGCAGCAATGCCAAAAGATCATTAGTATGGCTCTCAAACTTCAGAGTGCATCAGATTAGGGGGCATGGTGGGTGGTGCTGAAACACAGAGTCCTGGGCCCCACCTTCAGCGTTTTGGATTCAGTGTGCTGGGCCGGGGCTCAAGAATTAGTAGTTCTAACAAGTTCCCAGAGGATGCTGATCCTGCTGGTCCAGGGACCACCCTTTGAGACCGCTGTGTATATGGCCTTGCCACTCAAGGCCGGGTCCTGTACCAGTGGGTCAGTACCACCAAGACACTTGTTAAGAATGCACGTTCTCAGGCCCTGCTCTCAGAACTCTGGAATTGAATCTGTGTCCTATTCTGGGGCCCAGGGTTCTGGGTGTCAGCAGGCCCTCCAGGTGAGTCTGATGCACGGTGACGTTTGAGAAGCGCCGGGCTGGGCATCAGAATCACCGGAGAATACCTCGAGGGCCCAGGCTGCATGCCAGGCTCTCAGGGAGGGGAGCAAGCCACCACCATATGTAAAGCTCTTCAGGTTGATGACAATGCACAGCCCAGCCTGAGAACCACTGGCCTGGAGCCCAGCTGCACAGGTGTGGTCTCAGGACCCGGGGCATCAGCTTCCCCCCAGAGCTGGTTAGAAATGCAGACTCTCAGGCCCTAGCCTGGCTGCACCAGATTCTGGCCTTCGGTGAGATCCCCAAGTGATTGGTCTGCACAGTCAAGTTCAAGTTCCATTGATCTAGAGACCCTGCTGCCCACACCTCCTGATAGTATGAGCTCTGAACAAAGCATTCGTCTTCTCTGAGCCTCAGTTTAGTCATCTGTAGAATAGGTTTACTGCATAAACCAGGTAGCCAGGCATCCCTCACATGGCTGTAAGGTCAGTCAGACTACGCTCGAGGTGCTTCATTGCAGAGGCTTGATTCGTCTCCATGGGAAAACTCCCAGACTCCAAGAGGACACCAGGTGCCATCCCTAAGCCCTTCCAAACCACCTGGGTTCCCTTTGGTTAAGGCTGTTGGTCTGAGGGCTTTAGAAAGATCTTTGGGAGGTTAGAGCAGTGGGTCCCAAACTACAGTGTGCCCGAATCACACACGCGGGGACTTGACAAAGCCCTGAGGCTCAGAAACGGCCTCAAGCCCTGGCTGGTTTGCTCAGTGGTTAGGGTGTAGGGCCACAGGCCAAAGGGTCACAGGTTCAATTCCTGGTTAAAGGCATGTATCTTGGTTGCAGGTAGTGGGGGCAAGTGCAGGAGGCAACCAATTGATGTGTATCTCACATCAAAGTTTCTCTCTCTCTCTCTCTCTCTCTCTCTCTCTCTCTCTCTCTCTCTCTCTCTTTCTCTCTCTCCAGGAGTCTGGAGCTGGAAAGGCTGGGGCTGCCCATGGAGGCCATGCAGGAGGAAGCTCCCAAGACCAAATCGGAGATGCCAAGACCAGGAAGACAACCCTGAGGCTGGGGACGGGGCTGTGACTGCAGGAAGTGGAAGGTGCACAAGAGGTGGGAGAGGCAGGTCCAAAGTAGCAGCAAGGAGGGAGGGCAGGGCTGGCTCAGCACAAATGGGAAAATAGGGATTCTGGCTCTCATTCCTTCTCCAGGAGGTTCCTGTGCTCCTGTTGGGCGGGGATGAGGCTAAGGCCTTGGCTGGACAAGTGCACTGAAGATCAGAGACCTGAACCTGAGGGCATGCCAGGGGGTGGGGTCTCCCCACTCAGAGCACAGCCCCAGGGGCCAAGGGGAGCAGAGATGGAGAACCACGCTTCCTGCCTCCCTGAGCCCCACTCACAGGATCTGCTGCTTCTCAGAGGTCAGCCTATGGCAAGAGAGGGTCCTCCTGTTGCTCCTTCTTGTATCTAGAGCAGTGGTTCTCAACCTTCTGGCCCTTTAAATACAGTTGCTCATGTTGTGACCCAACCATGAAATGATTTTCGTTGCTACTTCATCACTGTAATGTTGCTACTGTTATGAATCGTAATGTAAATATCTGATATGCAGGATGGTCTTAGGCGACCCCTGTGAAAGGGTTGTTCGACCGCCAAAGGGGTCGCGACCCACAGGTTGAGAACCGCTGATTTAGGGTCTGTCTCCTTGGGATCCTAATGCTCAAGGGCAGGGGGTAGGGAGGGGCAATATATTTCCCACCTTGCCGCTGTGGTCCCTGGCTCTCCTCCTCCCTCCTGTCCACCAAAGAGAAAAGTGCATTCACAGGCTAGATATGACTCACCCATTTAAAATGAAGAACAAGAGCCTATCATTTGAATCAATATGTAAATAAATAAATGAATAAAACAAAAATTACAGGTCTCTCTCAGTGCCTGCGGTGTGAGATTTTTCCACCTGCCCTCAGATCCTTTCCCTGCGCTGTGCTCCAGGGCGCTGACCTGTGTGGACCACACTTGCCCCCCTGTGGGTGGGTTTAGTCAGTGGGGAGCCGGAGAAGGAAGTCAGAGAGGAGGAGGGGGAGGCAAGCTATATCCCTGACTCAGCTTCCGTCAGTGGCCCCCTCTGCAGAGCTGGCTCTGGCCTGCCCACTGCGGCGCCATCTCCCCTGCCCATGTTATAAACTGAGAATTTAAAGTAACCCATCAGTAACTGTTATAGATGCCCCAGTATCTTAGTTGAACATTATGCAGCATAACAAAGCAACTCTGGAGGAGAAAAGATGCTACATTAGCCACTCCTCCCAGGACATGCCCACTGCCTGGGAAGCAAAGGATTCCCCTAAGTTTAGGGTCCCCTAGATTTAAGGTTCTCTATGTGCAGTGCTCCAATCTGAGAAGGAAGGAAGGAAGGAAGGAAGGAAGGAAGGAAGGAAGGAAGGAAGGAAGGAAGGAAGGAAGGAAGGAAGGAAGGAAGGACGGGGTATTAGCTGAGCCTCAATGTACCAGACTTTCTCACATTCTTTCATTCAATCTTCTCAACCATCCTCTGAAACCTATTTCATTCCCACTTCCTAGATGAGAAAACTGAGGCCCAGGGAAGGCATAAATCTACTGATATTTCTTGAGTGTCCACTTTTGGTTGGTACCATGACTAGATGCTTTCTAAACAGTATGTCATTTTTTCCAGAAATTATTCTCATTCTTTCTTTGTTTTTTTTCACAAGTAGGAAATTGAAGTTCAGAGAGGCTAAGCCATTTGTTTAAGGTCACATAGCAAGTGAACGATAAAGCCAGGTAGAAAGGCATATCTTTCCAATTGCCCAGTGATACTTCTCGTTATGTCCCAGTTGCTTCCGTGAGATGGTGGGGTGGGAGGGAGCTAGTTGGGGCTCCACAGATGCTAGCGGACTCTGATCTACTGGTCTTAGAGAGTTCTGTACTATATGCTTCTACCGTTAAGAACTAAGCCAGGCATTGGAGTGAAACACCTCTCCTAAAGAACATGAGAAGAGCAAGGCCTGACTGGGGACTTTTAAACTTACAGAAAGATGGGTGGAGAGGAGAGAGCCTTGCCCACAGCCACACAATGGGACCAATGCTGCTGGATCCTTTCTGGAATGTCCTTTGAAAACAGTGCATGGGGATGGCAGTGTAGGCAAACACCTGCACTCACTGCCTCCCACAATCACATCAAAATTACAACTAAAATGCAGAACAACCATCATCCAGAACCGCTGGAAAGCTGGCTGAATGGAAGTCCTACAAATAGAGAAGTAAAGAAGAAGCACACTGAGAATGGTAGGAGGTGCAGAGGCATGGAACTGGTTGGTCTGGCACCCACATGTGCTGCTTTTTAATCAGGAGGGAGATTGCTTCTGTGGAGGCCGCCCAGGGGAGCAAGGGGTCCCAGCCCCACACCAGACGGCCAGCCCAAGGTCCCAGAGGTGGGAAAAGAAGTCCCTATGGCAGTAAGAACTAAGGGCTGTAAAAACCAGTGCGGATTGGGACTCAGTGACACAGAGGCTGCTGGAGACCCAGCTGCTCCTCTTAAAAGGCCAGCGCACAAACTGAACTTACAAGCTCCTCTGAGCTCCAGATCTAGGCAAGGCTCTGGGGGACCCAGACACATATAAGGAGGAACTGGACTGTCTGGCATCTGGGCAGGAACTTGGGGGCAGCTTTCTTCCAGATGGAGGTGCTGGCAGTGGTCATTGTTCCCATGCTGGACCTCCCTGGTGCAGGGCTGACTGGCAGCCATTTCTGTTTGCTCCACCCTGGTGATTCCCTGAAACCCCGCCCCACCCAATTTACAACCCCATTCAAGCTGTGTGCAGCAGCTTTTGCATATGAATGGCCTGTACTTTCTCAGGGTAAAACCTGTCAAACAAGCTGCAGCTGGATCAGGGAGCCCAAACCTATCAATAAAAGGCCCAAAACCTGGCATCAGCATCAGCCTGCCTTGCTTCACAGCTGGACCTCATCTGGGTACTTTCAAACCCAATACAAAGAGGAGGAATCTGCAGATCTCTCTGTAGCTCCTGCTGGGTGGCCCCAGACAGTGGCTGACTTTGTATCTCCCTGGAGACCCAAGAGCCAGTATACCCAGTGATCAGTGTCAGACCAAACCAAATTACAACTCTATACACCCATGAGCGACACACTCAGTGGCTGACTCAGTGAACACCAAAGCCCCACTGAAGCAAGTCCTACTCCATAAGGATGTCTCCTGCACAGCAACTCTCCCACTGTAGTAGCAGCTGGTCCCCATAGCCAATTGGCCTGGAGGTCAATTCCTCCCAGTGACACCAATAGCAATCAAGGCTTCACTACAGCAAGGCTGTGCACACAGCCCCCAAAGGGGTGCATCTAGAGCAGTGATGGCAAACCTATGACACGTGAACTCATTTTTTTGGTTGATTTTTCTTTGTTAAATGGCATTTAAATATAAAAAATAAATATGAAAAATATGTCTTTGTTTTACTATGGTTGCAAATATCAAAAGATTTCTATATGTGACACAGCACCAGAGTTAAGTTAGGGTTTTTCAAAATGCTGACACGCCGAGCTCAAAAGGTTCGCCATCACTGACCTAGAGTGTCCACCTCAGGTGATTGGGGAGGCTGAGCCACTGGGCCCTATAGGACACCTACTACACAAGGCCACCCTATCAAGTCAAAGAGACTTAGCAGGTCTACCCAATGCATAGAAACAAATACAGGGAAGCAGCCAAAATATGGAGACATGTCACAAATGAAAAAAATGGAAGAAAGCAAACTACTGGATATAGAGTTGAAAACCACGATTATAAGGTTCTCAAGAGTCTTCTAGAAACCTCCAAGGAACTTAGTGGGACTTTGAAGGATCTCAGTGAGAATGCAAAAAAAAGAAAAAAAAAAAGAAAGGAAAAGGACCAGTCAGAAATTAAGCATACACTGACTAAAATAAAGAATAACAAACAGGGAGTCAACAGTAGACTAAAGGATCCTGAGAATCAAATCAATGATTTGAAATATGAGGAAGCAAAAAACACCCAACTAGAAGAGCAAAAAGAAAAAAGATTAAAAAAATATTAAGATAGTGTAAGGAGCCTCTGGGACAACTTCAAGTGAATCAACATCCAAATTATGGGGGTTCCAAAGAAAGAGAGAGAGCAAGATACTGAAAACCTATTTGAAAAAATAATGACAGAAAACTTCCCCTACCTGGTGAAAGAAATAGATTTACAAGTCCAGGAAGTGCAGAGAACCCCAAACAAGAGGAACCCAAAGAGGACCACACCAAGACACATCATAATTAAAATGCCAAGGGCAAAAGACAAAGAGAGAATCTTAAAAGCAGCAAGAGAAAAGCAGTTAGTTACCTACAAGGGAGTGCCCATATGACTGTCAGCTGATTTCTCAACAGAAACAATGCAGGCCAGAAGGGAGTGGCAAGAAATATTCAAAGTGATGAATAGCAAGAACCTACAACCAAGATTACTCTACCCAGAAAAGCTATCATTTAGAATTGAAGGTCAGGTAAAGAGCTTCACAGACAAGAAAAAGCTAAAGAAGTTCATCACCACCAAACCAGTATTATATGACGTGCTGAAGAGTATTCTTTAAGAGGAAGAAGAAAAAAATATAAAGATTAAAAATATGGACAACAAAGTGGCAACAAATACATATCTATCAACAAGTGAATATAAAAATCAAATGAATAAAAAATCCGATGAAGAGAATAAACTGGTGAATAGAATAGAATCAGGGGCATGGAAATGGAACAGACTGATGATTCTCAGAGGGAAGGGTGTGTGTGTGTGTGGGGGGAGGGGCAGGAAGAGATTAGACAAAGATCTTATATGCATGTATGCAATACCTATGGACACAGATAATAGGGTGGTGAGGTCCTGGGGTGGGGCAGGAACCGGGTGGAAGGGATCTATGGAGGGGGGGCGGGGAGGAAGCAGAACATCTGTAATAATCTCAACAATAAAGATTAAAAAATAATAAAATAATAAAAATAAACAGTATATGGCTGTTGGGGGTTAAAAAAAAAAGGAGTCCATTAAATGGAAAGTCCATGAAAAAAAAAAAGAAAGGAAAAGAGTGCATGGGCAGCAGAGAGATAGGGCACCCTCTCAGGGCCAGCAGCAGATGTTCCCAGATGAGGCGAGGGTCCTCCTCCCCAGTCCTAAACCTGGACCATAGGCCCTGCCAGGCCCCAGTCACTGGTTGACTCAGCCACATTCTGGGCTGTCTCCTTTTGCAGGAAAAATTATTTTTTATTTCATTCCTACCCCCAGCTTTGGTGGGAGAGAGGGTGACTGGTGACTAACTGGGTTACCACCTAGTGCACCTTAAAACGATGTCACTTTTATCCTCATTCTTCCCCTGTCCCTCTTGCTGAGGAATGTTACCCCACTGAGATTCTATTTCTTCTACAAGAGCTGGTTTCATAGGAAAAGGTTCCATCTGTGGCAAGTGGAAGGGGAAAGAGCACAGAACTCAATACCAGCACGCTGGGATTCAAGGGGAAGGAGGAGGGTAGTTATGGGCTGAATATCTGTGTCCCCCCTTTCCCCCCCAAAATTCATATATTGCAGCCCCAACCCCAGTGAAATGGTAATAAGAGGTGGGATCTTTGGGAGGTAATTAATTTGAAATGAGGATGGGGCTCCCACAATGAGATTAGTGCCCTTACAAGAAGAGGGAGCTAGCTCAACCTCTCTCCACCCACACACACTGAGGAAAGGTCCTGCTAGGACTCAGTGAGAAGGCAGCCAGCTACAAGCAAGGGACATGGTCCTCACCAGGAAGTAAATCGACCAGCACTTTGATCTTGGACTTCCAGCCTCCAGAACTGTGAGAAATAAATGCTGCTGTTTAAGCCATTGAGTCTGTGGTGTTTTGTTATAGCAGCCTGAACTGACTAAGACAGATGAGGAGTTACTGTTTAATGCATACAGCGTTTCATTGAGGGGCATGAAAAAATTCTAAGATGGATGGTGGTGATGACTGAACAACAATGTGAATGCCACAGAACTGTTCACTTACTAGTACATGTGGTTAAAATGGTAAATTTTATGTGATGTATATTTTACCAGAATTTAAAATTTTTAATTAAAAAAAAGGATGCCTGTGTTCAAATCCCAGCTATGCCACTTGCTTAGCCTCGAGGAGCTGCTTAGCCTCTCTGAACCCAGCTTCTTCTTCTGTCGAGTGGTCCAGGACTGCTCAACCTGGGTAGAACTCCAGCAGTTGAGCCAATAGCTACAGGGGATCAGCTGCCACCTGCTGGCCAACAGTCCCCTTGGCTTCCCTGGGATGGAGAGTCCTGGGGGAAGGAGTGTGACGGCTGCTCCCCCATCTCCCACTCATGAGGAGGCAACAGAACGGTTTCTCCTGGCAAACACACAGCAGCCTCGAGGCGAACTGCTGCCCAGGAATAAAAGTCACTCTGTCATTATCCCCCAGCTCTCAGGTTCAAATAAAGTCACAGTGAAAAGCAAACAACAACTAAGCAACGTGTTTCCAACCTTTGTCCCCTGAGTGGGCCAGGACCGCTGCACTTTCCCTCTGCGGGAGTGTTCCCACACCCGCGCCCACCAGGCTCCGGGAAGCAGCTGAAAGAAGGAAAATTACCTCTGTGCTCAGGCCCACGCCCCAGCACAGCGCGTGTGCTCTTGCTGATTTGCGGGATCCTCTGTGGGCTGGAGGTAAGGGGAAGACTCAGATCCAGCACATTTTTCAGTAAAAGGGGAAGCACAGCCTCTTGTGGGAGCATGGGCTGGGGAGTCAGGAGGTCAGAACTCCCATCAGGAGCTGAGGGCAAGTGAGATGGTCTCTGTTCAGGCTTGGCTGCATCCACCATGCTCTGCTCCGAGAGGCTTTGGTTCAAATCCCTGCTCTGCCACATGGACCTTCACTCTCTGAGTCTCCCTCATAGGAAACATGAAAGAGCCCACACCTGCCCCTTCCCTGGGGGAGGGTTTATGAGGTAATGAAGGGAAAGTATATTTGTCAAATGAGTGAATAGAAGTAAACGGGCCCAGCAAAGGGCCTGGCATGGTCCTTCTTCTCTCCTGGTACCATCCTATATGCTGACAGCGGATCTGTGAATGGGAAGCTCTGTTCTTAAATGTTTTTATTGATTTCAGGGAGGGGAAGGGAGATATGAGTCACAGAGAGCCAGGGGGCCTCAAACAGCACCTGGTCCAGTCCTCCTTTGCAGGATAAGAACCCATGAGTCAGAGGACCAAGCATGGGACAACCTCTGCATCCCTTCTGGCCATGTTAGGGCCATCTGTGTATGCTGCTGTCTCCATCGAACTGCCAGTGACTTTAGGACAGCGATCCTGTATTCATTCATCCAATAAATGTTTGTGGGGGTCTGTTAGGTGCTAACAGGGAGTGCATGAAGACACCCTGCCTTCAGGAGCTCCAACTCCACAGGCCAATAGCACAGACCGCGTCTCATTCCTTTCTTTGTTCTTGTGCCAGGCACAGAATGAACATCACAAAAGCCGTTGAAGTGGCTTAGTGGCTTCCTTAGTCCTAAGCCAGCTCACTCACTTTCTCTCCCTCACTTTCTCTCTCTCTCTCTCTCTCATTAGGCTACCTAGGACAATTTTTCAATTAATTACTGTGACAATTAATGCCTCCAAGACTGACATATCCTCCCTGAAGGCAGAACACATCCGCTGTCTGAGCAGTTTACTTGAGGGCTCACTGAACCAGGAACAAGTGTGTGGACACAGGACGTGGTCATGACCAAACACACGTGCCATCAGAAACTCGCAGACCCTGGGACTCCTTGCATTTGCTCTACCATCTTACTAAGGCCCGGGCCACAAACCATTGACTGACTACCAAGGTCTATGGATGCCCCCCAAAAGGAAACAGACTCCAAGAAGGTCAAGTGACATACCCAAGATCACAAAGCTAATAAAGTTTTCTGAGTTCATATCGGGATCCCTAGTTTCCCCCATGAGACCTCACCTCATTGAAGCTCCCATTAGGAACAGCCTCGCAGCCTCCCAAGGATGGCTGCTGCCACAGAGGCTGTCCAGCTAGCACCCTTGTTTTCCTAAGGTGGAGCCCATGGAGAGTAACCTGTGGGGACCAGGCATGTTTTCAGTGGTGGAGCATAATCTAGGACCTGTGCCTCGGGGTCCCATTAGTCCTGCCCCATGCAACACTGCCTCCTGGTGGCCATCCGGAGAACACATGTGAAGAATGACCAAAAATCCAGTCCACTGTACAGGTTAAGAAGCAAGAGAATTTTTTTTTCACCAACCAGTGTTAACCCAATAAATTCAATTTAAAAAGAAACAAGCAAATTTCTAATAATCCAAACAGTTGGTCAATGGGCCTTGGGAGGTGATGAGTCCCTATCACTGGAGGAATTTGGGACGAGATTAAATACCAACCCTGGATTGGATTTAAAATATGTTATAACCAATACTGTACAAACATCTATAATAATAAAAGCATAATATGCTAATTAGACTGGACGTCCTTCTGGACAACCTTCGGATGAAGCTGGGGCTGCGAGGGAAGCTGGGGTCCCAGGTGCCTGCCTGCGGCAGGAGGGAAGCCCGGGTCCTGGGTGCCAGAGGGAAGTTGGTGCAGGCAGTCAGGGGAAGGAAGGACTACTCTTGCACAAATTTCATGCATCGGGCCTCTAGTCAGTAAATAAGAACCAACAGCCTTTAACAACCAGGACAGCTGGCCTGTGAGGCCCAAATTTATTCTCACTGTTGTCACCACTCTCAGAGAGGGTATGAGTGGGAATATCTCTTTGTTGTTAAGGGATCTATAATTGAGGCTGGTCCTGGGATGGAGGCAGTGAGGGGTCATGGTAAGTGATGAGGCTTTGAAATGAGTAAGTAACTGAGGAAAGGTACTTAATCTCTGTGGCTGGGGTAGCATTGACCTCCTGAGTTTGGGTAAGGATAAGATGGGCTACTTTTTCAAAACTGCAATCAGAGTGCACAGTAGGCCCTCAACTAATGGCAGCTATTATTTCGGTGGCTTTTTGGAGCAGACACTGTCATCCACATCACTCCAAGTTCTGGATTTTGCTCTTTCTACTCGACATCTGAAACCTAAGAGTCCACTTTCTTGAGCCTCCTTCCCATTCATTAGAGGGAATGAAGGAAACAGAAGGGGACTGGCCTCTGGTTCCTGGGTACCACCTGGGGTCCTCGTGACACCCAGCGACAGTCTAGCCCTCCTGCCACTATCACCTAAAACTTAACTCACCAGATTCAGAACAGATTTGTAGGGAAGAATAGATTTATTACCTGATATGCATATTTAATGACCTTCAAAGATAGTTCATAAATGCCCCATGCAATTTATTGGTATTTAATGTTATGCATTAATTAATAATTTTCAGTCATCCAACATCTGCCGATTTGAAAAACTTAATATAACATTCAATAACTCTTGTCAAGACTTAATAAATTTCCATGGATTTATACATACGGAGAAATGCACTTCATCTCAAACAAATTAAATAATGCATGTGATATGGTGTGTGTAGGGGAGGGTGGACAATTTTTTAAAGACTAATTTAATAGAGAGTAGGTGTATATTATCACTTGAGGTTTTTATCAAGGACCCTTATGCATTCTCTTCTAAAAAAGATAGGCACCCCAGACCCCCAACTCACAGAAGCTATTCTAGATACAGTGTTAGTCTCTGACCTTAACAAAGAAGGAAATGTGATTCCTCTCTCCCTTCCTAGCCCAGCTCAATCCTTGGCCATCCCCTCTTCTCTCATTGGTTCTACCCTCAGCCTCAACCACCATCTTCACAGGATAAGCCCACATCCCCAGGCCTGACCCCAGATAGCCGGGGCTTTTCCACCCGAATCTGTGCCCCAAGCTCAGTACGCTGGTGCTGCTGTGGGGCTGCTGCTCACCAGCCACCCACCCAGACTGCAGAGGCAACTGGACAACTCTCCCTTAGCCCATTGTTATTTTGTCTAGAAAATCCGTCTATGGCAGGATTCATTCTACCCATCCATCATGCATGTGGCTTGGGATCCATGGCAGTTTTTGAACTGGGGCCAATAGTAGTCTGAACCAAGGCACAGCAGAGAAGGGTGAAATAGAGAGACAGTTCCAAGATGGAGCAAAAAGGCTTGGAAACAGATCAGACAGAAGGTGAGGAGGACAAGGCTTTGGAAAGGGATGGAAGGTTTTGAGGCAGTAGCCAGATCTATCAGGACCCCTGGAGGGATTGGACAGAAATTGTTTAAGAGCAAAAGGTATTTCCAAACCTGAATCTAAAAAGTAATAGTATTATGAGGGAAGGGATCTAGAATGAACCTCTGAATTTAGTACCGACTGCACTTTCCAAGTAATAAGACATTCCTTCTAAAGATGTCAGACAGTGACATTGCCCAGCTTCTGGGTAGAACTTGTTCTAGTGGTTGACTACCCTGGTGTCCAGCAATTTCTTCCTTATAATGAAGTTTAATCATTCAGATGCTAGCTTAAGTCTTTCTTTGATTATTCCTTCTTCATCCAGTGGAAATAGCACCATTTGGGGTTAGTAATAGGACCTATTATTATATATAGATGTCCCATCTCAAATCCAAATGATGGCTGATGGGAAAAGGGGCAAATTCATGAACTGTGCTTTTATTCCCAAGGCTAATTGTTTAGAAAAAAACGTCCATGGTTTGGATTAAAGCTATTCAGAATTCAAAAGGCTCATTGCTGAGCCTATATAAAGTAAGGCTCACCCATCCAAACAAACTTTCCTGCACTAAAAACCCTAATCAGTCCAGAGGCCTCGGATGCTGCCCTACGTCAAGGCTGCCACAGGGGGAAGGACTTTAACGGCGGAGATGCAATCAGTCCATCCCAGCGAAGTCTGCACAAGTCAACACAACTCTTCACTGCGCCTTTCCAATCAGCTCTGTTTCAAAGGCAAAGGCAGGTGGCAACATTAATATATGGCAGCACAGGAAAGAGAAATTCAAGATACAGTGAGAATTGGACCTTCCCTTTGATTTCTCCCAGTTGAAAATCATTTCCCAGAAACATGAAATGTTTACTTTCACAAGAAGAAAGAAGGTCTAGGGCAATCTGTGTCCTGGCTTCTCTAAGATGCCATAGTTTAATGCCTTCAAAAGTGTCTGGCACATTAACTCTCCGGGCTTGGATCCCTGCTCTCTTAAACAGAGCACATGCCACGCTCTTTACTGGCAACCCTCTCTCCCACATGTGTGCCTCTCCACGACTCCTTGAATGGGTCCTACACTTAGTTTAACTCATCCCCAAGGCTGAAAAGGAATGTTAGGGGCTCTGTTGTGACGAAGAGAAAAATACAAAAATTTTCTGTTCATTGTCAAGTTAGTGTTGGCAAAAAGGCCACCGTCCAGGAGAGATGTTTCTGGAGCCAGTGGTTCAAGCTCACAAGAAGTGACTTGCATGCAAGTCTAGGAAAGAAGGGGGAACTGACCTGTGGCGTTTCTCAAAGCCTCCACATGCTGTGACCTTCCTGCAGCAGCTGCAAGGGGTGACGTGGCTGGAGGAGGACAGAATTTGGCAGGATAACTGGAAGGTATTTGGAGAGGGCAGACCCTTGTCAGCTCCAGGTCCAAGGATGGGCTGGGAAAAGAGCTCCTGGGGTAGGTTGGCCCCATTTCTGCTCCTTTATAACTATGTGGTCTTAGGCAAGTCATTTAACTTCTCTAAGCCTATTTCCTTAGCTGTAAAATGGGAGTACATACCAATTAACTTAAAAGTTTATAAAAATTAAATGAAAGAAGTAGATTTAAAGAGAAAAATAATGTAATAAAATAAAACTAAGGAAATTTAAAGGGCAAAATTAATATTGACAAACTGTAATAAAAAGTTGTAAATGTATAATTAATATATAAATCTAAGAGCTTCTTCATTGGGGAAAAATAAATTGTTAGTTATCATAATCAAGAAAAAAGGGAAGAAAGCACAAATGCTCAAACTGAGAAATGGTGATGGGAAAACAGAGATACAAAAGACATGAAAGGAATCATACGAGATTTTATTTGCTCTGTCCTACACAGCTAAACCTGCAAACCTGAATAAAATGCATTATTTATAGAAAGGTAAAAATTACCAAAAACAACCCTCTGGAAAGATATAAAAAGTAAAGAGGAAAATTATCATAGAACAAAAGTTGTCACAGAGAGGAACCTGGGGGGTGGGATGGGGGGGACACAACGGCCCAAATGGTTTTATAAAAATATCTTATCTAATCCTTAAGCAGATGACTGCAATGCAGTTTTAACTATTCTAGAACATAGAAAAAGGGAAAGCGTACAAATTCCTTTATAAAACTAGCATAATATTGACATCAGAAAGACAAAGCATAAAGCTATAGACCAATCTTACTTAGAAATATTATTGCAAACTCTAAAATATTAGCAAACAGAATCCAGCAGCACAGTCAAAGAAAGACACATCTTAGACAAATGAGTCTTGTATTCCACAAATACAGAAATGTATTATTACCATAATTTTACATATTAATGGATCAAATGAGAAAATCATATGATCATCTCCATAGATACTGAAAGGCATCAACATCCATTTGAATCACAGTAAAACTCTTATTTTTTATCTTAAAATATAATAAAATTTTCACACACACACACACACACACACACACACACACACACACACACACACCCCTACCTACCTCAACTCAAAAGCTGTATTATGTTTATTTGAGAAACACTAGAGGTATACCAAGAATGTCTATTAGCAATACAAATTCTTAGCATTGGCCTGAAGGTACTAGAAACACAGAAAAAGAAAGAAATATAAAAATCGGAAAACAGAAGGTAAAATTACCACTATTTTCAGGTGAAAACTCCAGAGAATCAACCAGTAAGTAGTCCGGTCAGCATGGCTCAGTGGTGATTGTCGACCTAAGAACCAGGAGGTCACGGTTCAATTCCCAGTCAGGCACATGTTCAGATTTTGGGCTCAATCCCCAGTGTAAAGTAATCCAACTAGATTGTTGAGTACAGAATTAACAAGCAGAAATGATCATCTTTCCAAATGAAAGCAACCAGTAAATGAAAGAAAAGAACAATAATATAAAAATAACACAAATTATAAAATATACAGGAATATACTTATGTGGAAATATATATGAAGAAAACAGTAAAACTCTACTAAAACGTAAATGGAAAGGCATCCCATGTTCTTGGATAGGAAGTCCCAATATTGTAAATATATTAAATTGCCCCTAAGTTAATTTGTAAATTTAATGTGACCCCCAATAAAAAATACTAAGAGATATTTGTTTAACTAGATAAACTGATTCTCACATTCACAGGGAAAAATAAACAAGAATCCTTAGGAAACTTCTGAATAAAATAGGTGTAGTAAGAAGACACTACTGATAGATGCTAAAATTTTTACAAACTCTACATAGTAGTTAAAACAGTGCAGCCCTGACACATAAGATACAGACAGATTGTCATGCAAATGTAACTGAATGGATTATGAGGGCCCAGAAATAGGCTGAAAAGCATATTGCCATATAATAAATGACAAAGGTGTCATTTCAAGCCAGTGGGGGAGGGGGCTGAATTGTTCAGTAAATTATGGTGGCCCAGGTCATTAGACTTCCCCTCTAGAGTGTAAGTTCTATAAGGACATGGATTTTTTAAAAATATGTTTTTATTGCCCTAACCGGTTTGGCTCAGTGGATAGAGCATCAGCCTGTGGACTCAAGGGTCCCAGGTTCGATTCCAGTCAAGGGCATGTACCTTGGTCGCGGGCACATCCCCAGTAGGGAGTGTGCAGGAGGCAGCTGATCGATGTTTCTCTCTCATCGATGTTTCTAACTCTCTATCCCTCTCCCTTCCTCTCTGTAAAAAAATCAATAAAATATATTTAAAAATGTGCTTTTATTGATTTCAGTGAGGAAGGGAGAGGGAGAGAGAGAGAGAGAACCATCAATGATGAGAGAGAATCATTGATCGGCTGACTCCTGCACGCCCTGTACTGGGGATCAAGCCCACAACCTGGGCATGTAGCCTTGACTGGAATCAAACCTGGGACCTTTCTGTCCACAGGCCAATGCTCTATCCACTGACCAAACCAGTTATGGCGGACAAGGGTTTTAATGTTTGTTTGCTACTGTCTCCCCAGATCCTAACACAGTCCCTGGCACAAAAGAGATGCTCAGTAAATTTTTGTTGAGTCAAAAAGTAGGTGAATGAACTCAGGCATTCTCCATGAGACATTTAGTGATTTAGACATTCATTTAGTGAATCCTGGTCTTCTTTGGAGTCTTCTGCCTTCCATTGTTTGGAAAGCCCCAGAAGACTTTGTAGACATTATACAGAAATAGAGACACCATTTGGACACCACCATCATTTTCAGGAGAGCTGATAACCACCAGTGTCATGCAAATGTGACCCACCATCTGAAAGAGGGGGGACTTGAATCTCAATGCCATTTTCTCCCACCTCTTTTCTTCTATTCATGTAAGCTGTATACAGAAATGAGAGCTGTTGAGGAGCAAGACTATAGATTCTGCCATATATTACATACAAGAAGGAAAGCCCTGGGTCTCTTCTCAGGTCTATCAGCAGCTCAGAGCCAAGATGTATTAAGTGCATCCCAACCACAGACATTGGCATCAATTAGGATGCTAAAGGAAGCATAGAGGTCAAAGGGAGTTATTGGTCCCAATTCTGCTTCACAGAATAACCTCTTCTCCCCCCACCCGCACCCCCACACACAACAGAACCTCGACTCCATCAATGCTATACCCTTCTGCAGATCCATCTCCACTACCTGTGTTAGGTACCAAGAAACAGACCCGGGGATGGCATCTGCAGTCTTGTAAAGGGCCTGAGCCAGGTGGAGGTTATTTTATATAGGGAGTTGGATGATGCCTATGAGGGGCAATATCCAAGTGAGTGTCCTCACCTGGAGAACCCAGAAAGACATTTTTGCTTGGACAAAGGGAAATGAATAGTGAGATACCACCAAGGCTGACAAAAATCATACATGGGTTAATACTTTCCTTATAGTTCCTTTGGCTGAACTGTCTTAAGAAAGCAAGAATGCCAGAGGGGTCGTGGCACAATGACTTACAATTGGATGTGAGAGGTAGCTGAAACTTGGCTAGGCCCAAATCATGAATCACGTGACACACGTGATCACTGATATCTGCATTAGATATAATTCTTTTTTTAAAAAAAAATATATTTTATTGATTTTTTTACAGAGAGGAAGGGAGAGACAGAGAGCTAGAAACATCGATGAGAGAGAAACATCGATCAGCCGCCTCCTGCACATCTCCTACTGGGGATGTGCCCGCAACCCAGGTACATGCCCTTGACCGGAATCGAACCTAGGACCTTCCAGTCCACAGGCCGACACTCTATCCACTGAGCCAAACCGGTCTCGGCTAGATATAATTCTTAATAGCAGATCCATTTCAGTAATTGAAAGAAATCAGAGAAAGGAGAGAAGAGGCTACTATGATGGCTCTCAAGACGGCAGGGTGGTTGGAAAAACAGGTTCAAATCCTGGCTCCACCACCTGATGGATATGTAGCATTTAGTACATTTTTAGCCACTCTAAAGCTCAGTTCTTACCCATAACTGAGTCCAAGATCAGTATCTACCTCACGGAACTGAAGTTATAAAAATTAATGAGATAATGCATGTAAAGCACTTAGCAGAGTGCCTAGCACACAGTATGTGCTCAAAAAAGTGTTATTAATAATATTGTGGTGATGCAGGGGGCAAAATATACATGTAAATATCCCATCTGGGTCACAGACTAAGCAGTCTATCAGGGGTTATGTAATAAATAACCTAGCCAACCTAGCCCCTCGTTCCTGGGATCTTTTGACTGACATCTGTTTGCTACATGTGACAGAGTCAGATAAAATGTCACGGTTCAGTCTTAATCCATCTTTGTGCAGATGATCAGACAGTCTGTAGAGTAGATCACACAGTTGGAGTCGGGTTGTGCTCATTGTGGCACCCGTGTGGTCCACAGGAGTTATCTTTCTCTCCTGGGTAGTAGTGGCATTTCTTGTCAAACGCTGATGGAGATAATGATTGGCCCCACTTTGTATAAGAGGTTGTAAAAGTGACAGGCTCACTATGTTAAAACAAACACACAAAAGTTTTGTAACAGCCATGTGTCGGAATGGGGAGTGGTTATACTTGCAGAGTGATTTCCAATGCAATGTTAGCAAAGAACTGTCCAGCACAAAGGAGTGTCTATCCAAGGACTACAGTATTAGTGTGGGGCTGCTGCTGGCCATGGTGCTGAAAAGCCTGCTCGCCGCCCGCTCCCCCCCCCCCCGCCCCGCCCCGCCAATGGCGGTAGCTGTCCATGGTCTCAACCCATTGAAGCTCAAACTTGTTCTCAGTGTTCAAAGCTCTAGCTGAAATTGCCTTCCTTTTTCCCTTTAAATTCTAGTTAGTTCTTTCTTGATCCTTTGGCTGACTGACTAGCTGGGGATCATTATTATTGAGAGGATTCAAAGAAATAGGTTCTATTTCAAAATCAATTTGGATGTTAAGATCTGAACAAGATGAGTCTATCTTTTCTGGGTCCTCAGAAATGCCACAGGTCTTAATTTGCAAAAAACAACAACAGCTCAAGTAAGTATAAAAGAAGATTATAGGGGACTTTCTACACAAAGAAAGACCCAGGGTCAGGCAAGGTTCTCTGTGGACTTGAGTGAGAAGTTGGAGGTTAACCTCTGGACCCAGATCAGACCAGAATCATGATTTCTAGTCTAAATTTAATTTAAGGTAAAGTTGCAGGATTACTGTTTTTATTAAATTATCTTCTATATCTATTTCCTATTCACTCTTTTAAAAAAGCATTTTCTTGATTTTTGGAGAGAAAAGAATGGAGAGGGAGAGGAGAGAGAAACATCAATGGACTGCATCTTGCCCACACCCTCCTGGGGATCAAGCCCAAAACCCAGGTATGTGCCCTGACCGGTAATCAAACAGCAACATTTCAGTGCATGGGATGATGCCCAACCAACTGAGCCACACTGGCCAGGGTTATCCTCCATTCACTCTTAACTTTCTTTCTTCATCCTGTATAAGACAGCATTTTTCTTTTTTCTAAAGACCATACATCCAAATTGGAATAGATTCAAACACTGTTCTTCTCTGCTTTTGCTTCTAAATATATGAAATGGGTAAAGCCTAGTGGAAAAAAAATGAAAGTGGGAAAACAGAACTAGATAATTCCATTTTCCACTTACATCCTGGCTCCATATTTCAGCTTCCTGTTTATAAACAGGTGGTTAACGATGGATGTCATGAGACGGCCATGTGATGGGTACAGCAGGAAGCACAAAACTGGGCAGGAGTCCTACCCACAGGCCTTCACAATCTAAATATCAGGATCTGCATTCTTCAGGGAATGAAGATCTATAAATAGCAGAGTGATGATATCATTATCTTCCAGCCTGTTGCTGTTCAGCTGTCAATTGTTTTTTAAAGAGCTTACAGAAAAAATTAATAGATGGGTGGTAAATTCTATAGCACCATTTAACCATAAACACACACACACACACACACACACAGACACACACACACACATACACACCACAGACCAACAGATTTTAGTAGAATGAAGAATTCATCTATCCAAAAGCTACCCTCCTGATTTGATTCTGAAACTCTTGTGTCTAACTCATCCCTAATGCCCTCTCCTCACCTCGAGAGGCAGGCGTGCTTCTCACTGGCACTATCTATAAACAAGGTCTTGGTGTGTGTTTTTCAATCCTCACTAGAGGATATGCTTTTTGTTGATTTTAGAGAGAGAGGAAGGAGAGAGAGAGAGAGAAACATGGATGTGAGAGAGGAACATCGATTGGTTGCCTCTGGTACACTCCTGACTGGGGCTCAAACCCGAAACCTAGGTATGTACCCTGATCAGGAATCAAACCTGAAACCATTTGGGGTAGGAGATGTTGGCTCCAAGCCACTGGGCTACCAGGACAGGGCTCAATTTCTGTAGATAGTAACTTCAGGTTCAACTTTAAACAAGTAGCAGCTTCTGAACCTTTAAAACCAATCGGATATGTTAACTGGAAGTGTAATCCCTCTTGTTCCTATCAGAAAGTGAGGCCCAGATTGGACATCAGGAGAAAGGCCCTGGGAGTGGAGCCTCCACTTCTCCACGACCTTGAACCGATTCCCTGATCTCCTCCACCCTACTAACCAAGCAGGGACTCTGCATCGACCAAGTCAATGCTGCATCTGGAGAGAAAGTCTCCAAAAGGACAAGTGATGCTGTGACTGGTTCACAGGAGATGAGAGGAAGGGGTGGTCCTTGGCACACATCCACAGCCTCTGGGAAGGCACCCCCAAATGGACCTCTGCGATCTCAAGACCAGCTCCACCCAGTTCCCGAGTGGCGCTAACCTTTACGCCGACCTGAAGCAGCAAACCACCCCAGAAGGTCAGAGAATATCATCTTTCCCCAGTGACCTTGGATCCTTAACACTTCCTTTAAAAACTCGTGTCTGATCTCCACTAACAAATAACAAGAAGGAAGGGAAGAGGTAGGTGGAAAATAGAGAAAAATATCTTCTTAAAAATGTGCATATGTGTGTGTATCTACATATACATAAATAGCAACCACAATGGAACATGGAGGGGCACATGCTATTTTAAGGACAAGCTGCAGTAGTAAAGTAATCTCCTGAGTGATGCTACTTTCTGGCTGCATGCCCACATCCAGGCAAGGCTGTGGTGCTTTTTATTCTAGTCACATTGAATGCCTCTTACAAATCCATCCATCTTAATCAGCACCTACCACTTGCAGCAGCAGCCCTGCAGTCCGGAAGCAGAGGAGCAGACAGCAGGAGGGAGTGAGGGCAGTGGCGAGAGGTGACGTCATAAAAGGCAGGCAGGAAGGAAAGGGGTGGGAAAGAGCTGGTGAGGTGGGGGAGGAGGCGCAGACCCAGCTGTGTGGACCCTCTGCCTCCACCTCTCTCATTCTGAATGGGCGTCTCCTTCATCTGTGTGATTCTCAGCCAGGTGGAGGGTTGAATGATGATCCAGCCCGGGCCTATGTCTTCAGGTGGACACACTGCAATGCTCAGAGGTTCAAGTTGCAGGCACCCCTCAAACTAAGATCCTGATACAGAGTGGACAGAGGGTGGTACCTACTAGGAAGGAGGCTCAATGGCTGTCTCCCGTGTCTTTCCTCTGCTCCTCTCCTAGCCTCAGCCTAATTTCACCCCAAGCCAGGAGTTCCTTAGTCATGGAGCACCCTACCCCCCACACCTGACTCCTGACCCATTCATACATCCTGGTTCCTCCTCTGTTGTCCTTCGAAATGCACCCATTGGACTTTTAATCAGCCATAAGCCAGGTTCTTCCAAAGGGGTCCTTCCTGGGGCTCCCCACCCCACTTATAAGCCCTACCCCATGCCAATCAGGGTTGGATCTGGAATAAGTTCTGAGCTCAGAAAACCCCTATGCCCACCTATCCTCAATCTGCCCCTATCCTAAGGCCTAAATCCTGCTTGGTATTTCACTTACCTGCTGTAGCCAGAACATAGTAGAAACTGTAGTTTCCTTGGCTGAGCCTTTAAAAGCCCTCCCAGCCCCCTGGGCCCTGACCCCAACCCCTAGCTGGGAGCTAAAGTCCCTCCACAAAGTACCCACAATGCAATGTAGCTACCCATCACTGTGACCATGCCAGGGGGCTCCTAGGGAGTAAGTCCCTGGGGAAATCCACACCAATTTGAATCAAGCCTAGGCTTGTCACACACCTTCACACCCTGTTGTTTGGAGTTACTGCGTTGTCCCCAGGCCTGGCTCCCAGCTTTGCTCCTGAGGGAGGCACTCAGCTAAGCCCTCTGGAGCTTTATGCTTGCTTCCCAGGTAGGACTTGGGCTGGGACTAGTAGGGATCTGGCCATCCCAAAGTTGAGGATTAGTGGGAGACCAGCATGAGGTTCTCTGCCAAAAGAAGGACAGTGGCGATGGGGGTGGGGGCTCTGTGAGATTATTGTCTTCAGTCTAGTCATAAGGTCACAGCTGCTCTAAGAATCAAATCTTTTTGAGAGAGAGAGAGAGAGAGAGAGAGAGAGAGAGAGAGAGAGAGAGAGAGAGAAATATCAATGTGAGAGAGAAACATTGATTGGTTGCCTTCCGCACGTGCCTTGACTGGGGATCGAACCTGCAACCCTTTGGTTTACAGGATGATGCTCCAACCAACTGAGCCATACCAGCCAGGGATAAGAATCAAATCTTGAAACTAGATTCAGCTATCAGAGTTAGAAGTGACCGAAATGACACTTCTACATTATCCCCACACTCAGGTGCCTCAGAGGCTTACGGAGACTAATATTTACTGAGTACCTATTCTCCACTTATGACATATTACTGCATATAATCAGCTGAACAACTGCAGGAGAGAAAAATCACCCATTTTACAGATAGGAAACTAACTCTGACTACTTTGGTAACTTGTCTGAACTTAAAAACTAATAAATGGTAGAGCCAGAATGCAAATACAAATCTAATTCTAAAGCTCATGAGCCCTCCCCCACACCCCTGCTTAGCCCAGGAAAAGCACAGAAAAAGCACCAGGATAGGGAAGAGAAGATGGGTGGAGATGAGCAGAAAACAAACTTCCTTTATCATCAGTCACATCTCTGCCAAGGCCTTTTCACAGACAAGTTCTACCCTGAGTTACATCGAACAATCTCATGGCAAGGCCACCTTGCATTTGGACAGCATTTTCTGAGAAAATCCTACAGCAGGGGGGAGGAAGGCTAGACCCCCGCTGCAAGAAGCCACCCACCTCAACAAGTATGGTCTATGCAAGATGTATAGACAAGGAAAGATTTTTGTCTTTGCTACCAGTATATGCTGATAAGAAATGGGGGATAAGAAAAAGTCAATTTGTCAGCTATTAAATGAAGGTTATTAATTTGCAAGGCTGAACTAGAAATCAGGAGAGCTGCCTATTTGGAGGCTGTGGCATGCCAGAGGGTGAAATTAAGGGAGAAAGAGGAGCCTCCTTCAGAGATGCTACAAATGTGAGGAAGATGGGCCTGCTGGAGGGCTTGTCCTTCATCCAGGGAGTAGGGTGCTGGATGGCCCCAGAAAGGACCTTATAGCCATTCTCCAAGTCACCTTCAAAGACAGGGCTTTAGGACCTCCATGTTCCCCATGATCAATCTCCTCAGGCTTTCTCAAGATGTTGCCTCCTTGTGGTGGATCCCACAGTTGAGGGCCCTGAAGTTCTCACACACTAAGGAAAGGGCTACCTCCTCTCTTATCACCACTGAAATACTGCACACCCACACCTGGTCTCTGGCCTTTTTAGAAAGTCACTCACTTGAGCCCCCCAGGAAAGTGCTGGCAACCTGCTGGAAAAGAAATTTAGGCAGAGTCACCTACATACTTAGACTGGGTGCTGGGGAAGAGCTCCCTGGTTTAGAGAGTCCCCTGGGCCCTAACCAGTTTGGCTCAGTGGATAGAGCGTTGGCCTGCGTACTCAAGGGTCCCAGGTTCGATTCCAGTCAAGGGCATGTACCTTGGCTGCGGGCACAACCCCAGTAAGGGGCGTGCAGGAGGCAGCTGATCGATATTTCTCTCTCATCGATGTTTCTAACTCTATCCCGCTCCCTTCCTCTCTGTAGAAAATCAATAAAATATATATTTTTTTAAAAAATAGAGAGTCCCCTAGGAACCCAGCTGTAAGCCGGAGAACCAGGAAAGCCAGTGATGTAATTCTTTCAGTCCAAGTCCAAAGGCCCGAGAACCAGGGGGACTGATGTCTGAGGGCATCAAGCAGAGAGAGCAATTCCCCCTTCCTCTGCCTTTCTGTTCTAAGCAAGCTCTCAGTGAAATTGCATGAGGCTCATCCACATCACCAAAGACCATCTTTTTTCTTTTCTTTTTTTAAAAAAATCTATTTTTACTGATTTCAGGGAGGAAGGGAGAGGGAGAGAGAAATAGAAACATCAATGATGAGGGAGAATCATTGATAATCTGCCTCCTGCATACCCCATTGAGATTGGACCCGCAACCCAGGCATGTGCTCTGACTGGGAATTCAACCGTTATCTCTTGGTTCATAGGTTGAAGCTCAACCACTGAGCCATGCCAGCCAGGCCAAAGACCATCTTCTTCACTCAGTTCAGCAATTCAATTGCTGATGTCTCATCCAGAAAAATCTCACAAACACACCCAGATATTATGTTCTACCAGCCATCTGGGCACCTCTTAGCCCAGTCAAGTTGACACATAATATGAACCATCACAGCAGAAAAAATCCACAAAGGTAAGCTTGTTCTCTAGTCAATTCTCCACCCAGGTTTGTGCTTGCCCTTACCAGCAGTACTGAGAACAATATGGCTTGGCCATCCTGATAGGGTCAGGAATTAGTATGGCATTCCATTGTTTCATGGAATTTGGAGAGGTGATACAACTGTACCCACTCACACACTCAACATTAATCAATTACCCACAGGTCTCACACCTCCCTCATCAGTTTGGCTCCAGGTGTTGGAATATCTTTTATAACATCTCTTCTCGGGGGAATCAACGAAAGAGTTGTGATCCTTGTGGTCTACACTGGCCATGTGTCCTTTGGCAAGTCACTCTCTTGGGCCTCAGTTTCCTTATCTAGGTGATAAATGGAGGTTGAAACAGACCCTCTCTAAGATGCCTTTCAGGACTAAAGCTCTGGGAGTCTATGCTTCAGATCCACATAAATATAAATGGAGAGAGAACTTTTAAAGGAAGGAATACCTAGAAAGTTATGTACTTCCTTCAGTAACATTATCCACTATCAACTTCTCAGATCAATAATATTTCCCATAGATATTGACTAAAATAGACCTTTGCACCTTACCATGATTGTCTATGTTTCTATTAAGAGGCTTTTCCAGTGGTGTGCAGAACAGTGGGCAGGCTAAGCTTTGTATTAGCTGGGTGTCCAAAGCTCTAGAAGGCACTTTCCTCCTTTGTCAGTGATTTCTGTCTTCTGACAATATTTTCTGACTGCTCCTAGCTAATTTGAGGAAAGGCTTTGAATTGCTTTTCTATAGTCTCTGCTTTTCTCTTACACTCTTCACATTTGGCCCAAGTTAAGTGTAAAGGAACAGAGCACATCTCTATATTGCTAAGAGCAAGAAATAAAATTTTCCCAATTACAGGTTTCCTTTGCAATTTTCCTCTTGGAAGAAAAATAAAACACTACACCCACCCATCCCCATTCTCTTAGCTTTTTGTCTTCTGTAGACAAAGGTGGTGTAAACGGAAACATCCGTGCCTGTTGTGCAAAGACAGTTCATAAGAAAGGCACTGGACTGATGGGAAAAGGAAAGTAATTAGCAAAGTCTTTCTCCACCAACCATACAGGTGCAGGCACTTGTGCACACTTACACACACACACACACACACACACACACACACCCACAACCTTCCTAATCATTTGTACTTTCTCTCCAGGGAAGACACCCAATGTCTCCATAGTTCTTTGCTAAAACCACTCCATCTGTACTGACTTTCTATCCTGTATATACATTTTATTATAAATGACTCCACTCAACAGAGACTTAGGGAGCATCTGGTGTATGTCAGGCACTGTGCTCAGATCAGGGACTATAGCAACATCAGTAATGCCTTGTAAGTATCTCATTCTTTCTGTGTGCAGATGCTGTTCTAAGAGCTTTACATGTTCCAGCTCACTCAATCCCCATAACAGCCCCATGAAATAAGTACTATTATTACATCCATTATTCAGACCAAGCAAATGAAATACAAATGAACCCAAGGCCGGAGAGCTAGTAAGTAGAAAAGCCAGGATGTAAACCCAAAGAGTGGGGCTCCATATCTATGATCTTAGCCACCTCAGAGTGTTACAAACCCTGCCCTCTCCTTCTAGGTGGTGAAAAAGTAACTAAGGCACTATGGGTAGAATTTCTTCCTTAGATGAGGGTTATGGGGAGGAGGCCATTCTAGCTGGAAAGAATAGCAATTGCCTGCAGACACGAACATATATAGGGGGGCCAAGAAAAGCAATGAGTGTATGGGTTGGGTAGAGATTATTGTATGCTAAGATGGTTAATTGAATGTGTTAACTTAACTGGGCCATGGGGTGCCCAGACAGTTGGTCAAACATTACTTTGGGTGTCTGTAAGGATGTTCAGTTTCTATGAGGGTGTTCCTGAATCAAATTAGCATTTGAATAAGACTGAGCATAGCAGATTGCCCTCCCCAATGTGGGTGGGCCTCATCCAATCAGGTGAAGGTCTGAAGAGAACAAAAAGGCTGACACTCCCCTGAATAAGAGAGAATTCTTCCTGCCTAGCATGACATTAACATAAAAGGCAGGTTGTGTCCAGATAATGAAGAGTGACTGAGGACATGAAGGACAAGAAACTAGACAAAGCTGCCTCTTAGCCCTCCCAGAGAATTCCATGTTAACCAACAGCCTAGCCTTAAATAGAATGTGAGGTAGACATGATCAGGGCCAGTGAGGGATTGCTGGGAAGGGAGCTGTAATGACCATAAAATAGCATGCCAAGAAGCATTTGCAGTCCCAATCACAGGACGTGTGCCAGAGGCGAAGCCAGAGGTGAAGGAGAGTTTAGAGAAGGCCTAATCCCATCCTGGAGTTTACAGAAGAGAAGACTCAGGACAGGGGGCAGGGAGTAGGTGACAGGTCTGGGGTGATACCTGCATGCACAGCAGAGGGGTGTCATCAGCTCTCCAGGGACACATTCCCAAGCTCACTCCCAAGATCACACATCCTCCCACTGACCCAGCTGGCCCTGCCCAAGATGCCCAGGAAAGTTTCCCAAAGGAGAAGAAAGAGGAAGAGTGCACACACACACACACACACACACACACACACACACACACACACACACCTGGAATGTCATTTTGAGCCTAATTGTTTTAACACCAGCTGTCAAGTCTGCAAAATTCTTCTCTGGTACCAGTGACCTGCAAGATCTAGAATAACGAGATGTGTCTAAAAATAGTCCGGATTCCTAGAATTCACGTCTACCTCCACCCTCCCTTCTCCATTTTACTGACAGGCCTAGTAAGAACTCCACTTCAAATTTATGAGTACAAAGACAAAAATTGCGACTGATTTATTAGGAGTGGTAGAGAAAAGTGGTGGACAAGAGCAGGAGCTGATGAAGCAGGGCCCGGAGCTGTGTTTCCAGCAGAGCTCAGCCCCAGCCATGGCTCTCCAAGCTGGGTGCTCATTTCCTTCACTGCCTCCAAGTGGGCTCCAGTTCCCCTGGTCTCTCTGTAGCCAAGCACCCTAACCCCTATCATCTGAATACCCCTTGTTGGTGGTGGGCCCCCCAGCTCCCTGTAGCCCAGCCCAGACCCTGCTCCTTCTGCCTCTGAGCAGCATGGTGGTGAGGGACAAGCCAACTCTATCATAAGACAAACTCAAGGTCAAATCCTGGCACAGCTGCTAACTAGCTGTGTGACTTGACAGTCAAATTCCTAAATCTCCCACAGTCTCAGTTTCCATCTGTAAAAGCACCTATGATTGTTCTAAAGACAAGTATAACATAGAAAGTACTTTCCACCCCACACTTTAACAGAAACTTAAATATTTGCTCCTTTTCTTCCTTTTCCTGTGCCCAGCTGTCTTACTCTTACTCATCAAACATGCTTTGGTAACAGTGAGTTAGGGAAATTTCAGTCAAAAGGAGCTTCCATGTTTGTGAAGGGGTTCACTCATGGCATTATGTATGGCATCGAGAGCCTCGGGGCAAGTTCAATGTCCAACCTTCAGGAAAGGGCCACGTAATGATTCATCTCTTCTATGAAGCTTTGTGTAGGCATTTAAATTCTATGTTATTGACATGAAACATGCTCATAATATGATTTTAAGAGACAAAAATCAGCATGCAACTTGTGTCTATAGTATGATTTCATTAATGTGAATGAAAACACTAAAATAAAATTAGGTGAAATGTTGACATGACAGATTGTTTCTAGGTAGAGGACTTATTGTTGAGAGTTTTCTTTTTATTTATGCTATATAATTTCCAGAACAAAATATTTAAAGAAATAAATCAATGGTCACCAGATTTCTAATTTTAAAAGGGAAGAGTTGAGCTGACATTATGGGGGGTGGGAGGCGAAAAATTCTCTTTCTAGACACCAAAATAAATTACAAGTTTTGAAAAAAAAGCTATCTTCCATATTTGAAAAAAGTGGAGGTGATGAGTCTTGTTCTGCTTCTGGTTTGGTTTGTATAAATGAGATGAAGGAAGCTTGAAAGGAACTGGCTTTCCTCCTGCAGGTGGGGTGAGCATTCATGTGTGCAGAGACCCCCACCAATCATCCTCAGCATGAGACACTCAGCTACAGGCTTTATTGCAAGTCCTGGGGCAGGATCAAGAAGGTGTCTCAAAGAACCCCAAGATTTAAGGGCAACTAGGAGAACTCTCGTGTTGCTTATAAACTAACAATTAGAGGATTGAGAGAAAGAGGAGAGGAAGGTGTCTGACTTCACTGTCTCCATATGGTTGCCCAGACCATGGTTTAGTGAAAATAGATTTCCATCTTTGAGGACAACCAAGGACAGAGGAGCCTTGAGGAATCCCTAACCCAACACACTTTATGTTACAGATGAAGAAAAAGACCCCTGCAGGTGAAGTGCTTTTTCCCAGAGCCAATTAAAGGCATATTTTGGATAGGAACCAAGCCCTCCTGACTCCTAGTCCTGTCTGCTTTCCACTGACTTTGGAGGGTGGACTTAGAAGCTTGTTTGAAGCTATATGAGAAGACCCCAGAACAGAGCCCACATGCAACCTCACTGCCTTGGTACCCTCGAGTGAACAGAAAGTCACTGCAGCCAAAGACTTTACAAGCCTGAAAGGCTGTGCAGATGAGGAACAAGGAGCAGTGCATCATGATAGATTGTTTACGTCCCCGCTGAGCACATAACCGCCCTTCTATATGTACATATTACATGCTTTGGAGCATCATTATTCTTTCCTAGAGATTCTCTCTGTTATTGCATCACTGCAAGCCTCTGGTTTTCTACTTAGGAAGGTGTATCCCTCCTCCAATTTTAAACAAATCCTGTATCTGAAATCTGGAATTAGGGGGAGGAAAGAACAAAACAACAGTTGTCTTTCTAGAATGATTTAGCACAAATAGTAAACAGAACTAATATTTATTGAGCATATGATAAGTATTAGAAGCCATACATATATTTTCTCCTTTAAATTCGAAAACAACACTGTGAAGGCAGAACTCCATTTTTGATGGGGAAGCTGAAGCTCAGAGAATGAAAAAGAGTCACCCAGCTAGGAAGTGGCCTCTTTTCCACACACTATCCCGAGGCTCCCTCAGATAGAAGCTGAAAGTAGACAGCCAGGAAGTACAGAACCTTGATTCTCAGCCGTTCCAACTATTATCTCATTGACAAAGACATGAGTTTATTCCAACTGAGCAGCAACTTGTCTTATGTGTAAAGAAAGATTTTCCTCTATCTTCCAGAGCCAGTTCCCAGATGCCAACTCTGGGCCAGCCGGGTGGGCTCTGACGCTCTGCATCCTCCCTGCATCAGGCTTCTGCAGGGATGAGGGGCTGCTGTCACTCACGCATCTTGGAAGTTCGCCAAAGCTAAGAAAGGAGAGCAAAGAGAGAGCCGTATTTAAGAGAAGCTGGGACGGAGTAAGGAAGGAACTTCCTGGCTCCGCGTGCCTCAGAACCTCACCGGCTCACAGCCAGTCAGGGGCAAGCAGTGCTGGTGGGCTCCAGATCTGGTCCCACCTATGGCTGGGATGACCTTAGGGCCCTCAGGTCCCTGGGCACTTCAGGCTTCCCCAGGTCCTACTCACTCCTACAGCACTTCCTTTCAACAGACCTCAGTTTTCTCATCAGATCTATGGGATTCTAAGAACGCCTCTTCCTTTCTTCTCTAGTAGATGCCCCAAGGGGAATAAATCCATGATGTTACTGTAGACACTGGAGGTTCCTGCTGGGAAAGCACAAATCACTTCAAACCACTCCTGCCTCTGTGCACTTCATCCCAGTCATCTCCCTGCCGGGAACGCCTCACCCTCCACTGTGGAGGGCCAGTCCAACCCAATCCGCCACAGGGATTCTCCCCTCTGAATTCCACAAGCACTCGATGGCCCACATTCCTTGTATTGTAATTACTTGTGTCCATGTATGATCTTCCCTCCCAGACAGTGAGCTTTTCAGGGGAAGAATTGTGTAGTAGACACATGCAGCTGCTTCATAATCCTCGAAAAGCCCAGTGCTCAGCAGTGTTTGTAGTTCTCTTCATCGCCAGGGGAAGAAGGTGTAGAGAATACCAATTGACCTACATATAGCAAGTAGGAAGGAATAAGGTGTTGTAAATGTCTAGTCCTGGAGGCCGTTCTCCCTCCCACCCAACAGAGGAGGCCCTCGGTAACATGCCCAAGTGATACACAGGTGACCACTAATTACTCTCACCTCCTGACCATGGACAGCCCAGGCCAGGGTGGTGACATGAGCTCTGAGACCTTGAGTGTTGTCCTCTTCCAATCAGCCCAACCACCATCACCACCAAGATGTGAGCTCTGTGCTGAGCACAGCACCGGGCACTTGGAGTCCCAGGGAAGGAAGGCAAAGGAGAAACAGAGCACAGTCTCCATCCCCAGGTGCTAGTGCCCATTCCAGCTGGGATGGCAGCCCATTCATGGAAGTAATCTCCATGGAGTTACAGAGCAAGGCACCTTTGGATGGAAACCAGTGTTCAATCAGGGATTTGAACAGGAGACCCACAGCGGGGCTCCAAAGCCCAGAGAAGGGTGGTGACAGGCTGAGTTAAAGGCAGGGCTGAGGGCAGACCCCAACTTTATAGCTACAAGTTGAGGGTTCTACCCACTGTGCTGCCTCAGCTCACAAAGTTCTCAGCCAGGGAGGACTCAGAAGGGAGGCTCATCTGGAGTTGAACAGGTTATTTCAGGAAGGACCTCCCTCCAAAGTAAGTCAGCCTGGAAGTAATTAATATATTTTTATTACATATTAGCTCTATGCAGACATTGAGGAAGCAGAGATGAAGCTGCACAGTACCTGACTAATAGTGATCACATTCTAACAGAGGGATAAGTACATCATTTTCATCACTGACAGCATCATCACTACCACCATCATCATTATCACCACCATCATCTTCACCATCAACCCTGTCATCATACCCCTCTCATCACCAACATCACTACCATCACCATCACCACGACCACCATCAACCCTGTCATCATACTCTTCTTATTACCGACATTACTAACATCACCATCACCACCACCATCACCATCAACCCTATCATCATATCCCTATCAACAACACCACCACCACTACCAGCACCATCATTATCATCATCTCCATCACCCCATTGGCAATAGCTTTGTCATCAGAGTTATCATACTGATAGTAACTAATACCCAATCTGTGTCAGCAATGGGGATTGCATTCATTATCTTTAATCCTCAATCCTTTTAGTAGAAATTATGGTCCCCATTTTACAAATGGGCAAAGTGGGGCTCAGAGAAGCCATGCAGCCTACCCAAAGTCATACTGGGATTCTGGAGCGAGTCTGTTAGACTGCAAAACATTCCCTCTTTTTGTTATTCCAGGCTGCCCCATCAACAAATAACTATGCTAACCTGTCATAAATGCTCTAACAGACATAGGTAAGGAGTTTGGGGAGTACAAGGAAGGGTGTGGTTAATTCTGCCTGGCATGGTGAGCAAGAAGTCCCCAGAGGAGGATATAGTCAAGGTGAACCTTTGGGAATGCTTTCAAGTTCCAGTAGAAAGGGATGGACATGTGTTTCAAGAAGAGGAGAGAACAAATGCAAAAACAGGGAGTGGAAAGGAATGCCAGACAGCTGGGGTGGAGCAGGTCCAGCACAAACATCGCCAGAGGGAGTGACTAGTGAGGGAGGGAAGGTAGTGACAGCTGAGACCCAAGCTGAGGGCCTTACCCCCTGGATTTGTGAGTTAGGAGGAGTCCTGGGAGTCTTGAGCCAGGGCAGTGAAATGCCTCAATCCATGTTTTAAAAAAATCTCACTGTGGAGCAAAGGTATTTTAACAAGAAATTTACCTGATTTATTCTGATGTTTATAAAAAGTGGCAACTGCCTATCAGGCCAGCAATAGGGAACTGGTTAAACGTGTTGCACATCCATACAATGGGACACTTTGTAGGCATTAAAAATGATGAAATGCAAGACCCAGCAATTCATCTTCTTGGGTATATCTCCAAAAGAAGTGAAAGGAGGGACTTGAAGAAATATTTGTGTACCCATGTTCACAGCAGCACTGTTCACAATAACCAAAAGGTGGAGGCAACCTGAGTGTCCATGGATGGGTGAATGGGTAATAAGTGATGGTCTAAACGTTCTATGGAATATTATTCAGCTTTTAAAAAGAGAAAAATTCTGACACATGCTACAGCATGGATGGACCTTGAGGACATTATATTAAATGAAATAAGCCAGTCACAAAAGGACAAACACTATATCATTGCGCTTACCTACAGTAATCAAATTCAGAGACAGAAAGTAGAATGATGGTTGCCAGAGGCTAAGGGATGGGGTGTGATAGAGAGTTAGGGTTTAATGAGGACTTCCCAAGAGTTTTACTTTGGGAAGATGAAAAGATTTCTGGAGATGGATAGTGGTGACAGTAGCACAACAATGTGAATGTACTTAATGCCACTGAAATGTGTCCTTAAAAATGGTTAAGATAATAAATTTTATATTATGTGTATTTTACCACAATAAAAAAATGATATGAGTATGTATTAACATGGAAATATGCTATGTGTTGGATAAGAAAAAAATATATAATGTTATATTACGATCCTGTATTTAAATATATATGTATATTCTAGCAAAAATATTACAAGATATGAATCAAAATGTTAACAGTGTTTTTTACTGAACTGGGAGATTATAGTTTATTTTCTTCCTTTGCATTATCTATGTTTTTCAAAGTTTCTACAATGAACTTATATAAAAAATTTTTCAATTAAAGAGAAAAAGAAAAAAATAGGGAAGACAGAGACTGAATGATTGATTCACTAGGGAGCAGAGTGAGAAATGGGCTGGGGAGGGAAAGTGTGGAAGCAAAAGGGGTTAGGTGGCCTCTGAAGCAGGATGCCCATTCATTCATTCATGCAGGCAACGCTGGCTTAGAGAAGAAGGCATATGCTTGGACAGCTGGGGCAGAAGGAATAGTATGGTGCCCCCATGGTTACAATTTTCATTGTTCATTCCTTACCCAGATGTTGAATGCCTATGACATGCAAGTCCCTGGAGATACCAATATGACCAAGATACTTTTCTGTTCTTCTAAGAATCTACATTCTATTGATGGGAGACAGAAAAATAAGCTGCCAAGTGGAATGGACAAGGCATCTGTGGATGTACAGAGTGCTGGGGGATACCGCAGCGGGACACATGGTCCAGGCCAAAGGGGACTTATCTGAGAGCTGGTGCCTGCAGGCTTCTGCAGGCCAGGCCCAGGGGAGTGGAGTGTGGTGTTCTAAGCATAAGGAACAGCGTTTGCAAAGGCTCAGAGGCCAGAGAGAGCCTGGAGACCCACAACAGACAGAACTTGCACATTTCATTCCTTGAAGATCTTATAGACCTCTCTAACTAACAGGATATGGACTTTCTGTGACTACCTCAGTAGGTTGCCTATCAAGCAGCCATGTCCTTCTTCCTCTCTTAGTTTACAGAAGCCCATCTGTGGTCCAGTGGCAACATGAAGAAAGCAGGCGCCTCACCTAATCCAGGGGATGCAAAATGATTGATCTAAGCCAAGTGGTCAGTCCTGTTCCCCTTTTCTGGTGATTGGTGTAGAAGTAGACATGGCACCAAGTTCTGACCGAAGAACCCTGCTAGGTGCATCTGGGGGAAGATTTTGTTCTTCAATAAGCAAAGAGCTGCTAAGGAAAAGGCTCACTTTACACCTTTCCTCTGGCTTCCAGACCGAGATGCTGCTCTGATGCTTGGAGCTGTGGCAGCTGATTTAAGACCATGAGGGACAGGCCAGGATTGTTGCAGAGACGGGAATCCAACATCCTAACATTTTGGAACAGCTAAACCATTCTCGGAAATGCCAGTCTCCAGCATCTTGTCATGGAAGACAATTAAATGCCTTTATTATTAAGCCTCTGATAGTTGGGTATTCTGTTCCTTGCTGCCAACTGCATCTTAAGTAATATGTCTGTCTCAAGACCAGGAGATAATGTAAAGGCTTCTCTTGGTCTGGCAGCAAAGTCTGCGTCCCAATGATCATCTGATGCCTGAAAGTCAATATTTCCCTTCCATCAGGTCAGACCTCCCCTGCAGCCTTTTACATGCACAGCTTTAAAAAAAAGAAGGCTGTTAACACAGTTTCCACCCAACTATCAACATCATGATCACCGTCAATGTTGATGGGGCAGGTGCAGAACATATCACACCAAACCCACAGAGAAAGACAGTCAGCTCTTCCCGTCCCCAAGCAAAGCACACTTGGTGAAAGAAGCAGGAAACAAAACAAGAGGAAAAGAATTCTATTCAGGTCTCATCTACTTGTTGTGGGTACAAGGGTGGACCAGGGCAGCGCTGTAGATACCGTGGAGGCCTTGGCTTTGTTTCTCTGGGCTACATCCCTTCCCTAGAGGTAGAAGAGGCTGGGGGTGGGGGAGGGGGGGGCGGGGGGGGGGGTGGTAAGTGCAGGTGGGTGGCAACCAGCAGGACAGGAGTTTGAGATCATAGCAGTGGATAGCAGGGCTGGGGCTCACAGGGCCTGGAGCACAGCAACCCAGGCTGAGTGGATGCTGCCCGGGAGAGAAAAGAGGAAGTACGTACCTGCCTTTCTCTGACTGCTGCCCTCAGGGATGGTGTGTTCACCCAGGGAACAGGGCAGCGAAGCCCAGTGCCCACCAGGTCCTGCCAGCTCCATGTCTGCACCTCACTTGTGAAACACCTATGGACAAGCTGCCTGCTTTAACCAACCGTTCTTTCATTTCACTCTCCTGATGCACGCTCCTCCTCAAACACCCTCAATGGCTCCAGCTGCCTGCAGAGTCCAGCCCAGTCGCTTTAGCCTGGTCCTCTACAGTAGCTATTTTCAACCTTTATCATCTCATGCCACATATGAACTAATTACTAAAATTCTGGGGCACACCAAAAATGATATATTTTGCAAATCTGACAAGAAATATAGGCATAATTTTGAGTTATTCACACTGGATGGCTATTACTGTGTTGGCTGTTGTCATTTATTTTTATTTGACAATCTAAAGGAAAAGAGATCAGTGCCCCTGACTAAACAGTCAAGTATTGCATGTTTTAAACATTCTTGTGGCACACCAGTGGGTCTCAGCACACTGGTTGAAAATCACTGCTCAACAAGATCATCCCAGCCCACTAGCCTTGCCTCCCCCATAGCTCTGCCATGTACCCCAAAGGTCAAAGGCAGTCCAGGCACTCAGGTGTGGGCAGCCCATGAAAAAAACTGCTAACGCTCCCAAGGATGTCTCTGACTCCCTCTTCCTCAGCGTGCTGCATCCCACCGTCTCCTGTCCTTGGCTCCAACAGGGGACTCTACAGGCTTTGTAAAGAACCCCGAAGCAGCTGGAGCACATCTGTCTGGGCTGAAATGCTGCTGGGAGCCCTGGGGGAGCCACAGGCTAAGCTGCTCAGATGATGCAAAGCTATTTGGTCATGGTCCCCTGGCCCAGTGAAAAAGAGCAGCCATGCCCACCGTGGCCTGGTGGGCCTCTCCCAGGCTGAGGGACACCCATTTACATGCCCAAAAGGAGCAAGGCTGGTGGGCTGGGGTGATACTGTAGAACAGCAAGGAGTCATTCTTCTTAAACTGTTGTCTAAAGTGTTAAGGGGTTTGTTAGCATAGACAAGGAGCCAGGCCCAAATTATACCTCTACCAGAAAGTCAATAGATGTGGGTTGGTCCTATTCTGTAGCTTCTTGGACTTTGGCAAATCACTCCACAGTCAATCAATAAATCTCTCTCTCTCTCTCTCTCTCTCTCTTTCTCTCTCTCTCTCTCTCTCTCTCTTTCTCTGTCTCTCTGAAAAGAAATGGGGGCTGGTAGAAATAACATCAAGCTATGAAATAAGACAATTTGGGTTCAAAATTGGTCCAAATTGTTCTACAAATGCCTGACCAGCATGCCTCAAAATGGTCAAGGTCATCAAAAACAAGGAAAGTCTGAGAAATTGCCATAGCCTGGAGGGATGTAAGGAGACATGGTGACTAAAAGCAATATGGATGGGTTCCTGAAACAGAAAAGGAACGTTAGAGAAAACAAAGGTAATTTGAATAAAGTATGGAGTTTCGCTAATAATAATGTGTTGATATTTGTTCATTACTGTGGCAAAGATTCCATACTAATGTGAGGTGCTAATCATAGGAGAAACTGGGTGTGGAGTATGTGGGAACTCTCCGTAACATCTCTGCAATAAGTCTGTAAACCTAAAACTGCTCGAAAATAAAATGTTTATTATAATATAGTAATAGTAGTAACTAGTCCCAGGCACTTCATAGTGGTGTGACTTCGGGAAAATTATTTCCCTCCTCTAAGCCTCAGTTCCACTTTTTTAAAAAGTATATATATTTTATTGATTTTTTACAGAGAGGGAGGGAGAGGGATAGAGAGTTAGAAACATCGATGAGAGAGAAACATCAATCAGCTGCCTCCTGCACGCACCCTACTGGGGGTGTGCTGGCAACCAAGGTACATGCCTTTGACCAGGATCGAACCTGGGACCCTTCAGTCCGCAGGACGATGCTCTATCCACTGAGCCAAACTGTTTAGGGCCTCAGTTCCACTTTTATAAAATGGGATAATATTGGTCTCATGTGGTGAGGCAGCGCAAGTACAATGCTTTCTTAACACAATGCCTAGCACACAATCGGCACTCATTAAACACCCCTTTTTAAAGTCCCAGCCAAGAATGGTACTTATGACTCAATAATAACATCTTAACTAGGCCATATTTATAATATTTCCTTGTTTTCAAAAAATGTCCTACATAGCTTCTTCTTCTTCTTTTTTTTTGGGGGGGTGGGGGGGTGGGGAGGTGGGGTGAGGGGTCCAATATCAAGGCTTATGATTTCCATCCCACTGTCAGGCATCTTTATTATCCTTTAGTCTAAAATAGAGGTCTCCACCCCTCTTTTCTTTCTTTCTTTCATGACATTGATGCAAAGTTAAATGGGACACTCAGAAGCTTCCTATCACAGCAGGGATATAAGTGAGGCTGAAACAAGCGATGTGATCATAACCCTCTGCTATGCCATGCCATGCCATGCCTAGTAGATGCTAGGAATTTTGCTATGCACACTGCATACATTGCCTCTATATTTCTCAGCAACCCTACCGCCCTATTTCACAGATGACAAAACTGAGGCTCAGAACAGGTAAGTGACTTGTCCCAAGTCCCACAGCAGTTACCAATAGAGCTGGAATTTGCACTCTGGCTCCAAACTCATGCTTCCTCCCACACACCACATTCCCTTCAGGGAGCTTCTACCTATGGGGAGAGACTGGCCTGGAAACAAGCCATGACAACAATACAATGGCAATAGTGCCATTACACCAGCAAGTGAGGGATGCCAGAGGAACCAGGGGAAAGGACATGTGGACTCTCAAGGGAGACCAACAAGGCTCCCCAGACAGGGGAGGTGGCCTCCTGCCTTGCAGCCACAGAACAGTTGGGCACTGAGGAGAGTCCCGAGTGTTTTCATTCATTCATTCATTCATTCATTCATTCAGCAAATATTTATGGAGCTTCTACTTAGTACCAGGCCAGTCCTAGCTGATAAGGATACACCAGAGAACAAAAGGGACAAAGACCCCTGGCTGCATGGAATTTATAATCTAATTGAGAAGGAGACAATAAACAAATAAGTGATACAGATGGTGATGAGTATTGCCCAGAAGAATAAAGCAGAGAGAGGACAGGAAACACCTGGGGTCAGGGGGTTGTGATTTTCAATAGATGAAAAGGCTTCCCTGAGGTATCTGAAGGAGGGAGTGAGGGGAGCTGGCAATAAGAGTAACAGGAAAAGAATATTCCAAGTAGAGAAAGCAGCCAAGACAAAGGGTAAGGTGTGGCTGGAACCAAGAAAGTGCCAGGCTAAGGGGCCCCTGAGGGGCCACACATGGTAGTGGGGCAGTAGCATGATAAACCTCTGGGTGCAGTGAAACAGCTCAGGCCTGTTTGTGCTGGACACCATGCTGCAAGCTTGGGGTCCATCAGTGTGCCAATGACAGGAGCCTTTACTTATTAAGGACCCTAGTGAGGAGAATTTGGCACATGGCAGGCAGGGCATTGAACCCTTATCAGAGCATATGGAGAAGAAGTCCACCTATTTCAGCTGTGCCTAGGGCCAGCCCTGCAGAAGCTATCCTTGGCCTGGCATTCTGGGCTGCAGGAACCCACCATACTCCATACCCAACCCTGACTGCTGATGGGGGGACACATGGGAAGGTGAGGCCCAAGCCTCTTTGGGATCTCAGCTGCTAGAGAACAGCTGTGCAGGTACATCTCACCTGGCAAGTTACTTAACTTCTCTTTGCCTCCATTTTCTCATCTGTGAAATGGGATGAATAATGGCCCCTACTTCATAAGAAGGATTACATGACAGTAAAGTGTTCACACCATTTGCACACAGTAGGAGCTCAACAACTGTGCATGCTATCATTATTAGTGTAGTTGCTACTGCTGCTATTATTATCATTATTTTTATTGACAGTAACCTAAACTACACTCTTAGTCTACCTAAGAGTTTCCAGCACCAAGGGGGGAGGGAGAAGAGCTATAGACATGTAAACAATGGAAAAGGTACTCCCTTCCCTCCATGTACCTGCCCCCCAGCTATGTGCCCCCTCCATGGTCCTCTCCTTCCCTCCAATCTAGTGCCCCACTTTTCTCTGGATTATCTTGGTTTCAGTAGCCTGCCCTGCTATCTATCAGAAATGAATACATTCTACCTCAAGCCAGGTCACCTCTAATGGATTGCGGTAATACACGCAATTCCATTCTCAAGCCCTCAGCACTCCCAGGAACTCTTTCATCCAAGGCCTTGCTGACCCCCCTGACCCCCCAGGAAAGAGGGGGTGAGTGCCCTGCTGAGTGGCAGTGTCTGGGCTTTTAAGTCATAAGGGCCCCTCTACATCTGTAGGCCACCCTTACCCTCAGTTTGAAAATAAAAATGAGGTCAGAGAGGGGAAGTGAATTTCCCAAGGTCACACACAGGTTGGAGGCCAAGTTGAAAGGGGAACCTAGGTTTCCAAGGAGGCATGTATTACGTGCTTACTAAACACCAGGTATTTAATCTTCATAGCAACCCTAGGGGCAGGTACCATCAATACCTCTGCCTTACAGAGAAAGATACCCAGGCTCAGAGAAGTTACAGAGCCTACCCAAGGCCTCCTATTAGACGTAGGTAGATGCGGGAATAGGAGTTGAGAATGTTGACTTGAACCACCCTGTGGTTTATAGGAGGAAAGGAAAGGAGGTCTGTAGGGGAAGAGAAGGATTTACCACAGCACGTCACAAAGTGCAGTCTAGGAAGACGGACTCAGAAGGCCAAAGAGGTAACGCCCAGGAAACACGGCTGTGTGTGTTTATTTGAGATGCTGGTCTGTGGCTCTCCAGCTGCCTGTAAGGGCTGTCTCACTCAACCTGGCCAACACAGGCCCCAGACGGCAAAGGAGAACTGACTTTCGTACCAGCAATTTGTCGCCAGGGATATAGTAAGAGAGACACTTAATAACTGGCCCCTTTTTGTGAAACCTCAGTGCCTAGATCTGGCCCGGATCTGTGTTGCTGAAAGCAACCACGCCATCCATTCATCCAGAACTAGTGGAGAGGGGTGTGCGTCCTCGCAATTAGTATGGAAACTGACGCCCACATATTTATAGCAATACTCCACCCTTGCTTTGCAGAATGAATTAAACAAAAATCAAAACCCACTTAAGCCTCGCCAGTGTGCCTCAGTGGTTGAGCATCATCCCATAAACCAGGAGGGCACGGTTTGATACCAGGTCAGGGCCCATGCCCAGGTTTCAGACTCCATCCCCAGTAGGGGGAGTGCAGGAGGCAGCTGATCAACAATTCTCTCTCATCATTGATGTTTCTCTCTCTCTCTCTCTCCCTCTCCCTTCCTCTGAAATTAATAAAAACATATTTCAAAAACCCACTTAAGAGGGGCCCCTTAAGTAGAAAGGATTTGCTATATGAAGTCAGAGGGCTATAGAAGGACCTCTGAGGCTTGCTGTCTATGGCCCTGTCTTCCTGTCCCCCTGTATCCAAGCCAGTGCTGGGGGGGTGGGGGGGGGGGAAGAGGGGGTCCCTGTGAGGCCACCAATCTCCTCCAGCATCTGCTCTGATCCTCCAACATCCGGGCCTGTACAACAGGCCCAAATCATTCCCAGGCCACTGTGTGAAAACTCAGCTTTGTCCAAACACTGCTTTACTCACACAGCAGACAGGCCTAGTGGGCCAGAAGGGATGTGTGAAGCTCTCCAGATCCATCATAATCTGCGTGTTTAAGGTCCCCAAATGCTCATTTAGACAACCCACATTTTCTAACAGCTAGTAAATACTCTGGGACAGGGTCAGCATTTTTAAAGGTCTTGAAATAGCTCATCTGCATAATCCATATTTTCAGAGCCCCTAAGCATTTGTCCTACCTACATAATCTCAATCTTCATTATGCATGAGGAAAAAATAAAAAATAAAGGCTCCCAAAGAGCGTAGCAGCCCTTCACATCCCTTCTGGGAGAAATTGATTCTTGTTTTTAAAAATGACCACATTTTCAAAAGCAGGCACGGAGCTAACCACAAAAGCAAAATATTTAAAGGGCAGCTGTTAACCTGTGTAGGCCAGCAAATGTCCTTTCCTTAAAGGCAGGAAAATCCCCCTGCGAGCTCCCAAAGATACTAATTACACAACTGGCCCGGCAAACCTTTCAATTAAGGTTGGAGCCCTCGCCCTGCCCGCTTCTCCCTCCCTCATTGGGTCCCTCCAGGAGGCCAAGAAGAGCACGGGTCCCCAGAACATCTTTTTCAGCATCACTTTTCCAGAGTCAGTCTCAGCTCAGAGGCTTTGCCGGGGAAAGAAAAGGCAATTATGCTAGGAGGAATTTTCGTCTCAGCATTGTGGGCTGCTCAGCCCAGACCTGGGGTAAAGCCTTTGACGAGTGGGCAACAGGAACGTGGAATCCTGCAGTCACCGGGATAAAGCTCCAGGGGACAGGGCGAAAACGCCCCACGAGGGTGAATGTAAGACAAGAAAGACCCATACTGCTGCCTCTCTGCTCTCTTGGAGGGGAAAACTACCTGTCCTGTTAGAAAGGATAACCAAATTCCGGAACACGTACAACCACAGACAAAACATGGAAGGCCCTCCCCAGTATAATCACACATCCCGTATGATTCCGTTCCTACAAGCTTCTAAAGCAGGCAAATCTAACCCATGATGAGAAGCCAGGCCCCTGGTCATCCTGGGGTTAGGGCTGGAAGGAAGATGTGTCGCAGTTGTAAGGTGCAACTAACAGCTGTTTAGCTGGGTGTGTTCTCTCTGGGGGAATGCCCAGCGCTACATATTTATTTATTTATTTATTTATTTATTTATTTATTTATTTATTTATTTATTTATTATTTATTATAAATTCCTTCAGTTCCAGTTTCAACTTCTCCACTGTTTCTCCTGGCACTGACTGTTCTTAAACACCCCCCCCCCAACCCCAACCCCCACCCCGCTTTTCCCCTCTGAGCACATCCGGGATGCCCAACTATCTGTGAAAAGGGATTACTCTTCCTTTGCCCAGATGTTTGATTTAGGAAAGGCCTCGGGGGAGGGGAATATTTATAGCAGCGAGGATGTTTCTAAATGGACTGGGTGTTCTTTGCTGCTCTTACCTGCTAGAAACCCCCTCACCTTAGAGAGGGGTACCTGGAGAGGCGGGGGAGTTGGCAGAGAAACTCAGCAGGTCTGGCGAGGAGGGTTGTCCTCCTTTGAGCGTCTTTGAAGCTGGGAACGGGCTCCAGGCCAAGTGGCTCTGGGCTTCTCCAGCCTCGGGCAGACCGCAGGGCTGGCTGAACTTGAGACCCACAGCCAGCCCTGCAGCGACGCGGTGAGTTCACAAATGGAAGGAAGCGGGTGGGGTAGAGAAAGCTGGGGCGGGGCTGCGGGAGGGAGACAGGGGCCTGAGTCCGGGTGAGAAAAGGAAAACGGAAGTTGAAAGAGGGAAAATTGGCCTGTACTGAGGGTGGGCTGGGCGCTTTGGCAACCATTCTGACGTAGGCTCTTTCTCTAAATCTCGGCTGTCCCTGACCCGGCTGCTGTGGGACGGCCAGGGAGAGCAGAGGAGAGCAGAGGTACTTGGACAAAGTCTCCTCAGATCTTGGGCTAACACCTAGCGCTTCCTGCTCCCGCACCCCACCCCCACCCCACCCTGCAGCCCACTGGCCCAGATGAAGTCCACCCATCATTACCTTCTATGTCTAGTGAGCCCTCCTCAGGACGACCCTAGGGCCCCATGACCTGGACACCTCCCCTGGGACAAGCGCCCAGGCAGGGTGGGTGGGAGGGATGGAGACGAGACTCGATGAAGATCCCGATGATGAAGATCTTCCTCCACGCCCACTCTGTCCCCTTCGCTCTTTGCCCTTCGCCCCCTGCCCGGGGTGAAAAGAGTCTGAGCTCCACCCAGCAAGTCAGTGCAGCAGCTTCGAGTGACGTCGTGCGCCCCCGGCTGGCGACTTAGGGTGAGTGTGCTCGAGGTGCGCAGGCACCTCTCTCGCTTGGGATCCCTCCACACCGGGAGTCCGAGACCTTTCCGGCTTCGCCCAGAGCCTGGCTGCTTCGCCTGCGCCCTTCCAAACCCAAGGCGCGTGGGCTGTCGCCAGGAAGTCCCACTACGCGCCGCTAGAGCGCCACCCGCCAGCTGGCTGCGGATGCACGGAAGCCCTCCCCCATCACTCGTCCTGGCTTAGAATTACATCATCCCCCCTGGAGCCCCCACCCGGCGCCTTAGCCTCCGCAGCTGACGTAGGAGCTCCTCTGTGTCCCTGCCTGCTCTCTGCCCCTCTCCTCCACACCCAGGCTTGAAGCCAGCATCTCTGCCTACACACCCCCTCATCTCTTCCTGCGCGGAGCCTGCAAGACCCGCAGCCAATCTAGCCTCCTTATCCTCTATTTTCCCAGTTCCTTCCTCGCTTCCACCTCCTCTCAGACCCTCCAGCGCCCAAAACCTGAGCGAGTCACCTTTCAGATGATTGATAGATCGGTATAGAGATTGATAAATGGATGGATAGATATAGATGGATGATGGTTATAGATGATCGATACATATAGACAATATAGACAGAAATGAGAGAGATGATAGATAAATAGGTAGATAGGTAGGTAGGTAGGTAGGTAGATGATATTTAGATAGATAGATACATACAGATATACATATACCTATATACACTGAGGGGACAACCCAGAACCCAGGGCCAGGACAGTACTCATGCTTTCACAACCAGCATCACAGAAATGAAGCTGCAGGGTCCCAGCTGCAGAAGCTGTGCAAACTGTAAAGTGCTCTGAGCCCCTCTGTAATTAACCACAGCAGCAGCTTAGCCTGGAAGCCCAAGTGCTGCTTGCAGATGGTGTGAGCACAGCTCCAATTCTGCCGGGCTTGCCTGCGGCACCACGGGATTAATTCATCCATTCTCTCCATAAGCATCCGCTGAACCTGAAGTAACCACACACTGCTGGGTCCTCCCCTGAGACCCACAGGGCATGTGCCTGCTCGCTAGGGGCTGCCATTCTGGTGGGCATCAGACTCCCACACAGTACCTCCCAAGGGGTAGGTGCCCTGGAAGAGGTTAAGGATGGAGAATTATGAAGCACATGGGAGGGAAAGCATTTGTCCTGGGTCTTGAAGAATGGGTTGGGGATTCCAGGAGAAGGAAAGTAGAGGCACCAGGAAGGACCCATCTCTCTGGGATGGGGAACAGTTTGGGCAGGACTGGGTCACGGCGCCCCGAGGCGGTGGTGGGTGATGGGTATAGATGGTGCTCAGAGAGGAGGAAAGGGTTGCCTGAGGCCAAGTTGAGAGGGCCCCTGACATCCAGGCTGTTTCTTCTGTTCCTGTGTCCCCTGCCTGACCTGTCCCCAGGTACCTTAGGTGACATAAGGTGAACCCCCAGGCCTCTTGGCCAGGTCTTCAAACTATGGACACGTGACCCTCTGAGAGTCAATCAGCCGTCCTGTGGGAGAAGCTCCAATGTCAAAGCAGGCCTTCCATCTCTCTGACCTAAATCCTCCTACTCACCCAGGTTCAGCCTCCCCCGCAGGGTGACTCAGCTCCTGGCTCCCTTCCTGCCACCAGCGAGATGTGTAACTGGTCACCATAGTGATCCCAAGACGTCATACCTACCTTCTCTGATGAGACCTGGATGTCTAAGTTGCTCCCGCAATGAAAGCCTGTGCACAGCCTGCAGAGGTGCTGTTTCTGACAGGCCGCATCTCGGGGCCTTCGTCCCTGCATGAACTCAGGGTGGGGGCAGTGGTAGGGAGGGGGAGACCTGATGACAGGTTCCCCCACCAAGGGGACTCTAGGCTGGTATTTCTCTCCGTAACATTCAGGTCTTCAGAGGGAGGGGGACAAGGAACATGAAGGCAGGGGCTGAGAACTACCATCAAAGCTTGGTGTCTATGGAAGACTTCCCACTCTTCCAGGCAATGGCACATACATTCAAGAATACATTTGGAAGAGATGCTTGTTTGTCAAATGTTATTATTCTCATCAAAGTCACACACACACACACACACACACACACACACACACACACACACACACAGCACCAACATATTCTTTCTGAAACATGGTTCATTATTCTCCTGCCCCAAACCTTCAATAGCTCCCCTGTGCCAAGAAAGAAAACTCAAACTCCTTACCTTGGCCTGGGCCTCCCTTTTAAATAGCTCATGATCTACCTAGTAACCATCCTTGCTGCCCCCCACAGAGCTGCACACCTGCTTCATGCCACAGCCTCAGCAGACCCCTTCCTGCTTCCCAGAGGTTCTCCAGCCACTGTGCTCATCCCCAGCTGACCTTCTGCCTGGGCCTCTTTCACTGCATATCCACTTCCTTATGTTGTTCTCGCCCTCAAGGCTCAGCCCACTCCTCAGGCCCCTTTGTCCCTTTCTTTCCCCCAGTTAAAATGTAATCCCTCCTTCCTTCTTCCCGATCATAGTTTCTGCCCTGAATTATTTAGGCTTAAGTGTATTGGCCATCCCCAAGGCACGTGGTCCGTGAAAGGCAAACACGTTTTTATTTTGGTGTCCTTTGCCCCCTCACAGGGCATGGGACCACAATTAATGTGAGTTTCACGGCACTGACTTACCCCGCCTCTCCTCTCTAAGTTGGTTTGGAAGGCTTTCACCAAAGATAAATGCGGACACCCTGGGTGGGCAGTCATCTTAGACTCACCCATAGAAGCCCTGTCCCCTAGTAAAGAGATGGGGCTACAAGAGCAGAGCAGCTGGGTCTTTCTCCTCTGGACCACCCATTGAAGTGGTACTTCCTCCATCCCAGCTCTTCAGAGCAACAGCTGCCTGAAGGAAGCTAGGCTGCTGGGCCTTCTCTGGGGATGCAGATAGGGCTCCCTGGCATCAGGCAAAGGAGACAAGAAACTCAGAAACAGGCTGCTAGCATGCTCAGACGGTGCTCCACCTCCACCCAGGCCCAGGCCCCAGCCCCAGCAAGGACCTCACCTAGTGATGGAGTGAGCAGCATGGTGGCTGGCTCTGGCCCACAGGACACAGCTGGCCCAGGCTGGGGGCCATAACCTCACAGGCCCCAGCCGAGCCTGCGCATACAGCCCTTGCAGGCAAGGCTAATGCGGTTAATTGGTTCCAACCTTCAGCTAAGAGTACAAGCATTGATTGAGCACCCGTGGAGCTCAGAAGCTGTGACCTCTGAGGAGGCTTCACTTCCTTATAAGCTTGAACCGAGAAAAGAGAAATCCGATCAGAGGTCATGGCGCTCACTTCCCAGCTGGGCCAAAGCACAGCAGAAAGGCAGTGGGTTATAAATAGTGGAGGATCAACCACTGAAAGATCAATGTCATGGAGGGAAGGCGGCTCCTTTCCCCCCGGTAGGGCCTGGCACACAAGAGCCAGGCCCAGTTGGAGCAGATGACAGGAGAGGATGAGCCACACTCCTACTCACCCTGGTCCCAGTCCCCTGGCCTCTCAGAAGGGCATGTATCTGCCCTGACTCCTAGACATGGGGCCTTGGCAAGGTGGGAATGGGATGGGGGTGGGGGGGGGACTTCAACGAAAGGTCTTGAGAGTTGGGTTTGGGCTCGCAGAGTCAGGGATTGGCCCCACTTAATGTGATTTAATGCGGGAAGCAGACTCCAGGTGTGCACCCCCCACACCAAGGTCAGAGCCCATTCTCCTGTCATTCATCCATCCATACAAAAACCCATCCATCTAGTCATCCAAATAGCTAGTCATTCAAGAATATAGTCAATAACATCATAATAACTAAGTATGGGGCCAAGTAGGTACTTGAAATATCAAGGGACACTCTGTAAAGTACATCGTTGTCTAATCATTATGCTGCACATGAGAAACTAATACAAAATAATATTGAAGGTAAACTGTAATTGAAAAAATTAAAGAATTAACTTGGCATATTAGAATTGAGTCCCTACTCTGTGCCAAGCCCAGTGCTAAGCTCTCTGTGACCTCCTTGTAAAGTGGAGAGTTCTACTGGCACTTTACAGGGCATCTGTGAGAATCAATGAGAACACAAATGCCAGTGTGCTCTCCACCAGGGAAGGGGTAGGCACATGCCCCGGGGTGTGGCCTGGATAGGGATAAAACCTGTGGGAACTTCTAGGACAGGAACTTCCAGCCCCTAAAGAACTCCTGACTTGCAATCCCAGCCAAGGAGCCCTTGATTGACATTAATGGACTAATTTCTCAGGCCAACTTTGTACTTTCTCCTAATTTGAGGATTTTAGAATATACTCAAGACCTTTACAAAAGTATGCTTCCCCAAAACTTGCTGTATGACCTTAAGCAAGTCAGTTAATCTGTGTGCCAGTATTCTCATCTGTAAAATGGGGATAATAAGAGTATCTTATAGGACTTCTGTAAGGATCTGAAGAGTTAATATTTGTGATGTGCTTAGAATGGTGACTGGCACACAGTAGGTACTATGTAAGGGTGAGCTACATATGACCATGATGCTATCTGCTGGTGGGAAATGAGGATTCAGGCTAGCCTGTTACAAAGGACCTTGGGGGGCCTACTGGACAAATGCTTCTGGCTTAAAGACACACTGAGCCACAGTCTCCCTAGGCCCGTGGTCGGCAAACTGGGCTCGCGAGTCACGTGCGGCTCTTTGGCCCTTTGAGTGTGGCTCTTCCTAAGCCTTAGGAGTACCCTAATTAAGTTAATAATAATGTACCTACCTATATAGTTTAAGTTTAAAAAATTTGGCTCTCAAAAGAAATTTCAATCGTTGTACTGTTGATATTTGGCTCTGTTGACTAATGAGTTTGCCAACCACTGCGGGCCTAGGCCTTTACCCACCTTCATACAGCAGCTTCTTTGGGGAGAGACTTGGGGCTTTTCTTATAAATTCATCCTATAGACTCTGTGTTCTAAGACTTTTTAGTCTCTGAGAGAAGACACTACAGAATTTCATAGGGGAAGGAGAAGTGAATAAAGAACCCTGTCTTTCCTTTTCCTACAATCAGGTGGGTGACGAGGTTGGACTTTCATTGTGATAAGGAGGGGAAGAATAAGGCATGCAGCTAAAAGTTTCTAATGCTGCAGGCTTCCATTAGATTCCATCAGATTAAGGATGCTCTTAATATACAAACCTGTGGGCACAGGCACTGCCTTGTTTAAGTAATGGTTCCCTCTCATAACACAAATATTAATCGATAGTTATTTACGTCTTCAGAGCTCAGCGCAATTCATAGTAGCTTCTAGCCTTCTGCCCCTCTCAAGTAGAAAACAGCCCCAGCTTACAAAGTGAGAGGAAGCTGTGATGAGGAGCCCAAGGTCACATAGGGTCACAAGGTCACAAAAGCTCCAAAATCCACGGAGACTGTTGTTAAGAACATCAGAGTTTAAAACTGCTATAAATTCTTGGTCCGGCTGTATTTTTTATTCCAAAGAACAACCAGCCTGGCTGGCATGGCTCAGTGGTTGAGCATTGACCTATGAACCAGGAGGTCATGACTCAATTCCTGGTCAGGGCACATGCCAGGGTTGCAGGCTCGATCCCCAATAGAGGGCGTGCAGGAGGAAGCCAATCAATGATTCTCTCTCATCATTGATGTTTCTATCTCTATCCCTCTCCCATCCTCTCTGAAATCAATAACTATATATATATTTTATAAAAAGAACAACTAATCAGAGCCTCAGATCTTCCTTCCTTGCTTACTGCTCATTCCACTAGGCCAGCGGTTCTCAACCTGTGGGTTGCGACCCCTTGGGGGTCGAACGACCCTTTCACAGGGGTCACCTAAGACCATCAGAAAACACATATATAATTACATATTGTTTTGTGATGAATCACTATGCTTTAATTATGTTCAATTTGTAACAATGAAAATACATCCTGCATATCAGATATTTACATTACGATTCATAACAGTAGCAAAATTACAGTTATGAAGTAGCAACAAAAATAATTTTTTGGTTGGGGGTCACCACAACATGAGGAACGGTATTAAGGGGTTGTGGCATTAAGAAGGTTGAGAACCACTGCACTAGGCTAAGACTGAACTAGCCCTTAGAGAGATACCTATGTGATAAGACATACTCTGCCCTCAAGGAGCTCTTAGGGTGCGTCTGTCTCCTTGAACTTGGCTTTATTCCATATAGATCTCTTTCTTCCTGCCTGCCTCCCTCGCCACCTTTATCACTGGCTGCTTCTGTGTTCCCAGCAACATTGGCTTAGCCCCTGCCTCCAGCTGAACACTGGATTGGACACTGCAGAAAACAAAGAAAAGGAAATAAAGCTACTGACCTCACGGAGTCTACAGCCCACTGGGGAACTTTCAAGGAATGTAACCAAAATGGCCCTGGAAACCTTGCATCCACAGGCAGTACGCCCTAGACCAGGGGTGGGCCAACTTTTTGACTCGAGGGCCACAATGGGTTCTTAAACTGGACCGGAGGGCCGGAACAAAAGCATGGATGGAGTGTTTGTGTGAACTAATATAAATTCAAAGTAAACATCATTACATAAAAGGGTACGGTCTTTTTTTTTTTAGTTTTATTCATTTCAAATGGGCCGGATCCGGCCTGCAGGCCGTAGTTTGCCCACGGCTGCCCTAGACAGACAGGCTCCTGTCTTAATGAGTCCAACCCTTCTCACTCATGTGATCATGACAGGTAATGGACAGAGGGGCCATAAGCCCAAGCAATCTAGGAAAAGGTGCTGTAGAACAGCGTTCCCATGAGCACACCTGGGGAAGACCTGCAGGTCATGACCAGCCTACATTACCATGACTGGCCATCACTAGGAGAAGCAGCAGCTTTAAATGTGGACACAGGTGTTTCTGTTCAGCATGCAGTGAACCCAACACCCTTGTGATAAGAAGTGGCCAAGATGTCCTGTTGGATCCAAGGCAAAGGGTCCATGCCAAGTACAGCTCCAATTTGTCCAAATTCCAGGCCAAAGGCTCAGGCTCAGCCTCTGATATTAGGCAAACACCGAAAGTCGGGTCCTGATGCAGTGCATGAAACAATGGCTGTATCAAAATGCCAAACTCAGTCTTCAATCAAGGGATGAAGTGGGCGGTGGGAGCCGAGGAGACCCATGTGCCATGTTCTTCAGTCCTTACAACTACATCTAAGCTTGATTGTTCCTGTTTTACAGATACCAAAACTGAGGCTCAGAGGGATTATTTTGCCCCAGGCTCTGCAATTGGTAAGTGGTAGAACCAAGATCCAAGTTGTTTTTTCTCCTAAAGCTTGGGCTTTTGTAACTATACTATGCAACCGACAAAAATAGAGAGATCATTTCCATTTCTATATTTGTTATGAATAATTAATTAATCAATATTTAATTCATCAGGCACCTTTTAAGCATCCTCAGTGTCCTAGGGCTACAGCTAGGCATCTCCAACCTGGGGCTCCTTGGATTTGGGCTCCTGCATTCCAGGTGCACTGGGAGAAAGTGTCACCCCTCCCTTCCCTTTCCATGCACAGCGGCGTTGATGCTGACAGTAAGCGCTCCCAGTTACCCCGCTGAGGCGATTTCAGCTCCAATTTGTTCAAACTCCAGACCAAAGGCTCAGACTCGGCCTCTGATGTGCTGAACAAAAACCAGAGACGGAACTTGTCTCAATCAGTGAGTCAGGGCTGGCAGTGAGAAAGTGCTGGGGCGGAAGGAAGGACTTCTCACCCTCCCAGCACGGTGTCCCCATTTCTCTCCACTGTGCAGCCCCCACACTTCCACCCTCGCCACCACCCCAGGTCGCTGCTGCAGACCCCGACCCACTCCACTCTGCCTCCTTGGTGGCTGGTGCTCCTCACAGGCTCCTGGAAGGCCTTTGATACCACTGTCCATAGGCCACAGTTAAAAAAACACTGCAGGGGGCAGGGGGTGGATGCCTAGGCTGGGGCGGAGGAGTGTGGATTACTTTCTAAAGAGATGCTTTCCATCCTAAAACCTAAGATGGTCCCTTGAGAGTGGGGGTGGGGGGAGGAGCATAAAGATCTATTAGCCCTCTCCGCCCCTCTATTTCGGGTTGAGGAATCCCATACCCAGAGACGGCCTATGCCTTCAGTATCTATTAAAGCCTCTTTCTTTCCGTTAGTGTTTTCCCAAAGGTGTCCTCTGCACAGACGCCTCCCTTCCTCCAGGTGAGAATTAGTCCCCTGACTGCACTGCCTGGAGCTTGCTGTCCCTCCCAAGGAACTTGGGTCACCTTATATCTCTCTTCATTTCCGAGGCACACTGTCTTTCCCCAGGTGGGTGGGTAGGGAGACGGGGACACTTGTGGAAGGAGAACTTAAAACTTCACAAGAAGAATAGGGTGGGGAGAATCCTGATTGCAAATGAGCCGAGGAAAGCCCTTGTAACTGTACCTTCACCTGCATCACAACAAGCACATTACAACATAGGCAGACAGTCCTCTCAAAGACGTCCTACACATCTAAAGTCGCCACCCTACATAGCGTACAGTTCACCTCCAATTCCCACCCTTTGCTTCTTCACAGAAGCAGTAGAGGAATTCCCTCTCCCGTAGTTTTAAATGAAATGATAATAAGTTATTTTTGCCTTGTTGCCGACAGCATGCGTATTAAGGTGTGTGTGTGTGTGTGTGTGTGTGTGTGTGTGTGTGTGTGTGTGTGTGATTCTCCATCCAAATGTTTACTTCTTTTCTGGTTTCATGACTTTGGGTTGTTGACGCCTATTGTGCCCCTCCCTGCCCCAGCAGCCTCTGCCCACCTGAGTGACCTGGGACAAGTTACCCAACCTCTGAGTCTGTAACCTCATCAGTGAAATAGGGACCCATGTTGGAGGGGGGCACCAAGAATTAAAGAAAGCGATCCATCCAGGTGAAACGCTTAGTAAAGTGTCTGGCAGATAATAAGTGTTCGATAAGTGGTAGCATGAGTTTTCATCATTGCTATTAATGAATTCAAATATTGCTCCCTGGCATGGATGTGGCTGGCCTCGGCTTCTGCTTCGTGCCTTGATGGCTCAACGACTTCATCCACTCCCACACCAGCACTATCTGTCCACGAGGCCAAATCAACAGACTTCCTTCAGGCGCCCCCCACTTCCATCACCTGCTGAAAGGTGCCTTCTCTCCTGGCCCCATGGTGCAGCAGTCTAGAATCGATGCCTCTTAAAGAGACAGTACAGATGAGTAGACGGCTACAAAGGGGAGGAAGTTGTGAGCCCTGGGAACACCCAGAAATGAACTGTCCTCATTCCCAGGGCTGCAGGCATGTCCTGGGTTGAGGCAGCAACCGTGAATGGCCTGGTCACATGGTCACCACTATGCTGCTGAAAGCCTACTCTCCAGCGTGGTTGTCTCTGAGTCCCTGTGGATCCAAAGCCTGCAGGAGGGGTCAGGGGTGAGATTTCCCCAGGATGGGGGCTCTGACATAAACAGGGAGAATAAGGTGCTCCCATCCCCCACCCCTCACCCTCAGGAGGCCCTTGAGCTGATCAGAATGTGTCACGCGGGATGAGAAAGAATTTATTTCATCAGAAGTTCAAATGCCTGTGACAAATTTCCAGACACTTTTGTTCCGGCCTCATCTCCCAAACACACACCCGTGTGCCGGAACCCTGCGCTCACCTCAGCCAGATCCACGTCCGCTGGAATAAAAACTTCAATTCAGTGGCTACATTTGATGTCCCTGCTGCCTTTCAACACGTTTTTACATAATCTGACTTTAGAGCCTTTTCTTTATAATATGCTTCTCTTCTAAGAGGAACCGATACTTTGCTTGATGGAGCCTATTCATAAAACGCCTATTGGATACCTGCTAGGGCCAGCTCGGAGCTAGACACTTGGGGTGCAAGGGGGCGTTGGTGGGATAGAAGGATGCTGGAGACACATCTTTTCCCTCCGAGAACTTAGAGTCAGGGCAGCACTGGGGGAGATAGAGATTCACGCAACTAATCCGAACGCATGCCAGGCTGGTAAGTGCTCTGAAAGAGGTGAACACAAATTGCTTGGGGAACAAAAGACTAATTCCCGTGTTTGCATGAGCCTGTGATTGCAAACTCTCGAATTCATGGGTTAGAATTTATGAATATACAATTGTGGCACATGAAATAAAGCTCTCGATCTAATAATACTAATACACGCTAGATAGAGTGTGACCTGATGAGTAATTAGTGAAGCTCTGGGGTGTGATATTGTTATTCCCACTTGTAGAGGGAGAAGTAGAAACTGCCTATATTTATAAACCAGCTGCGCTCTCCACTATGGCAGCATCTGGCCACATGTGGCTAGTGAGCACTGCGAACGTGTCTGGTCTGAAATGAAGTGTGCTGTGTTAACCACACCAGATATCAAAGTCTTAGTACAAAAATGTAAACATCCCATGAATACATGTTATATTGATTATATGTTTAGTTGACAATATTTATATATATATTGGGCTAAATAAAACATTATATATTCAGGGGTGAGCAAAAAGTACGTTTACTGTGCCATGCTTTTTTTCTTTTAATATATATTTTTATTAATTTCAGAAAGGAAGAAAGAGGGAGAGAGACATCAATGGTGAAAGAGAATCACTGATCAGTTGCCTCTTGCACGCCCCACACTGGGGATAGAGCCCACAACCCAGGCATGTGCCCTGACCAGGAATCAAACTAGTGATCTTTGGGTTCATGGGACGATGCTTAACCAACGGAGCCACTCTGGCCAAGCAATTGTAACATTGTTTTGAGTTAATAAAGCTATTGTAATAATCATAACCTGCATGTGTTTTTCCATATGAACAACTGTAAACCTACTTTTGCCCAACCCTGTATGTTATTAAAATTAATTTTACCTACTTGTTTTTATGTTTTTGGTTTTTAAAAATTTTTTATTTATTGATTTAAGAGAGAGAAATATGGAGTTGTTGTTCTAATTATTTATGCATTCATTGGTTGATGCTTGTATATGCCTTGACCCTGGGTCAAACCCACAACCTTGAAGTATCAGGATGACACTCTAACCAACTGAGCTACCTGGTCAGGGCCTGTGTATGTTTTTGAATGTGGCTATTAGAAAATGTAAAATTCCCAAAGTGGCTGGCATTTGCGGCCCACGTTATATTTCTATTGGCCAGCATGAATCTAGAGCATTCATATCCACTTTATCATTTAATTTTAATTCTCAGCACAATTCTATAAATAGGCATGAGCCCCATTTTAAAGATAAGCTAACTAAGGCTCAGAGAAGTGTGAACTGACCCAGGTCACAGCACATTAGCAACTCATCTGTGTTTGTGGTTCAAGGTCTCATCTGCTTTCTCACCTGTAACATGGAGCTCACACCTCCCTGAAGTTGTGTAGTAAGAACAGAGGAGAATATGTGCTCGGCTTTCAAGTGGGGACAGTCACATATCCCGCATCCTCAAAATAACCCCCCCATCCAGGGCCCCAGTTACAGCTCCTGAGGCTGGGCTGGGAGCCCCCACCTCAAATGGCCTGCTGCTCCCCCTGTGGCAGCCCCTGAGTGTCTGGCATATGAATGATAGGAGCAGCTCCTGGGGGCAGAGGCACTTCCTCCTCCCTGTATGTCCTGTGCTCAATGCTGCAGCCCCTGAACAGTCAATACACAAATGATTGCTCAGTCAATTCACTATTTGAAACGAGGATTGGGCTTCTGTGTAGCCACATTACTTTTTAAAAATAACAGACTTTGTTTTGTGGAGTAGTTTTAGGTTCCCTACAAAACTAAGTGGAAGGTACAGGGAGTTCCCATATACTCCATGTCTCCCCCAACCTCCAACCACACACATAGCCTCCCCCACTATCAACACCCCCATCAGAGAGCTACATTTGTTACAATGGGTGACCCTACACTGACCCATCATTATCACCCAGAGGCCACAGTTTACACTGGCATTCCCTAGGTGTTATGTGTCCTATGGGTTTGGACAAATGTACAATGACATGCAACCACCATTACAGTATCATACAGAATAGCTTCACTGCCCTAAACATCCTCTGTGCCCCACCTTTTTATCCCTCACTCCCCCTAACCTCTGACCTTTCTATTGCTTCCATAGTTTTACCTTTCCAAAATGTCATTTAGTTAGAATCAAACAATACAGGGTGCAGCAAAAGTAGGTGTACAGTCGTAAGTACTTGAAACACAGTTTATTCTTATATTGGTATTTATTAATTATTATAGTACTAGAGGCCCAATGTACGAAGATTCATGCAATGGGCCTTCCTTCCCCTGCTGCTGGCACCGCCTTTGCTCCAGCCTGGAGCCGCCTTTCTGCCTTCCCACACTGCCCAGAGGCCCAGAGTGGCTGGGGTGGTGTGGAACGCCCCCAGCCACTTGGTGCCTACGTATGCAAATTAACCCACCATCTTTGTTGGGTTAATTTGCATATTCACTCCTGATTGGCTGGTGGGCATCAAGAAGGTATGGTCAATTTGCATCTTTCTCTTTTATTAGTGTAGATTATCCATGCAAACAACTGTGAACCTACTTTTGCCCCACCCTGTATGTAGCCTTTTCAGATTGGCTTCTTTCACCTAGTAATATGCATCTAAAGTTCCTCCATGTCTTTTTGTGGCTTGCTAGCTCATTTCTTTTTATTGCTGAATAATATTCCATTGTCTGGATGTAATACAGTTTATGCATCCATTCACCTACTGAGGGACATCACAGCTGCTTCCAAGTTTTAGCACTTATGAATAAAGCTGCTATAAACGTCCATGTGCAGGATTTTGTGTGAACATAAGTTTTTAATTTATTTGGGTAAATATCAAGGAACACAGTTGCTGGATCATATGGTGAGAGTATGCTTTCGTTTTGTAAGAAAATGCCAAACTGTCCTTCAAAGTGGTTGCAGCATTTTGCATTCCACCAGCAATGGGTGAGCGACCATAGTACTTGGGATGAGCTGACACACCACGTTACTCATGTTTTTAGGAGCTCCACCTGCGTGCTCTTTGCCTACTGAGCCCAGACCCCAGCTATCCAATCGCACTGGCTCTCCTGCTGGTCGCATTTAGCAACTCAGTGTATGTACCTTTGCTCCTTAATAATAGTTATGCGAAAGGCAAGCACTTCATACAAGCTGGGCACTAGGCAAAGCTCTTCCAGTGTATCATTCCATTGATCCTTATAGCAACCCTATGGGTACTATCATTATCCCCATTTACATGTGGAAACTGAGGCTCTGACGTTTAGGGGCTTGCCTGAGGCTGCAGTGCTGGTAGGTGGAAGTGGTACGATTTGAGCCCTTGGGAAGTGACCTCTGGGCTGGGAGGCCCCCTGTATATCTCTCCATCTTACTCAGTTGTAAGCTCCTGAAGAGTCAGGACCTACCTTATTCACCTGGAAATCACCCCTGTGCCTGGTGTCTCCCCTATACACAAATCTGCAATAAAAATTATACCCAAATCATACACATCACTCCACAACCTGCTATGGCTCCCAAGTGCTCAGTGGGTTAGGTCCACTCTTTATTCTAGTATTCACAGTCTGCAATAATCTGGGTCCTACCCTGTCCCCTCCCAGCTAACTCTGCATAGATCTCTGCTCCAGCCCAGCCATCTCCCTCTCTCGTGCCTGCCCAAACTGGGCTCATTTCCACCGCTGAGTATTCCCTGGCCCAGAATGTCCTCATCACTCTTCCTGTTCCATCTGGATGCCGACAGGCCTTCCGAATGGTCCCAAGTCCAGCCACGCCAGGACAATTGCCCTGATAACATCAACCCCATGGGATCAGTGCTTCCAGACTGCCCAGAGCAAGAACCCTCGTGCTGCACAAACAAGCATAGGCCACAGGGGCTCCTGGCTCGGGAAGATGGCTACAGAGTGGAAAGGACCACTCCACTCCGCTCCTACCTGTGGAGACAGGCCATGAAAACAGAACCGTGAGGCGTCAGGGTCCAGGAAATAAGCCCAGAAAAGCAGAGACTTGGGGATTCTCAGTAGCTGTTTTTCAGCACCAAAAGGGCTACCCCACACAGAAGCGGGCATCGACTCCGAGCTGGGCCGGAAAGAAGAAGGAGGGCAAGTGGGGGCCAGTCCCATGGCGGCTGATCTCAATGCACTGGAGAGAACCTCTCTGGAAAGTTTGGACTCAGCTCCAGTGCTACCTCTTCTTCCACACCTCCCTAACTCCCCTGGCTAACACAAACTTCAAATGAAACTAAGACTTGAGTCATGCTTCCTGTACATCTCACCTTCTACTCAGTGTTATGGTAAATTCATAGACAAATTTCCACTCTGTCTGAGATGAGAGTATGGAGGGAAAGTCCATGACTGATTTGTTTTTGTAATCCCAACACCCTGCCCATCTCCAGCCTAAAAAAGAAAGTCTGGCCCTGGCTGGTGTGGCTCAGTTGGTTGGGCTTCGTCCTGTGCTCCAAAAGGTTGCTGGTTTGACTCTCGGTCAGGGCACGGGACCAGGTTGCGGGCTCAAACCCTGGTAAGGGGTGTTCGAAGGTAGCCAGCCCATTGATATCTCTGTTCTGCTCTCATATCGATGTTTCTCTCACTCCCCCCTCTCTCTAAAAATCAATAAAAATATATTTTGAAGAAAGTTTGGTGGAATGTTTGCTGAATGGGTGTGAATCAGGACCCCCAGCAGGCATCCATGCCCCGCCATAGCTGTGTCTCCATCCTGGGCTCCTCACAGGGGATTCTCAGGGCGTCGGGAGACTGGGCTTACCACAAGGCCCCTGAAAACTCCTGAATTCTGGGGTTCTGGTGCCCCTCTCTGAGAATTTTGCCTTTGCTCATCTAGTTTTTCCTTTGCTTCCTTTACAAGTTGGCACCAGACGTAGGGCTGAGAGCCAGATTAGCGACGAAAGCTGTCAAAAAATATCTCCCCTCCAGAAAAAGCAAAGGAAAACAACATCTTGGTGGGGTTTCCTGGGGAAGAAAGAGTAAAATAGTCTCTTTCTATGTGTTGCCCTAAAATGGCAGTTTTGCGGAGGGAAAACATATTTTTTCAGAGCAAAGCTGTTTGTGGTGTGAAAGATGGAGTGTGCATGCTGCGCACAAAGACACAAATTGGCCCGAGGCTCAGCTCCACATGCTATTTTCCCAGGAGTTTATTTTGGGGAGGAAGGGGTTGGGGAAAGGAAAAATAAAATCTTTGTTTTATGAAAATGGAAAAAAAAAGTTGGTCTGGATCAAATTCAAACTTGGCATCTGGTACGAAGGAGGCCTGTAATAGTGATGCAGTGGGTAAAGGAATGGATTTGAAGGGGAAGTACCCTGTTTGTTTTCTCCAGGCTCACAGAGAAGGCACAGGCCCACTCCAACAGCAGGATGGCCTGGGACTGGGGCCATCGCGCACTGGACTTCCCAGGGTCTGCTCCAGGGCACAGCCAGGCATCCCTCTGAGCCCTGCCTCCTGTACTCTACTCCTGGGGTCCAACTCACAAGGCTTTTGGGAAGATTGAAGGAGGTAATACCCATAAGCCCTGGCCCCTAGTGAGCACCCAGGAGTGGTGATGGCTTTGATGGTGATGGTAATGATGGTGATGATGATGATGATGGTGGTGATAGTGATGATGGTAACAATGGTGAAGATCATGATGCTAATGATGGTGCTGGTAATGATGATTAAGATAATGGTGATAATGATCATTATAATGATGGTGATATGATAATGGAAGTAATGATGCCAATAGTGATGATGAAGGTGATCATGGTGATGATGAAGATAATTATGATGATGATGATGGTAGGGATGATGACTATGTCTCTTGCCTTACCCACTGTGGCCACCACTCCACAGCCCCTTCTTCCCCTCACAGTTCTACCAGCCTCTCAGTCTCAGACAGGACCTGCCTCAAAGTCTACTTGGACCAGAGTCACTCAAAGAGTAGTCTTGAGAACCACTGGCACCAGAAAGCTCTCTGGGGGTGCGTGAATTGTGCAGATACCCAAGCTCACCCTAGAACTTCAGATTGTGACTCTTGGGAGGGGGCCTGGGAATATACATTTTAAACAAGCTTCCTGAGTAGGTCTCAAGTACACTAGAGGTGAAAAACCACCCATGGAGTCCAACTCCCTCATTTTACACAAGAGGAAACTGAGGCCTGGAGAGAAACAAGCCAGCCGGCCAGGATGACAGAACCAGGATTAGACCCAGACTCTCAAATTCCAAAAGCAGTGTGCTACACCCTGTCATTTATTCAACACTGATGTGTTGGGTGCCAATTGTCTGCAGAGCATTGTCCAAAGCCAAATCTAAATCAGACCAAAAGCCTGCCTTCAGCGAGCACATAACTTGGGTAGGGGAAAACAGAAGAGTATGGGGCAGGGGTGACTGCCAGGCAAGGGGGACAGAGGATGGGCTGCGGGAGTTTAGATGGAAGAGGCTGAATGGGTGGGGAAGGCGGGGGCATGGAGGATCTCAAAGGTGAAGGAAAACAGCTTAGAGGAAAGGAACTTTAACGGAGCTCTGCAGGACCAGCAGAAGTTGCTAAACAAAATAAAGTGATGGATATTGTAGGCACAGAGAACAGCATGAGCAAAGGCACAACGGCAAGGCATTGGGGATATTTATGGAAAACAGGAGGAAGCTCCTTTTGTCTAGAGCTCCTGGTGGGATGGGGCCCCAAGAGGCTCAAGTCCTGGGAGCCAGAGAATACGGGTCTGACACTGAGCTGAGCAGCTGGGCTTCTATCTTATAGGCAACAGGGAGCCATGGGTGGCTTTCTAGGAAGGTCAGCTGACAACAGCTTAAAATTGGAGAGAATGGGAGATGACCCTGGCTCTGAGCTCAGGCCCCTAAAGGTACCAGCATCCAGGGAGGCCCCAGATGGGACAGTTGCAAACTGCCTGGGCCTGTCCCACCTTCCTCCTGCCTTTGATGGGGACAGAGGTGACAGGTTGAATGTGACATTTAGTGACCAGGGCTGCTCTGTGCTCTCCCCTGACCCAGCATGCCCATCCCTGTACAAACAGCCCCGCCTTGACTGTTCCCTTGCAATAATCAGTAAGACAGGCTTCTCCTGGGGTACGTTGCGCATGAGCTGGCCAAACCCTGAGAGACAGTGTGGGAGAAGGAGGTGGTAGCATCAGCGTTTCAGATCCATACACATTTAGTAGCAGTGTGGCCTTGGGCCAGTAACAGATTCCCTCTGAGCCTCAGTCTCATCTGCAAAAATGGAGATGATGACTTACCTTAGGGCGCTGCCCTGAGGTTGAGAGCCAAAGTATGGACAACCCGGCCCAATGCCCAGCCCAGCATAGGTACAAGCCATCTGGTGGCTGCTCAGATGATGATGATGATGATGACAACGATGACGTAGCACCCCATTTCCAGCTCGCACCATCGGCGTCACCACCAGCATCAGCAGCATCATCACATCCTCTTTCCGTGTTGTGACAGCTTGGGCCCTTTATCAGCCACACGGGAGCCCGGATATCAAACACTGGCAGAGCTCTTTGCCTCAGGCTCTGAGCAAAGTATGCGGCCCCAGCAGAGATGGAGGCTCAAGGCCAAATCTCTGCACCCAAAAAGGCTGGTCAACCTCCTAAGGGAAAGGTGTGAGCTGGGCTCAGACCATCCACACCAAGGATGGCCTGGAGAGGAACCCCAGAGGCCTGAGAGCAGGTGGTGGTCTACAGCTAAACTTCCAGAACCCCGGCTGTATTCTGGGGATCTTGATGAAGAATGCAAAGGCCTGAAATGCCTGGTTATGCCCAGAAATAGCACGAATAAGGATTTCACAGGTATTGATAGTAACAGCTCCTTACATGTGTGCAGATGGTGGTGGGTCATTTACAAAACACTGTCAGACCCGGCATCCTGTGGCGGAGGCAGGGAGGAGAGTAATGAGCTAATGTTGCAGATGGGGAAGCTGAGGACGGGAGGTCAGTGGTTTCCTCAAAGTGCCACAGCTCACAGCAGCAAGGAAAAAGGCAGGTCTCACCCTACATCCAGGGTTCCTCTGTGTCTGATTAGAAGTCACCTGTGAAAGTCTCTTCCTTACCAGTAGAGAGAAGGGTGTTTCAGAGCCTATAGGATTCTCAGCAAGTTTCTAGTCCCATCTCCTGGGTGGTCACCTAGTCCAGATGAGAGGAGGGGACCGAGAGTGATACACTCTCTGCCCAGCCTCAGCGAATCATGGGAGTTTAAAGGAAGACTCTCTCCACAGAGATCTGACCAAGTTATTTTCAAGCTATTGAACTTGAATCTCACTACTCAGGGTAGACCAGCAGGGTCAGCGCCACCTGGGAGTTTATTAGGAATGCCAATTCTCGAGCTCCGCCCCACACCTGTTGAGGCAGAATCTCTGGAGGGTGTGGCCCAGGAATCTGTATTTTAACAAACCTTCCAGGTGACTGTGCACTAAATTTTGAGAATTTGGTACACCAACCCTGATGCATGCTAAAATCTGAGAAACATTGCTCTCAAGATTTGGGGGGATTTTTGGTTGGGGGATTCAACAGAAATGGGAGCCAAGTTTCATTGACATAACTATGTTTTTCAAGCACAATAAAAACTGTTCCTCACTCTCTAAAGTTATGTACCAAATTTTGATACGTAGTGACTCTATGAGGCCATTGACCAATGCCATGAACTTGGGCCACCAGCTACTAGTACGTCACATGTGTGCCGGGCCGCCCCTGGCGCCTCTCACATTTGAACTCCCTCGGAGATGGCTGAGGCTATGTAGAGGTCTGTGAGCCCAGAGGTGTGCACGTCAAACCTGCCCCACACAGGCATCTGCACGCTAGGACCCTCCCGGCTGCTGTGCTCAGGGAATGCCAGGCACACAGATGCTTCAGACACCTCCAGACTTGGTCTGAAAGCCAGCTGTGCCACCACAGAAAACGCTCAACCCACCCGCTCTCATCAGCGCCCAGAGAATGCTGGTGCCTTTTGCAGCATTTTGTACTTGTTATTACCCCATTCATATTTATGCTGCGGGAAGAATGTTGTATAGTGATTCTACGATGAAACAAAAATTATCCAATCCTCCTCTGTCGAGTTTCTGGCTCTGTCTCACTCCAGAGGAAAATGCTCAGCAAGTATAAGTAGAGCTGTTAGAAAACTCCTACCATTTACAACTATCTATTTGAGCCGGTCAGGATTTTCTTAATGCTATGTTATACACACAGGCAAAAATGGAAATAATTGAGTGCCAAGACTGATGTATATTAACTAGAATCCCTGATTTCAAATCTGTGTATTTTCAGAATGGACCTAATATTTTTTTTTCACTTACCGGTTTAATAAAAAGTGAATATTCTAAGTTTTAATTTATGGGTCTCTTTTTTATATGAACAACATTACTTTGGGACTTCATATAGGAATTCATTTGAGAGAGAAAATATGCCTCTGTTTTTAAATATGTGAGAATATTAATACCTTAGGCCAACCCTCTCATTTTATAGATAAAAGATTTGAATCCCCAAGATGTCAGGGGGTTCACCCAAGGTCACACGGGTATTTTAAATATAATTAAACCAAAGAGCAGGAAGCATTTGTGATGCAGGAGGACACTAATAAATTGAGGGCAGAAGGGAGGAGTATACTTCAGGGACTCAGAGAAGTAATTCTAGTCATTTAGTAAATTTACTGGTTTCTGTCCTTCAGGGATTTTTGGAGAAATAATTAATTTTGTTTAGTTTGGCCAGAGGGCGGGTAGGTGGGCTTCTGTTACTCTGGCTACCTGGTTATGTTCACCCCTTTTCCACTGGGGAAGCCTCCCAAACCCCTCAACTCTCCACCACACTCCACTCTCTGTTCCAGGAGGCAGGTCACTCACATCTGGTCACTCACATCTGGCCACTCGGAGCTCTCATTGCCCTGGCCACAGTGACCAGTTCAGGGAGGGCCCAGAGCCCAGCTGGAGCCAGCGAGGGCCAGGGAGACTTAGGCAGGAAGAAGCCTGAAGTGTAGTAACTGCCATAGAGACCCATAGTTTCTTAGACACAATGCTATTGCACACTTAATGGACTACAGTACAGTGTAAGCATAGGCGCAGGGAAACCAAAACACTCGTGAGTCACTTTATTGCGATGTTCGCTTTATTGCAGGGATCTGGAACTGCACCACAGTATTTCTGAGACATGCCTGTAAGTGACAGGTAGTGACAAGAGCCCAACATGCCCGTGCCGGGTGTGGTCTGCATTTGTCCTCCTATAGCCGTGAGATGACTGGGGATTTAAACAGAAGCAATCCGTAGGTCCCAAATGTGTTATCCCAATGTAGCTTTCGGGCTCGGCTTCAATTTGAGTCCTGTCTTGGCACCTGGAGGGGAGCAGGGTCTGCTACGGTAGTCAGGCCATGACTGGTGGCCCCAAGAAACACCTGGCGAATGGGCTAAAAATACAGATTCTGGGGCCAACTCTTCAGTCGGATTTTCTAGGTGGAATGTGGAGATCTGTATCTTTGAAAGCACCCCAAGGAATTCTGATGTGCCCCAAGGTTTGAGAAGAACTGATCCAATTGGTCCCCACAGACTTTCTGCAGGAAGGGAGTCACAGAGGGTGAGTTCTGTGGCTGGGTTACTTTTGGATCCTCTAGCAGGCCTATGGCCTTCAAGATTTGGGTTTCTCTCTGTCCAGGTGGCCACCCGCTGGACGGTGCTCATGGTTCCACTTAGTCCGGACCAGATCTCAGGCCTCTGTTCCTCCCTGGCCTCATCCCCCTGCACTTCCCTACCCGACTCCCCACAGCCCTGCCGCCTATCAGTGAATGAAGCTGGGCTTGGCTGGCTGCCCAGGTGCACAGTGGCGGCAGTGGCTGCAGGTTTTTATCAATGAGATCAACAGGGAGTCTGCTGGGGATGAGTCAGGACCAGATCCTTGTGACTGCTGCCCCGGATGGCATTTTGGAGGTCACCCTGCAAAAGTGGCCAGCTTGGGCAGCAAGAAACTTTCCTGGGGAGAGTAAATGACTCTGGGATTTGGGGAGCTCAGAAGCCCTCCGTGGGAAGGGGTACCCTGTTCACCGGCTTGCTGTGGGGCAGCTGATTCTTGTCAATGTCTTAGCTGGGGTCCTCTCGGCTGGAATGGGCCAGGTGGCTTCATGCCATCTTCTCTTGGCATCTCCCGCTGCCTCACTTTATTTGATGAGCAGCTAAAACCTCTATCTCTTCCCCCTTTTCTCAGGACAGTATCAGGCAGAAGGGCTCAGAGCTCTTTTCAGGCTGGTGCTGGGTGTTATGCTACTTGCAGAGAGAGCAATGCCTAAAGTGGAAGCAGATGCTAAGAACCCAGCCTGAACTCGGGGCGGGCTGCTGCTCCCCGGGCCTCTCTGCAGGGGCTGTGGCTGGCACTGACCAGGGGTGGCCCCGCGCCCAGGAGAGAGAATGGCCCAAAGACCCAAACCTCGCAGGGCCAGCTGGAACAGCCAACGCCACCAGTGCTGATTCTGTACTGGGACGCCCCAGCGGAGGAGGCTGAACAACAGGCAGCAGAGCAGCCTTGGCAATCACACCCACCTCTTCGGGACAGAACTGCAAAGCTGGCCAGGTGTTTCCACCTCCCCCAGGGGCTCCTGAGGGCAGCTCCAAGGGAGACGCCGGCTGATAAAAGCCAAAGGGTACCTTCTTCCAGGAAGGAATGAGAAATAATAAAGAAAAAGAAAATGTTACCCAAATCTGATGGACAGAGTTTTCTACTACCTTTTCAAATCCTTCAAGAATTATGGGCGGGGCGGGGGGAGGGGGGAGGAACAGAGCCAGCTCAAGGTAAGCACAGCAACAGTGTCCTCCTGCCTGTGTGCCTTGCAGCGTAGCTGAAAGAGCATTCCCTTCTATGCCTCAGTTTACCATCACCAAATAGGAACTATAATCATGCTCTACATGAAAACTTTTCAGCCAACCACAGAGCACATATACCATGGTGGCCCCATAAAATTATAATGGAGCTCAAAAATTCCTCTCACCTAGTGACGTCATAGCTATCATAAAGTTGTGGCACAACGATTGCAAAAATCAACAAGGCTGTGGTTGAGACAGCAACCAACTTCAACCTGGCATGGATAAGGGTGACACAGAGGAGCTCCTAGAGGTCATTCCTGAGGAATTAAGTAATGAGGAATTGTTGCGACTGGGACAGGAACACATAGCTGAAGAGGCAAGAGAAAAGGCAACTGCAGGAGAGGAAAAGGAGAAGCCCCCAAGAAAATGCACAGTGAAAGCTTCAGCAGAAGCTTTTGCAAACTCCTTAAAAAGTTTGAAAACATGGACCTCAACTCTACAAGGTTTTCATGAACAGAGGAGCATTCATGGTGCATTATCCGCTTATAAGCAAATCTGTGATAGAAGAGTAGAAGAGAGAGAGAGAGAGAGAGAGAAGAGAGAGAGAGAGAGAGAGAGAGAGAGAGAGAGAGAGAGAGAGAAGAGAGAAGAGAGAAGAGAGAAGAAGAGAGAAGAGAGAAGAGAGAAGAGAGAAGAGAGAAGAGAGAAGAGAGAAGAGAGAAGAGAGAAGAGAGAAGAGAGAAGAAGAGAGAAGGGAAGGGAAGGGAAGGAAAGGGAAGGGAAGGGAAGGGAAGGAACCAAGCAAACCACTATGGGCCTATTTCTGAAAAGAGGGTCACCTCCTCAAGAAGAACCTCAGGCATCCCTGGCTGGATGGCTCAGTTGGTTGGAGCATCTTTCCATAACCGAAAGGTCGCGGGGTTCAATTTCCCGTCTGAGCGCGTGCAAGAGGCAACCGATGTTTCCCTCTCTCATAGATAGATGGATGGATGGATGGATAGATAGATAGATAGATAGATAGATAGATAGATAGATACACAGATACATAGATAAAAAGAGCCCAGGCAGGTCCTTTAGAAGGTGTTTCAGAAGAATTGTTCTCATAGGCAATAACAGCTCCCTGTGTGTTTCCACCCATGAAGACCTGCCAATGGTACAAGACCAGAAGGTGGAAGACAGTGATACTGATGATCCTGACCCTGTGGAGGCCTGGGCTCATATGTGTGCCTTTGTCTGTAATAAAAAAGTTTAAAAAGTAAAAACAAAAATTAAAATAGAAAATGTTTTCTAGAATAAGGATATAAAGAAATAAAATATTTTTGTGTGGTTGTACAATGTGTTTGTGTTTTAAGTTGTATTATTACCAAAGAATCGAAAAGTTAAAAGATTAAGTTTACACAGTAAAGTAAAAAAAGTGACAGTGATCTACAGTTAATTTATTACTGAAGAAAGAGAAATGTCTTCATACATTTAGCATAACCTACGTGTACAGTATTTACAAAGTCTACAGTGGTGTACAGTGATGTCCTAGGCCTTTGCTTTCATTCATCGCTCACTGACTCACCCAGAGCCACTTCTACGTCTGCAAGCTCCACTCATAGTAAGTGCCCTATACAAGTGCACCGTGTTTTATCTTTTATGCCACATTTTTAATGTATCTTTGCTGTGTTTAGATGTTTCAATATACAAATACTTACCATTGTGTTACAATTGCCTACAGTATTCAGTACAGTAACATGCTATACAGGCTCGTACCTTAGGAACAATAGGCTAGCCCGGTGTGCAGTAGGCTACATGTCTAGGTTGTATAAGTACACGCTGATGTTCTCACAACAATGAAATCCCCTAATGGTGCATTTCTCAGAGCATATCCCCATCATTAAGTGAGGCATGCCTGTACAGCATGTGTTGCCTTCCCAGGGCCCCCTGCTTTAAAAATCAAGATATCAGGTGTTTGCTAGTAGTAGCTATGTGACCTTGAGCAATATGTCCTGCCCCTCTGGATTTCTACTTGCAGAATGTAAATATTTGCAAAGGAATGCCAGGATTACTTTCCCACCCTGCTCCTGAGGCTGGGCTGCAGTGGCTGGCATGACGTGCAGCGTCTGTTCCATAGATCTGTAACAGAGGCCTGTTCAGGACGGATTCAATTACGCTGGCCTGAGTAGCACAGAAAAACATGCCAGGTACAGAGAGGGGAAAGAGTGCAGCATCAGCAACAGAGAAATGGTATCATTTCAGGCGCACGACCAACCATTGGCTCATGTTGAGTTTATGGCTGATCTCAGCAATCGTAGCGGCCACATCGAAGTCCTGGCTAGAGTGAGTCAGTTGGTCTCTCCAAGCCCTGAACGATGAGAAAAAGACAAGGGTGTCTATGAGCCATCACAGAAGCCCCAGTGCCCTCAGCCAGGGAAGCCTGCGGTGGGATGCTCTGTGCCTGTCTCCAGCCCGGGTTTGTAATTTATGGCCAGCTCCACCCTACTCAACCTATTTAATCACAACAACTCAGGGAGGACCGTGATCCCCATTTTACAAATACTCAGAGAGGTTATATAACTAGCCCAGAGACACACAGCTCTGCAGTAGCAGATCCAAGGTTTTGATTTGTGTCTGCTGCCTGCCTTTTCCATTCTACAGTCACTTCAGGAAGGCCACTGGGTCCCAGCTGAGGACCCATGGGCTCACTCTCCTCTCCCATTCCCTTTCACACACCACCACCCCTTTCCACTCACTTGCTCCCCTCCCTGCACTGGCTGGATGAGACAAAGCCATGTCCACATATCCAGTGACACATGCTTTGTCCCCCAAATAGGCAAATCAAGAGATAAACAGGCGTGGGACCCAGTGCCTCAGACAAGAGTAGAAAGAGGGACAGAAGGTGTAGGGAGATGGGAGAAAGCCTGCAAGTCAAAGGGAGGGGGTGAAGTCAGCAGGAATCCAACCACTCAGACAGTAAAGGGACTGGGACAGGAACACATGTATATACAGTAAAGCCATCTGACTAAAAATGCCCAGTTAAAAGCCCTTGGAAACAACTGTGTTACCATTACCTCTAGCAGCAACGATGCACATGTGTGTGTGTGTGTATGTGTGTGTGTGCAGAGTTTACATGTGCATGCCTATGCATGCATGTGTGTGTATCCTCGGGCAGCAAGCCCTTCCCTGCACATCATCTCACTCAGCACCCCTCCTGTACCCGGAGACCTGCCAACCTCGCCCAGAGCTGCTGGGACAACCTGCTTACGTTCTCAGAGTAGAGCTCCCCCACCTTCCGAATCAGAACTTCCAGACCTGGATTCTGCAATTTCACCTGCTGCGTGGGAACCACTGGCTGACCTTCTGCAAGTTCCCTGCCCTCGGCACCAGGCACCTTCTCAGTCACCATCCCCAGGGCTCAACTCAAACACATTGAATTATCATACTCCGACCACAGGGAGTCTCCCCTGGAGCCAATTTAGGACACTCCTTGTGGTCTAGACTCGGATTCTTGGTCAGGGGGCTGAAGGGGCTGTGAAGTCACAGGTGAGGAAGAACTTCGAGGGGGCAGATGCCGAGCTTGCCCTGCACCTGTCACACTGTGCACCTGAGATAGGCGCGGTGTGTCATCTTGCACAAATCACTTCCTTCTCCAGGCCTCATTCTTCAGCTATGAATAAGGCGGGGGGGGGGGGGGGGCGGGGAGCAAAGGTTGGGGGATAAGGTTCACTTTATTTCTGAAGTCTCTGCATTCAGTAACCTGCATCCTCCAGCCTTGCACACCTACCCCTCTCCCATGTCACCGTTCCCATACTGGCCTGGGTGAACTCATCCATCACAGGCAAAGACCAATCCCTGATCCTCTAGGGCTAATGAGAAAGAAAGCTGGCTCTGGGGATCGCTCCCTCGTTCCCAGACAGTGCAAGGGAGCAGCCAAGACAGCGTCTCCGTGGGAGGACCGCAGCCTGGTCCTGTCACCCTGCTCCCCTTCCTGGCTCTGCTCTGTTCCCACAAACTGATGAGCCCCAACCGACTTGACTGGGCAGTGCAGGAATTCATCAATGGCTCATTCTGTCTGGAAATAGCTTTCATTGATCAAATCTGTTCCTAGCAGTCTGTTCTTGAGAATTCCCATGGGGACCAAGATTCACTTGCTCTGCCTTGTAGATAAAAATAAAAACATCCCCCCAGTGCCCAAAACTTCCCTTTTCCCTTTTCGTTTCCTCCAACAAACACACCCTTCTCCAGGGGAGGGGAGGCAAACCCCAGCCCACCTCAGCCAGGAGAGGGGGGGTAGATATTCCCTAGAGACGCTTCCACGCTCTAGAATCCAGGGATTTAAGTCTGTGTGCACAGGGGTGCACTCTCACGAGAACTCAGTGATGGAAAGGATGCGGGGCCGCTGTGCTACAAAGGTAAGAATTGCGGTGGACACTTTCCTCTTTAAATTCTCTCTGTTGCGATAATATAAACAAAAAAGGGTGGAAATAATGGATGGGGAATCAAAGGGTGCAAGTTCCAAGAACACACACTGCCATGGTTGAAGGTGGGTGGGACTCAGCAATGATATCTTATAAATCCATCTCTTCTCATGAAGTCAGCAGCTTAAGGGACTGGAGCTGCCTTCCTTCCTCCTTCAAGAGGAAGAAAGAACTATGAGGGGGCCCCCACCCCCCTCCTTCCACTAAACATGGCCTTTCCCATTGGTCCAAGGCAAGCCACATCTGGGCACTGAATGCTGACCAAGATCAGGGGAGGAAGATAGGTCATGGTGATCCTGTCTTAACACTAACTCTGCACCGATGACCACCAGAAGCCATGAGGCCTGTGTGTGAAGCCTGACTCACAGGCTGTGTGCCCTGGACAAAGATGTCACCCATGTACAGGTGTTCCGATTGTGCACTGCCCAAGGACACAGTATCTTGTGGAGGGATGCTATTTCCATTATAGACATGTACCGATCTATCTGAGAGAGTGTGGTTGAAACAGAGGTTCCCAGTCTCCTGGCTGAGTCCTGGAGCAGCAGGGGAGACAGCCCCGCTACACAAACCCACATGGTGCCCGCGCCAGTGCAAGCCTGTGTCCCAACTCTGCTCTGGACAGGATCTGCTGTCCCTTCTCTTTCCTGCCTGCCCCTTAGGAAACCCGGTTCCCGCCTCCACCAAGAGAACAATGTGGCAGGCATGGCTCAGTGGTTGAGTGTGCCCCTATGAACTAGGAGGTCACGGTTCGACTCCCAGTCAGGGCACTTGTCTGGGTTCGATCCTCAGTGTGGGGCATGCAGGAGGCAGCCAATCAATGATTCTCTCTCATCATTGATGTTTCTCTATCTTTCTCCCTCTCTGAAATCAATTAAACAAATATTTTTTTAAAGAGATCAATATGGAAGAGTTGCCTCACCTTGGTAGTGTGTGGGAAGCAGGGAAGGGAGTGGGGGATGGACCGTGGGTGATATTGCTGGGCTGTGTGCAGGGTCAGAAGGCGGGGCTGCCAGGGCGGCTGCCCACCGGCCTTAGAGTTCCCTAGACATTTGTGGGCTGGTCCACCTCAGAGAGGGGTTCAGGCTGTACTAACTTAAAAGAGTTACCCAAGGAAAGGTCCCTTTTCTTTTCTTTAAATAAAAACTGTATATATTTAAGGGCTCTTTTTCTAATTCATGCAAAGGCCCTATGGGCTGGCAGGGGCCTGGGACTGGGGCAGGTCCTGTGTTCTCCTCTAGAAAAGGGGACTGCCGAGAGGCAGTGGGAAGGGCTGTTGGAGCTAAAGGCCACATCCAGGGGGTGTGCTTGGACATCTGTGGGAGGAGGGCTCCCTGCCCGGGAGAGCAGCAGGCCTTTCTCGGCTCCTGCAGGGAGGCAGGTGCTTGTTCCATCCCCTCCACCTCAAGCTCGGCTCCTCTGGGGAGTCTGGCCCAGCGCCCCCAAATTCCATATCCCAAGGCAGCTCTGTCTGACAAATACCCCCTCATCTTGGCTCTAGTCGGCTTCTACTTCCCCCAAATTGGCCCTGAAGGGCAACAGAAGGAGCGGGACATCTTGGATTCATCTAGGACTTTCTAAAGTGATCAGCACAGCCTCACAGCAACCTCACCCACCAGGACAGTCAGCACCATGGGCCTACGGGTGGGTGTAACTTCATGAGCCCCCTGCACAGAGACGAAAGCAAAGGCGAGGGCAGCGAGAGAGCCTCTCTCGGGCCCCTGTCCTGGCTTGGGGACCATGGATCACAGTTCTTGTCACACCACTGGTCAAACCTTACTTCCTTCACAGACCCCCAGACACTGTGTTCCAGCCAGACCACATGTCCAAGAACAACAACAGACTTATTTGAAACACTCCATCCCCTTTCCTTGCTTTGTCTCTACAGCCCTATCACTCTCTGAACACTATTCATTGTACCTCTGCATTTTCTCATGGGCGCCCCCACTGCTGGGTGCCCCACAAGGGGATGGTGATGCAATTCTGACATGGGAGCCTCGGCCCCGGACACACAGCTCTCTGTGTGACTGAGCCCTGCTCTGTGCCTCAGGCAGTAACATACATGGAGGTGATTCCTCTGTTGAAAATAGATGGTGGCGTCCTGCTGCTCCCATCCAACTTGGGGAAGGCAGAACCAGCCAAGCCTGATTACTATTCCAAGGAGCTTGCCGCCTGCTTCTTATTTATGCATTTACTGGGAAGTTCTTTATTTACACTGTTGTCATGTACATTTCCCACAAGTTCCTCGGTTCCCCAGGTCTTCTCTGTTCTCCATGTTGCTAAACTGCTGAGTTGCTCCCGACACCCGCGGCTCACAAGGCTCTTCTGAGAACTGCTGGGTAAACATTCCCCGTGTTCACCTGGAAATGGCTTAAGAGCAGGAAGAAGTTTCTCTACAAATAACAAGGCTCTTGACACATGGTTTAGAGATGTATGGCTATGCCACCAAGGCAATTCCACCCAGAGAACCTCATAAAAGCGCCTCTCACCGTCGGACCCCAGTGGTCCCCTAATAGGACACTTCCAGAACCCCAGCGGTCCACAGAGACAGCCACACCAAAGCAACAGTTCATATCGCTGTTGATTTGGGGGAAACTTAAAGATTACTCCTACTCTTTATGTCCCCACTAGGAAAGGGAGATATTAGTCCCTTTTTCACAACCCTCCAGCCTCCCTGCCTCTCTCACCTTCCCAGGCCCCACGCCCTGATGAGTAGGGAGGATATAGCTTCTGTGTCCTCAGCCTCGCCTCTTGACGCAGCCCTGCCTCTTCTCCCAGCCCAGGCCGGCTTGGGCCATGCCAAGGAACCCCCAGGCAAGGTGGCTTCTGTCCCATTTTGGTGCCCACCACCCAGATCGGAGGCCTCATCCTCGGCTGCCTCATCCTCCTCTGTCCTCGCCCACTGCCAGGGTCTCCCCACTGCCTGGCCCTCAATCCTAGAACAGGAGCAGCCACCTCCCCTTCGCGACGCACAGACAGCTCAGGTTGCCGCTGCTCAAAGCCTTTGTTGGTGCCCCTAGACCCGACTGTCCACAAAAACTTTCCTGCAACTCTCCCCACTTCATATAACCAATTTTCCACCCAAACTAAATGATAAGCAATAATAACATCGGTTCCTCTATATGGCATCCCCAATACCCTCTATCCCTGCCTTGTCACCTGGTCACTATCTAACTCACTATTGACTTTACTTATTTCTCATCTTCTCCATCTCCCCCCACACTGCAATATAAGCTTGACAAGGCAGAAATTTTGTGTTTTGTTTGCTGCTGTGAAATGCACAGGGCCTGACACACAGTAGGGGCTCAGACACCACGTGTTTCATGAATGAATGAATGAACGATGAAAAGTTACATATGTCCAATATTCTCTCTTCCTCATGCCAATCATTCTTAGTTCATCTCGTGACAGCACCACGAGGTAGGTGTTTTTATTATTTTCATTTCACACGAGTGAGAAAGTTCAATGAATCCCCAAAGGCACAGAGTCTGGGCAGGGGGGAGCTGGAGCCCACTGTAATTCTGTTCAGCATGTAGTTCTGTTGGTCCCGGCACTGGTGATGAGGAGAAAGGACCCAACCCCAATTGACTGTAAGCCCAAACTCTCAGACATCACTCTCTGCATCCAAGCCCCACCCCCATCCCACATGCTGCCTCCTGACCCTCTGCCCCTCCCCCCAATCCTCAGTCTTCCCCTTGCTTACCCTTCAAGGCCCACCTTTTAAATGCCACCTCCTCCATGAAGCTCTTCCTGAGCCCTACAGCTGGGCCCTGGGCTTTTAAATCACTTTTTAAAGCATCTTTTATTATATGCACATCCTCCTTACAACTAAATGATGAGCTCCTGAAGACACAAGGCAGGGATCTGAATCACAGCCCAGAGCACATGCAGCACCTTACAAACAACAAATATACAATCAACACTTGTTAAATGAATGAAGAGAAAGAACACAGCTTTAAAATTGCTTGGTCTGAGCTGATAGAACCACGGAGGCAGTGCCTAACAGATTTTGAAGGTAGACACAGATATGGATGGATGGATAAAACATATACAGAATTGTTTTAAATCAAAATACCTAATACTTTCGATGTCCTGGCACTGCACATTCTAACTTAGCCTCCGGACCAAGGACACTCTTGGATGAGGCTGCATTGGTACAGGCTGGCTGGGATGGCTAGAGCGGACACCAGGAGGTCCTGAGGACACCTGGCTCTCCACAGCTGACTGCGGAGGAGAAGGAACTCTGCTACTTGGAGGGTCTGGAAGCAGCAGATGTATCATTATAGGAGGCCTGTGTTTTAAAATATAGTATATTGATAGAAAAATCTGAGTTTCCAACAGACCTAAGATGGCTGCATTGAAAAGATAGTTTGTTGCTCACAGATCCCAATAGAAGAGGGTAAGCCATGCCATGGGGGGCCATTCAGGGAGGCACCGGGGTCAGTAGGAGGCAGAAAGAGAAGGGGAACTGTTGGCGAGAGTCTCTATCTGTAGGAAACACCAGCAAGGCAGGGGAAGTAGTTTTAGGATCAGGGGGTCAGTTGTTATTTCAGCGGCTCTGGGACACTGGAGCTGTCCCTTGTTGTCTGGTATGTGGCCCTGGGTGATTTGTGCAGGTAAATAGAGGCCCCAAGAGTCAGAGCCCAATGAAAGCAGTGGTTGGGGGTGCAGATTTGTACCTGAAAAGTACAGTGGCAGGAGCGGTTTACTACCTGCAGGAATTGACTAGCTTTGGGAGGAGGGGCAGTCCCTCCAGGGTCAGTAAGGCCCCAGATCTCAAAGCATCAGAACACCAAAGATAAGTGACTAGGTTAACAGAGCCCAGCTGAGGGACCATGTGCTCTCTGGCTCAAGGAGTTGGTTCACTAGGTCTGGGGCTCACTCCTCCAAGAAAATGTTCCCCAGACATACATTCCAGGGGTAAAGCCCTGCTAGTTCACACTCCTGCTTGTCATCCTGAGACCACCTATGGGAAGAAACAGAGGCTCAGAGAGGTGGAGGACTCGCCCTGGGTCACTGGGTGGGTGCAAAGGTGGGTTCAAGCACAGGATCAGGACTTATAGATGTAGTAAACTGGTTGTTGTAGTCCAGGGTCCCTTATGGAATCTCAGGAAGTGCAGCCAACCCAAGTCCATCGTTTCTCAGAAGAGGAAAGTGGCTGAGAATGACTCACAGGATCAAGACCAAAGTCTAGATCCCCTGTTAACACATGCTGAGTTCGTCCCATCCCACCAATATTCAATAGAAAATTATTATAGTATTAATATCATCTTCATCTTCTTCTTCCTGATTTTCATGCAAATGGAAAAACCCAACTCCTTTGTCCCTAATGCATAAGGCAGCACTGACAACCCCCAAACCCAGATGGAGGCTGGATTTTTACAAAATCAGGTCAGGCAAACAAGATCCTTGGGGGTTCGGCTGGTCTTAAGCTCTGATTAAGGCCTTCATCTGAGTGAGCAGAGCTTCACATCTCCAGAGGAGGAGGAGGAAGTGGGCTCAAAGGCAGAAGCCACAGCAGCCCAGGGCCAGGCTAACGCTGGACTGGAGAGGGGGACAGAGATGGGGACTGGGAACACAGACTCCAATTTTTACCCACTTAAGGCTTAGAACTCCTCTCCAACCAGGCCATGAACTTCCTGACTTCTCTGCCTTTGCACTGTTTATCCCTTCTGCCCTTCCCACACCTCCTCACCAGGTAAGCCTCTCCCCGCTCCAGAGAAGCCACTGAGTCCCCCTCAGTGTCCTGTTCATTCGTCCTAATTGGACTTCAGCAGAGGACACTGTGAGGGGTTACTAACAACAACCACTGCTAGCAACTCCCACGGGCAGTCACTTCACACACAAGTTCTTAATCAGCACAAGTTCCCTGCAAGGTAGGTGTTAGTATCCCCCTTTAGAGATGAAGAAAGTGAGGTTCAGAGAGCTGAACTAACTGGCCCAGACCCTTCCTTCAGCAAGTGAGGCAGAATCCAGACCCCATCCAGCTTTGCCTGAATTCCATGACCAAGGTATTTCCTACTAAACCAAGTGCCTGGCTGTCTAGTGAAGGCAGGGCTCTAGGTAATATGTTTGGCAAATCATCAGAGTTCAAATTTTTTGACAGATGAATAAACAAACGAATGGATGCATGGATTGTGGCATTCTCCCACCTAAATGCAAGACCATTCCATATTATGCAGGTTTCATACAAGACCAAACATACTAGCTTTATTCCTTTTACTCCCATGACTGGTAAGAAGATTCAGTGGGCTGGTATATTACAGTGATGTTGAGCTGCTGTATCAAAGACACCCCAAAGGCAATGACTCAAACACAATATAATTTGGTTTCTCTTGCATGTGACAGTCCAGGTGTATAAGCAGCTCTGTTCCAAGAGGTCCTACAAGAATGTAAAATGGCCCTGGCCGGGTGGCTCAGTTGGTTGGAGCATCGTCCTGTACACAAAAAGGATTGTGAGTTCAATCACCATCCAGGGTGAATACAGGAGGCAACCAATCAATATTTCTCTCTCACATCAATGTTTCCCTCTCTCTCTAAAATTAATAAAAACATAAATGAGTTTTAAAAAATGTAAAATGGTGCAGCCACTCTGGAAAACAGTCTGGCAATTCCTCAAAAAGTTAGCCTTTGGCTGATGTCAGCTTTGCCGGCAGTTCTCCCACCTGACCCCTGTGGGAGCTGGGAAACGCGCCCCCCCTGCCCTGCCCTGAGACTGAGCCAGCAGGACGGGCTTTCGTCATGTCAACGGGCTCCATAGATGATCTTAGAAACCCACCAAAGTTCAGGGACACTGAGCAAGCTGTCATTGGTGGAGCCTTAAGTGCCTCTGCCTGAGGTCCCTCAATGAAGGCAGGAGCTGGAGGTGACCCCTAGCACCAAGGAGAGCAAACGCATGAATGGCCCAAACCCCCAAATCCAGCCAGATCTCACTCATGTCCCACCATTTCTAGATACGGAGTAAGAAACACCTGCTACAGTAGTGGTTCTCAGTGGTCTGGGTTCAACTCCCGCCTCTGCTGTACACCAGCTGTATATCCAGGGCAGACTGTTTAAGGCTCTGTGCCTCAGTTTCCCCATCCTTTAATATCATAAATTGTTAATGTGATTAAATGAATGAATGCCCATCAGAAACTTAAAAAAGTCCCACCCCAGAGGCACCCCGACTCACGCTTCCTCTCTCCAGCCTCCAGAGAGTAGAAGGGGGTGGGACTGTGTTCCTTGGGGCTCAGGCACTGGGCGATGCCACCTGCCCCGCGGCTCTGCGTCTCAGTGGAGAGGGAGGGACCCCGCACCGCAGCTGAGGAGCCATCTGCTGCGTGGGCGGGCGGAGGCTCCCCAGTGTTTGTTTACAAACCGGGCTCTGCCTGCGAGAGAAACATGCTCCTCTTCCAGGCGCATGGCCGCCACTGCCCGCTTGAGAGACGGGGCTGCAGGGGACCTGGGACCTGAGCAGGACCGGGGACTAGGTGTGGAGGGCTCAGCCAGCTCGTCGCCTGTCCGCCGCCCCTCCCCCTTCTCCACTCCTGCCTTCATGCCAACCCACCAGCGAAGGCCCAAGTCCCAGTCTGGTACCCCCTCTAACTAGCTATGCGACCCCATCTGGAACAGGGACACTGGTAATAAAAATATCCATGTTATTAGGGCGTGGTAAGGATTAAATGAGGTAATGATGGCACTTAATAAACATAAGCTATGGTATTCTCTCTGTGGGTGATAGCATGGGTCTTAAGCATTTTACAGAATGTCCAGTTTCTCACCCAATGCAGGAATCCCCTTTCGGACAGCTCTGAGTGCAGATGAAAAGGATTAAAATTCATTCAAAAAATCATTTTGAAAAATAACATCATCAACATCACAAATCATCAGAGAAATGCTAATTAAAACCACAAGGAGATACCACCTCACACCTCTCAGAATGGCTATCATCAGTAAATCAACAAACAAGTGCTGGTGAGGGGCGCTGTCTCCTCATCAGGGAGCAGCGTCCCACCAAGACCCAGCTTTCATTCTCTTGTCTGTCTTTTCTCAATCCTTTCACCCCCCCACCCCCTGCGCCCCCCATCACCCTTGGCTGTGCTGGCCCGGCACAAGTGGTACCTGACCAGGGACTGAGTTCTGGGACCAGGACCTGAGCTTTGGCCGTAACAAGTGGCGTCGGAACAGGCCTGAGTTCGGGGGAATTTAAAAAGTGGTCAGGTGAAAGGAGGCTCCAAGGCACATGCAGAGAGTAAGCTTAAAAAACAAAAGTAAGAAAATAAGAAGTTAAGCTTAAAAAGCAAAAGAAATAAGGCCAAAAAACAAAAATAAGGTAGGGAGCCGAAGTGTGGTAACATTAGCTCGGTGTAAAACTTGGGGGGGGAAAAATTCTAAAAAACAAGTGCTGGTGAGGATGTGGAGAAAAGGGAACCCTTGTGCACTGCTGGTGGGAATGCAGACTGGTGCAGCCACTGTGGAGAAGAGTATGGAGTAACCTCAAAAAAATTAAAAATGGAACTTCCATTTAACCCAGTGATTCCACTTCTGGGACTATATCTGAAGAAACCCAAAATACAAATTTGAAAGAATATATGCACCTCTATGTTCATTGCAGCATTATTTACAATAGCCAAGATTTGGAAGCAGCCCAAGTGCCCATCAGTAGATGAGTATATAAAAAGGCTGTGATACATTTACACAATAGAATACTACTCAGTAAAAAAAAAAAGGAAATCTTACCCTTTTCTACAGCATGAATAGATCTGGAGAATATTATGCAAGTGAAATAAGCCAGTCAGAGAAAGACAAGTGCCATATGATTTCACTTACATGTGGAATATAATGAACAAAATAAACTAATAAACAAAGTAGAAACAGATTCATAGATACAGAGAACAGACTGACAGCTATCAGAGGGGAGGGGACTTGGGGGGCTGTATGAAAATGGTGAAGGGATTAAGCAAAAACAAAAAACAAAGCTCATAAATACAGACAATAATATAGTGATTACCAGAAAGACGGGGGGGGGGGGCTAGAATAGGGTAAAGGGGTTATAAATGGCGATGGGAGGAGATTTGACTTTGGGTGGTGAATACTCAATACAGTATACAGATGATGTATTATAGACATGTACACCTGAAACCTATATAATTTTATCAACCAATGTCACTCCAATAAATTCAATGAAAATTTTTAAAAGGATGCACATAGTATAGCAATATCAAAACATGTAAAAATAAGTGAAGACAAAACTGGGCAGGAAAGAAAGCAAGAGAAGCCAAGCCTAGGGTGAGTGTAGCACACAAACTATTCTAAAATCTATAAACTAGGTTAGATTCCACATATAGTGAACTCATATGATACTTGTCTTTCTCTGACTAATATGAAGACGAGATGTGATTACGTACAATATTCTCTGTATCCACCAAACAAAAACTAGTTTCTCAGGAGAAAATATAACCAAGGGTCCTCAAAGAGAAGGCACTGTGTTCCTGACAATTATGTCGTTCCATCTATAAATCATATGAACTAACTTTTTAAAAGGCAGAATTTGCACATTTAATTAAATTTTGCCAGTCTATCCATATTTCTATTTTTAAGAATTATAGCCTGATAAGTATAATTCTAAATTCCAAACAACATGCAGACACAAAGGAATTTATCACAATAGCCAAAAAACTGAAACCAATCTGGATGTATCACAATAAGAGGGTAATCAACTACTATATCTATGTACTAGATAATTTTCAGTCAATTAAAAATGTTGCTATAAAAATAGTTATCATACTTGAAAATGTTCATAAGTCAAAAGGTATAACATAAAAGGTTATTATGTTATTAGGTTATTATTATGATGATCCCAATTTTGTCTTTAAATTAATTATGCATATTTAAATAAAAATAAATAAAATATTACCCCAATTTCGTCTTTAGATTATATATGTATATTTAAATCAAAATGATAAATAAATAAATAAATAAATAAAGGATAAATAAAAAATAAAAGAATAAGCCAAAAATTGTATAGTGGTTATTTCTGGGCTATACAAAAACAGATAAACTTTATTTTCATCTTTGGAATTTTCTGTCTTCATGAAGTTCTTTGCAACCAACATGTATTATTTCTGAAATAAATTTAAAAAGTAAATCATTCTGATGTAAGTGTACTCCTGGCGGTCCACCCTGCAGCCACAAGCCCTAGAGTGGGCTCAGTAACAGGTGGAGATAAAGGAGAATAACCCAGGCAAATTCGCCCAAGTGCAGGTCTCAGCAGGGCTGGCTTTCAACCCCAAAGTGGAAGATGCTCACTCGGGTTCCGAAGAGCTTTGGGTTGAGGTGGCTGAGAGCGAGGCTTTGGAGGAACAGCTATGAAGGGAGTTGGGGGTTGCAGAGCCTGGCAGCCCCCTGCTTTCCCCTCTGCCCCTCCTCTCTGCCTCTACTACACACCCGCCTTAGACAGCACCTGAGTTGAGACCACCTGCTTTCTCGGTAAGCCTGTGGGGCCTTCATGGGGCCAGAACTGGGTGCGAGCTGGGGATCAGCCCACATGCTCTCCAAGGGATGTGGTGGAAAGCACTTGTCCTGTATTTTCCGGTGCCCAGGGGCTTGTTTCTACATCATCATTGGTTTATTTGTTTGTTTTTTCCCCAGATACAAAGGGTTGAAGAGGTTACAAAGTGATGACAAGGAGATCATACTTTCTGTCCACAAAGGAACTCACATTCTAGGAGGGTGGACTGAAAAGGCAGTAACTATCACTATTCATTGCCTACTTACTCTATTCCAAGTGCTAAGTTTGGTGTCTCTAGCAATCCATTCAATAAACACTTATTGCACCATGAACAGGGCCCTGAGGATGGAGTGGAAAAGAGGCCTTATAGTGGAGGAGAAGCAATTAAAAGTAATTGCAATGACAGTACATGTGCCATAAGGGAAACACCTCTTTCAATCCCAACTCCGACCCTGATAACAACTCTGAATGGTGTACGTGACTATCCCCATTTTGCAGACATGGAAATAATGGCTCAAGGAAGAGAAACAACTTGTCCCAGATCTTGGACACGCTGGAAGTGCGGCAGGGCGGGTGCAGAAGGTGCTTGCACTGAGCTTGGGCTTGGAGGCAGGTCTGAAGCCCGCATTCTGGCTGCAGAGGCCCAAGGGAAGGGGGTTGGAAGTGTCCTGCAATCAGACTGAAACAGTTGGGCTATGGCACCTTGCTCACACTGTGGATGGTGAAAACTTAAAGCCAAGCCACTTGGAGAGTGCCGTTTTAAAAATCCTGAACCAGCCCTAACTGATTTGGCTCAGTGGATAGAGCGTTGGCCTGGGGACTCAAGGGTCCCAGGTTCGATTCCAGTCAAGGGCATGTACCTTGGCTGTGGGCACATCCCCAGTAGGGAGTGTGCAGGAGGCAGCTGATAGATGTTTCTCTCTCATCGATGTTTCTAACTCTCTATCCCTCTCCCTTCCTCTCTGTAAAAAATCAATAAAATATATTTTTTTAAAAAAATCCTGAACCAGTAAAAATGTGAACACACACTGACGTGGGTCACCCTCTGACAATCCCATGGACAGAAATGCAGGCCAGTCAGGGTCACCCCAGAGTCTGAGTGGGTGAAGAGAAGCCCCCCGCCCCGCTTCCTCAGTGCAAATCCATTCATTCATTCACTCATTCAATACATCCTGAAAGCCCTGATAGCCCTGCCTGGAGAACTCCAAACCCCAATCCTATCTGGGAGATGGAAACAGCGGGCCCAAGGTTAGGACTGGAAGGGCCCTGTCCAGGGTGCTGTGGGAGCAAAGGAGGGAGGATCAAAAATCCTGTCTCTTCTTGGAGGGAGCAGGCAGCCATGGGCAGGGAGAGTCCATTCAATCTCCTCGGCCCATAGATTGAGCAGGAGGAGGGAGGCTGGGCAGAAGAAGCAGGAAGGCGGGAGGGAGGACAGCTGTCAGTGCGGGAGCGAGGACTTAACCTGAGGCCATTAAAATGAGTCTGAGTTGGTGTGTGGGGGTCAGACAAGGACACAGCCAGGATTAGATGTTGCTGCTCTTAGCTCCCTGGCCAGCATCTCTGGGCCATGCTCCGCCCTCTGAAGAGCAGGCAGGAATTGTACCGGGTGAAACCAGGACAGCAGCAGGCAAATGCATCCAGGGGAAAGCAATCTGAAAACACAGAATTTCGTGGGATGGACAGGCTGGGATAACGAGGATGCTGAGAACAACCAGACCTGACAGCAGACAGCAAGTCAGATCCAATCTGGAAGTGCGGCAGGGTGGGTGCACAAAGTGCTTGCACTGGGTGGTCCTGCATTTCCAACGTGTCCTGCCCAGACTCACCTGGATGGGGCCTACAACTGGAAAGTCACTCTGCCAATGGCATAGGAGGTACCTGCCTCTGGATGGGGTGTGGGCTTGTCAGAGAACAACACTGACCCATGTACCCCAGGAAATCTGGAGAGCCAAGGCCAGAGGGTGGGGAGGAGCTGCTGGGCTTGTCAGGAGACCAGGGGGTGAGCATGTGATCTGCAAGCCAAATGTTTACCAAAGGAATCAGTGCTCCAATGAGGCTGATGCCTCAATTTGTATGTTCCTTCACCTACCCCACGCTCGCTCAGCCCCCAGTAAGAATGTATAAACAGATGTGCAGACTCCATGATCTCGGGCCTCAGGGATCAGGAGTCATGCCATCCACATCACCTCTCCTCTTGTGCCTGGGACAGCATAGCACCCAAATACAGTGAGGACGGAGCGACTTCTTAAATGCACACAGGCCGAGAGTTTCTATTTAGAACAATTTTGCTGAATCCTGCAAAAGAGCAAAGGCTCCCACAGCAATAAACATAATCACCCTCCCATGAGACCTGTTCTTAAAGTTTGAGTTTCACTTATTTTTTTTTTAAATATTGTGACGTGACATCAACAGCTATGTATTTACCAAAATGATTCCCTCATTATTACTGGGCACACAGCTGGACTTCCTTTCCCAGCCTCCTTAGCGATCAGTGTGGCCATGTGACCAAGCTCTAGCCAATGAAAAGTGAGAAGTGAACATCCCTTCCAGGCCCACAAGTAACCATCCACCCTCTTTCCCCCATGCACTGGCCAGAGGTGAAGGACCCAGCACCCCTGGAGATTGAGAATGGAGTAGGCTGGGTTCTTGAATGACCACATGGAAGGCCATCCACCTGTACTCTTATGTGGATAACAAATCCATTTAAATCCTCTGAAGCCACTGACACTCTGGCATCATCTACTACAGCCTCTAACACTAGCCTGACAAGACAGGCCGGGTGGACTATACCCAGGTAGGAGTCAAATGTGAATCTGTGGGGAGGAGGCCATGCCAGGAACAGCCACAGATACACTTGGCTCAGTGTAAATTTCTGGAACATTTCCACTGCCACCCGTCGCCGGCTATAATTTGGACCTGGCCACAGATACTCACTAATCACCTCGCATCAACTCTCCCTTTAGGGGCTATTCTGCCAGACACTTGGATGTAACTGATGGACCCAATTTTTATTCATTAAGAGATGGAGTGAATGCATCTCTTTCTCTTCAAACTTTTTCCTTGAGCTCAAAATTTCCCTTAAAATCTTCTCAACTTGCCATCAGGTCTGACAAAAAGCTTACTGAGTGCCTTGCTCCAACCTGCTATTTCACTCAACCTTCTAAAGTTTCCTTTCATATCAATGACTTTTATATGGATGGCTCCATTTATACTGTGTTTTTGGTTATATCTCTTTCACACTTCACTTCCCTACACTGCCTCGTTGAGTCCTCCAGTTTCATTCTTCACTCGGCCTTGTTTCCTATTTCTTTTCCAGTAAATGGTTTCCTTCATCTTCCCTTCCCAGCACTCCAACCACAAACCCCACTTCTTCTCTGAGACACATCCCCTCCCCATTAATCTTTCAAATAGGGAAGAGAAGTTAAAGCCTCCTTTCTGGATTCTTGCTCATCTCTGCCTTTAAGTTGAGCCATGTGAATAACTAATAAAAAAAATTAGTTGGCCATTATCATTCTCTCTCTCTTACCTCCTGTGGTGGGAGCCCATTGTCTTCTGACCTCATGTGTCCTAACCTCTCATCATGCTAAGGCAAGGGGAAGCCCCTCCATCTTTCAGGAAAGAAAGCATAACAACTTATTGAAAAGAAAATAAATTGCCTAGCCAAAAGGACATTGCAAGAATTGTCATTTGTTCCCAACTTTCATCTCTTTAAACATTCCATTTCCTGCCATCTTAAGAAATATGCATCAATTTCTATCAACTCTCCTTAGACATTTCAAATACTCACATACTCCATCCTTTCATTCCTTTTTTCCTCCAGGTGTTTATACTCCCTTCACTTCCCAAAAGAATTGTGGTAAAAAATAGAAGGCACAACAGAAGGCACAAAAATAATAAAATAACTTATAACATGAAAGCATGTGAACCAATTAAGGAAGAGATGAGATCCGACAGATCTGTGTCTCCTAGACTAAGGGTAGTTGCTTCCATTAAGCATAAAACTGAGACCTGAACTTCAATGCAAGTAGAGTTAAGGGCAATGCAAAAAGAGACCCAGAAGGACTGACAAAGAGCTCAATGATTACCATTAGAAAGCATACTGTACACGACTTTATTACTCTTGTAATAAAGTCTTGGAAATGCTTTTAAAATATTTCTTTACCTTCTGCTTATTTGAAAAAAGGATATGACATAGCATAAATTTTTAAAAATCATTATACAAATAAAGACAACAGACATGCTAAATGGGGATATATGAGTGGAAGGAAGAACAATTATAACTTTCTTTTAAAAGCTAGACTCAAATGAATGAACACAATTGAGTACAGAACTGAGCTCTGAGCTTCCTAGCACCCATGGTAAAGATGGAAACATGGGAGGCTCACAGACATGAGTTTTTCCTAACTGCAGTTGCGAAGATAATTGCCTCCTAACTATGAACTAAGAGATGAAGTTGTCTTGTGGGTCTTGTCATTTTTCTTAACCTTTAAAAAGTACTTTCCAAGGGTTTTTATCACATAATCCTCAAATTCCTTGGTGTACTTCACTGTCCAATGGCTTTACCATATTACTCAGCTCTCTACCTCCAACATGCCTTTCCTTTATTCTTTGTTTTTCTGTTGTTGTTGTGTTCCCCAGTCTCTTGGGTACCATGACCTTGATAGGCACCATACCAGCCATACCACCTGTAGTCTTGTCTACATATTTTTCTTTAACTCTACTCACATTTTTACTTAATAAATTCGATGTCATCTCAGGGAACCACAGCTTTGGTGTGCTAGTTGCAGAAAGTTTTCCTTAATACCCATTAAATAAATGCCTGTATATACTAATGCCATTCTTGGGACTTTGTTAGTGCAAGTCAGATGCCACTAGCTCTCCTCTTTGCTTTGCCCCTGGATAGTTCATCAGGGAACCTTTGCTGGAGAATGTTTCTCTCCAGCTTCCACTCAAACCTGCCCTTTTTAGTCTCAGAAACCATCATGGCTGACACACCTCCTCCTTTGTTCTCTGTGTCTAACTGGAGCCTTTCTATTCCTTTCTGGCTTGGGAACAACTTCCTCCCTCATGTTCCACGCTTTAAGCCCAGTTCAAGTCCCACCTTCGCTATGGAGTCTTTCCTGATATCAACCTTGAACCTGGACTGCCTCCACTGACCTCCCAGAGCACTCATCAGACTCCTATTATATTATTACAGAGAAGCTATGCTAAAATATATAGTAACTTCTTTAGCAACTAAGCATAGTGCAGGTGCCCAATAAACACGGCAACACATCAGGGCTGAGCACTGAACTTGGTGGCCAGGAGAACTGGGTTCTTGGGTCACTCTTTAAGCTTCAATTCATCCAGCTATAAAATGGCAAAGAAGCAGGCAGAGAGGGTCCTCATACTCTCTGAGGTCCCTGCCATCTTGGCCCTCCATGTTTAGCTCCCACTTTCTTAGGTACTGCAATGGAGGACTCTGTGTAGTTTCCCCCATTGCACCCTGACTCTGGCTTTTTCTGCAGCAAGGGTGACTTGCATTCTCCCATGGGGGTATCCTACCAGTGGGTTCTTCGGCAGTCAGTAGATGTTCTTGTCTGTACAATAACTCCCTGCTCCTCATGGCATATCCCAGCATTTGCACAGCCTCTGTCCCTGATCCCTCTTCTTCTTTTTTTAAAATATATTTTTATTGACTTCAGAAAGAAAGGGAGAGGGAGAGAAAGACAGAAACATCAGTGATGAGAAAGAATCAATGATTGGCTGTCTCCTCCACACACCCCACTGGTGATCAAGCCCACAACTTGGGCATATGTCCTGACCGGAAATCGAACTGTGACCTCTGGTTCATAGGTGGATCTGCAACCACTGAACCGCATTGGCTGGGCTGATCCCTCTTCTTAAATTGGCCTTAGTATCTGCTTGTTCCACAGAGCATTTTCAGCCTCTGCTCAGTTTCTCTGCACCCCACCAGTTCTATGGCATCGTTAGGAATACATTGCAAGTTTTCTCCTGTATAAACATACACTATTCTTGTTTTTGCACATAAGCCACAGATGATTGGATTGTACAGTGACCGGAGCAATCCATTCTAGCCACTGTTTCACTCTTACTGGCTCTGTAACTTTGGAAACATGGCTTACCCTTTCTGAGCCCTGGTTTACACATCTATCCAGTAGAGTCGACACTACCCAGGCTATCTCACAGTCACCAAGCAAGGCCATGCCATGCACAGTGTGCTTGTTCGCTCCTCCTAACTTCTGTTCCTCACTACTTCCTGTGCCCAGCTCAACTCATCTCCACCCTGTGATCCATTCCACCAGTTAATGAGGCCAGTCCTGTGAAGAGCTTTTCCTCCAGAGCACGTGCAGACCAGAGTTCACACATCACTTTCTCATATACTGCCCTTCGATCCTCACACACACACTAAAGAACTGGATGATGGAATACTATTCAGCCATTAACAAGAAAGAAATCCTGACACATGCTACCACACAATGAACCTTGAAGGCATTATGCTCAGTAAAATAAGCTAGTCACAAAAGGACAAATACCACATGATTCCATGTATCAGAGGTCTCTAGAGAAGTCAACTTCATAAAGTTGAACAGTGGTTACTGGGGGGTAGGGAGCACAGGGAGTTGCTTAATGGGACAGAGTTTCAGTCTTGCTGGATGAAAAAGCTCGGAGCTCTACAATGTACATACATGTAACACCATTGAACTGCACATTCAAAAATGGTTGAGATGGTAAATTTTGTGTCATGTGTTATACCACAATTAAAATTATTTTAAAAGAGATCCAACTATTACAATTTTTGTAATGAAGTATTATCGTCATTGTGGCCATCTGCCAGATGAGGAAGCTGAGGCTCAGAGAGGCTCACCCAGGACATGCATTCAGGTCTTCAAAATCCCAACCACATACCCCTCTCCCAATGCATTGGGGGGAAACCACAAAAAGCACACCTGAACCCCAGGTGTCAGCACTCCTGTTCTCCCACACTGAAGGCCATGGGAGCTGTCTCCTCCCCTCTGAGCTCTCCTTTCCCCCATGGGTCCAGGGAAGGAGCCTCACCCCCTCCACTACAACACAAAGCCTTGGCTCTGGCCTTGGAGACCCTTTAGGCATTGCAGTCCTTTGTCCCCAAGATCCAGCTCAGCTCCCCTCCACCTGGCTCCTGTCACATCTCTCACCTGCAGTGTCCTCTCGCTCTGTGGATGTCCAGCCAGTGCTACCCACTTCCAGGCCAACCCCAGGCAGGGTGAGTAGAGCACTGGCCCACATGTGTCCCCTTCCTGGTTTGTGGGCAGATGCTCCTCTTCCTGCTCTGCTCCCCCATCCCCTCTGCTGTGTTCCTTCTATGGGACTCAGTTTGCTGGCACCTCTCAGGGAGCCTCCCTCGGTCTCCCACATGGAACTAAATTACCCAATAGAAAGGCAGGAAGATGAGTCTCAATAGCCACATCTCACAAGGGGGTCTGCAGGCCCAGAGAGAGCTCTGGGGACTTACCTAAGCTGGGCCCTGCACTGGGGGAGCCAAGAGTCAAATCTAGAGTTTCTGTCCCTGGGTCTCATGCTGAGTGGAGAGAGAAGGAAAAGAATTATACATCCCCCCACACCCCACCCCCTTTGGCTGTACCCCAGGGACTCTGGGTAGAGGGAGAGTGAGCCAGACCTATCAGGCAACAACAGGAGGCTGTCGGTGTGGGGATGGGAGGATGTGGGTGTTGGTGGTCTCAAGGCAGGATGGCTGTGGCTAGAATATTTGAATTATGCCAGAAGCTGCCTGCTAAAGTTGCCTCTATGTGCTAAAGCACATCCAAAATTAGGGTCTCGACTGTATTTTCCTGAGAAGAATAATCATTTATTGGCTTGTAGGATTGATATTCGATACCTTTCCCAGAATCCTAGTCCCCAGGGCATTCATGCACACTTGTGCCATCTGAGCATTGGGATTCCCTCCTGATGAGCAATAATTAAGGGCTGTGATGAACTCTGGGGGCTGTTTAAACAAATGTGCTTCGCAAATGCTGGCTGGGAGTCAACTATGTGGCAGGTACTGTACTGGGTCTGGGCAGGTCAGAAGGAGAATCAGAGACGCACCTGCCCGCTAAGACCGCATGGAAGGACATGAACGACTGTCAGAACGTGCAGAGAGTCAGATGTGCCCTCCTGCTCCCCAAACTTAGATGCTCTGTAATAACATTCCTGCTCATCTGAAACAGCCTGGATTTAGTCTTTCGTTCTAACGTATGCACCAGTCAATACCGAAGATGAATTAAGCTGATGAAAATCAATCCCAAACCCAGTTTTTCTTTCCAGACCAAAAATTTTCATCAATAATAGAGAATTAAAAGATGCCACTAATGTCTGATACCTGCATTGCATGCAGCTCAATCACAGGTTGTGAAAATAGATTAAGAAGTAGAAACCCTTGCCAAGAAGCTGTTCTGCAGGCCTTTGGCAGGCGGAGAGGGGCCGGTGTGGATCGAGGAGTTTCAGGGTGAAAGGCCCTGAGGTAGACTCTCCCATCTGGGTGGCCACCAGTGAGCAGTTCCCCAGCTGGTGACCCAGGCTCTCCGGCCCATTCACTAGGCCAGGAATCCAGACGGTGGGTTCCAGAATGCCTCCAGGAAACAAGCCAGACAAACCGAAATGCCCAGTGGTCTGTTTGGCTGGTTTGAAGAAGAGAATTGAGAAAAAAGCGTTGAAGCAGATTTGGGTGACATCATGGAAATTATAGATTTTAAGCTGCCGAGGGCATTTGAGCAGGAAGGTAAGACTCAAAAGAAGCAGGTCTGTCTATTCCTGGGACAATGGGGATGGGGAGCCGGATGTTTTCTCAAATGTCCTACTTCGGAGGTTCATGGACATTGCAACAGATCTGCTCCGAATCGCCTCCAGCAGCAACAAGAGAGGAGCCAGTCACATGGAGCTATGGCTGGCAGCTCTGCTTGACTCACCCCTCTGCCTCCCCTGCCCTTTCTCCCATCTTGGGGCTCCCCCCCACAGGGGCCCGTGGCCCACCGTCAGGTACAGCATCTGATGACATGGCAGCAAGATCCACTCAGCGGCATTGCTCTGCCCTGCTCTGAGCTGACACAGGCTTCCGGCCTCATGATTCATTCATTTTTTTTTTCATTTATTCAATCAATCATTTCCTGGGCCTGGCTAGGTACCAGGCACTATGCCGGATGTGGGTGTGGAGGAAAAAATGCAGGTCTATACTCTGGAGCATGTAGTCTAGGAGGGGAGCCTTCATTCCATCAGGAAACATTCTCTGAGCCCTTCCTATGTGCCAGAGCTATGCTGGGCACTGTGGCACCACTGCCCCACTAAAGCTCACCATCCAGTATGGGCAATTAGCAAAGATGGCAAAGTTGTATGTGCTGCGCGGTGGGGGGGGGGGGGAGCTAGGGGGTGCCTCAGGGGCCCTGGCCACCAAGGGAAAATTGCCAAGTAGTGGCTGTGCACCAGGCCCCAGTGAATGAAGTTCTCACCACTGGAGCATCTGGAGGCAGCAGTCTTCTGGGAACAGGCTGAGAATAAACAGCGCTGAGACCAGGAGGAGGGAGGAAGGGTGGCAGAGCACTGGGAAAACACACTAGAGGTTCAGCGGGAACCACAATAGTGTTCCCACAGGATGGCATGCTAGCCTGGGCGTGGAGCAGAGCCTGGGGACAAGAGAGGTTCCAAATGGTTCACAGGATGAGGGGCCCATGGCACCTTCCTGGGAAGCTGAGGCCTTGGGCAAGGCAGGGAAGGGTTGGGGCGAGGGCGGGGGGGGGGGGCCGGGGGAGGTTGCAGAGGGGGCCATTTCAGTGCTGCTGCAGACCTGCAGGGGCTCCCACAAAATAGTCCCTCACATCTGGAGGCAGGAGCTTGGGAACCCTGCTACTAAAACTTGCGCTTAGGGAAGAAAATGGTGGGTCCGTTCACCAGCCACGGGTCTCTGGTTTAGAAATTTGAATCAAGTTCTGTCCCCAAGCTTCATCCCATTGGGGAAGTACACAGAGACTGGACATAGACCATGAACCTGGACTTGAATCTGCCCTCCAAGCCACCCTTTCATTAGGGTCTAGGTCAGTTTCCTCTCTGCCAAATGAAGTCCCTCCCAGGGTTGGGATTAGGAAAATATTCCAAGCCTGTTTCCTCTTGGTGAAAGCTGACCCTTCCCTGTCAGGCTGATGATGGGGGAGGACTACAAAGACCACCTCCCACCCCATTAGGTAATCCTTTACACTTCACAAATAATTCCACACATTCACAACTGGATCCTTGAAACCATCGTGGGAGGCAGACAGGCAGGTATCACTGTTCCCAGCACATTGACTCAACAAAGTGACTTGATCTCCAAGAGATACTTGTACACCCATGTTCACAACAGCATCATTCACAACAGTCAAAAGGTGGAAGCAACCCAAGTGTCCATGATGGGTGGATGGATAAACCAAACGTGGTGTATACATACAATAGAATATTATTCAGGGCCCCCATCCAAGGAACAGCAGCCTCCTGATCATCACACCCTCTGTCTGAGGAACAGCAGCTGTGTGTGAAGCCTCCCCCCACCAGCCAGAGGAGCCACCACAACTGTGAACAGCACCCACCAGAGGAGCTGCTACCAACTGAGGAGCAGCTGCTACCACAACCACCCGAGGAGCCACTGCCACCAAAGGAGCAGCCACTGAATGACTCAACATCTAGATATGGCGGTACGATCACACATGGGTAGACAAAGAAACCTCCAAAGGAAAGAAAAGGAGGACGCACCAGAAAAGCAGCTAAGTGATACAGAGGCATGCAACATGACAGAAAAAGAATTCAGATTAAGGGTCCTAGAGTGCATAAACCGGATGCAGGAAAAAAATCAACTTATGCAAGAAGCAAGAAGAAACAGATGAAAAAAATCAATAAATTATGTAAGAACCAAGAAGAAATGAAGAGTGATATAGCTGCAATAAAAAACACCATTGAAAGTTTCAACAGTAGACTAGGAGAAGTGGAGGACCGAATTAGTGAATTAGAAGACGGAAACAAAACACACCCAAACTGAACAACAACTGGAGAAAAAAATTAAAAGACAGGAGGAGAGCCTAAGGGAGCTATGGGACAACATGAAACGAAACAACATATGAATAATAGGGGTGCCAGAACAACAGAAAGAGGAACAAGGGTTAGAAAACCTATTTGAAGAAATAATATCAGAAAACTTCCCAGAGGTGGGGAAGAAAAAAAATCACACAAGCACAGAGAATCCAAAACAAGGTGAACCCGAAAAGACCCACACCAAGACACATCATAATTACCATGGCAAATGTTCAGGACAAAGAGAGAATCTTAAAGGCTGAAAGAGAGAGATGGAAAGTTACATACAAGGGATCTCCCATTAGATTATCAAATGATTTCTCAACAGAAACACATCAGGCCAGAAAAGAATGGAAGGAAATTTATAAAGTGATGCAAAGCAAAGGACTGAATCCAAGAATACTCTATCCAGCAAGGCTATCATTCAAAATTGAAGGGGAAATAAGAAGCTTCACAGACAAAAAACGGTTAAGGGAGTTTATCACCACCAAGCCAGCAATGCAAGAAATGCTAAAGGGACTGGTGTAAAAAGAAGAAATAAAAATCTCAGAAAGAAAACAGCCACACACAAAAAAGAAATGGCTACAAACAAGTACCTTTCAATAATAACTTTAAACATAAACGGGCTAAATGCTCCAACCAAAAGACATCGAGTGGCTGAATGGATAAAAAAACATGACCCATACATTTGCTGTCTACAAGAGACCCACCTCAGAAGAAGGGACTCACACAGACTGAAAGTGAAGGGATGGAAAAATATCTTTCAGACAAATGGAAAGGAAAAGAAAGCTGGGGTAGCAATACTCATATCGGACAAAATAGACCTCAAAGTAAAGGCTATAACAAGAGATAAGGAAGGCCACTTCATAATACTAAAGGGATCGATACAACAAGAAGATATAACCCTGATAAACATATATGCACCCAAAGCAGGAGCACCCAAATACATAAAAAAACTCCTGGAAGATATCAAAGGAAAGATCGACAACAATATCATCATAGTAGGGGGGGACTTTAATACACCACTGACATCACTGGATAAATCCTCTAGACAAACAATTAGCAAAGAAACAGCAATCCTAAATGACTCACTAGATCAGATGGACTTAATTGACATCTTCAGAACACTTCACCCCAAAGCCACGGAATATACATTCTTCTCAAGGGCTCATGGGACATATTCAAAAATAGACCACATATTGGGTCACAAACAAAGTCTCCCCAAATTCAAGAAGATTGAAATCATAGCAAGCATCTTCTCAGATCATGATGGCATAATATTAGAAATAAACTACAATAAAAACAACCCAAAATACTCAAACACTTGGAAGCTGAATAGCATGTTATTAAATATTGATTGGGTTACCAATGAGATCAAAGAAGAAATTTAAAACATCCTGGAAACTAATGACAATGAAAACACAACAATCCAAAACCTATGGGACACAATGAAAGCAATCCTGAGAGGGAAGTTTATAGCTCTACAGGCCTATCTCAAAAAAACAAGAAAAAATGATAGTAAATCATCTAACTCTACAACTCAAAGAATTAGAAAGAGAGCAACAAGAAAAGCCCAGAGTGAGCAGAAGGAAGGACAGATTAGAGCAGAAATAAATGACATGGAGACCAAAAAAACAATACATAAAATCAATGAAACCAAGAGCTGGTTCTTTGAAAGGATAAACAAGATTGATGAACCTCTAGCCAGGCTCACCAAGAAGCAAAGAGAGAGGACCCAAGTAGCTTGTCTTTTCACTTTGTTAATGGTTTCCTTTGCTGTGCAAAAACTCTTCAGTTTGATATAGTCTCATTTGTTTATACTTCCTTTTGTTTTCCTTGCCTGGGGAGATATATCAGAAAAAAATATTGTTATGAGAAATGTCAGAGATTTTACTGCCTATATTTGCTTCTAGGCTTTTTATGGTTTCAAGTCTAACATTTAAGTCTTTGATCTATTTTGAGTTTATTCTTTTGTGTGGTGCAAGAAGGTGGTCTAGTTTCATTATTTTGCACATGGCTGTCCAATTTAACAGAACCATTTATAATAGACTATCTTTAGTCCATTGTATGTTTTTTGTCTCCTTTGTCAAATATTAATTGACTATAAAGGCATAGATTTATAAAAAAAAAAAAAGAAAGAAAAAGAAAAAAAAGAAAGCGAAGGACAATTCAATGAAATCAGTAAAATAATACATTTAAAAATGAGTAGTTTATGGACATTTACTTTTATTCAGTTTCTTCTTAAGGTGAAGAAAACTCTAAAAAAAATGAGTAGCTTAACAAAGATAGAAATCATAAAAAAGAATCAAAGAAAAATTCTGGAGCCTAAGAACACTATGAATAAATTAAAAAAAAAAAAGTGGCAATAGAGAGCATTAACAACAAAATGGATCCAGCAGAAAAAAGCATCTGTGAGTTAGAAGACAGAAATTTTGAAATATTCCAGTTGGAAGAGAACAAAGAAAAAAGAAAGCCTATGTGATCTATGGAATACTAACAAAAAGAACAATTTGCAAATTGTTGCAGGTTCAGAAGGAGAAGAGAGAAAGAAAGGGGCTGACACTTATTTAAATAAATATTAACTGGGAACTCCCCAAGTCAGGGGAGAGATTTGGACATCCAAGTTCATGAGGCTCATAAGAACCAAACAGTCAACTTAAAGTGATCCTCTAAAACACACATAACAATAAAGATAAAGTAAGAGAGCCCACCTCCAGCTCACTCACACCTGGCCCGCCTCCAGCTCGCAGGCTCACTTAGCTCGTGGTATGATTAAATACTCGTGGGTTGATTGATTACTCGTGGTGTGATTAAGTAATTAAGCTGAGGAGCCACTCAGAGCTGCCAGGTGCCCACCCTTGAGGTTTTCACAGAACCAGCTGGGCCGGAGCCTCAGCTCCTCCCCAGGGATGAAGCTGGCAGCCTGGGCTCCTCACAGGCCCCCCATGGCCAGGCCCCCCACCCACTCCGTGCTGCCAGGCTGCTGTGGCTTCCATGACCCAGGCACGGCACCGGCCCTGCCTCGCCTGAGCTCAATCCCTGTTGGAGACCCAGGCAGTGGCTGGAGGACAGACTTGGGATCCCGCAGGCCTCGGTGTGGCCTCTTCTCACTGTGTGACTTCATTTCTTCAAGAACCACCTGGAAAGCACGGGGAATAATGGCCCCTCCTCAGGGTGGCTGCGAGGGGTTGGGTGGGGTCCTGGATTTTGAGGGCCTGCACCCAGGAGGTCTCAGGAAGGTTGTCTCCCTTTAGGAAGCACCACGGAGAGCCTCCTGAAGGGTTCTGGGGATTGTCCATGGCCTACAGCTGCAGTAAGAAGGGTGTTAAGGGCTGGATGCTCATTCTCACACACTGCTGACTACGTGCCCGAGCTGGGGACAGGAAGGGTTCTGCCCTCAAGAGATCTTCCCTCATACTAGCTGGGCAGAAGGAACACATAGCTGTTAAGGGTGTGTTATGGACTGAATTGTGTTCTATTGAAGACCTAGTTCCTAATGTGAGTACTTGGAGGTAGGGCCTTTAAAGAGGGAATTAAGTTTAAGTCAGGTGGAAAGGATGGGGCCCTAATCCAATATGACTAGTGTCCTTACAAGAAGAGGAAGAGACAGCAATTCTGTGTGCACAGAGCAAAGGTCACATAAGGACACAGCGAGAAGATGGCCATCTGCAAGCCAAGGAGAGAGGCCTCAGGAGAAATCAAACCTATTCCCACCTTAATCTTGAACTTCCAGCCTCCAGAACTGTGAGAAAACAAATTTGTTTTAGCTGTTCAGTCTGTGCTACTTTACTATAGCAGCGCCAGCAGATGAAGACAGGACACCATTAGCCCCATGTCAATCCTCTGTTCAAAATCCATGAGTCTCTGCTGTCCTCCTTCCCCCCCTCACTGCATCCACCACCCTGGCCTTCTTTGCATCCCCGCCCACACCAGGCCTGCGCCCAGCTTAGCAAAGCCTGCCTAGAAAAGCACCCTTTATGAGAAAAATAATGCCGGCCACAAATGCAAGCCATGGATGTAAGTGCTCTTTCACATACATAATTCAAATTTACATTTCACATGTATAAATTTAACTTTCCAGTAGCCACATTAAAAAAAGTTTTTTAAGAAGGTGAAATTAATTTTAATATTATACTTTAACCCAATATATCCAAATATTATCACTTCTACACGTAACCAATATAAAATATTCATGAGATATTTTACATTCTTTTCTTTCATTCTAAGTCTTTGAAATCTGGTGTGTATTTTACTCTGACAGCACATCTCAGTGGGGACCGGCCACATTTCAAGGGCTCAACAGCTGTACCTGGCCAGCGGCTACCACGTTGGGAAGCACTGTGCTTCCTCCAGATATCAACGTGGCTGACTCCGTTACCAACCTCAATGTCACTTTCTTCTTAGGCCCAAGCTGACCACTCCGTTGAATAAAGCCCCACTCTCTTAGGCCATTTGGACAGCTATAACAAAATACCATAGACCAGGTAGCTCATCAAAGCAGACATTGCTTCCCTCAGTTCTGGAAGCTGGAAATCCAAGATCAAGGCACCTCCACAAAGTAGAAACCCTTCAACCTCTCAGAGGAGCCCCACTGTCTTCCCAGCTCCAGAAGGATTCTGGTCCCCATGGCAACCACTGCAATCTGTGTCAGCACGAATGCAGTCAGCTGCTGCTAAAATTAAAGGAGGGGGAAACCCTCGCACGCTTAGCCTTTTCTGCTCCTCAGAATCAGGACCCCAGGGAACTTGGAGGAGAGAAGCTGAACGTGGAAGCCATCTCCCAGCGTTCAACTGCACTGGTCGCCAAGCTGGGCCTTTTTGAAGGGTGGGAGGGGTGGTGCAGGGCTAGAGAAGGAGAGTCCAGGTGGGCAGGTGTGAGGAGTACACTTACCCTCAGATGGAGGGGCCTCACCATTGAGCTTGACCTTGACCCCAAGTCACTCCAGACAACTGTGTCATTAAAGGTCTCTGGGGAGACATATTCTGCAACCTCTCTTGGTACCTTACTCTAGAGTTTATTGAGTCTCACTGAGTCTACTGGGAAGACAGACCTATTTTTAAAATTTCATTTGGAAGGATAAAGTAGGGGAAGGAATTCCGAAGGGAAAAGAGAACTGACACTTATTGAATTTCTTACTATTCACCCTGAGACTTTATTGGCATCGTCAACTTTAATGGGCACTTTGAGGCTATGGATTGTTGTCACCTTTTACAGATGAGGGAATGAGGCCCAGAGAGCTCTACTTACTTATCCAAGGCCACACAGCTGTGGACTCCTAGTGCCAGAATCCAAACCCTGATTCCATCTGCTTTCCTACCAGTGTCTTCTCCACCATCCCACCAGGCTGCCAACCATGTGTGGAGGAAGTCTATGTCCTGTCACCAGACAACTTGGGTCACTTTAAATCCCAAGGAAGCAAAGGTTTAGGGGAGGAAGTGCATGTACCTCTATCAGGGGCGGGGGGCCATATGAGGGGCAGCCTTGAGAGGACCTGGACATCACAACTCCCTTCTGTGACCCCCGGGACTGCAGAGTGTTGGACAGAAAACACTGGTCAGATTCCAGTTCTTTTTCTTTCTATCCCTTTGCCAGAGAGGATATGTTCTCTGGCTATAGAGAGGGTCATGCTGGAGGCTTTATAGAGCAGCCCCTCTCCCCAGGTCCTCTATGTGACCTTGGCCACCAGGCTCCACTTTGGCAGTTCCTGGCGAGCCCCACTCTGGGAAGGACATGATCTGATCAGGCCGTGGGGCTGAACACAGGTGGCAGCTTGGGGACCTCCCAGCCCTGACATTTTGCAGCTCAGGACAGGGTCCTGGCTAGAGTACCTCCCCTCTGAATCCTGAGGGAGTGAAATGGAAGCTACTAGATAGCAGGGCCACAAGCACACATGAGCCAGGCAAGGGCCACTACCCCCCACCACAAACCAGCTCAGAACAAAGCATCTTGAGTTGACTCATCCCCTTTCCCACAAACCAAGTGCACTCACTTCAGGCCTTGAGGCTCCCTGCTTTGGGACAGGCCTGACTCTTCCACCTTCAAGCATCTCTGCTCCAAAAGTGCCTCTGCTGTTTCCCACACCTGTCCCCTCTGCCAAGACCCTGAACTTCCTGGCAGTGCACTCTCTGCAAGTCCCAGTGCCCACCCTCATGGCCCAGCCCCATACAGCCTGCCCTGTCCCCAGAGTGGAAGTGCCACTGACACTTGAGCTCCTCACACTCTGACCAGCCCTGCATGGCACTCAGCATTCTTGCCTCAGAGTGGACAGACTTGTGTTTTCTGCCTCCACCCTCAAGATCCCCCACATAAAGTCTTTCTGTCCTAGAAGTTCCACACTGGGACAATTTGGTGAGGTGTGGGCGTGCAGCTGATCCAGGCCTGGTGGATCCACATTGTCTGGCCACTTGGCACCTCCCCTCCTGCTGCTGTCCCCTCACTTACTGTCCAGTGCCCTGCTGCCAGTTCCTGGAGCTGCCCCTCATCATCCCAGCCTAAGGATCCCCCACCCGAGGCCCTTTCATCCACCATCACCATTCCTAGATCACGCTTTGCTGAGCTCATCTCCTACTGGCCCCTTCTCTTTGCTCAGCTGACAGGTGCCTTCTCTGACCACTCATCTTACCTAACAAAGGGCCCCCCTCGGTGTCTTCTGTCACACCAGCTGCTTGTTTTCCTTGACTCTGGGGACACGCGGTGCAGTACTGATGAGTGCTCATGACTGACTGGTGCGACCCACTCAGCCTCTCTTGCCTGGGGTTCCCTGTGCCCAGGGTGGCAGCAAAGGCTGGTCTCAATGGCAGTCCAGGAAGGCCCTAGCAGCGGGCCATGGAGAGCCCATTTGGAGGTGCTTAGAATGCCAAGAATGGTGAGAGGGAGCCCACCGAGCCAGCCCTGCAGGTGGCCGGCCTCTTGGCTGTGGGATCAGAGTGGACACCCAGCCTTCTCATCCAGCCCCCACGGCAAGCATACTTTCCCGGGGGGCCTGTCCCCATGAGCAGTGTAACTAACCAACTTAGGCTGATGGCCAAGGCCAAAGGGGCCCATGGGCCACGCCAGGACCATAGGGGAGAGCGAGCAAAGAGAAAAACGGGGCAAGAGTGGATCTTCAAAACACCTACCATTCTGCACCCTGAACTCTGTTCCTCCCGGGATGGAAAGCAGGACACAAGGGCCCAGCACCGATTTCCAGCCACCTGTTCACAGGGAGAAGTGCCTCTGAGCAGGGCATGCCCCATGTGTGCAGCAGTGTGTGGGCATCCTCCTGCAGGTCGGCAATGGCAGAAGGAAGTGCGGATGTTGGAAGGAGGAAGGGATAGGACCTCAATGTGTATCAGTAAGGGAATAAATGAATACATCTTGGTGCATCACCAAATTGTTTCACTTTGGCTATCGAACAACAGAATAAATGCAGCTTTAAAAAATAGCGAGATAGATTGTATTTCTGACTTGAGAAATGTCCATGGTGAGAAAAGCAAGTTGCAGAACAATGCGTTCCCAATTATCCCACTTTTGTAAAATAAAATCTACGTATCTGTACATGAGTTTGGCTAAGCACAGGTTTAAAACAGTCTGGAAGTTTACACCACACCAATAGTTACCAGCCATCAACTTTGCAAGGGGAGATGGGGACAGCAGCCAGGAAGAGGGGTGAGGAAGAAAGATAATATGGTATTACTTTAGACACTCTGAGTTTTGTTACAAAAACCACATAACATTTTCTAGTAAAATAACCAATAAAGGTTTACAAAAATCCAAAAGTTGCCCAAATGCCCCTAAAGGAGAGTGCCTGCTTGAGATCCGGGCCCTTTCACAAATGGGCAATACCCTGAAATACTGGCAGAGACACACCTCAAAAAGCAAGAAAAAAATGCCCACTTGCATTTTGTAATTGACATATACTTTTTTTTTTCTCTGCCTAATTAGAAGAGCCCGGGGCCTCTCCGGTCATTTTAGTCCCCATGATAAGACAGCTCCTAGCAAGCTAACAAAAAGAGATTTCTTCTCGCACAATTTGTCCAAGCTACAGCCTATGCCAAATCAAAAATATGTCTCTTTATGAGAAAGGACAGATTTTAGGAGGAGGGTAAGGAAAGAGGAAAAAAGAAATCAGAACATGTCAAAAGAGATATCTTCTGCAATTCCACTGACCCGATTGTTAGGCTCATTTTAACAGTTTAACTATGTATCTATTTCTCTCCTCAGAATGTAATAATAAAAACTTTGGAAATATGAAGTCAGTGCCTTCCACTGGCTCAAGTCTGTCCTCAGCTCATCGTCCTAGTGACAGACCAGGCAGGCCTCCCTGGCTGGTCTCCAGAGCTGTCTGCACAACCCTCTACTGCCCAGCTGGTCGGCCAAGGAATCTGCTGAGCACTGACTCAGGCCAAGAAATAACTGAGGGACGAGACAGACACCCTTTGCCCACAAAAAGCATACATCCTAGTCGGAAAGAAAACACCTTCCCGACCCCCAGAGGGCATACAATGATTCCAAAGTCCACCTGTGGCCAGCTGTTCTCTGTGGTTCACACAAGCCCTTCCAGGCACTTTGAGCTGTCAACCTCTTTGGGAAGGAGAGTGGACCTATTATTACCCCCATTTTCCACATGAGGAAACTGGGAGTCAGAGAATAGGACGTATAATAAAAAGACAAAAGGTAGAGGACATATCAATGGTAAATGCCTCAAGAAAACCCAGCAGTCTGTAGTTCTTTGGGACAAATCCCTCCATGTGTAACTCTGAGCCAAGTTGAAACCATCAAGGTTAGGTAACAGTAACATAGGAAACTTTTAGGGGGCTGGGAGAGATAGCCCTACTTTTTTAGACAATCTACCTCCAGATGGGACAGTTTTGAAGAATAGAAATCTAAATTCTGAGAAAAGTTAGTATTACTGAGAAAAAAATTAACATCACACTCTAAAAACTTTTGCTCCCACAGAAAACTGGACGGTGCCAGTGAAATTCAGAAGATGGACTTTAACTTGAGCATGACCTTGGCTTCCTCATGCATTAATCAGGCAAATGGAATAAATCTATTCCTGCAGGGGCAGAATTACACAGTTCTCTGTGATCCAATGTCAAACAGGTTATCCCTTGATTAAGGTCTTAGCATGGATGGGAGTTTTATTGAAATGATTTCCATTATCTGCACAGCAGTTCATCACAAGTATATTTGGCCCAATGTATTTCCAATATAATTTGATCACCCATCAAAATTGCAAGTATTTAACTAGTTTTAATCAAAAAATTAAATGCATCTGCCTTGCTTCCTCTCCTGGGATGTTCCCTCCCAGGAATCTCCCCATCAGCAGGCTCAGATGAGGATTCTCTCTTTTCCCCACGGATCCCCACCCTAATTTTTGACCATCAAGTGGAAAGGAAACCTTACAATCGATGATGATGTAAACAAGAATAAGCCCTGTCTGCTTAATGGAGAGATGGAGAAGCTTTCATGTGTATTAACTAGCAGGGGGGCTTACTCTGCAATAGTTCAATGGAGGTTCCACCACTTCCCCCAGTGCCACTGGCTGTACCTCATTGCTTTGGTCAAAGACAGCATAAGCACATGCTTCTCTTCCTTAGCAGCAGGATGGGCAGCCACCAGCCAGAGAAGCAGGGCCTCGGTCAGTGAACCACCTGAGGGTGCTCTGCCCACCTGCCCTCTCTTCTGAGACCTGGAAGGACACGAATGGCTGGGGACCCCAGGTGGAGGGGAGCCTGAAAGCAGACAGGGCAGTTTTGGCTTGGCTGACACCGTTAGCTCTTTCCACAGCCAGACTATGCCGCTGTGTGGCCAGGAGCGGGTAGCTGGGAGTGGGAGATTGGAGGAGATGATTTCAGCTCTAAACATAGTAACGGTGGCCCACTCCTGTTTGGGGGAGCAGGGGGGGGGGGAAACAGGGGAGGGGATTATCTGTGAATCCCCATTGCACTCTCTGTATGACTTTGCTGACAACTGGGAATCCAGATAATCTCAAAGTCGGGGTGGGACTCACAGAATAACGTGCAATCACTTCATACTATATATGGGCAGGAGCTAAGGTCAGACAAAGTTGGAAGGGGCTTAGTTAAGACAGCTGGTCAACCTGCATCCTGGGAGCAGGTCAAAGAGCCCTCTGCTCCAAAGCCCCGCTTCCTGAGACCCCCTGGACTGGGACTCTCTGCCATATGACAAAGCCCACGTGCTTAGTGGACACGTCAAGTTTTCCTGAAGAGGGATTGGGCCACGGTGCCACTATGATCCCTCAGGGTTCGAAAACTGAAGAGCTAACAAAGCCACAGAGGATAAGAGTGGGTCCCTGGTGGTGGCCTTTGGTGTGTTTTTAGCTTCCTATGAAAGAGAGCGGAGCAGGTAGAGCCAGGCTTTCCTGCCTCTGGCCCTTTCTGCAAAGCCTGGGAGTGGGACCGATGTTCTCTTAGGGTTCCCCTGCTCTGCTGTTGCTGATCTCTGAGGCTGCCCCTGCAGAATACAGCCATTCCTGGGACCTCCCTTTCCGAGACTTGGTGGCCAGCAGAAGCCCAATTCCCTGAGCTGTGCCTTATCCTTGAACACTCTGCTGAGTACAATGGTGCACCCCACCCCCCGGGCAAGGGTGAGGGGGGAACTCAGTGCTCCCCTTACCAACCTCCTCCTCCTCCTCCTACAAACTGGCTGCAGCATGAATTCCTCCTTCTTCCTACAAAGGCCCCACTTTCAGCATCAGGAAAAGTCATCACCTCTCTTTATTGCTCCCGACAATGGTGGGATTTGACAGGCTGAGCTTTGGGCTTTATTTGTTCATTTTTATTCCTTTTAGCCCTTTATTTTATTTTTCTTATTTATTTGTCTCCCCCAGCTTGCGTCAAAGCTTTCCCTATCAACTCCCACCTGGTTCAGAGTACAGAACTGCACCAGCGATGGGCTGGATCTCCCCTTTAGGGCCTGGGAGTGTTTCAATGGGGGGAGAGGGCAAGGACCTAGTTCAATGTGAAAAAGCCAAATACATATGTTCATGCCAGCATTATAGGTCAAAGTTAAATATTTGAAAATAACTTCAGTGCTCAAACAATGAGGGAATGTATATCAAAGAGAGCTCTGGTGAGCTATCGTAACAGTGATTATGGAAAGCACATGACCATAACGGGAAGTGATTTGAATATTAATTAAGAAGGGAAACAGAGAATTGAATTGTATGCCCACTATGATAACAACTACATATTTCAAATTTTTGGGAGGAAATGCAGAAATATATTTTAAAGCTTTTAAGGTAGGGAGGTGGTAAATTGTGTTTTTTTTTTTTAAAAAAAAAAAAAAACTCCTTTAGTAGCATATTACTTTTACAATAAATAACATTGAAAGAGAAAATAAGGAATCTGGCAAAAAAAGGGGGTGTCTTTATTGGGGTTTCCTAAGTCCTGTCTCTGCCCCAGCTCATCCCATGATCTCCAGCATACCTCCCAAGTCTCAATTTCCACAACTATTCTCTAAGTAATTTGTATATAATTGCCAGTGTATCTTCCAGATCCCATTTCCTACAGTTTTGTCCTCTACAAACAGTAATTACTGACTTAAATAGACTATGACTTCAACCATCGATATTTACCAAACCAAGGGAGTAGGAAATCTGGCCAGGACACCATCTGTGTATCCAGTGCTCCCAAGAGCTCAGAGCAATTTGCCACGTACGATTTCAGCCCTGTTGGACTTCTCTGAGCACACACAGACCCAAGACTGGATCCCTTAGTACTTTCAGGAATTCAGATATGATTTATACTGAATTTAAAAAGAAAAACTTGCCTATCTCTAAGCATTGCATTATTCACCACAAAGCATATCTTACCTTGGGGGGAGGAGAGAAAATATACATTCATAAAGTTCTTCATATGTTACACAGCACCTCCCGCTAATGAAACATTTAGCGCATTTTACTGATGAGATAAAGGTGTAAATTTAGAGTTACACCCACGAGACTGGCCTATTTAGGATTCAGTCCAAATGTGTTTGAAATAAGGTAGCAGACTTCACCGGTTTTCAGAGTTCATGTGTGGGATCTATTTTTTCCTTTTTACAAAGAGGCACTTGCCAGTAATAGCTTAGCTATTCCCCCAAACTCAGAGAAGGGACTGTCACCAGCTTCGGGGCAAGGGGGTTCCTCACACACTAGATGGAAGAGACCTCTAATGTCCTGTCTTCCTCACAAGTTTGCAGCCCGTCAGCTCCTAAGGAAACACTGGCTTACACCTATGAAATGGAGTGTCTGCTGAATAATGGAATCTAAGCAACGTTCATCTATCCATGAGGCAAATCCCAATCTCCTTTGCCTCAAAAACAAGCCTGTGCAATCTAGTGCCCCCAGCATCCCAGCTGCACTTTAAACTGCTCCTCACTCTCAGCTCTCCCACTGGCTGGAATGGCCTTACCCCGGCCCTCCTCAGTCCCTGTGGTCACTGCCTTCTCTGTCTTCCAGGCTCTCCTTGCAGGCTTTCCTGATACCCAGCACTGCCGTCCTTCCCGTCATCCCAGGGCAGTGTGCACAAAGCTCCATTAGCATCAGTACCTACACCTCACCTATGACCTTTACAGAAGTACCTCCCAGGGCACCATCTCTATATCCTGGGCAAAGCTCCCTTTCTGATTCAACAAGTATTTGTGACATACCAGTTCTGTGCTCCAGGTGCTGTATGGTACCATTCCTGCTCTCAAGGAGCCCATAGCCCCTCGCAGGAGACAGCCCAAGTAGAGTGCTAAGCGCATGCTTGTTAATGTGAAAGAGGTGTGTGTGTGAGTGTGTTATGACTGCATCATTCTTCATACCAATCTCATGAGAAGAGCCAATTTTTCTCATTTTATAGATATGACCACCAAAATATCCAAAGGGGTTAATGGTGTTGGCCAGGGTGGAAGAGTGGAGTGTGGATGATGACGGAACAATGGGGGATGCCAGGGTGGACAGTCACCAGGGATGGTGCCCAGGAAAGACCACCCCAGAGGTCAGGCTGCTAGGAACCTCGCTTTTCTGGCCCAGCCTTAGTCAGCCACTGGACAGACCACCCACAAACCTCTACTCAAAGACTCAAGACTATTCCGCAGGCTGCCAGTGTGCACCTGGGAGGTGCATAACCTCTATATTGTCAACTTTCCTCCACCTCCTTCAGACCTCAGCTCAAACTTCCTGTCCCAGGGGAAGCCTTTCTGGGAGCTCTGTGGCCTTGGCCATTTACACCAGCTCCTACCTCTTAGTTATCTACTCAGTTTGTCCTGGTTTAGTTGTTCTGTCAAAGACCTTTTTGGTTGCTCATTAAAGTCTGAGCAGCACCAGCAGAAGGAATTAAGGAACTAAGGAACTAAGTCTCCTCTTTGGTTGCTGACTAAAGTCTGAGCAGCACCAACAGAAGGAACTAAGTCCCCCTAGCGAACACTGCTCACACCACCACTGGCTGTCCCTCAGTTGAAGAATTAGGAGCGGAAGCCAAATGTGTTTTAACAAAACAAGCAGAATGCATGTCCCTGACCCAGATTCTTGCTAATATGCTGACTAGGTGGTTTATGAATGGTTGCTTCAATATAAATAAGTTATTTGAGACAGAAAATCACACTACAGGTAAACACAGAAGTTGAACTTGGCTGACCCCAGAAATTTCCGGAAACCTAAGCACTAATAAGCCAGGGCCCAAATCCCAGACTGCAGATACACCTGGCACACAGTAGGTACTCAAGCTGCGCTAGTTGTTACTGTTGTTACCCAAAAATTATAGCCTGCAGCAGAGGCAGGCATGAAATGTGGAGGCAGCCATCAGATCTCTAGTCATTTCACTGCAAAGGAGCCAAATGAGACGAAGGCATTGTATCCTGCCCAGCCCGCATTAGGCAAACCTAGCCTGACACATCTAAAATGCAAGAAAGAGTAAAAAGCTCTCTTTCTTACATTTTCAACATTCAGTCGAGTTGCACACACTAGAAAGTACTACAGTGAGGTTAAGTGACTTACCTCAGCTACAAAGTGAGTCCCCAGCGGAGCAGAAGCACCAGCCAGGTCTCCGGTGCCCCACTCTGATAGTATCTCTTTTCTAGGTCCTGCTGCCTCCTCGTGAAAGGGGAGACTTCAAATAAAAAAAAAATCAGTGCAGTAGTTTGGGCTGCTGCTAACAGAGGCAGTGGTGCGGCTGCCACCTGCATCCTCTGAAAAGATTTAACGCCAGAAATACCTGAAACAGAACAGAGGCCTCGGAGGTCACTTGGCCAGTCCTGTCCTGCAGGGATCAGTCCTGCCCTTAGAGATCTCCAGAGAATGGCTCCAAGGCGGAGACTGCCTCCCACAGATATCTGCCTTCAGGCTAGGGCTGGAAGTGTAACCAGCGAAACCCATTAACTCTAACCCTACCCCCAACACATACTCATTCTCAGTCTTGCCCTTACCGCACTCTGTTTCAGAGTTTGAAATCCTATACATTCTACAAGTCTTTCTCTATAGCATGCCTCTTTTTTCTCCTACCAAATCCTGTAACACCACAGTGAGGGGCTGCAATGTTTAAATGGAGCTAAGTCCACTCTTTGACGAAGCATTCAGCAATTGTCTCAGAGAAAAACATTTTGACTGCCTTTATTAGTTAACCACCCCCTTCCATTTCGTCCCTCTTTCTGTGCGAACAGAACTCTGATCTTGATAAATTTCCTCCCCTCAGGGAAAATGACTGATCTCAAGTTCAAGGTAAATTCTAATGCGCCTACATTATCTCAGCAACACCATTCCTCCTGTCAGGGATTAACTTTAGACAAAGCAATGTGCTGGATTCTGGCCAGTGAGACATGGCGGAAGTCCATGTCTTATAGAAAGGTTTCTTCCTTCTTAAAGAGAGTTACATGTAAAGAGACCTCCTCTTCTTCTGGATACCGTCATATCTAAAAATTATACTGGGAAACATAAAGTCCATTTTGCAGTCACAGAGTGAACCAGCCTGCTGTTCTGAAGAGGACAGAGCAAAAAGATGCCATATTTCAGCTACTCAATTAATCAACCCTAGAATCACATTACCTGTGACTTCTTGTTAAATGAAATGATACATTTTCCTTATTACATAGGCTACTTTAAAGTTCATTTGCTGTTTCTGTAGCCAAAAGCACCCTAATTAGCAATCTATCTTCTCAATATAATTTTAGCATTTAATTGACAAGACAGAATAAAACCAACACCAAATTACACTAGGACCAACATATTACACATAGTGTAAATGTGTAGCATTTCAGAAATCCTTCTTGCATGACCAGAATGTAAACTGAACTCTCTCAACTTCTAAAACATAAACCCATGGTGTTAGACCAGAATAAATGGCCCCATGGTATATGGGAAGACAACTTCTCAGAGGTCAGCCACTAAGTCCCTGCATTGCCCTGACAAGGATGCTGAGGTCCCACAGTCTATCGTCCTTTCCCCTCTGCAGTGGCACACAGGATCCTTTCACAAGAAGCATCACACTTAGATGGAACATAAGACACAATGACAAAGACACCAGTGCAAAGTTGTTCCCTTGCACTAGAGTGGTACAAAAGCCACTTAATTACTTTATTTTAAAATATTGCCAGATGCAGATATTGGCTGTAATGTTTACACCTACATACTTTTCATCTTCAACACTTGAGTATGCATTTTATATAAGGCAATAGCTTTTAAAAATCAGATTCATATATATTTTTCTTTTGCTTTGAAATTAGAGTGGTGCCTTCATAAAAAGAGGTCTTGCATGTCAACCTCGTCAGGAAAATAGGATCCATCCATAAATCTGAAAGCTTTACATAGTATCTCTTCAAGGCCTGCTATCACACTTTCCAAGTTTAGACAGAATTTGGGGGATGGGGTGGGGGTGGCGTGGCAGTGAGAAGGATCAGAGCTATAGCCTTCCATGCTTGGAGCTAGAACAGTATGCTCAGCCATCTCCCAATCTCCATCCCCAATGATATCAAATACCTCCACCAATACTGTCACTGCAACACCCACCATCACCATGACAGCGCATCCAATAGCCAAGGGAAGATACAATAACAATTGCTACCATTTACTGACCTCTTCTATGCCCCCAGCTTTGGCTAGACAATTTCACACATCATTTCCATTAATGGTCCTGACTCTGTGAGACAGGTAAGCATCCCACTTTTATGATGAGGAAACTGAGACTCAGAGAAGTTAACTTGCCTGAAAGTACACAGATAGTCAATAGCAGAGCTGGGATTCAAAGCCAGTCTTGTCTTTCTTGAAAGGCTATGCTTTTTCCAAGACAGAACTTTTTCCGGTTGGCATGGGAACAGTGCTAGATGCCTTACCTATGCCATCCTATTGAGTGCTTATAATGTCCCTAAAAGGGAAGTACCATCAGGCCACTTTACAGAAGAGGTTAGTGATTTACACAGTTACCTAGCCACGGTGTGGAGGAGGCAGACTGGGTCCCATCTTTTTCACCCTGAGGCCTGCATTGCTCTTAACTGAAGTGAGAAGACTGAGGCTGGCATATGAGAGGAAACAATCCAACTATCATCTACTCATACAGAATAAGGACAAATTTATTTTCAAATCCTAGTTCCCTGAGAATAAAGCACTGGAAACACAGACTGCATCTCTGTCCGTTTTTGAACAACACACATGGGACTGATATTAAGTAGGAACCAATTTTCCTCTGCTTTGGTAAACTAGTGCTCCAGCGCTCCTCCTTGCCACCACTCCCCTCCCCCGGAACTAATCACAGTCCAGCAACTAAAGGATTCTCCTGGCCCAGCCGGGGTGCCCCACGCTAAGGGAGCACCCATTGAGATTCAGGGGGCTGTGCCTCTTAAAGTCTTTCAGTGGTTTGGATATGACTTCTGCCTATGAGATCCTCCCATGCAGTCAACTGCAGCTATTAATTATCTAGCAACCAGTTCTCACTCTTCCACTTAAGCTGGCTGTAAATCCATTACTGCCTTTCAGCTTTTAAGCCCCAGTTGTGTTTACAACAGTGGCCTTTAAAAAAATATCACAAGCCCAGCCCTAGCATATGAAAAGTTTGGCTCAGAGGGTAGAGCGTCAGCCTGTGAACTGAAGGGTCCCGGGTTCAATTCCAGCCAACAGCACATGCCCGGGTTGCGGGCTTGATCCCCAGTGTGGGGCATGCAGGAGGATTCTCTCTCATCACTGATGTTTCTATCACTCCCTCTCCCTTCCTCTCTAAAATCAATAGATATTTTAAAAATCACACACAAAAAAACTGCACCTATTATTTATGTTCATATTCCTTAGAGACCAGGGAAATGGGCTCTTTCTAGACTCCAAGTTACCACCCCTGCTGCACCTGAAGACCACTCTGTTGGGTCAAACTGGTGAATCAAATCCCTGGGAGGCTCAGAGCAGAGAGGGATGTGTGGTCAGAAGGCATGGGAGCAAGGTAGGCAGGGAGGGGAAACCAAGGTAGAAGGTGGGGCAGACCTGTGAGCAGGGAGCCAGGCCCATGAAAGGGCCCAGCCAAGGGGAAGGGTGCCACCGCAGAGTGTGGGTCTCCAGGGTTCTGTCACACCACACACAACCTAAAGACAGAAAGAGAAAACATGCTTCTGAGTGCTCTGGAGGTCCCATCAACACCTAAATTCCAACAGTGCTGACCACGCTTTGACATCACTCACGGAGGGAGGAGCCTGCGGTACAAGTGAGCGGCCACGGTCCTGGAGGAACTCGATCATCCCCTGCAATACCTCCCAACGCCAGCCCCCGCCTCCTCTTGGCAGAGGGTCGCTGGACCCTATTAGGCAGGCCCAGGTTGCCACTGGTTCCGTTACTAACTCGCATTTACCTCCTCAGCCAAAAGCAGACATGCCAAAGCTCAAAGCAAAGAACGGGGAAGAGTAAAGCAATGTATTTTTTCTTCGTTTTCAGACCGTGTCATATTCAATATGGTGACTTCGGGACTTCCTCAAAGTTTGTTACTCAAAGACATCCTGTTGGGTGTTCTGGGCAGTCCAGCAGCCATGACTCCATCTGCTGGGTTCCCAGGCCCCAGTGTGAGCCGTCTTGGTAGCAGGTGGTGTCGGCTGCCCACCTGGAACCCTCCACTGCTAGGAACAGAAGTGGTGGGGGAGCACATGACTCTGTCTCAGCCAATCCCGACCCTCCTCTGCTAAAACATAAGTGGTGATGGGGGGGGGGGGGGTTGGAGGCACGTGCCTCTGTCTCAGCCAATCCCAACTCTCCTCTGCTGGAAACAAAAAAATTGGTGGAAGGAGCACATGACTCTGTCTTAGCCAATCCTGAACTTCCTCTGCTAGGAACAGAAGTGGTGGGGAGCACGTGACACTGTCTCAGCCAATCTCAACCCTCCTCCGCTAGAAACAAAAGTGGTGGGGGAGCACATGACTATCTCAGCCAATCCTGACCTTCCTCTGCTAGGAACAGAAGTGGGGGTGGGGGGCACGTGACACTGTCTCGGCCAATCAGACACACTGATTGGGCAGCGGGATGCCTGGAGGTTCCAGGGTCACAGCCGCAACACTGACCAGCTGGAGGGACTGTGTCAGGGCCTCTGCAGCTCCCCCCTAGTCATTTGGTCTCCTGTCCAATCTTATGTAAGGGCCCAAATTCTCCCTACACCTTCATGCTCATTCTTCCGCGCCCACCCCACCCACCCCTCAATAACCAGCCAGACTTGCATTCTGTTCTTTGCCGCTCCAGAGACCAAATACAATTGCAATCATCTTAAAGGACTGTGACCAACATTCTTGACGCCAGAACTCCAATAATGCCATGATTCAAAGAAGCTGCCATAGACTCATTGTCCCAAAAGACTGGGATCTGCCAGCAGATCCTGAACCTTCCGAGGAGGATTGGGGTCTCCCTGGAATGCTCTGTCGGCCCCACTGCTGGGGAGAGCCCAACCCGCCCATTATGCTCAACCCTCCCATTAGAGACGCTTGGGAGTCTCTAACCCCACATGTAAAGGTCATCCGCAGTGAGAAATGGCGAGTTCCCCCAGAGTTCCCCCATCGTCAGAAATATTCCAGCAGAGGCCGAAGGCAGAGAAGGGAAGTTTGTCCTGGAAAGAGTGAAGTTAACATAAAGATTCCTTCCAACCCGAAGTTTTCAAATAGCCCACCTGGATAAGGAGTAACCATGGCAACAAACAAGCAACCTGTGACTGGTTGTTGGAAACATAAAAAAATTGCCAGTCAGACTGAAAACTTTTCCAGCAGTGCACTGGAAAGAAAGAGGTGTGAGGAAGATATAACTAGCTTTAAGAATTCAGACACCTGTTTTGAAAAAGCGCAAAGAAAATTCCATTCAGTGTCAGGTCAGAAAGATTTCAGGCTCACGCCTGGTAAAACTGTGATATCAGAAGACATCTCCAAATCACACCTGAGTATCAGCTTACATGCAATAGAGATGTTAAGTATCCACTTGAGCCAAAAAAGAAGGGGTGGATTTTACAGAAACCCAGGCTGACATAAAATGATAATTCTGACCCAGATCCCTTTGCAAAAGAATGAATCTCTCAAAACCAGTCTTACACAGCCAAGCATAAAACAAGCCGTTTCATGAAGGGCGATTTCAGATCATGATGCCAGCATCATTTATTTGACCTACCCCTCACACCGCCCTGTCATGTTACTAGTATTTTGCAGCGCTGTCTTCCTTCTCTAAATAAATGCAAAGGCCCTAGAGAAGTGAGCTCATGCCTGGTGCTCTAGAATCTGGAATCTCAGTAAATGTGAAGGCAGGGGACAAAGATGGAAGGGAGTGCACGGTACTCTTATGAAAATCAATGAGCTCAAGACACTAAATAGTTAGATTCTAGTGCTAATGATTAAACCATAATCTTAACATTGATTTCAATATTTGGACACACAATCTGAAACTCATTTATTTCTTCCACCAATATTGAAGGAGCGTTCATAAGTGCAATTAAAAATGAATAAGATAGTACCTGCCCTTCAGTGCCTAATCTAGAAAGATAAAATTAATTTTCGTAAGATGAATACCACATTAAAGGGATTAAGTCATTTGGGAGATTTCAGTGAAAGTTGTGATTACTTGTGGCAGAGCAAATCAGGATGGGCTGTATATGCCTTGCACATAGAAGATGCTCAATAAATGGATAGATGGATGTATAGACGGACAGAGGGGTAGAAGGGGGCTGGGTTTGTATAACCAGAGAAAGGGGATAAGGAAATTACAGTCAAGAAAACCAGACAAGCCAAGACAAAGGGGCAGGAATGCACCAAGCATGATCTGGGACACCAGGGCTGGAACATCAGGTCCATTGAGGGGAAGCACTACAGCGTAAGGCTATAAAGAGAGGCTGGAGCTAGGGAGCGGAGGGCCATGAGAGCCTCAACAGGGAAGTTGGACCTTGTTTGATCTGGAATGCCAGATGGAGGGAATGGAACTCGACTAGTCAGGTAAAAAAGTAAATCTTATAAGCCTTCTGAATGGAGCAGAAGGAATATTTACTATGCACTCACTAAAAACCAGGTTGGGGTTGTGTGTGTTTTTTAAATGAAATATTTCAAGCACACAAGTAAAGAAAATAATACAAGGAACACTTATATACCTGCCTAGCTTTGTCAAAATTTAAAATTTTGCATTTAATAGCTTCATTTTCTGAGAAATAAATTGCTTATAACTGAAACCCTCTCTGTATTAGTCTCCATTCCATTCCCCTTCCTCAGGTAACCACTATACTCAATTTGTTGTTAATAATTTTCCTGCAAACTTTAATATATATTTATTCAAAAAAACTAGTTAGATATTTATGCCAACATGTAATACGTAAATAAAATTGTTAGGCATGTTTTAAAATTTTATGTAAATGGTTTCATACTGTATTCTGCAGTTTGCTTTTTTCACTCAACATTGTTTAGATTTATCTATGATGTTATGTAGTTCTAATTTATTCACTTTAACTGCTGTATAGGATTTCATTGAGTAGCCAGTTTCCTTTTGATGGATGTTTTTGTAATTTTCAATGTTCTTGTCACTAAAAACAATGCTGCAAAGGATATTCCTGGCATTGTGGAATTGCTAGGTGGTAGGTATACACATCCTCAACTTTGTTTGATATTGCTAACCTGCTCTCTAAAGAGGGTGGACCAGTGTACACATGGACCAGTAATATGAGTTATTATTGCCTGGCATGCTTGCCCACATTTGTGCTATATGATAGATATAAAATAGTATTTCATTGTTTTAATTTGCATTTCCTGGATTGCTATTGAGGTTGAACCTCCTTCTATATATGTATTGGTCTTTTTTATTTCCTCCTTAGAAACTGCCTGTTCATAATTTTGCCCATTTTTAAAAATTGTCTTTTCCCCCATTATTGGTTTGAAGGAGGTTTTTTATAAAGTCTTACTACTCATCATTTGTTAGTTACATGCCCTACCAATACCTGCACATAATCTGTAGCTTACCTTTTACTATTATTTTGGGAGTGTATATTTTTATTCCTGACTATAACTCATGAAATATATATCATCAGTTCAATTTTTTATAATGTATTTTTATTAATTTCAGAGAGGAAGGGAGAGGGAAGAGATTGAAACATCAATGATGAGAGAGAAACATTAATTGGCTGCCTCCTGCATGCTCCTTACTGGAGATCAAGCCCACAACCTGGGCATATGCCCTTGACCAGAATCGAACTCGAGACCCTTCAGACTGCAGGCTGACACTCTATGCACTGAACCAAACAGGCTAAGGCCATCAGTTCCATTTTATCAAAGCAAAACTGATCCTGTGTGACATGTTTAAGGTCCCTTAGCCAGAAGAGGGAAGATGTGCAACTTGAGCCCAGATCTTTGTGATCCTAAGACTCTTGCTTCCCCCAGCTATACTTCTACACCATCTAATCTGCCAGTTGACAAGTGATAATTCACAGTATCAACAGGTGGTGCTGGGACTAGAGAGAAGGGAAAGGAGGCAAAGGGTATTGGCAGGAAAAATCAACAGAAATTGATCAATAAATGACTGGATGACAGGGTCAAGGACAAGGATGAGGCTGTGTCCAGGTGAGGAAGACAGTAGTACCATTAAGGATATAGGGATACAGGAGGAAGGAGTTTGCAGTCGGCTTTAAATGGGCTGAACTGAAATGCTGGTGTGAAGTCGTGTTGGAAACGTAGTATAGGAAGCTTAGAACCCATCAGCAGAGAAATCCCTGCAGCTGAGGGCCTGGGTGAACTAACACTGAGAAAGAACATGAAAAGAGAATGATGAAGTCCAGCTCTGGTGGCCCCAAATCTATCCACCCATGGGACTGTTAAATAACCCAAGAATTCATCTCGCACTAACTTTTCTTTCTTCCAGATCTGACATCCAGCACAATGTCAAACTCAGAGTAAGCATTCAATAAATATTTGCTGAATGAATAGTAACTATTATGTCCCCTTATATGGATCCACACTCTCTTAGGGAAGATCCTATGGTTCACAATTTTTGTCTCTTAGGAAAGTAATTGAGTGCAACATGCCCACTGGGTCAAAGGTATGACTCCATTCTGCAGTTAAGTGTACAAATATTAACAGTAAGTGAGATAAAGAAAAGGTATAATTTCCCTTAAATCACCTTAGGTCATGTTTTGCTGCCAAATGAATTTGTGCCAAACTTTAAAATTTTTTTCATGTTTGGAATGTGGAATTGCAGGTAAGGAATTGTGAGCCCAGAGCATTGGTTTAAACTTTGCTAACCATAGTGCAGTGAGCAATACATTTCCCACTGCAATTCATAGCACACAGAAACACACACCTAGAAATGTAAAACTGAAACACGTTTTATTAAATAATACACAGCCGTACTATGTGTGAGACACTGATACTTACGTTGTTCTATTGGTTTTATTTTCAGAATTCTGGTTGTAGACAATTAAATTGAGATTAAAGGCCACTACTTGGTGGAGACTTAAAGTTTGAAAAGTACTGCCCATGAACCCAGCACAGCACTTTGAACACAAGAGACATTGGCTAAGTATCCATTGAGCAAAATGAAGAGCAATAATTCTGCAAACACCACTACGGACTTTGTACATGGAATGCTTTGACCTTGAGACCATCTCTAAACTTGGGGTGGTTAGGTGGGGACCCTGGCTGGAAAGATCCGTATCCTCTGTAAGCTGTGATATGAGAAACACTGCTGGGGGACAGGAGGAGGGATATCATGGGTGGTAAAAGAGGCGGAGGAGAAACTGCTTAGTGCACAGTTTGCCAAGAGCTGTCCATGGTCCTGCCCTGCAAAGATCAGCAAGCAGACTGGAAAGAGGTCCAAAGACAAACTCTTCCTCCTTGATGGTGATCAAAAAGCTCATTCTGCTCTGCTGCTGGAGGAACCTGGGCCAGAAAAGAACTCAGGATTCCTTTTAACCTCTTTCAATTTTTCTGGCCCGGAATAATCAATAAATCAGTTTTCATTATGGCATGTCAGAGCTGAAAGAGGCCTGAAGACCACAGAATCCAGTCTGTCAGACCGTCATCTTACAGAAGGCAATGTGGAGTGCGATCACGGTGGCTGGCCCGAGGGCTCTCAGCACAGGGAGATTTGGCACGGCTGCTTGAATGCCACCCCATAACCCTGGTCAAGTCTGCGGCCATCTCAGCCTTCCCATCCACTGTTTATCTCAAGTCTCATAACCTCAGCCACAGCACAGAGATGGTTATGCAAGAAAACTTTCTCTGAAATGAGTTCGGTGCCTCTCCTGCCTTCAGTGCTCTGGTGTGGACTGGGCTTTGTCCTGCCAGCACTAGTCCCCTCTCACATACTCTTAGCCTCTTTGTTATAATAGAGATTTTTGGCAACATGACCTTTCTTCTTCTTGAAATTATCTAAGATGTATTCAAATCTGGTTTAAGCATTTTCTACAGGAAAATGATATAAAAATATTGTAATAACCACTTCAGGCCACACAGGTCTCTCCCTTTTAGGATTTCTTATAAATAATAAATGTATTATCTGTTACACAATATCCAGCACTTTCTACTCCAGTGTACTGAAACGATCTACCTTGTTTGAGGCATATATAACTTCTCTCTCAAACTGACCAGGGGACCTAAAACACGGAACAGGACCACTCCTTGGAACCCTATGCCTCTGGCTCCTCACCCCCAAACATCCCCTTTCAAATTAACCAGTGCAGTGAGCACACTGGGGATGGTGAGACCAACCCTGGTGGAGTAGCTTCCAGCTGCCAGACACTGGACTTAAATTACCACGTCTGCTCCTCCTCACAGCCCTGTGAGGTATCACCACCACCACCACCATTTCCAAGGCTCTGAGATGCTAAGTTCCTTGCCAACGCTAAGGCCTGTCCATGACTTCCCACCTCCTATGGACAGACTGGCTGCTCTTTAACATGCAGGGTGCTATGTAGGCAAATTTCCTTATAAGACTTTTTAATGAGAAAACTCCAGGCTAGAGAAATAGGAGTGTATTTTCAATGTTAGCTAATGAGCATAATTTAATTTTGCACAAAGATATAAAACTGACCATTTTGGTTTGACCTTCTTTTCCCCAAGTTGCAAATACTAACTTGTAAGGTTTACACCCCATTTCAAATGAGATACTATTGAATATCAAAGAATAATGGATCTTGGTTTTAAAAATACACAAATGTATTACATGTATAATTTGTAAATGCATGGTATCCTCTAATATGTCCTATGTACTCTATATGTTCTTCAAATATAATACATTTGTAAATATATTGTCTCTTCTAATTTTAAAAAATCCACTTGCAGTAGAGCAGTGACTCTGAAGGCCAGCATGCGAACCAGCCATGGAACTCAGAAGTAATCACATGCTCACCACTGGGAGCGACTGAGATGGGCACTTTCAGAGAGCCACTGTGGTTTTGCAGGGAGCTCCCCCAGCACACTGCGCTGAAACCCCTTCTTCACGAAAGTACTCCTTCATTGCTGTCAGACAGTGATAGGTCAGCTAAAACACACCCACTATGCTGATAAACTTTAATGTTCAAAGCAAGCAACAAATAAAATAAAATCATGTGCAACTTGAATATGCTCCTTTTATGTCTGTGGACTTGTTAATGGCTTTTTGTTTGTTTGCCTGTTTGTTTTTTAAGTTTCCATTTCAACAGCTCTGGGTTGTGGCCCAGGCATTGGTAATTTTTAAAAGCTCTAACAGTGGTGACAAGATTAGAATTTATCCTAAGGGAACAATCAGAGCAATGTACAGAGGTTTAGTATAAGGTTTGGTACAAAGAACTTATATGTATAACTCACAGACACAGACAACAGAGTGGTGATGGCCAGAGGGAAGGGGGGCAAGGCTTGGTGGAGGAAGGCAAAGGGCAGGGGGTTAAACGGGGACATCTGTCATAGTGTCAACAATAAAAATAAAGTAAAACAAATGCCTCTAACAAGTAATTTCGATGTACACATCTGGTTAAGACCAGGTCACATTCAATCAGTGGTTGTATTTTCCTCAAAATACTTGTTACTAATACCTGAGTCCAGTGTCTTCCAATTAAGCCTACAATTAAAACTATCTTTAATGATCCCTTTATTTCAGGACAGAGAAAACATTTGTAAATGTAAAAGCAGAAGGAAACACAAAACAAAAATATTGCTAACTTTGGCCCGGTGAAAGTGTAAAATTTTCTGAATGTCAAAAAATATGGACAAAGGTGAATATCTTCATATAGACAGCTCTTTCAGGGCTCATTAAACAACAACAGAACAAAGCAAACTTTAAGAGAAAGATGAGCCAAGGACCTAAGAGGCAAAAGAAAGGGATGTAAGAAACTCAGTCTCACTGGAGAGCAAATACATGCAAATGAAAACAAAGGGATATCATCTTAAACTGTCAAAGAGGCAGAGGTTAAAAACAATACCCAAAACAGCTAGAGTGCACTGCTAATTAAGGGCATACCTTGGACAACCATTCTGGAACATGCTTTGCTAATCTATATCAAAAGGCATCATTCATCCAACAAATACTTTAACTGCCTTTTTTGAGTTGCGAGCCCATTTCTCAGTATTTATCCGAAGGGAACAATCAGAGCGATGTACAGAGGTTTAGTACGAGGATTCTCCCTTGCAGCATAACATATTAAACCACAGGACACAAACTAACGGGTCATCAATAGGACGGCTGGCTAAACTCTAACATTCCATATGCTGGAATGCCAACTAAAACAAACAAACAAACAAAAACCCTCTTCAATAATATTTCAAAATTTGGGAAAATATTCATTCCAAGACTCTTAAGTGAAAGAGTAGGTTACAAACCTTTAATAGCAACAACAACTTAATAGGCATCATCATCTCAATTTGTTAAAATATGTTCATGAATGATGCTAACCAAAACGATAATTATTAATTACCACTGAGTGAGTGGTAGGAGTATGGTGATTTCTTTCTTTAGAGTTTCCTTTAATTCACAACATCTTTGCCATGAGCAGATATTACATTCACAAGACACCATTAGGACACTGAGAAACCAAGGTATTCATGCTTTTGAGCTTTAATAGATACCAAATGAATCAAATCTTTGTGCTATCATTGCACTACTTAGCAGCAAATGCCTGAGACAATTTAGAAAAGGAAGATGGACAACACCAATAATAATGCAGCCTTTTCATGAGGAAAAATAAAGGGCCATAGGAGGCTCACTTTGCCTCAAGGGCCAGCCAGGCTTCCTCTCACCTGCTGGGGCCCAGGACCCAGGCTCACAAATGCTGTGCTGGATTTCTATGCTTGTTTCTTTCTCTTTGTTTGACAGTGTTTAGCCATTTCTCAGCATACACCATATGAAAAATAAGCATAATCAAGACCTCACTGGAAGTTACCCAAAGAGCAAATTCAAATCTAGCTGGAATAAAGACATCGTGCTTCCGGCTGGCAAATTTTGAGTGAGATTTAGCCCACTTGCATATGATTTGCACATTTTTTGTACCATCTGACAGGAATGCCACCGAGCCCTGAAGTTCTTCTGGAAGATGGAGGCAGCCTATAGTCAAGTAAATCTGATTTTCCCAAAGACAGTTAGGTTAGTCATCAGGACACTCGCCATCTGCTCTGTCTTCCTGTTGCCTACAAATGGCAAGTCTAAGACCTCTCACATAACCTTTACCATTACACCACCTGGTACATTAGCTCTCACTCCTAAGACCTCAGGAGACATAATAATAGTATATGTGTGTATTTTCTCTATTGAGCTTCCAAAAATGTCATTTTAGTTTCAGCTCCCTACTTCACCATTCATGATGCAACAACCAAATTAGAACCACTCCAGGAGGAGTTAGAAAACATGGCTTCTAGCATAACCTCACACAATCTACCTCTTGAAAACTTTTATTATGTGTAAAAGAAGGTAACACCAGCAGCACTGTTCAACTTAGAGGGTAGTTATAGAGTTTCAATTTAAAAAAAGCATGTGGCCCTGGCTGGTGTAGCTCAGTTGGTTGGGCATCATCTCATGCACTGAAAAGTTGTCGGTTTGATTCCTAACTAGGGCACATGCCCAGGTTGCGGGCTTGATCCCCAGTAGGGGGCAGCCGATTGATGTTCCACTCTCACGTTAATGTTTTTCTCTCTCCCTCTCCCTTCCTTTCTCTGCAAAACTCATTAAAAATATAATTTTTAAATGCATGTGAAAGTTCTTGGAAAGCAAGAGCCTTACTATTGCCTGTAACATGTGGACCAGTGGTCCTGGCATCCCCTGGAGCCTGTTAGAAAAACAGGTTTCCAAGTCGCACTCCAGAAATACTGAATCTGAATTTGCCATTGAACTAGGTCCCAGATTATTCTCTCTCTCTCTCTCTCTCTCTCTCTCTCTCTCTCTCTCTCTCTCTCTCTCTCACACACACACACACACACACACACACACACACTTTGGGAAGGTCTGAGCACCAGCGTTATTTCTGAAAGCTGCATGTGAGCCAGGGGACCCAGTGGACAGGATGAATACGAGGTCCTATTTTTACCAGTCCTGGGTTTTTCCTGATGCTATTAATACCTTGTGTACTTTTCACCCTTAGAACATTAGGTGTCAGAAAGTACACTCCAGCACCGTATCTCATTTCACTGCTAGGGGACAGGAATCTGCCTCAACAGAGCTATGCAGGAAAGCTTTCTCCATGCAAATCCCAAGCTTCTTACAAGATTACATGGTTTTGGATGGTCCTACATCCCTTTCCAATGAAATATTCCTTACAGAAAAGTTCAAGATACCTCTTCTAGAGTATTTGAGGGATTGATTATTTATGTATTGCTTGCATACGTGCAAAAAAATCACTTAGAAATCTTGTTCCCTTAAATTGTATTCTATCTGCAATGTTGGAGGGATGAAGACTTTTCCTTCTTTTGAATCTTAAGGAGGAGGGGGATACAAATTCGCTGTGTTTCACTTTTTTTAAGTAGACTTTCATGCCTTGAACTTTTTGGAATATTCATCCATAGAAACACTTTAAATTATTAGCTTCAGACTTCAGTCCATAGAAATCTAACATAGAAAGTGGTCATCCCAAGATTTTGTTTCTTGATATGGTCCAGGAGAAAACAAGAATCCTGAGAGCTTCCTCCCTCTTCCCTGAGCCCTGGGGGAGTCTAAGCAAAGTCCTGAATAAACATGTTGTCATTCTCCCTTTCTGCCCTCCTTTGCCCCGAAGACCACATGCCACACCCACAGCCCACCACCTCCCCATGAATACCTGAGCTCCACGTTACAGCTCTCCTCCCCACCGAGCAGAGCACCCTCTCCTTCAGAGCTCTTGTCCTCCTGTGGGGACGGCAGGAGGGTGATCCTGTCCAACCAAATGCGCACGCTGAAAACTCTAAGCTCAGTGAGACTATCCAGTTGACTTTTGCAGCCCTGGCCTCTAGCACAATGCCTGGCACCATAACTGTTGCTCAATAAATCTAGTGAATGTACTAATCCACTAAATTGCTTTTTAAAGGCAGTGCTTGCTATTAGCACAAGTCACCCTCTAATTGGAAGAATGTTAGGCCTAACGGCCTTAAGTGAATGAACATTCTGGTAGAGGAGCTAGAAACAGGAATGGCACTGCTGGACATGAGATGGGGCTCTGAGGCCAGTTTCTCTAAGGTAGCTGTCACTTTTAAAAAATATATATTTTATTGATTTTTTTACAGAGAGGGATAGAGAGTTAGAAACATCGACCAGCTGCCTCCTGCACATCCCCCATTGGGGATGTGCCCGCAACCAAGGCACATGCCCCCGATGGGAATCGAACCTGGGACCTCCCAGTCCGCAGGCCGACGCTCTATCCACTGAGCCAAACCGGTCAGGGCGGTAGCTGTCACTTTTTATATGTCCTTGACTTCCTTCCAGACTCGTTAAACACTCCAAGTTTCTACACATCTCTGTATGTAAGAGCATTAAGGTATTCACTCATTCAAATATATCATTACTGAGTTTCTAACACATGTCAGGTATCATTTTAGGTTTTGAAGAAACAGCCAGGAACACAACATAGACCACCCCCTGAGCTTATATTGTAGGAGACAAGCCTTTGATGTCAGGTTGTGGTCATTGCTATGAGGAAATAAAAAAGAAAAAGAGAGAGTTTCTTATATAGGCTGGTCAGAGAAACCCTATTGAGGGGACCTTTGAGCAGAGAGCTAAATGAAGCAGGGAGCCATTGAGCACCTGGGGAGGATTCTAGGCAAAGGGATCAGCAGTGTGAAGACCCTAAGACAGAAAGGAAGGGGATGCACTAATGGGGCCAGCTGATGAGCAGAGAGGTGATTATAGCTACAATTTTTAAGTAGCACTCATTTTTTTTTTTTTTTAGAGGAGAGAACAGAATTTCTGACTTCAACTTAGGTCAAGCCTTTCACACAACAGGAAATGGAATATTTTTTTGGGGGGGAGAGGGTTATGAATCTTCACCTGAGAATATTTTCTCCATTGGTTTGCTAGTTGTTGCTGTTGTTGTTGTTTTTAAGAGAGAGCAGAAGGGAGCAGGATAGACAGAGAGACACATTGATTGGTTGCCTCCTGCAGACCAGGGTCAGGATCAAGCCTGCAACTGAGGTATGTGCCCTTCACTGGACTCGAACCTGGGACCCTTCAGTCCACAGGCCAATGTTCTATCCATCGAGCAAAACCAGCCATGACAGGATCCGGAATCTTTAACACTGAGTTGTACTCGCTGTGTTCAGTGCACAACGGTTTAACCAGGAACCACCTGATGAAGAAAAGTGGCTGGGGAGAATGGCATGGAGAAAAGACCGCCACCAAGTAATCCAATGAGACCACTTCCAGAAGGCACGCTCCCCTGAAAGGACTAAATATGTATAACCCTTGCAAAGGCTTCCTACATCAAGAAATAGATCAGAATTTTGCCATATGATTTTCAACTTCTCAGCAAAACATGTTGTGTCTGATCTGCCTAATTAAACTTGGAATCAAGGCAGTTTCACTGGAGGGAACCAGAAAGTCCCATTTTTAGTTCAGTTGTGATACATGCTAATCAATGTATGTTCCAAAAGCTTCTGTGGTGTTGGCCTCGGAGTCAGTGCTCTGAAAACTGGCAGCAAACATACTTCATGAGCAGCAGGTGCTCCGTGTGGCTGCAGCACCAAGGACAAGGGAGTCCCATTCCCTCACCTGCCGGATAGGGGAACGCCACTCCCTTAACCCGCCCTGAAATGTTATTAAGCAGATCCGAAGAGATAAGCCCCCCCCCCCCCCCACACACACACACACACGGCTCAGACATAAGGTCTTGCCGTACTACTTTCTAGTACTGGCATCAGTTATAGGCATCCCGATTTTTTTAATGTTCATAACTTATACCAAGGAGAAAATCGGATATGTGCAGACATTATACAGGAGAATACTTGTTGAGTCTGTAAGAGTGAAAAACTGCAAAGAACCTGAATGAAAACCGTAAACCAAACACTTAACTTCCAGCCACAGGAAGTTGCTTACATCTGCACAGAGCAACTGCTGCAAAGGATGCTGTCCACGTGGATAACGGACACTGCGTGCGGCTGAGAACAAAGAAGTCTGAACTGACGACAGTCAGAATGTCAACAGCAGTGAGATAGAGAAGTCTGATTCTTCTATGCCATCTGAAACTTTTACAACTCATATCCTTTGAGAATGAAAGTTACCTGCATTTTGGAAAAGCAGGTATTGAGAGACAGAAGAGAGGAAATTATCACCAACCACCTTCTCTGCCAGTCTTCATGTGCCAGAGATCATAAACTGAAAACCCACAAGAACCAACGACTTTCTGCCGTACTCAGTGGACACTCCCACTGCAGACAAGCTCAAAGGACAGCAGTGGTCCCCTCCTGTCTATGGATTCAAACCCCTACTCCTTAGCATGAAATGTGGGGTCCTCTGTGACCTTTCCCATCTTACTCACCCTGAAGTTTGACCTTGCGCACCCTTGCCTGCTTTAGCTCCTGGGGTCCCCTCAGCCTGGCCTGTCATCCTACAGGCCCTCATGACGTGTGCTCCACACTTTAGGGCCCCAGTGAAAAGCCCAGTCATCTTCTCTAATGGAACTCTGCACGCTTAGGGGGTCACAGTTTGCCATGCAGTCCAGTTTGTTAGGACATGCCTACCTCCACAAACAACATCATGGAAATGCCATCTGGGCTGGGCCCTAGGAAAAGCAAATCTAGGCAGGAGGAATGACAATAGCAAAAAAAAGAGGGAATGTGCACAGTCACATTTGGACACAGCCAGCACTTCTAGTACAGGTTAAAGAGTGAATGGAAAAGCAGTAAACAATTGTTGGCCATTCCCCAGCCTTTTGTCTTCTCTCCTCCTTAAGATAAACTTGTTGGTCAGCTCCAATTTATGTACGACCATTATCCTTCTCAAATCTCACTTTTCAGATGAAATCTACTCTAATCTCTCTTTGAAACCCGAGATCTTGCCTGGCCAGTGTGGCTCAGTGGTTGAGCATTGACCTTTGAACCAGGGCACAGTTTGATTCCCAGTCAGGGCATATGCCCGGGTTGTGGACTCAATCCCCAGATGGGTAGGAGGGGGATGGCCTGCAGGAGGCAGATGATCAATGGTCCTCTCTCATCATTGATGTTTCTATCTCTCCCTTCCTCTCTAAAATCAGTAAGAATATATATTAAAACACACACACACACACACACACACACACACACAAAACAAAACCTGAGACCTGCTCCTGTACCCTACACTGTGTCCTGAGCACATTCACCCGCTCTTTTCCATTTATTCTACAGTAAGATGATTGGCTTGAGTCTGTTCACCTCTGCCAGAATGCAAACTCTGCACTGTGTGTTGTTCCCCAAGAGCCCAGAACAGTGTCCGGAACACAGTAAGCACCCATCAATATGTTGCAGGGATGAATAATTTACTGAAATACCATGTCCAACTATATCATGCTTCCCAACTTTTCCTGTCAACTTTTGGAGAAAATTCTTTTGCTATAGACTCTCATACTGAAAAAAGAGTGGGAACAAATGGGAAGAATGATGACAATTTCCAATTGTCGAGAAATGTAGTCTTTTCATTCATTCAGCAGAGTCTAAGGATATGATTATGCCCACTCATAATTTGGTGCTCACCTAGGTACCAGTGTAATCATGTAGTAACATTCCATTCTTGCAAATGCAAGTTCCCATCAACAAGAGGAAGACGAGGGTGAAAACAGAAATGGATGAGGCAAGAGTTCAAGAGCAGTGCTCAACCCTGACTCATTCAGTCATAAACAAAGACTGATAAGCCAACAAGACTTCATCCTCGTCATCCAGTACTTGTTGCACTTTATGGGTTTTTACCCCATCCCTGTACTACTTCCCTTCTATCACCTCTTTCTGATTCTTGTTCTAAATTTCAAAGGGCGATAATCAAATTCACCACCAAAGTGAGCCAGAAAGATCTGAGGGGCAGGACACTACACATGAAAAGGTAAAAGGGCTTTCATAATCTTTTGCTCCACCCAGACCAATCTATCCTTTTGTTTCGTCAGAATTTAGGACTTAATGGATTACACAGGGTGGGGCAAAAGTAGGTTTAGAGCTGTTTGTATGGAAAGTACAATAATTGGCAATTAATATGACAAGAAGAAAACTGTTTTACATATTCACAACTGTAAACCTACTTTTGCCCCATCCTGTATATAATACTGAGGTACAAGATGGAATTCTAGGTCAGCTGCTGATGGCAATTTTTTAGAGGAAATGAACCCAACTTCTTATCCTCATTTTAAACAAACAGATAAATGAAAAAATAAAACCTAGAGGAAGGGAGAAACTATAATTTGCTACATTGCTTCCTGAAGGATGTTATTAAAACAAACAGGAGTTGCTTATGCTGGTAGGTATGAAAAGCGACGCTCTGACACCTACCTGCCTTAGACTTCCTAAAATCATCAGGAAACTCAGCTGCTCAGACATTCAGTCCTGCCACTCAGCCCCTACACCAGCGAGCAGACCAGGAACTATGCTGCCTTCCTAACTCCTCATTTGGAAAGTGGGAAAACTACCCTACAATGATGTGACTGTGTTTTCTATAAGGTTCTACAAATGGGGCTTTTAATGTTGCATAACTCATTCCGTGATATGGTTTTCTTAGGTTGAAATGGGGCCTGAAGGGGCAACTCAAGAGCTTAAGAAAATCCTAATTCGTAAGGGAAAACTTCGGAGGTGCTATTTAACTGAAAATGTAACTTGGTTTGGTGCAAGAATGAGATATTGGAAGAGGGAAAACAAACTAAATTTCCCGCTTTCAACTGTGTCATCGAAGATCCATAGTATGTAATTTGGGCTTTCTCTTCAAAACAAAAAATTACAAATCTACCACAATTTTTGGTTATATTTTAGGAGAAATTACTTCAATCAATACATACTGATTTATTATCTTTTCTCTGCTGCAAAACTGAGAGTGTTCAAAATATCTTATCCAAAATTTTAATGCCTTTCAATACTGAGAAATTTAAAAGCCCTTGACTCTAGTTTTCTACCCGAGGGATAGGATGCACAGAATACAGCAAATGCAGTCTAAACTATCCCTCCAACCAATCTCATTTTATTTAGTAATTCCATTCTTGCTTTCAAGTCCCAGTGAATATAGGAAGCAGGTGTCTGCCTCACTAATCATAGCCCTGGGTTTAATAATTCAAAGTTGGGTCTCCAAGGAAAGTCTCTAAGGAAAATCCTTAATGTAGGATATGGCAAGCTTTCCCTAATGAGCAATTCAGTAAGCATTTTGCAATATCTCTGGAGATAAATGGAGGTACTTTGGAGAATTGTAAACCATGACTAGCAATCATTGACTTCCTCTGAACTTGCCTACAAGCATGAACTTAGGAAGGAAGAACCTTCACCTTAAAGACACCAAAGGAAGAAAGCTCAGTGTCTTTCTTGGAAGTTCACTCCTTGCCATGTTTTCTATATCACTTAGCACAGTGGCTAGCACAAAAGTGGACAAGATATAAAAATTGGTTATTTAGTTTACATTTTCCTGGGGGGAAAAAAATGCCGCTCCACTGGGAAGAAAAAGATGATCACCAAACAACCCCAATATATTATGGGTTCATCCTTAGTTTCTCCTTCTCCAGGATCCTTTTGTCCTGTTCTTTAAAGCTAATTAATAAAAAAGTCTAGTCACACAAGATCACGGCATAGTAAGGTAATCTTAAACTCGGTATTAGAGATAAGCAGAAATAAAAATAAAATCAGTTATAACCATTGCACTGTTTTTGGTCATCAATAGTGTAGAAGTTTTTGTAGACTGGCAACTATTTTGCAGGTAGAAAAATTACCTGCAAGTTAGTCTAAACAATTTCTTCAATGTTTGTATTATAGTGCATCTCTCATTATCTGGTTTCAGTTCATTTTCATACAAAAGTACTGGAACTCTTGAGATTACCAGACCACCATTGGTTGAAACAGGATAACACCAGCTGCCCCAACTCCCATCATACAGAAATGCTGAAGATAATTACCAAAGTTTTCCCAAACTGCTCTCTGGCACCCTAATCAGTCCTGTGAGGTATGGGTTGTGAGAGAAACAATTGGGACCTTAATCCTATATAATAAAAGCCTAATATGCTAAGTGCCCAGTCATCCATTCAACCAAAGTATAATATGCTAATGATATGCTAAGGCAACTCAACTGCTTGCCATGAAATGCACTGACCACCAGAAGGCAGTCAACCAGTCGACCAGTCGCTATGATATGCACTAACCACTAGGGGCTAGATGCTCCGACCAGTAGGTTAGCTTGCTGCTGGGGTCCGGTCAATGGGGGCTGAGTGAGATGGGCCAGACATGCCCTGGAGCCCTCCTGCAGTCCCTCCCCGGCTGGCCAACCTCCTGTGTCCCTCCCTGGCCCAGATCGTGCACCCTAGGGTCCCTCGGCCTGGCCTGCACCCTCTTGCAATCTGGGAGCCCCCGGGGGATGTCAGAGAGCTGGTTTCAGCCCCATCCCGCAGGCCACGCTGAGGGACCCCACTGGTGCACGAATTTGTGCACCGGGCCTCTAGTATGCTAATATTACATGGTTCCAAGAAAGAGCAGCCCCCAGCCTTAAAACCAATAAAATATTCTTAAGAGGTCTTTTAGAGAACTTGGGATGACAAGCCTTTTATTTTACCAAATAAGGACATATAGTAGAGAGGAGGACATAGAAGTTTAAAGAACAATCTTTAAACTGGAAAATAATTTAAAGTCCTTACACTGTCTTTTTCCTATTTTGCCTCAGTTCCACACACAGCCCTCTCTGGTGGTCATTCAGGAACTGTGGAGAGAAACTTCTAGTACCAAGCATCCTTGACCTTGGGTTCAGGCCCCAGCGCACAGCTTACATACACTAACCCACAACACTGCTGATCCCAGATGGGGGTCTTTCTTTTCCCTTCGAACTATATATCCCACCCCTACTCCATTCCTACTGACTACCACTGTTGACTTGGATAGGAAAGGGTTACAGACCATTTACACAATCACATTTACAGGTCTTTTTGTTCATTTCCTTAACTTGCAGCACATATTTAACTTTCCCTTAACTTGCACATAGTTTTTTGAACAAAAATTTACTGAAATCTCCTTCAGAGTACAAAGCTACTTTATTTGGACAAAGTTTGCCACACACAGAAAAGCTCAATGTGCATTTCCAGCCAGCCCACTCCCAAGCACGTGGTACTTAAAGCCAAAGTTTCCAAAACTCTAACTGAAGACATGACCCCTGTTTACAATATTTTTATATGTTGAAAAAACACATATCTAAAGCACATTTGTTCTAAGAATATTTGTACATTACATGAAAAGTAAATGTTTTACTCAAAGACTAATTTCAAACTATTAGGTTTTAAATAATAAGACCATTTAAGTTTAATATTAGAGCAAGAGCCAGAAAATTATATACAGAAAATGCTTTTACATGAAACATATTTTCACGTGTTTCTGAAAACCACATATAATAGGTTCTTAGAGCAGTATCACATTTTAAATATGTCAGTAATTTGGTAATGTTTTTAAAGTTTGGTTTTTTAGCAAGACACATCTGAATAGCCAATGTGTTGGGTTCATAAAGGTTAACCTAAAATTTGGTTTTTTGTTTTGTTTTGCTGCACAAAACTTGCTTTCCAAATCTTATCGACATGAATATTTCCTCTGCACATGATCCATTTTTACCAGTACCCAGAGGGGAACACATGGATCTCCTCAACTACCTCACAAACTCCTGCTGCAGGAACTGCCAGGCTTACACAGAAGTCAGTCCCGGGTCTTACCAGACCTGAGGCACAATGAGGCCCATTCCTGGCCTCAGGAGAACAGGGTGGTGCAGGGAGGAGTGGACAAGGGCGCCCAGCAGAGTGCCAGCACAGAGATGTCCAATGGTGTCCTACCAACACCAGTTAAAAGGCTAAATTTTAAATACAATGCGATGAATTTTTACAAGCAAACCTTAGATAGCCAAGATCTCTAAGTCAAGTTCTATTTTATTTCCCCAAAGAAAGAGAGATGGAAATGAAAGAACGTAAGTGGATTCTTTACTGTAAGACAACTTAATACCTCACATCACAGGCAGAATAAAGCAGAACTATGGGAGGGAGAAGCCTGAACAGTGTGGTTATAATTCCATCTTGATCTAACAAAGGGACTAAAATCAGGCAACATTTAGAACTGAAAGGAAATGCAATAAAATTATGCAGGGAGGCCCTGGCCGGTGTGGCTGTTAGCTGGGCATCACCCTATGCATCAGAAGGTTGCCGGTTTGATTCCTGGTCAGGACACACGCTCAGGTTGCAGGCTCCTTCCCCGCTGGGGCATGCAGGAAGCAGCCGATCAATGTTCGGCTGTCACATCTCACATTGATATGTATATCTCTCTTTCCCCCTTTCCCTCTCCCTCTTCTTAAAAACATTTAAAAAATGTTTTTTTAAAAAATTATGGTGGAAGGATAAGCAGGATAGAACTAAGAAGATTCTGATCAGTTTGGGAATCTTATGCACCTGATGTTCTCCCACATTTAAATCGACAGCACAGCCCTAACCAGTTTGGTTCAGTGGATAGAGCGTCGGTCTGCGGACTGAAAGGTTCCAGGTTAGATTCTGGTCAAGGGCATGTACCTTGGTTGCGGGCACATCCCCAGTAGGAGATGTGCAGGAGGCAGCTGATCGATGTTTCTCTCTCATCCATGTTTCTAGCTCTCTATCCCTCTCCCTTCCTCTCTGTAAAAAAATCAATAAAATACAGTGGGGCCTTGACTTACGAGTGTCCCGACTAACGAGTTTTTTGAGATACCAGCTGTCTCTCGGCCGATTTTTTGCATTGAGTTGATAGAGTAATTTGAGTTAACGAACTCGGTCTCGGAACGAATTAAACTCGTAAGTCAAGGCCCCACTGTATATTTTTAAAAAAATAAAAATAAATCGACAGCACAGAAAGGGAAGGACAGAGAACAAGCACGGGACACGGATGCTCAGGCGCCTCTCCTAGGGGACATGGAATTGTAAGGCACACATTGTAAAAGCCCAAAACACTATGTTCCAAAAGGAAATACAAAAACACCCTCACACCCAGAATACATGATTCTAACTTTCAGGTTCCGCTCCACCGGTGTCAGCAATCAGGAGTATACTGTACTGACAGAAATGGCTTAAAGACTCGAGTTGTGTTTTTCTTATGTTAAAGATACGTCCAATCCATAAAAGACAGTCAAATTACACTCCATGCACACAAAGCCATGCAGCCTCGGCTGTGTCCAGAGTGTGCTGCGCCGTCAACCTGATGATGCTTGTCCAGCTCTATAGTCGTCCCCACGTCAGTGTCTTCAGTTTTCTTAGTTTTCCAAGGATGGCCTCAGTGAAGCTGTGTTTTGTAGAAACATCCCAGTGAATGACATAACAAGGACGTGAAATGAGATTCCAAACTGGAGATTAGAGCCGCTCGTATGGAATATTTTTTTTGTTGAAACACATTTCTAATAATATAAATCAAATGCATCCATTTTGTGTCAAAATACGAACTGAGGACAGTTTTCTCTAAACTTATAAATGGACTAATAAAGTTCAGAAATAATGATACATTCCAGAAACTTGAAAGGAATATCGAATTACCTGGGAATCTCAACAATTTTCCTAAAAACATGCTAAAAATTTCAAAGTCACAAAATAACAGAATTACAAACTTCCAGTTACTGTGTTGATATGAAGTACACATTTTACACCATGAATTTGATATCATAAGATATAAGAAAATGTCACACTTAGATTTAAAAAAAAACACACCTTTATAATAAGCAGGCATTTAAAAAATATGTTCATTTAAAAAAATAAAACAATAACATTCACTGACCATGAAATAAGCACCCCTAACGCAGCTGGAGGTAGTTACTATCCAGGAGGCTGTTCCACATCTTCATGCCTTGGGCTCTGTTTTCATCACTTGTACTTTGCGGCAGCCCTTTGTAGAGAATTTCTGCTCTACTGCATTACAAAGCTCTGAACCTATGGCTTAAGTTCAATGTGTAAGGCAGGAAGTGACCTTCAAAAACCTCAGAGAAGCACTAAGGGAGAGTGACAATCAAGTCAGAGCAAGTCAGAAGTAAAATAAAGATGATCTTCCTGACCTGACAACCTTTACCCAAGAAATTAGTTTTGTTGGGGGAAAGGATCCGTAGCTTTGTTCAGATATGCAGAAGAGGGTCTAACACTTCCAAAATACAAAGAACCACTGTTCTAGGCTCACGTTTTCTGTGTCTGTCCCTACGTACGTATTATATCCAAACTTACAAAGATCTGTTCATCCTTGGATAGTTAAGTTTCTGAATTCTCACAGTGAAGTGCCAGACTAAGAAATGCAGAGACCCAGGAAAGTACAGATTTTCCCATGAGACACACACTAGAAATGTTGCTATAGTACAACTGAGCCAACATGAAGCACATTTAAGATTTTACTCAGAAGTTTCTGGAAAGTAACCATCAAACTTTGTATTCACATCATCAAGTCTCTACTATGCTCAGCATTCTACCTTATTTTCTAAAGTCATGTGACAGGATCAAAAGACCCATTTCTATAATTTTTCTCTGATATCTAAGATATTTATTTTGAATTAAGTTTATCTTTGAGCCATGTATCCATTTATAACATAGCAGAATAAAATCAAACTCATTATTAGGAAATACATTAGTATTTCCCAAGATCACCTGCCACTACCCCTAAAATACTACAGTGCTAATGTGAACTACCCAAATTAAGATCCCTATTGTCCGAGGGATTCCACTCTCTACAACATAATTCCAGGAAATTATTCCTTTCCCTCAGGCTACTTATGTATGAGTTCCTCCTACACCTAACACACACACACACACACACACACACACACACACACACACATACACACCCATCATTTTTTTATTCTTAGGCTCTTTTCTCTCTCTTGGGTCTATTTCATTTGTACTGTGTTCAGAATCTAAGAAGGTCTTTAAAATATTCATTCCAGCAGGGGCCAAGTTTTTTCCTGCCTGTCTAATTCCTTCTGGGCATATCAAATGCCAAGGCCTAGTCAATACTGTGGCTAGAATTGGCTAAGAGGAAACACCTCTATTGACAAAAGTATCATAGAAGGAGAGTTTTTTAAAAGCCAGTTGTAATGGGAAAGCAGGTAAATAAGCAATACACATTTAGATTTTTAAAACTCTAATGTTTTCGTTGCGCCATCTATTAACTAACAGCCAATTCTCCTTAAAAGAAGAAAGCAAAAAGGAGGTGGGAGAATTATGGTATAGCCTATTTCGTTTCTAAAAGCCCTCAAATAGAAGTGATTAACACTTCTGTTATACACCTATTTCTGTATTGCTGGATAAGCTACCAATAGTAAACTAATACATTAACATTCCACTGAGCCACCTCTCAGTTTCTATAATTCCTTGAATTCTCCTCATCCTTTCCTTTTGATCCTTTTTCACTTGCTTTGATTATGGTCTTAAAAATCAGTCTTTCCTCAGTTCTGATCAAAAGAATAGGGAGGCAAGTGCCAGGTGGGCACCTGAACTCTTGGAGGGAACATTTTATAGACTGTATGGATATCTATCTGCTGTGCTGTACATCTGAAACTAATACCAAAAAAAAAAAAGAAAAGAAAAGTGAATGCAAACTATAAAAAAAAAAAAGAGTAAGGAGGCAGTCCAGTCATATTTGACCATACATATAACTTATATGCCCAGAATGTTCCTTGAATTTCTTAATTCTAGCAGGAAGAGACCAGAGAAAAAGATAACCACAGATAATAGTACTCCAGTCACCTAAGGACTGTCTGCCTCTCCTATCAGGTCAGGTCTCCATCCATTCATTCCTATGATCAAGAATGTCCAAGTTTTCACATTCTGGGTCTACATGATAGTAGACTACAGTTTTAAAATAGTATGTTGAGGTGTATAAAATATAGATAACTTTCTTTTTGTTTTTTCTTTTTTTGGCTTATGAACAACATATATTTGTTTCTTACAATTCTGGAGACCAGGCTGTCCAAGATTAAGGCACCAGAAGATGTGGTATCTGGTAAGAGCCCACTTCCTCATTGACAGCTGTCTTCTCCCTAAAACCTCACATGGCAGAAGGTGACAAGAGAGCACTCTGGGGTCGCTTTTTAAGGGCACTACAGTAGGTCCTCGGGTTACATCAGAGATCCGTTCCTGCAGCGCGACATAACGCGATTTTCGCCGTAAGTCGGAACCCATCTACATAAGCACCTACGTCACTCATATGGAGCACATACACAGCAGTAATAACGTGAAACAGTAAAAAAAATTTTAAAAGATAACGATCTCTGACCTTTACTTGTGGTAAATAATAAAAAGCATAAAGCACATATGTACATACCTCGAAATGACAGAACTTTTTTTTTTATAAATACTGTAAATGGGAGATGGCAACGTAACCACAAAACGACGTATGTCAAGTCCAACATAACCCAAAGACTGCCTGTAATTCCATTCACGAGGATTCCACTCTCAAGACTTAATTTCCAAAGATCCCCTCTCCAAATACCATAACGTTTGGGATTAGCTTTTCAATTTATGAATTTTGTGGGGAGGAACACAAATATTCATCTATAGCAATATGTGTATATCTATAAATACATGTGTGTATATACATATATATATATACTAGAGGCCCAGTGCACAAAAATTTGTGCACCCAGGGGATCCCTCAGCATGGCCTGTGCCCTCTCGCAGTCTGGAACCCCCTCGGGGAATGACCACCTGCTGGCTTAGGCCACTCCCTGGGGGGATTGGGCCTAAGCTGGCAGTCAGACATCCCTCTGGCAGCCCGGGAGCCCTCGGGGGATGTCCACTTGCCAGCGGGGAGCAGGCCTAAGCTGCAGTCGGACATCTTTAGCACTGCTGAGGAGGTGGGAGAGGCTCCCACCACCACCGCTGTACTGGCAGCCATCAGCCTGGCTTGTGGCTGAGCAGAGCTTCCCCTGTGGGAGCACACTGACCACCAGGGGGCAGCTCCTGCATTGAGCATCTGCCCCTGGTGGTCACTGTGTGTCATAGTGACCAGTCATTCCCAGTCATTCTGCTGTTAGGATCAATGTGCATATTACCCTTTTATTATATAGGAGTGCCTGGCCAGCCTGGGTGAGGGGCTGATGGCTGTTTGCAGGCTGGCCACAACCCCTTCAGGGTGGGGTTCCCCCCTGGGGTGCCTGGCCAGCCTGGGTGAGGGGCTGAGGGCTGTTTTCAGGCTGGCTAAGCCCCCCAGCGGGAACCCTCACCCCATGAGGGTGTGGCCATCCTGGATGAGGGACTGATGGCTGTTTGCAGGCTGGCCATGGCCCCCAGCCACCCAAGCTCCCAGTGGAGGCTGGCTGGAAGCAGGTATCTGGCATTTATTTGTCTTCTATAATTGAAACTTTGTTGCCATGAGCAGAGGCCACAGCCAGCTCAGGGCAGGCGGGAAGCTTGGCTTCCTCCATCGCCCAGGCAACCAAGCCTCCTGCTTGCTCCAGCTCCGTGGCTGCTGGCCACCATCTTGGTTGGGTTAATTTGCATATAGTCACTCTGATTGGCTGGTGGGCGTGGATTGGGGCATAGCAAAGGTACAGTCAATTAGCATCTTTGTCTTTTATTAGTGTAGATAGATATATAGATAAATGTATACGTGAGTATATGTATATGTGTATGTATGTATGTATAGAAAGATAGATAATAGAGATTGACTTTAAGGAACAGGATTATGCCACACAATTGTGGGGCTAATAAGTCCAAAACATGTAGAGTAGCAGGTTAGCAGAGAGGAAAATTCAGGGAAGAGTTGATAAGGTAGTATTGAGTCTGACATCTGTAGGCTAGAAACTAAGACAAGGTTTCTATGTTGCAGTCTTTCTTTTTCCTTGAATTTATTGGGGTAGCATTGGTTAATAAAATTAACCAAATGAAGTGTATAATTTTTTAATACATCGTCTGTATATGGTGTGTTCACCACCCAAAATCAAGTTTCCTTCCATCACCACTTACCCCTTTATCCTCTTTTCGCACCCCCTTTTGGTAATCACCATACTGTTGTCTTTGGGTGTTTTTTTCACTTAATCCTTTCACTTTTTTTACCCAGTCCCCCAAATGCCCTCTCCCTCTGATAGCTGTCATTTTGTTCTCTGTATCTGTACATTTCTATGTTGTTTATTAGTTTATTTTGTTCACCAGATTCCACATATAAGTGAAAAAATATGATATTTGTCTTTCTATGAGTGACTTATTTCACTTAGGATAATACTCATCCAGATCCATCCATGTTGTTATAAATGGTAAGATTTCCTTCTTTCTTACAGCTGAGTAGTGTTCCATTATGTAAATACTAGAGTCCCTCAGCCTGGCCTACACCCTCTTACAATCTGGGACCTCTCAGGAGATGTCCGACTCTCAGTTTATGCCCAATTGCCCCTGCGGGATAAGGCCTAAATGGGCAGTCGTACATCTCTCTCACAATCTGGGACTGCTGGCTCCTAACAGCTTGCTTGCCTGAGTACCTGACCACCCCTAACCACTCTGCCTGCCTGCCTGCCTGACCACCCCTAACTGCTCGCATGCCTGCCTGATCAGCCCTAACTGCTCACCTGCCTGCCTGATTGCCCCTAACCACTCTGCCTGCCTGCTTGATCACCCCTAACCACTCTCCTGTTTGCCCGATCACCCCTAACCACTCTGCCTGCCTGCTGAATTGACTCTAACTGCTCGCTTGCCTGCCTGATCACCCCTAACCGCCTCTGCCTTGGCCCCCACTTGGCTTTTTTTTTTTCTGGACATCTGGAATGATGTCCGGAAGGTCGTTCAGCTATCCAGTCTAATTAGCATATTATGTTTTTATTATTATAGATACCACTGCTATTTCATCTACTCATCTACTAATTGGCACTTGGGCTGCTTCCAAACCTTGACTATTGTAAATAATGCTGCAATGAACATAGGGGTGCATATATTCTTTTGAATAGTGTTTTGGGTTTGAAATATAACCAACTTTCCATTTTTAAGAGGAAATAATCCTTAGAGATTAAAATGCTGCTGCTCCTTATCCTTTTCATTCACACTATCTACTCTTTGGCCATTTTACTTCCTACCAATTGATTCATCCAACCATAGGGAGAGAAAAGGGAGGTGAAAATGAACAGCTCTTTTTCCTCTTCATTAGCACTTCTGTGCTACATATAATATCTAATTCAAAAATTGGCAGCATTTTGCCGCCAGTATATCTGGTATAATTTGGGTAGAATTTGCATATTCTAACATTGACCATTCTGAGACCATTTCTAGGTCAAAATTGTATAATTACCACCTTTAGAAATTTTTTTTCTCTTCCTTATCAATTATTACCTCTGATCTAAGTAAGCTACACTGAAGATAGACATAAAGAAAAAGAAACTGACCAAATTGGTATGGGAGGATTGTATCAACTGCCTGAGAAAATAACCCCACCCCCCCAATCTTTAAAAGAGAACTGCCCCTGGAGTATGACACTAAGACTGACAGGATCTTAGACATGCATGCCAACTTAGAAATAAAGAATATAATCCTATTCTTTTATATACATTTTATTAAACCTACTGATTCGCCTATTAAGTCATTATATATACAAAAACAATATCCAGAGTTCCTAAAACATTTCCAACATATTCAACTTAGGGATCCAAGATTCTGAATATGCCATCACCAAAAAAAATTGCAAACCTAAAAAACAGAAAAGAAAAAAAATTAAACAATGTCAAAAGGAAAAGACTTTCTTAGAAAAGGTCAGTATTTACCTTTATAATTTTCAAAATGACATGTTAAAATTTATGGTTTTTTTCTCATCTTATAGTTATAAGTCTAATATTAAAGTCTTGCTTAAAAAACAAGGCAGTTTACTTATAAGAAAATAAATATTAAACTATATTCATACACATCACTATTTAACACTTACTGGGTCAAAATATTTTTACCTTACAATTTCAGGCTTTAAATTAAAATGGCATTAGTTCTGTCTTTATCTTCTTTTAAAAACTACCATTATGGTGAAAGACATTCAGGTACATAAATAAAAATACTAATTTCATTCTTGTGTAACTCATACCTCTAAAAATATATTTTTAGCCAATTAACAGTGGCTAAAGACTTTGTCCTTCTATCACATTAACTTTTAGCATATTAAATAAGAAAGATAATTCTCAAAGTTCTTCCAACCTCCAAAAGGGTCAACTATTATTTTGGAGAGAAAAAAATTGTTTGGATAAATAAAAATGAGAATTTCTAAAAAATAAAAAATAAATTATTAATCATAAAAACATTAATATACAAAAGTGTACTATACAAACAATTTTTCTACTACAGGCGTAAAAACCATGCCATTTAGCCCTAGCTGGTTCGGCTCAGTGGATAGAGTGTTGGCCCTCAGACTGAAGGGTCCCAGGTTCGATTCTCATCAAGGGCACATACTTCAGTTGGAGATTCGATCCCTGGCCCTTATCGGGGAGCATATGCTGAGGCAACCAATGAATGTTTCTCTCGCTGTCTCTCCCACTCTAAAAATCAATGGAAAAATATCCTCGGGTGAGGATTAACAAAACAAACAAACAAAAAACCATGCTATTTAAACCAACCTATTCCCCTGACCGGTTTGGCTCAGTGGCTAGAGTGTCGGCCTGTGGACTGAAGAGTCCCAGGTTTGATTCCGGTCAAGGGCATGTGCCTTGGTTGCGGGCACATCCCCAGTGGGGGGTGTGCAGGAGGCAGCTGATCGATGTTTCTCTCTCATGGATGCTTCTGACTCTCTATCCCTCTCCCTTCCTCTCTGTAAAAAGTCAATAAAATATATTTTTTTTTAAAAAATAAATAAACCAACCTATTTAATTTTTCTATAGAAAATCAAGAATTCAGAGTTCACATTTCCAGAAGAATAAAACACATCAGGCCATAAGGTAAAACAAAGAAACAAACTATTGTACATTGTTTTTCTTTAGAACAAGGCTGGGCTGGCTTATTTAAGTATAAATTGAAATCACAGATATAAAATCATTCTGTTCTCAAAGTAAACAGTGCTAGATTTACATGGCATGTGAATAGTCTATCACAGAAAGCCACATACACAAATAAGACACATCATATAAATGTTAAATCACTCAACATCTGAAAAGATACTGTTTGTAAAATGCCATTGGCAATACTGTTTGTAAGAAAATACTGTTTGTAGAAAAATAAGGTCATGTATAGAACTATAGTGACAACTAAGTCCCTAGAAAAAAATAAGCATGACTTTAAAAATATATAGAAATGTCAGTTCCATAGAATTTGCCCTCTGTATTATCCTCTAGAACAGGTTGACAATTCCATTTTCCTAGTATCTTGTCAATTAAACGAATTCATAATTTAGGCTAAATATAAGTAAACTTGTGGTATATTTTTGCTATTAACACTGCTACATGTAGAACAGGAAATGAAATAACATAAAGAACCATTTATTCTGTAAGAATGGGTTAGTATAAAATCTAAATTTGGGCAAAGAACCTACAGATAGAATGCTATTCCCAGAAGATCTAAAGCCTACTAATTGCCTTATAAGCCTTGCTATGTCTACATATTTAACAGTACATGGTCCCTTGGAATAAACTTTTTTTTTTGTCTTTAAAGTTTATTTTATTCTGTATAAGATATACTGTTGAAAAAATATATTTTTTATTGACTTCAGAGAGGGAGAGGGAGAAAGAGAGAGAAATATCAATGAGAATCATTGATCAGCTGCCTCCTACAAGCCCCCTACTGGAGCCCACTACCCAGGCATGTGCCCTTGAAAGGAATTAAACCTGGTACCCTCCGTCCCCAGGCCAATGCTCTATACACTGAGCCAAACTGTCCAGGGCCAAATTGTCTTTAAATATGGGTCTCAAATCTACTTCCAGGTAAAAAAGGAGGAATTTTTAGTCTTATTAGGAATTGTTTGGTCATTACTTATTCAAGATTAATTTAACGACGGTAACTATTTACCATCTAATCTCTTATAGGGCTAGAAATGTTTCGTGTCTTGCCTGATGGACCTCATTCAGTGATAAGATCACAGTAATATTTCTATTTACTAATCCAAACTAGTGCTTTAATGTCTCTCAACTTTGCATTTTTCAAGGTCACTCATTTTATTTTGTGCTAGTAGGGTAACTCTGTTAATCTTAGGCAAAAATGTTTCCACTAAAAATGTTGTAATATACTTAAGAAAATATTTTTTGCAATTATGCCCTCACTCCGTACACTGTAAAGTAAGGCACTGTATTCCAGTAATCTACTTTGAATCCATCTAAGAAAGGAGACTCAAAAATCCTTGCATTCCTAACATGTGTGCCTAAATTCAAAACATCCCATAGTTCTTCTCCAAAGTCAGTTTCCTGGGGATGAGAGCCACAGGTCTGCCCATGGGATTCGGGCGGCTGGCCTGCTTGTTGCAGCCGCTCCAAGTCCCACAGACCTTCAGAGCCAAGGCAGAAGACCTGCAGAGAGAGTAGTTTTGCCCCAGTAGGATAGAGCAGAGCCCAGCGGCCGGGTGTCCAAGATGCACACAGAGCCAGGACTGTGAGGTCAGGTGCACGTCAGGTGAAGCACTCAGTTCCCGGAGCAGATGTGCATTGCATGTGGGCTGGGCCCCTCCCTGGGATCCGGCACCTGCACAGCCACCACTCAGCAGCCCACCCCAGTGGGGACCCAGGAAAATAAGGCCGGAGCCAGTGTGTCAGGGACCCCACCCCACCCTAGTGCCTCCTCTACAACCCTACACCCAGGACCGGCCCCTCTCAGGAGGCTTCTTTCCATTACTTCTTTTATGTCTTCCAAGATGTGTGAGACCACTGAAGGCTTTCTCACATTGCTTACATTCATAAGGTTTCCCCCCAGTATGTGTTCTTTCTTCCACGCTTTCTAAGAGACTTGGTAAAACTGAAAGCTTTACCACATTCCTTACATTAATAGAGCTTTTCTCCACTATGTGTGCTTTAATGTCTGGGCATGTGCAGGAGGCAACGAATTGATGTGTTTCTCTCACATCAATATTGTTCTGTCTTTCTCTCTGACTTCCACTCTCTCAATGGAAAAACATCCTCAGGTTGAGGATAAAAAAAAGAACTAGCATACTCAAAGGCTTTTCTACAACCTTTACAATAGGGCTTATTTTCACTGTGAGTTCTTTCCTTATGATTTATCTACATTATGAATGTTTTTGTGAATTCAAAGGGAACTGGGATAAATAAAGGATTTCCTCCATTGCTTACATTAACAGGACTTTTCCTTATTATGAGTTCTTTTATGACGTCGGAGGGAACTTGGATCAGAGAAAGCTTTACCACAATGGTTACATTCATACGGTTTTTCCCCAGTATGAATTCTTTCATGAATTCTAAGATACATGGAAAGACTGAAAGCCTTACCACATTGCTGGCATACATGGGGCTTTTTTCCAGTGTGTGTTCTTTCATGCCTTCGACAGGACTGTAGATAACTGAAGGCTTTTCCACAATGCTTACATTCATAGGGTTTTACCCCAGTATGAATTATTTCATGATCTTGGAGAGAAGATGGGATAATCGAAACCTTTGCCACAATGCTTACATTCATAGGGTTTTATCCCAGTATGAGTTCTTTCATGACGATAGAGGGCACCTCGATCACAGAAAGCTTTGCCACAATGCTCACATTTATAGGGTTTTTCCCCAGTATGAATGCTTTCATGACATCGGAGGGAAGTTTGATTAGATAAAACTTTATCACAATGCTCACATTTATAGGGTTTTCCCCCAGTATGAATGCTTTCATGACGTTGGAGGGCATCTAGATCACAGAAAGCTCTGCCACAATGCTGACATTTATAGGGCTTTTCCCCAGTATGAATTCTTTCACGACGTTGGAGGGAAGCTCGACGAGAGAAATCTTTCCCACATTGCTTACATTCATAAGGTTTCTCGCCAGTATATGTTCTTTCATGATTTCTAAGAGAAGTGGAACTGAAAGCTTTACCAGATTTCTTACACTGACAGGGCTTTTCTCCACTGTGTCTTCTTTCATTTTCTTCAGAGTACTTGGGAGACGTGAAAGCTTTGCTACATTGCTTACTTTGATATGGTTCCTCTCCACTATGAGTATTTTTGTAAATTTTAGAGTAAATGAGATGACTAGTGCCTTTCCCACACCCATACAGTTTCCCACCGATATGCATTCTTTCATGATTTCTAAGGGAAGTTGAATAGCGGAAAGCTTTCCCACTGGGACTGCCTTCACGTCTTCGAATATGTTGGTGATGCTTGAAAGCTTCCTCAGGATCCTTACATTTATAAGGGTTTTCTTTGTATTCCTGACACAGGTATAGTTTGGGTCCAATGTGAGAGCTCAGGTGGTTATTCAAGGATAAATAATGCATGAAGATTTGCCTACACAACGTGGCTTTTGGTTGTTTTACTTCAGTAGGAGTTTCCTTCTTTTCATTATGATTTGGAATCTGGTTGAAGTTTTCTCTGGATTCTCTACCATCGTTCCTTGTACAGAGTCTCTCTATTGTATGACTGCTATGATTCATCCCATGATTTTCATACTGATCTTCACTATCATGGTCTTCACATTTTTCTTCTAAAATACATGCTATTGATGCCAGGTTCCAGCAGGTTTCCAGCATCACATCTGTGTAGAGTTTCTTCTGGGTCGAATCCAGGAAAGCCCACTCCTCCACGGTGAACTCCACATTAACATCCTCAAAGGTAACTGAGTCCATTTCTAGTTCCTGGGCCTCCCAAGTCCCGCCTGCAGCTCCCACCACCTTACAGATCGCAGATGAGAGATCGAATAAACTTAATAAGGACAAGTACCCCCCCCCCATAAAAATGTTTTATTATAATGAAAAAAGTACTATTCCCTTCAACTATAAAATATATTTTGAACTAAAATACATATAATAATTAAAGCAAAGTTAACTGATACAACTAACATTCTTAATAGGCACTTTACATTTTAAAAAGAAAAAAAAACACACACACATATATAAAACATCAAAATTCTTTATGAAAAGAAGAGAAAATTGTGGCAAGAATCCTTACTTTCTAGCTGGAAAACTTATGAAATCTAGAGTGCCATTTAAGAGCAAACCCTACTTGTTTTTAAAGGAGGAAAATGATTTCAATCTGCAAATTTATAATGGCTCAGGTGTTTCCATGTAATAAGTATTCTGTTGCTAAATAACTAAGTAGAGCTCACTTTTTAAAAAGTGTGTTTTAACAACTCTAAAAGATTTAATTAATCCTTTTGTTATGCATTTGAACCAGTTCAGTTAGGACTTGTCAGCATGTTAATACCTTTTGTTCACAACTTTAAAACATTTTTTTTAATTTTAAAAAGGAAGGAATTGGGTAGGAGAACAGGCATGGAAAAACATGAAGGCCTCTCTTTCTCTTAGGTTTTGCCATTACCATTCTGTTTGAAGTGGTTTCAGGATGAGGCGATTGCACACAGCTTCTAGTCAGAAATCAGATGGCCTCAAAACAACCTCATTGTCAGTCTTAGGCCTCATGTCTTTCGCTTAGAGCTAAAAATAAAAATACATGTGAGTGAATGAATAATCATGGAATTAAATTGCCAACATGATACTGTAATACATAACATTAAAAGCCACTTTTTATCACAGAAAGATGAAAATGTATGCATTTCTATCCAGAGCATCACAATCCTATTTAGAATGGAAGGGTGCTCTCCCCATCCCATCAGCTTCTGAGTATAATAACAATTTAATTCCAAGGTGATACTACAAAGCTAGAGTAATATTTTATTCATCTCCTGAGACTATGGAACGTTCATTTTTTTTACAGAGTTAAATATAACAATATCATTAATGAAGCTAATGACTTTAGACAGCAACTTAGCTCTTCTTTAAGCATATAAATCAAGGCAAGGAAAAAATGTGGTAGGCACTCAGAAAGACATGAGCAGAGCAAAGATGATGCGCCAGGTACTACTGAGAAGGTCACCTGGGTGCCCAGCAAAGGGCAAAACTGGGAAAACAAGGACCTCTTCCCAAGGGTAACCTTTCCTCCCCTAGCATATGGCTGGTCATGAGGTTTAAATTCGTGACCTTTCATATCTGTCAAGCAGTCTGGACCCTCCCCTGACCTTTCCTCCCCTGGCATGTTGCAAGTCATGCAGCAGACCACTTGGAAGAGGAACAAGGGACTAAAGACTAGCCTCACCAGATTCCCAAGTGGGCTTATAAGCATTAACCCCTAGGAATAACATCTAGGCCTCATTGTGTTTCAGCTCCAGGCTCAGAAAAGCAACAAAACCAGAAAAGCGATGCCATGGCTGACATCAGGACCCTTGCCCTAGCACTGGCCAATTAGTGGAGACCAGAACTCTGAAGGGACACACCTGAAAAACTGATGGCTGATGAATATTTGAAGGCACATATACATTCTCGTTCTCATCTTCTCTTCTCTTCTCTTCTCTTCTCTTCTCTTCTCTTCTCTTCTCTTCTCTTCTCTTCTCTTCTCTTCTCTTCTCTTCTCTTCTCTTCTCTTCTCTTCTCTTCTCTTCTCTTCTCTTCTCTTCTCTTCTCTTCTCTTCTCTTCTCTTCTCTTCTCTTCTCTTCTCTTCTCTTCTCTTCTCTTCTCTTCTCTTCTCTTCTCTTCTCTTCTCTTCTCTTCTCTCTCTCTCTCTCTCTCTCTCTCTCTCTCTCTCTCTCTCTCTCTCTCATCCTTTCCCTAATCTTTTCCCCAAGGTTCATTTTCCTTGCCTCTCTCTCCTAAACTCTTTTGCCTCTGTAATTTGTTTCTTGAGCTCATTCTTCTGCAGCTCACTTTTTCTACCTCTGTAACTTTCTAAATAAACTTTCTCTTATAGTTTGAATCTTGGCTCTGAATTATTTCTTAGCCAGAACTCAAGTACCGAGGTTGCTAATCAAGGTCCAGTCTGACACCACCTGGTGACCTGGTGCCGATTCACCACTAACAGAAAGTGTAATATTGAACCAGAACAATGGTCTGGCCCTGAGAAATATATTTGTGACTGTTTGGAACTCCTAGTTCCAACAGCAGTGGTAGTAGTACAGGACAAACTAATCCGTTTCTACAATCGAAGTAAGGTATTCACTCATTCAACAAATATTTAATGGTTCTAAGCTCAGCAAGTCAAATGCCAAATATGAAAGATGTGTTTCTGAACCTCACAAATAGTCTCTATTTCCATATTTTGGTCTCAAGTTTGGTCTTTCATGCTAAAGAAACAGAATATAAGTTTTATTTCTATATCTCCCTGACAGGAAAAGGGTGTGACCTCCAGGCATCATTCGGTCTCTTTAGTGTGAAGCTTATGTTTTCAAAACCCTGTATTAATCCTGATAATTAATTCTTCTTCATTTGGAGAGCACTGACAGTTTCAATCCCAAATATAAATCTCAGACTATTTTGTAAGGTTAAATCAGCCAAGCACCTTCAAAAAAATCACTTAATGTAAAAGTATTTAATTCAACTGAAGCCATAATTTAAAATTCAGAAAGTCTGCTGCAAGTTATACTTAAAGAACTGGCCCCTAACTATAATGTAAAGAAGACAAATATTTATGAATTTTTTATACCATTCATATACATCCATTAAATTAAATAGAATACATTATAACTAGAGTCAATACCATTGATTAATGTTTTGCATTTCTCCCCTGGTGCTAAGTATACCAATTAAATTCTTTAATTTTGTGGGAATATAGTATATTCCACAAAAAATATATATAGGCATCTGATTCAATTTAAGCTCTGTGTTCATCTTAAATCAAAAGTAATAAATACATTTCTCAGTTAGCTTACCTTCCACAATTTTTCACGTTAAGTCCAACTAAATTTAATCTAGACAAATGTTACAAAGTGCTTTCACTCAGAAGTTTATAGGTCTTAAAGCCAGCTGTGTACTCCTAATACTTCACTGAATCTTCTCAATTCTCATTAACCGATCACTCAGCTTCTGAAATGACTTATATCCTGACCTTGAAAGCACTAGCTGTCACTGATTTTTAACCTTCCACTTCTCTCAGTATTTTACTTAATATTTTGTACATAAAAGGTGTTCAAAATTTACACATCTGACAAGTCGTCCTGGCAGAAAATAGGCTGCTAAAAAGTTAATTACAACAGAACAAGAATGCAACCATATTTAATAAGATTCTCTATTAGAAGCATATTTGAAATGGCCTTAATTTATGGATTTGCCTCATTTTTTCTCTCAGTGATGAAATATTTATGAACTCAAACAAGAAATTTTTTTAAATAAATGTCCTAGTATAATTTGATTAGTTCGTGGACACAACATTCAGATCCTGGGGCTGGCCATCTTTGTGCTTATTAGCACAGTACCTAGGTGCACGGCACCACGTATTTTCACCTTATTCTGCTAAGTAGGGCAAGATGTCAATTTGCTAGGTTCAACATTTAAGGCCTCTGCCCATATTCCTTTAGAATTATTGATAAAGACTTAGAAAGGAATGTAGTATTTGGTTATTTTAAAAAGTATACTACAATATATTTTTTAACTATACTTCAATAAAAAAAAAGTCCAAAAAATAAAACAAAAACAAATATACATCCTCTAACATGAGCTGTAGATATTTCAGTTCTTTTATGACTACAGGATGGTCTGAGTTTTGCTCAGAATCAACCCATCATATAATTAAACTTAATTAGATATTTTCTATACAAATAAAAGTGTACTTTTGTCAATGTTGTACAAAATCCCCATATGATATGTATTCTATAACCAACAGAAAGAACTCTATAAAATTTAAAGATACTGATTTTTAAAAAATTCTAATTTGCTTCATCCTCCATTTTTAAATGGCTTAAAGACTAGATTTTGTACATTTTGAAGTTTCATGTGTATACACACCAGAATGTTTGTGCTTTCCAGCGTCTAATTTTCTTAGCGGATTTGGATATTCTAGGCCTTTGATGTATCAGTCCTGCTAACAGAAAGAGACTGCTGTCTAAAGATGATCAGGTTTATAATTAAAACATGTCATAACTGGGTGGGCACCCTGCTCACGATGGGAACAAATATAGACTTCTAAACTGAATAACAAATAATCATTTTCAAAAACTTTTTATTATGGAAAATTTCAAATGTATACAAAACAGACTAGTCCAATGAACCCTCATGTACTCTGACTCAGTTTCAGCAACTATCAACATTCTGCCATTTTTGTTTTACTTATATCTTCACCCACTTGTCTCTCCCCAACATGATGAGGATAAGTATTTTCCTTATTTTTTTCCTGAGGTAAAATATACAACTAAGAACCTTTTTTTGTTTTTTACCACCTTAATCATTTTTTAAAAGTGTACAATTCAGTGGTATTAAGTATATTACATTGTTGTGCTACAACTACCATTCATCTCTAAAATTCCTTTCATCTTGCAAAACTGAAACTGTTACCATTAAATAATAACTGCCCATTCCCCTCTCCCCCCCCCCTCTACTTTCTGTGTCTATGAATTTGACTACTCTAGGTCTCTTATATAAGTGGAATCTACAATATTTGCTCTTTTGTGTCTGGTTTCTTTCCCTTAGCATAATGTCTTCCATATTTATGTTGTTTTTTAAAGTGCCCTTCCTTTTTAAGGCTGAACAATATTCATTCGTACCTATATCCCACATTTTGTTTATTCACTTATCCATCAATAGACACTTAGGTTGCTTCCACCTTTTGGCTACTGTGAATAACACCCATCTAGGAGCATGGGTATACAAGTACGTCTTCAAGACCTTGCTTGCTTTTTAATTCTTTTGGGTATATACCCAGAAGTGGAATTGCTGGATCATACAGTTATTCTATTTTTCATTTTCTGATGAACCAACATGCTGTTTTTCATAGTGGCTATAGTAGTTTACATTCTTACCAACAGTATACAAAGATGATAAACAATTATTTTTAAGACAAATGGCACTTGGCAAAAACTTGGAGTTTACAAAGTAATTTCACATACATTGTGTTACATAATGCTTCAAACACAATTGACTAGCTGGGAGTCCTGATCTATTGGCAAGTATTCAAGATCCTTAACAATCTATCATGAGTCTTTCCATAGTTTCAAATAAATGATTCTTTCCCATCACACTGGCTTAAGCAGACTATATCACACAATATTAGATATGTAGCTAGCTAAATGCTAAAAATATTAATAGTCTAAGACTAACAAGACCCAAATGAAAATGTAAACAAAGGAATGATATTTGTGGCTCCCAAGGGAAGACTAATCTTAAAACACTGCGAGTATCTTAACAGGTAAACTTCACAGGCACCAGCTACATAGTTAACTAACTCATATTTGTGGTTTTCTGCCGATTCCACTGATAGGAGGTAGTCATATATGAGGGGATAGAGGGGTGGGTAAAGATCCATTTTCACCTATTGGCTAATTGCTCAGAGTTAACCATGGTTTGGTTTGTTTTTTAATACTGTTAGGCAAGGAAATGGAGCTTCCTGCTCTGACCTCTAATCATCTCTCAAAGACACCTCCTCCTAATCTATCACCTTAGGGGTTAGGTTTCAACATATGAATTTGATGGGGACACACACATTCAGACCATAGCAAAACCTTTCTCAGAAATCAATATAGCAAGCAGGTAAAAAATAAGCAAGGATATAAAGGATTTGAACGATCCATAAGCTACATTATATATATTTGTACCTAATAAGAATTCACCTTCTTTCCAAATAAACATTTGCATATTCACAAACATTATGTATTAAGGCAATGAAAAAAAATCTTAACATATTCCAAAGAAAAATCAACACAAGCCAAATCAGCTAGCCAAACTGCAAGGGAACTAAGAATTAATTGAAAATTAACAAAGGGTTAGTCAAAGACAGCTATTTACTTGGAAATGTGAAACACCCTGTTTGAATTCAAAAGAATATAAAAATGGTATTTTTAACTAATTAGAAATGAACAGAGCAAAGAAAACTATAGGACAAAATTACTGTGGAATGGAGTCAAAGCCACAATGCAGGTATCTTTTAAGAGTTCAGTCTCCAGTGAACACATCAAGTGGTTAAACAAAAAGATTGCTATTACCTAAAATTTCTAGTCTTTCCAGCACTGCTTTGATTTATGAGGTAGTCGTGCAATAATCAGTGAATTGCACATAGGTAAATTTTTCAAGGGATTTCATGTTACTCCACAAGCACTGGACAGTGAGGATCACCCACAAGTGAGCAGCTGCAGCTCCAGTGCCAGCTTTGTCACACTAACTAGCTCTGAGCCCTGTATCGGCTATTTATGGCAAAAAGTAAATATATGTATATTTATATATACAGTAATATGTATACATATACATGTATATATATACACACACACACACACACAAATGGTGTGTGTATGTTTGTGTACATACATATATAAAAGGACAGGCAAACAACATTGGCTACTTGAGAGGAAGAGAATCAGTGGCTAAAGGACAAAGATGAAAGGCTTTTTACTATATATCCTTGTTTACCTTTTCAATGTTATACTGCTAAACTAATATAAATTTTATAGTAGCTCTTACTGAGATCATGAGATTTAACAATGTTTCTAAGGATTTTTCCTTTCCATAGCATAAATGTAAAAGAAAAATTCAATGTTTTATATCATGACTTTTACTTTAATTATGAATCTTTTCCTTGTATCTGACATCTTTCAAGTAAATTTCAATTCCTGACTCCACACTCACATTTCCACATAGAAATCTAAAGAGACATAATCCGGATTAAGAACCTACAAGAAACAGAAAGAGAGTATATAGTTGTACTGTCTGTGTAACAACACAGAGAAAAGCTGAGATTTGTAAATCTATAGAAAATGCAAGATGCTCACTGAGTGGAACCAGAACACATAAATCTCAATTCAATTACAATGTCAAATCCTTGGAATTTTCCCCCCATGGAATTATACCTACGGACATGGATCGCGACAAACAAAAGAGAAGTCGCTATTCCCTAGCACTGTTGACCCAAAGAGCCATGTTTTCTCTACATTAAGCTCTAATACAGTGGATCTTAAACTTCAGCATTGCTGGGCCCCACCCACAGAGATTCAGGTTCAGTAGGTCTGGGGTGGAGCCCAAGAATTTGCATTTCTAACAAAATGCTATTGTGCCGGGACCACACTTTGAAAAGCACTGATCTAATACAATCAAATAATCTACTAGCCAGAGCTACTGTATAAGCAACTCTATTCTAGTCTGAAGTAATTCCTCTAAACTAAATCTCTTATTCAAACCTCTGTCATACTTTAATGGCATAATCTTTAACTTCTACTTTCTACATTGTTTTTTTCCCCCTTCCTATATATACTCTTGGTAGACTTTTTATTAGTTTCTGCCACTTACACTTTATCCCCCTGTAAAGTGATAATGCAAAGAAAACATCTTTCAATTGGAAAAGCCAAAAATAAATACCCCAAGGACAAAAATCTGCTCAAGTCAGACTAAAAAGATTTAAGTTAAAAAGAAGGGTCAGAAGTAAATTTACACATTTTTAAGATAAAAAAAAAAAAAAAAACCTCTGTGAGGAAAATGAGGAAAAGAAATTCATTTGACATCTAATGTTACAGTGAAGGGAAATACTAAACTGAAGGTTATAATGCAAACAAATGAATATAACTGGCTTTAAATACAAGCACACAAGGGAGGGGGTGCAAATGACTACCAGGAATTGGAATTTAAATGCACATTTATTACAAGTTTTAGGCTGCCATTGTTATGTTTGTAACCAGCTCAGATCCTTGGGCCAAATATGAACAATATCATTAAGGCTATCCTCATGTAGAGTAGATAAAAACTGAGAATCCCAATTTTATCTTGTAAAAATGTAAGGCAGAGCAGACCTGGAACTGGAGGAAATGGAGTTTCCCTCAGAAGTCTCCAGGGAGATTTGAAAAGAAACAAATGTTGATAACACTATAGGCTAAGACTCAGCAAGGCCTGAGTCCTGGAAGAGCTGTGTGCATAAGAACAGTAACTTTTACTGGGAAAAGTCTCACTGGCGGGGCCAAAAACCCTCCCTCCTTTGCAAATAGGAAAGAAGCTGAGACACCCTTTGCCCAAAACCCTCCCTATCCCCAATAATTATCACATTTTTAAAACCAAGAAATGTTATTCCCAAGGAAATGTCAGTTCTCATAACCATGCCACAAAACATAATTAACTCTATGCTGTCCATTACATCATAGACCTAATCAGATAATGTCATCTCCTTTTGTAGAACTGTGCTGCTCTTTCATCTTCAAAGATAGAAGGGGGTTGCTGCCTGTTTCAGGTAGGCCAGTTAGACAGAAGGGGCTTAGAAGATGTAAGAGCAGCAAGATGAGGTCTTCCTGTCCCTGTATTCAATGTAACCAACAATCTTTTTTTATTTTTTTTAATTAAATCTTTATTGTTCCAATTATTACATTTGTTCTTCTTTCCCCCCCCCCATAACTCCCCTCTTCCCACCCTCCGCCCTCACTCCCCACCCACTGTCCTCATCCATAGGTGCACAATTTTTGTCCAGTCTCTTCCCGCATCTCCCATACCCCTTTCCCCCACAAGAATAGTCAGTCCATTCCCTTTCTATGTCCCTGATTCTATTATGATCACCAGATTATTTATTCACTTGATTCTTGGATTCACTTGTTGATAGATGCATGTTTGTTGTTCATAATTTGTATCTTTACCTTTTTCTTCTTCTTCCTCTTCTTAAAGGATACCTTTCAGCATTTCATATAATACTGGTTTGGTGGTGATAAACTCCTTTAGCTTTTCCTTATCTGTGAAGCTCTTTATCTGACCTTCAGTTCTGAATGATAGCTTTGCTGGATAAAGTAATCTTGGTTGTAGGTTCTTGGTGTTCATCACTTTGAATATTTCTTGCCATTCCCTTCTGGCCTGCAAAGTTTCTGTTGAGAAATCAGCTGACAGTCGTATGGGTACTCCCCTGTAGGTAACTGAGTTTCTTTCTCTTGCTGCTTTTAAGATTCTCTCTTTGTCTTTTGCTCTTGGCATTTTAATTATGATGTGTCTTGGTGTGGTCCTCTTTGGATTCCTTTTGTTTGGGGTTCTCTGTGCTTCCTGGACCTGTAAGTCTATTTCTTTCACCAGGTGGGGGAAGTTTTCTGTCATTATTTCTTCAAATAGGTTTTCAATATCTTGGTCTCGCTCATCTTCTGGCACCCCTATAATTCTGATGTTGGTACGCTTGAAGCTATCCCAGAGGCTCCTTACACTATCTTCGTATTTTCGGATTCTTTTTTCATTTTGCTTTTCTGGTTGGGTGTTTTTTGCTTCTTTGCATTTCAAATCTTTGCCTTGATTCTTGCGCTCCTCTGGTCTGCTGTTGGGAGTCTGTATAGTATTTGTTATTTCAGTCCGTGTATGCTTAATTTCTAGTTGGTTCTTTATCATAATATCGAGGGTCTCATTAGATTTCTTGAGGATCTCACTACATTTATCGGCGGCTTCTAGACAGTTCTTAAGAGACCTTAAAAGTGTGGTTCTAAACTCAATATCCTCCATTGACAGTTTTGTCCTGTTTCTTTGTCTCCGCATTTTTTATGCTTTCTTGGTGCACCCCCTAGTGGTCTTTGTGCGCAGTCTTGTTGTAGTTAAGCCTTGATTGTTGTCGGCAATACCGGGGGTGATTTGACCTCCAGGCTAACTGGCTATGAGAGTCTGCTGTGTCAGCAGTGGGAGAGCTTCTGTGCTGGATCTCTAGGGCGGTGCTAATCTAGCCTTTGCCTGAGGCTATCCGGCAAATGGCTCTGGGCAGGGCTTGGGCGGGGTGGGTCCCCGGGGATCTGCAGGGCGGGCCGGAGCTAGTAGTTATGGCTGCTCTCAGTTCTGTCCCTAGGGGCTCAGCTTCACAGAGTCCCAGCAACCACTGCAGACCTCGGAGAGAAAGCTGCCTTCAAGTTCCGACCGAAGCCAAACAGTCCCGCTTCTCCCGTTTGAGTCTGGGTGCCTAGAGACTCGCGCGGATCTGGAGCTCAGAGTCTGAAACTCCCTCCCGATTGAAAACAACAACTGCGCCCTCCGCCGCCAGCCCGCTCCGCGCGCACTCCGCACCTTAGTATTTCACTTCAGCACTGCGCCTCCTCTGAGTCTGGGTATGATATTCTCTTTCCTCCTAGTTGTAGAATTTCCACTTAGCCAGCCTTCCTGTGGTTCTGGATGATGTCCGTTCCGTCTTTTAGTTGTTTTTTGAAGTGGTTGTTCGAGGCAGCAATCTCCGGCGTTAACCTATGCCGCCATCTTGGTTTCCTCTCGTAACCAACATTCTTGAGAATGTCTGCCTCTACCTTAGAAATTGACTATATGGAAACACCTGCTAAATAAAACCTTGCCCTTAATACCCATGCCAGAAAAATTTATAAATGCAAATATCAAAAGGTGATCCTGCAGGTACTTCCCACAATGAATCACAATGAATACTTAGGACAGATCTCTGTTAAGTCTCCTGTCAAAATGTTGGCAGATAACTAAGAGTTAGAATCAGGACCATTTTATTTGAGGAACAGAACACTGGATAGGCATCTAATATAAAAAATTACATTTTTCAAACAAGGTTCTTGTTGCCCAGCTGGCATGGCTCAGTGCTTGAGCATCGACCTATGGACCAAGAGGTCATAGATCGATTCCCAGTCAGGGCATATGCCAGGTTGTGGTCCCGACCCCCATGTGGGCTATGCAGGAGAGGAGGCAGCTGATCAATGAATCTCATCATTGATGTTTCTCTCTCTCTCTCTCTCTCTCTCTCTCTCTCTCTCTCTCTCTTTCTCTCTGAAATCAATAAAAATATATATTTTAAAAAGGACTAATTTGTAAAGTTACAGTAATCAAGACAGTGTGCTATTGGCATCAAAATATTTTTAAAAAATCAATGGAACAGAACAAAGTTCAGAAATAGACTCACACATTTATGGTCAACTGATTTTTGACAAAGGTAATTCAATAAAGAATAACCTTTTCTTTTTTTAATATTTTTTAAAAATATTGTTTTATTGATTTTTAGAAAGAGAGAGTGAGAGAAACATCAATGTGAAAGCCAAACATTGATTGACTGCCTCCTACACACCCTACAGTAGGATTGAGCCCACAAGCCCGGTTGTGCCCTGACCAGGAATCAAACCCACAACCTTTCAGTGCCTGAGATGACACTCCACTAACTGAGCCACACTGACCAAGGCAAGAATAATCTTTCCAACAAATGGTGTTAGGACAATTAGATGTTGATTGATATGCCCCTCCCCCCCCCCAAAAAAAACTGATTCGTACCTTATACAAAACCTATCTTAAAATGAATCATCAGACCTAGATGTAAAACTTAAAAATGAAACCTCCAGCCCTAGCCAGTTTGGCTTGGTGGATATAGCACTGGCCTGCGAACCAAAGGGTCCCAAGTTTAATTCCAGTCAAGGGCATGTATCTCAGTTGCAGGTTCCTACCTGGCCCAGGCCTGCTCAGGGCTTGTGCAGGAGGCAACCAATTGATGTGTTTCTCAACATCGATGTTTCTCTCGTCTTTCCCTCTCTCTTCCACTCTCCCTAAATACCAATGGAAAAATATCCTTGGGTGAGGATTAACAACAACAACAAAAAAGTTAAAAATGAAACCTTCAGAAGAAAACATAGAAAAAAAAATCTTTGTGTTCTTGGGTTTGACAAAGATCTTTAAAATACAACACCAAAAGCATGATCCATAAAAGAAAAAGAAAAGTAAAATGCATTGCATCAAAATTAATAAAAACTTTTACTAATTAGAAGATACTATTACTAGAATGAAAAGACAAGCCACACACTAGGAGGAAATATTTTTCAAAGCATATATTTTGATAAAGAACTTATATCCAAAATAAAAATTTCTCAATATTCAATAGTGGAAACACAAACAAGATCATGCCCTGGCTAGGTGAGCACATACATAGGTAGGCTTCGGGTTTGGTCTCTAGTCAGGGTACTTAAGGGCGGCAACCGATGTTTCTCTCCCTTCCTCTCTCTCTAAATCAATAAAAAATAAACATAACCTCAGTGGGGATTTAAAAAAAAAGATCAGTGATTATCCTTGGGGATGGGGGTGGGGGACAAGAAAGAAGAGTAGATTTAGTGACTAAAGGGTATTTCCGCGACTCATGTTCCTTGATCTAGCTGCTAGTCATATGTGAGTATTCACTTTGTCAAAATTCACTGAGCTAAAACTTCCAAATAAGGACTAACCCTCAATTTACATTAAGAGCATACATAGGCTTTCCTAAAGTATACAGAATTCAAATTATTTCCTAAGAATAATTTACCAGCAGTAAGGGCAGTTAAAATATTGGATAAATTAAAGCTAGGCAAATTATATATATATATATAAAATACACACACACACATACACATTTATTGATTTCAGAGAGGGAGAGGGAGAGGGAAACATCAATGATGAGAGAGAATCACTGATTAGCTGCCTCCCGCATGCCGCCCTACTGGGAGTCGAGCCAGCAACCCGGGTATGTATCCTTGACCAGAATCAAACCCAGGACCCTTCAGTCCACAGGTCAATGTTCTTATCAACTGAGCCAAACCAGCTAGGGCCTAATATTATATTTTTAAATATAATAAATTGTGGGAACAACAGAGAGAGAAAGGAGGGAGGAAGAGTAAGGGAAGAAGGGAGAGAAAAAATCAATGTACCCCATTTGTCACTACCAGGATGAAATTTCTTTCACCTGAAGAACTTTAATTTTTTTCCTAATAAAAGTATATATCTGACCAAAGAGTCTCATTGTCTCATTTTAACTTCAATAATATCAATCTACTGTTTTATTTCACCAGTCTGTATGCTTTCAAAATGAACAGAATTAAGTTACTAACCTAGAGTAGAAACCCTAGAAATGACAATTTGATCCCCAATTTGCTTATGAAAAGAGTATTTTCTAGTTAATCCTTTTAACTATTATAAATAAATTTTAACTGTAATTAGAGTTGATTTCATCTAGTCACAATTCCCAAAGATAAGGAATATCCTAAGCAGTCTTAAACAACTGTAACTTTCCATAATGTAGAAAATATATTACTGGGTTACTAGTGCTTGAGAAAAGCATAAACTCTAGGTGACAAATTTGTCAGCTGACAAATTATGTACTGATATAGATGATGGATAGCCAAATGGTTTGGTATTATTCCCATCATAACATCAACACAGAGTAATACTAATAAAACTTTGCTATTTGGAAGAATATTTTTACTTATCAATTTTTAAATTAAAATTAGAGTACAGTTATTCTACATTGTCCAGTGAATTATAACTAACTGCCAACATTCACAGTTAAACTCAATGAAGAAATTCAACCTAGATAAAAATAACCATCATCAAAGTAGAGGAAAGCTACATGAAAATAATGAACTGAGTTCTATATTAACAGTTCCTTTAAATTAAATGCTCTCAATTGACTCAAATAAACTGATATGTTACATCAGCAGAGAGCATGAAGAAACTATGTCTTCTGTTAGAAATAAAGAAATATGACATAACTTGTGCATGTAACATGATAATATACAGAACTAGAACTTCTGAAAATGTGACCAGTTTCATAAGTTGAGTAACTTTAGGTCTAGAAACTCTACTACTGTTGATATTCAGAGATAAGTTAAAGTATCTAAATATAGTTTAGATCATGTTGATAATATTATTGAGGAATGAGTATGAGAGTATTAACATTATATAAGTTGGTCTTTTGTTCATTTGGAGCCTTGGTGTGGGGTTTATAAAGTACAACAGATTTTGTTTGTTTTTCAAGTATCTGAAACACAAAGAATGGTTTTCTTTTAATAAGTTGCAATATACCATCTGCATAGGACTGGTAGTAGTGGGAGCCACCTAATTCTTATGATGGACAATTGGTTTTCTAGTATCTCAGTAATGGCATCTCCATGCTTGCAGGTGTTCAAGCCAAAAGCCACAAGAGGTATCTTGGACTCAAATCATCCTCTCATGCATACATACATCCAATTGCCCCTTTCCTTCAAAATATTTTCAGACTGGAGCAATTTCTTATTACCTTGCCCCCTACCACTATCAACTGGGTGAGCCAACATTCCCTTTGGACTATTGCACATAATCTTATCCTAAATGATCTGTTTCCTCTTTGGCCGCTATTCAATACCAATCTCAATATAAAACTCAAGGCAATTATTTTAACATCTAAGTGTATACAGTAAATTTGGCATTGCCCAAAAAAGCCATTGCCTTGGCTTCTGGGAGGCACTCTGTTATATTTGACAGGAGTGTCCTTGCTTAGGGTAGGGGCTGGTCATACTGGATCTTAGAGTAGGGTTGGCCATATCCAACAGTCTTAGGGCAGCAGTTCTCAACCTGTGGGTCGCGACCATCAGAAAACACATATAGCATATCAGATATTTACATTACGATTCATAACAGTAGCAAAATTACAGTTATGAAGTAGCAACAAAAATAATTTTATGGTTGGGGGTCACCACAACATGAGGAACTGTATTAAAGGGTCGCAGCATTAGGAAGGGTGAGAACCACTGGTCTTAGGGTGAGAACTGGCGATGCCAGAAAGATCAATTTATGGCAAGGGCTTTGGGTTATACAAGATCATTAGACCTGGAAACTTGAGTTCAACTCCATGGGCAACCAATCAATCAATCAATCCAATCATGCCCATGTAATGAAGCCCCCCCAAAATATCTCTGGACACCAAAGCTTGGGTGAGTTTCCTGGTTGGCAACTCTGTGCGTACTGTCACACATCAATACTGGGAGGGTAACACATCCTAAATGCACATTAGACAACACAGAGACTTTGCACTTGAACTCTCCAGGCTCTGCCCAATGACTCTCTTCTTTTGGCTTATTTTGATCTGTTTTGTTATCCATAAAACTGTGTGGATAACAGCTCTCAATGAGTTCTGTGAGCCTTTCTAGCAAATTAATGAACCTGAGGGTGGTTTTGGGAACCCCCTGAACTTGAAGTTGGTGTCAGAAGTGAGGACGGTATTGGGAACTGTGCCCTCAAAACTTGCAGCCTGGCATCAATCAGTGTGGTTTTATAAAAAAAAAAAATTTCTTTATTGATTAATGTATTAGATTTGTGTCCTTATCACCCCATTGCCCCCCCAACCACCCCCCACTCATGCCCTCACCCCCCTGTTGTCTGTGTCCATTGGTTAGGCTTATATGCATGCATACAAGTCCTTTGGTTGATCTCTCCCCCTTACCCCCACCCTCCTCTACCTTCCCTCTGAGGTTTGACAGTCTGATCAATGCTTCTCTGTCTCTGGATCTGTTCTGTTCATCAGTTTATGTTGTTTATTATATTCCATAAATGAGAGTCAGTGTGTTTTTATAGTTTTCTTGCAAAAATATGTTTTCTAGAGCAGCGGTCGCCAACCTTTTGGACCTCATGACCACAAGTGGTCCGAGGACCACCGGTTGGTGACCGCTGTTCTAGAGTATATGTAATCTCTTTTTCTTTGTTCTAGATCAGTGGTTCTCAACCTTCCTAATGCCGCAACCCTTTAATACAGTTCCTCATGTTGTGGTGACCCCCAACCATAAAATTATTTTCCTTGCTACTTCATAACTGTAATTTTGCTACTGTTATGAATCGTAATGTAAATATCTGATATCCAGTATGTATTTTCATTGTTACAATTTGAACATAATTAAAGCATAGTGATTAATCACAAAAACAATATGTGTGTTTTCCGATGGTCTTAAGCGACCCCTGTGAAAGGGTTGTTCGACCCTCAAGGGGTCGCGACCCACAGGTTGAGAACCGCTGTTCTAGATAAATGTAGTCTACCCACCCATTCTTTAATAGAAAGCAAAGTACCCTCCCATACATCTTCTTTTTTCTCCACTATTTCTATCATCCTCTTTAAATCTTCTCAGTAAGACAATCTATTCCTTTAGGGACTGAAAATTGAATTCTAAAATTTTATCATCATATTTTTATAAATCTGCTATGTAAGTTCCTACTCCTCAGGAAGGAAAAGACATATAGGGAACATAAAAGATTTTCTACCAGCACAACCTCATATTTATTGGAGCACTATTAGAAATGAAAACAAATAAAAATCTTCTGGCCAGCCCCATGGTTTAATCCTGAGGCCCACACTACTGGCACCTGCTTCTCCAGTCTTTACATGAGATACTCCTCAGAACTGTACTCATTTTGCAACCTTATTTTATTACTCAACAAGAGTCCATTTGGCTTGGCTATGGCCACCACCGCCTTATCTTGCTTCGGGCTTCCAAATTTTAAGTGGCACTATTTAACATTTGGATGGACTGAATTCCCTGCCTTTCTAGTTAATTAAGGGTCAATTATTCCAGAGTGGTAATCTGATATGTTTAAAATTGGAAAAAAAATCTGATTTTAAATCAGTATGAATAAATACCTTATAATTTGAATATTAGTTTCATTTTAGAAAATAAACAAGGGGAACCACCCCCCAAAAAAGAATAAAATTAATAAAGATTTCACAATAGTTGTGTATCTTTAGGATATGGATTCTTAATGAAATTCAGGATCCTTAAATGACACATGAGAACTTTACATACACTATAAACCTTTACATTTCTGTTTTTATAAATACGTTTATTGATTTCAGAGAGTGGGAAGGATAGGAGGAGACAAAAACATTAATGATGAGAGAGAATCATTGATCAGCTGCCTCCTGCATGCCCCCTACTAGGAATAGACCCTGCAACCTGGGCATGCACCCTGATGGGGAATCAAACCGCAACCTCTTGGTTCCAGGGTTAATGCTCAACCACTGAGCCACATCGGCCGGGCAAACCTTTATACTTCTTAAAGGAGAAATACGTTGTTTGTTTTCATACACATATGCAATTTTTACTTATTTCAGTGGTCTCTCAGAAGGTAGAGCTTAACACCAAATTCTCACAAAGCACCGACTGTCATCCCTTGCAGAGACTACTACAGAAGGCTAACTGGCCTCCCACATTAGATCAAACCTTCCATCAATCTATTTCCCCACTCCACTCCACTGCAGTGATTGTACTCAAAATGCAAATCTGATCTTCTACCATCAATGGCTTTCTGGAGGGCCTTTCGGATAAAGTCAAAAGCCTTACAAAGACCCTCATCATGTGGCCCTACTCACCACCATCCTGCTCTCCCCATGCATATGCACACTTCAGTCCTCTGGGTCTGCTTGTACAGAACCCCACACTCCCCAGGCACACTCCTTCCTTCATAACTGTTCCCCCTGCCTCATCCATCCTTCCCCCACTCTTCTCTCAGATTCAATTCATCCCTTGGGTAGCAGATTTCACATTACTAAACAGATCTTTTTGATACCTTCCCACAAACAAGGTAAGCTCCCATATGCAGTCCACCTTTTGCAGCATTAACCACTCTTGTTCAATTTGTCTGCACTAGCTTGAGAACAGGATCCAAGTCTTTCTTATCCACTGCTATACATTCACAGTGCTCAGCACATATTTGCTGAGTAAATGAATCCGAAAGCATAAAATATACTGACTTCAAAGGTTTCAAAGTCAATTATTAGTGCAAATTTTGCAATTTAAGTAATATATCTTTTCAAAAATCCATCACAAAAGAAAAGAATGCTTCTTTAAAATGGAAGTTATTTATCATTATAATACTAGGCAATATTTCAACAATAAAACTTCAGTATACAGTTTTTTACTAAAGAGCATATGCTTTCACTAAGGATTTAGAGCAGAAAAAATAAAAATGCAAAAGTAATGGCTGTCTAATGAAGTTTCATTTTAAATTAATTTCCAAAGTCAATTAATACCATGCCCAAAGGGCATTATAACTGTGACCAAAATCTACTTTTGTTAAGCATAGGGTCAAATCTATGTTCAAACATGTGCTACATTTTAATGCTTTATTCCCTCATAATAGGTTCTATTCCTTTATAAATAGTATCTATCAGATTAGGAACTGACAAATAACACTGAAGCCTGATTTTAAAAAAAGAAAGAAAAGAGGTCACCATAAAAATGAGTCCTCTTAGTGGCCTATAGTTTAATAGATCTAAGAGGGAAAATGTCCAGCAAATATTTACCAAGTGTAGAACTAGCTGATTCATTTTTAAATGAGATATGTCATATATTCACAAAGTGACTTCACAGTGATAAATCTAAATACTTATTTTAGAGGAGAGAAGAAACAAATCTTGCTTAGAGAATTCTAAATAACAAGGAGATACCACCCTCTCCAGGAGGTGGAATTTAAGTCTCCACCCACTATGTCCCCCTCCCACTCTAGTCCTTGAGGGTGAGCTATTTAGTGACTTGGTTTCAAAGAAGAGAGTGGGAAAAGAACTTTACAGTGAAGAAACCTGGCAAACATCAGTTTAATCAAGTGATAAAGGTTAAGCAATGATGTCATGTAAGTATAATGCACCCCTTGATATGAGTGACATAAAGTCATTTGATATAAATGACAACAAGTGCACTGTACCCCTGTAGGTATACTTTTCAAAATTCTACAACTTCAGTCTAATCCTGAAAAGATGATCAAACCAACCCAAACTGAGGGACATTCTACAAGATGCCCAAAACTGTCAGGGTCATGAAAAACAAGACTGTCACTAAGGTAAGGAGACCAAGGAGATGTGACAAGATGTAATTCGGTGTCCTGGACTGGGTCCTGGAACAGAAAGAAGACACAAATAGAAGAACTGGTAAAGTCCAAATAAAATCTGGAGTTAAGTTAATAGTAATGTAGCAATACCAAAATTGGTTTCTCACTTTGGACAAATGAACCATCACAATAGAAGACACTGACAATAAGGGAAACCAGGTGAGGAGGACACAGAATCTCTGTTCTGTCTTTACAATATTTCTGTAAACTTAAAATTATTCAAAGACAAGTGTTTTTTTAAAGAGTCTATCTGTATTACAAACTTCTGAGATTTCCAGTTCCCAACTTCATAAAATTATTAGCAAACAGATCAGTTGTCCCTTCTCCATTAAGTTACATTAGACAGACTACAAAAGGTATTACACTCAAACCAAAGCAAAAATATCTCGTCAATTACAATTATGAAAATTATAAATTACAACTTAAAAGTTAGTGATTGGCATCTATTTCTTGATAAGGAAGCTTCAAATGTGCAATCAGTGGCTTTTAAAATCTAAATCACTTAACTTCCTATATTCAAGTATCATGTTGCGCTAGAGACGCTAGGACACAATGAGGAGTGGGGAAAAGAGAGACCAATGAGCAATAATAAATGGTTAAATACCACGATAGGGGGATACAGTGTGCAACGGGAGCAGAAAGCAGGAGCATCTGAATAGTCTGAAAGAGATTAAGATGGAAGGATCAGTAAAAATTTTTAGGTAAAACTTAGAATGAGACCTGAAGGATAAGAAGCGTTAGCCAAGAAAAAAGGATTGCAAAAGGAACAGCTTACACAAAGACCTACAAGTGAGAGAACATGGCCAGTTGTTCACAATGGCTACAGCTTAGAGTGCTAAGCTGGGCATGTCAAGAAGTGAGGCAGCCTGGTTTTTCAGTCGGCTTTTGGGAGTCATGTCTAGAAGGTTGGCCTAGAGATTTTTTTAGCTTTCTCAACAGTTCTGAAGCAACTAAAAACTTTTGTATTTGGTTCATTATTGGCCATAAAGGCTCTGACCAACACAATTTCCCTTACAAAGATAATTAGCCTCCACATATAACATTCAACAACAAAAATAAGTATTTAACCATAGGTCTCTGCACAATCTGATCTACACAATTTTCTCTCCCCAAGTATGTGCAACAAAAAGACTAAGGAAACAGGTTTATAAATTCCATAGAAGGCAAAAAGCTGGCAGACATTGCTAACTTAATGTAAGTTCTACTTAAGTCCAAATTTATCTATTACACAAATACAGGGAGAAATGAACCAAAGAAGGATAGAAGGGAGGAAGCTAGGGAGAAAGGGAAGGAGAGAGGGAGGTAGTATTATCAGAACACTAATCCCACTGTACTGGCATAAGCCAAAAATATACAGTAAACCTCTCCATCTTATCCTTTCTGCACCAGAGGACCCATCTGACAGAATTCAGTAGAACATATGGTTAAAACATTTACTAGCTGTATGACACTGGGAAAATTACTTAACCTCTTTGGGCCTAAGTTTCCTCCTTTGTGAAATGTGGATATTACCAGTACCTATGTGATGAATTCACCACGATGTTTAAATGAGTTAATATACATCAGCTATTATTAATATACACTATTTACTACCAAAGGGGTACACTCTTCGTGCTGTCACAAATAGTCACCCTTTTCTCTCCTTCTCAAGAAAGCATATCAGAGAGTAACAAACTTTATTTTGAATCTACTTAAGCTTCTCTACATGATTTAAGTAAATCATTCCTGAAACTTAGTTTATTGCTAATAATATATACTGTATAAACCCACAGTAATGACCACAACTTTAGTGTGTTACACCAACTAGGAATATCACTGAGGTAGTCTGTGACAGAAATAGACAATTGCCTACCTCACTTCTTGCTTTGATTTTATATGGATATCAGTTGGCCATGCACTTTAAGGGAGACCAGGCCTACCTCTCCATTCCCTAGACTAGCGGCATCAGCATCACCCAGAAACTTGTGAGAAAGGTAAATTCTCAGTCCACATTGCAAAAAAAATACTAAAACTGGGATTGGATCCCAGCAACCTGTGTTTTAAGAAGTTCTCCAGGTCATTCTGGTTCAATAAGTTTGAGAACCACTGATCGAGAACCACTTATCTCTTGTCAATGACTGGTTGAGGAATGGGTTTGTGACAATTCTGACCATGGAGGGGCGCTTTGGAAAATTTTTATTCTTAAAAATGAACAGAAAGAAGGGGATAACTTTCTCTCTCCTGGCCTTAAGATATTGTTGATTAATGATGCAATGCTCAGAGCTGATGTAGCCATCTTGTAACCCTGTGAGGGCAAGCCTATCTGCCAGGCTGGGTATTGATATAATCAAAGCCAAAAAAAGAAATTGCTAATCATGGATCCACTCTATCCATGAGACCTCCTGATATTTTAAATAATGTGTTGTCCGGGAGTGTGGTTCAGTGGTTGAGCATCGACCTATGAACCAGGAGGTCAAGGTTCGATTCCCAGTCAGGACACATTCCCGAGTTTCGGGCTCAATCCTTGGGGCGGGGTGTGCGGGAGGCAGGTGACCAATAATTTTCTCTCATCATCGATATTTCTATCTCTCTCCCTCTCTCTTCTTCTCTCTGAAATCAATATATATATATATATATTTTAAAATAAAATGTCATGTTTCATCAAATATAAAACATACCAATGGTAGAACACTTCATTATTTTATGAATCATCAAGGGAGGGCAATACTATCAACTAAATTGATATGCTATTCATTTAAATATTCAAAATGAATCAATTTCTGGAATACTCAAATATGAAGAAAATGTCCAGCTCTAAATGGAAAACAGTAAATTCCTTATTGTTTAAGCCAGGTAAGAAGTGGTTTTCTGTTGCTTGCTGCTAAAAACAACATAATTGAGTTTTTTAAAGGATATTATTATGTTCAATTCTGGGTCTTAAGATGTAGAATAAACAAAAGATAGGGAAGCCCTAACCGGTTTGGCTCAGCAGATAGAGCATCAGCCTGTGGACTGAAGGGTCCCAGGTTCGATTCTGGTCAAGGGCATATACCTTGGTTGCAGGCACATCCCCAGTAGGGGGTGTGCAGGAGGCAGCTGATATATGTTTCTCTCTCATCAATGTTTCTAACTCTCTATCCCTCTCCCTTCCTCTCTGTAAAAAATCAATAAAATATATATTTTTTAAAAAAGATAGAGAAGAATAATGTGGGGAACCTTGAAATATAAAGTAAGAGAAAGTAAAATATTTAGACTGAGAAAAGAAAGCTTAGAAAAGGGCATCATAACTGTGCTTCTAATGGGCTGGAATCCTGAAAATGGATCTGACATAAAGCTCAGAAAGGCAGCTTTTAACCGAAGAAATGAAATCTACCAATGGAAAGAGCTGTCTTTAAAAATAGTTCATGCATTCCAGCAGAAATAGAACAATCACTTCAAAAACTAAGATTATGGTTCCTGTGCTGGTTAGGAAGATAGTGCAGACTACCTCCACGGACTCTTCCAACTGTAAGATCCTAAAATATTATGACCACATTAGAACATAACATAGCAAAGGTTAAGACTCACTAAAACATACAATCATATTAAAACTGCCAATAGGACCTGATCTAAGCAGAGTACCTAGGAGAAATTAAATTCAAGGATATGGAATGGAATTTACAATCCTCACAGGGTGATAAGATGGCTGCAGAAGCTCTAAGAATCAAATTAACAACATTTAAAGACTAGAAGAGACAAGGTCCCTTCTATATGTTCATTTTTAAGAATAAACAAATATTTCCAAATATCTACCTACCCACAATCTAAACTCTTCTGGCTGGGATTTAAAGTTATCTCTCCACTACCACTACCTACCTTGAGACATTTTCCACTCCTCAAGAAATGTACTCAGTGTCCATATCCCAAAGTTATCCATAACCCTCCTATCCTACCCCATCTCCCAGCCTAATTCCTGTCTAGTGTCTTTACTCATAATGTCCTTACAAACTTAGGACATCAGTAACCCTTTTTGCCCAACTGAAATTTGCAAATCTCACAAACTGCAATCAAAATACTTGGTCCCATGGTTAGGCTGGATCCAATTTTACATAATGTAAACAAGTTCCAGGATCTTTACACTTCTTTACAATATTGGGAGTATTTTCAGCCCCCTTAATCTTACTAATTTACTTTAGAAGCTATTACAAGTCTTTCTCAGTAGGAGTTTAATATTTAATATATTTATATAATGGTAAAATATTTATTAAACTACTAGAGGTCCAGTGCACAAAATTCGTGCACTGGGGGTGGGGGGGGGTCCCTCAGCCCAGCCTGCCCCCTCTCACAGTCTGGGAGCCTTTAGGGGATGTCCTACTGACAGCTTAGGCCTCCTCTCCGTGGGGGGTGGGCTTAAGCCACAGTCTGGCTGCGGAGGCTTGGAGCAGGTGCCCTGTGTGTGTGTGTGTGTGTGTGTGTGTGTGTGTGTCCACTGCGGGCCTGCCCTCAGCCATGCCTTGGAGGCTCAGAGCAGGCGCCCCCCACGCGCGCACGTGCATGTGTGTGTGTGTGTGTGTGTGTGTGTGTGTGTGTTGCCCCCAGCCGCCGAGGAGGCTCGGAGCAGGCACCCTGTGTGTGTGTTTGTGTGTGTCCGCTGGGGGCCTGCCCCCAGCCACACCATGGAGGTTTGGAGCAGGCGCCCCATGTGTGTTTGTGTGTGTCTGCTGGGGGCCTGCCCTTAGCCACGTTGGAGGCTGGGAACAGGTGCCATGTGTGTGTGTGTGTGTGTGTGTGTGTGTGTGTCCGCTGGGGGCCTGCCCCTAGCCACACCACAGAGGCTCGGAGCAGGCGCCCCTCTGTGTTGATCTCTCAGTATCGGGTGGAGCCTGGCCCCTCCTCCTGAGCCGGTCGGGACCATGATGGAGTCTTGACCTCATTTGCATATTACTTCTTTTCATATATATATATATATATATATATATATATATATATAGAGAGAGAGAGAGAGAGAGAGAGAGAGAGAGAGAGAGAGAGAGAGATTATCAAGTACCTGGAACTCAAAATTCTGGTTGGCTTAGCTTAGAAAAAAGGAAAGTAAAGAATAAAGGTTTAGCCTGCCTAAAGGAATTGTCACTTAGTTATTCAGGCCATGGCAAATACATGGAGCTGAGTAAAATAAAAAAGAACATAAGAGAAAGATCTACAGAAGGATCAATTTTATTTTATCCTACTTCACAGGATGTCAATCTGAAAAGTTATCCAACTCCATCAAATATATATATATATATATATACATATATATATATATATATGTAAAATCTTTATTGTTGAAAATATTGCATATGTCTCCTTTTTTCCCCCATTGACCCCTCCTTCCCTCCCCACCCCAACTCCATCATCCTCCTATCTAATAAAAGAGAAACATGGTAATTAGTGTACGACCGCTACCCTTCCCACTGGCTAATCAGGGCGATATGCAAATTAACTGCCAGCCAAGATGGCGGCCGGCAGCCAGGCAGCTTGAAACTAACATGAGGCTTGCATGCTTCAGTGACGGAGGACTCCAACGTTCCCCACCTACTGCTGCAGGCCTCTGAGCTGCAACTCTAAGCAACTATGTTACAAATATAGAAGCTAAACAAAACCCCAGAAACCTGTTTTAGTCGGCCAGGCTTCAGCCAGCAGGATCGCAACATTGTTTCAAATACAGATGGTAAACAAAGGCCAGAAACCTGCTTTCAGCAGCAGAGGCCTAAGAGCTGGAGCCAAGCTTCAGAGCTAAAGCTGGCCCAGAATTTAAAAAAAAAAAAAAGGGGGGGGGGGGAGGAGCGGTGGGAACTTCAGTCACCTGCCAGCCTGAAAACAGCCCTCAGCCCCTCACCCAGACTGGCCAGGCACCCTAGTAGGGACCCCCACCCTGATCCAGGACACCCTTCAGGGCAAACCAGCCGGCACCCACCCATGCACCAGGCCTCCATCCTATATTAACAGGGTAATATGCCTCCCAGCACCGGGATCAGCGTGACAGGGGGCAGCGCCCAAACCCCCTGATCGCCCTGCAGCTCTGTGTGTGACAGGGGGCGGGGCCACAACCTCCCTATCGGTTCGTGACAGGGGAAGGCGCCCCAACCCCCTGATCAGCCCTGCTCTGTGCCTGATAGGGGGGAGCTCCGCAACCCCCTGATCGCCCTGCGGCTGTGTGTGTGACAGGGTGCAGCGCCCCAACCCCCTGATCAGCCCTGCTCTGTGTGTGATGGGGTAGAGCCATAAACTCCCCATCAGCCCTGCCCTGAGTGTGACAGTGGCAGCACCCCAACCCCCTGATCGGCCCTGCTCTGTGACAGGGGGCAGCGCCCCAACCCCCTGATCCGCCCTGCTCTGTGTGTGACAGGGGGCGGTGCCCCAACTCCCCTATCGGCCCTACTCTGTGAGTGACAGCGGGGAGCTCCTCAACCACCTGATGGGCCCTGCTCTGTGCGTGACAGGGGGGAGCTCCCCAACCACCTGATGGGCCCTGCTCTGTGCGTGACAGGGGGTGGTGCCGCAACCTCCCTATTGACCCTGCCTTGAGTGTGACAGGGGGCGGTGCCCCAACCCCCCAATTGGCCCTACCCTGAGCATGACTGAGGGTGGCATCGCAACCTCCCAATCCACCCTGCCCTGTGCATGACAGGGGGCGGCTCCCCAACTCCCCAATCAGCCTTGCTCTGAGCCCAACCAGGGGCTGCATCTAGGGATTGGGCCTGCCCTCTGCCACCCGGGAGCAGGCCTAAGCCAGCAGGTCGTTATCTCCCGAGGGGTCCCAGACTGCAAGAGGGCACAGACAGGCCAGGCTGAGGGAACCTCCCCTCCCCCCCAAGTGCACAAATTTTTGTGCACCGGGCCTCTAGTATATTAAATAAAACACAATGAGCCAGAAAAATTAAGTGACATGCCCAAGATCAAAAATAAATAAATAAATAAATAACCTCCCTTTTTATTTTCCAAGACAGGAACTTATCTAATAATAAAAGGAAGCTAACAATGAAAGCCTCTAGAGCGCTTTAAAAAAATTAACAGCGAAACAAATCTAAGAGTTAAGGATACAAAAAAGTTAAGAGGAAGGAGGGAGAAGCAGATAATGTACATGACCTATATTAAATAGAAATATAGTATACACCTACCATAGAGTAAACCCTGAAAAGTGTCTCCTTTTCCTTCTCTTAGCCCACAAGAGCTACACTCTCACATCCCGAACTCCCAGAAGCTTTATGGCCTGAATTTTCCAAATGATGTTTTAAGATTTACCAAGGTTACAACTTAAAGAGTGGTTCTGATCAATTGTGGAAATACAGAAAAAAATCTAATTTTTTATTATAATAAGGTATTAAGTAGATTCATTTCAAATTTCACAGAAAGGCAGTTAAATCGGAACTTAAAACATTATAGAATACACTTTCTTCTCCATAAATTACAAAAGAGAAACTTCACTTTTTTTGGTTTGTTTTGGCTTATATAAATCTGTGCCTTTTAATTTTCTAAAAATTTTAAGACATTATTACAAAAGGCCTATTGGTTAACCCAGTGAGCCATTTAACCTCCAGAGTTTTAATTAAATTGGTCTGTCTGGCTGACACTTGAGAGCCTGAAAAAGAACTCGGTAATGAGCCACAATGTCTTCAGTAGCTCCTTAAACCATTATCCATTAACAGCAATGTCACATGCAATGGCTGAGTCCTAGCAGAACTACATCGTATAGGCGTTTAAGACCTCACAGACACTTTTATGCATTCGTCACTTATTCTCATTATAGCCAATCTTTTTGGACACAGGCCTCCAAAAAGATCACTTTCGGAAAAAGAAAACAGCCTTTCTTAAAGAGAAATGGTTTATTATATCTAATTTGTTTCCCCTGTACATAAACAGGGAAAATAGAACCCTTTCCTAATATAATACTACTAGAGGCCCGATGCATGAAATTTGTGCAAGAGTAGGCCTTCCTTCCCCCAGCTGTTGGAACTGGCTTCCCTCTGGCACCTGGGACCCGGGCTTCCCTCGCAGCCCCAGCTTCGTCCAGAAGGTGGTGGGGAAGGACGTCCAGTATAATTAGCATGTTATGCTTTTATTATTATAAAAGATAGCAAAAACAGTGATCATAACCTAAAATTACTTTCTAATAAAATAAGGCCATTTAAAATTATCAAAAAGTAAAAAAAATTAATAAAAAAATTGTTAGAAGATATTAAACCTATTCAGTCCTAATAATTATCAGTCTTTCAAGCATGAGATGGTTTGTAAAATACTGTTTTGTATAAAGTGTAAGCATTACACATGTAGCATTTATTGCCCACTCTATTTCCATATGCACTTAATTCTAAGAAATAATTACAGTTGCAGGAAAAATGTGACTTGGTATATCAGAGACTTTGTCTCTTTTGTTGCCATTGTCATTTTTCAGGTTCTGACTTAGTATTAAAAAAATCTGCATGTACCATGTCTTTCCTTGTTCACATAATTAAGTATGTTCTGTATCTGCTGGAGATAGACATCCATGATAAAATTAAGCCCCATAATAAAATCAAAGGGCAAAAATTTAAAAAATGAATAATTAGTAACAAAATACATACTGAACTTAGTAGAACCACTAATTAAGGTGGGATGAAATACATATCCATTTTGTTTGCATAATCTCTTATCTTTTTCAGTTTCTGACAACAACACTTAATATAACCCTTATTTTGTGCTAGACACTGTCTCAGCATGTTAGATACATAAACTCATTTATTCTCCCTATGAGTTAGGTGTACTATTGTTACCTCACTTGACAGTTGAGGAACTGAGGCATAGTTCACTGACCTGTCCAAGATATCTATAGTCACAGAATTAAATGAAGAGTTTAAATTGTACTTCACTCTAATCAGGAGTCCTCAAACTATGGCCAGCGGGCCACATGCGGCCCACCGAAAACATTTATCCGGCCCGCTGGGTGTTTTTGCCGCCGCTACCTGTTGCTTAGCAGCCGACTAGTTTTTTTTTAAACTATAGTCCGGCCCTCCAACGGTCTGAGGGACAGTGAACTGGCCCCCCGTTTAAAAAGTTTGAGGACCCCTGTTCTAAATCTCTGCTGTGCCTGGCCCAGCTCTTATTGAAAAATACATGCAAAACAACAGGATAAACAGCCATAAAAAAGACAACCAGTCAACAACCTAGTTACCTCAGCAAGTTACAGACATGATTCTGACTGGTAAGGTAAAAATAAATTTTTGGAGGAGTCACTCTCATCTTAGTTTCACCCTTACAATCTCCCCTGTCTACAATGGGGAAAAATGAATGAGAACAGGTCAGCACTACTTCCTGCTTGCTTCCCCAGTGAGGGCCTATTCACAGCCAGAAAGCCAATGGTCCCGCAGGCTTCTGCTTCAATTCAGGTACAGTAGTGAGGTTTGAAAGTGCCTCAAGCAGAGCCAACAGTTCTCTGATCTTTTACAATATCAAACTCTGCAATTGTGTGTCATAGCAGCCATGCTAGAATGAGGTCAATTACTCTAGGCATTTGCTACTTTTCTCTTCTCTCCCCCACTGGTGTTCAGGCTCTTTTCCCAGCACTTACTCAGTGCTATCATTAGCCTTTTCCCCTTGGTTGTGCTGCCCCTACATTTATGTTATTCTGAGTTTTCTCCCCTATAGATTCCTCTGGGGGAAATGAAAGGTCTGAAAGGAAAAGAGAAAATGAAATCAAATGAAGTGAAAATTCAGGTGGTTCTTGTTTTAAGTTGCTGTTTTAACAGGTTTCTTTCAAAAGAACCAAACATTAAAACATTAGGAATATGGCCTAAAAATAATAAACACACACACACACACACACACACACACACACACGCACGCACACACACACACCATAACAGTGAAGGTCTTTCATTCTTAGGAACCCCCTTTTCTATCCACTAATTTCTAACTACAACCACTGTTCTTCTCCTCTAACCACGTAATAAACTGTTTCTCAAAATCCATTTCTGAGATATGAAATATTATAAGGAAACTAGCCTTGAGTTATGCATATATGCATATAAATTCTTTGGTTAATCTCTTCCCACCTGTCCCCTTGCCCACTTCCCTCTGAGATTCATCAGTCTGTTTCATGCTTCCATGTCTCTGGATCTATTTTGTTCATCGGTTTATGTTATTCATTAGATTCTACATATAAGTGAGATCATGTGATAATTGTCTTCTCTGACTGGCTTATTTCCATTAGCATAATACTCTCTAAGTCCCTGCATGCTGTCTCAAAGGATATATGCATAACCCATGGACATGGACAATAGTGTGGTGAAGCTATGGGGGATGGGGAGGGGGGAATAGGGTGAGGGGAGAGGACCAATGGGGGGGAGGAGAGAAACAGGGACATCCGTAATACTTTCAACAAAAAGGATAAATTTAAAAAAAAAAAAAAAAGGCCCGGTGAGTGTGGCTCAGTGGTTGAGTGTCGATCTATGAGCCAGGAGGTTGCAGGGCATATGCCCGGGTTGTGGGCTCAATACCCAGTGTGGGGCATGAGGAGGCAGCCGACCAATGATTCTCTCTCATCATTCATGTTCCTATCTCTCTCTTCCCTTCCCTTTCTCTCTGAAATCAATAATTTAAAAATATATATATGTATTTTTAAAGAAAACTAGACTTGGCTACTAGAACATCACCCTCACTCAAGAAACAATGCCACTGAAGTTTTGCTTACTAATTTGCAAAACAAAGGTAACCTCACCTCCCCAATGAGTTCAGAAATGATATTGTGTACATGTGTGAGTATACCAAAGAACTATACACCTTCAATCCAAGAAAATCCCCTGAAGCAACATGTTATCCAACCTTTCCCTTGGCAATAACTATTTTAAGCAGAGGAGTAAAGCTCAACTAACTCTTATGCTTTTATGAAGAATTTTAACCAAACTGTGTTTCAAATTGATGCCTAGACAAACAAGGTGAGGGGCAATAAGGAAAAGGTGGTAAGATGGCATACAGTAGGGTCACAGCAGCCTTAGGTTCACTTAGTACAAATCATAATTTATTACCAACTGTTTTCTATTTTTTCCCCAACTCAGTCTTCAAAATAAATGCAACATGTTAACTCCTAGGTCTTACTCCTGAAAAATTAACAGTGACTCCCAATGAAGTGTCAAAATGATTGATCAAGAACAAAAGCAGGCAGAGAACACCAGAAAGATATACATTCTTGAATTTAAGGATCTCAAAGTCTTATCCAAATGGTCACTTCTAGTTCGTATATAATGGTAGAATTTGTCTTCTAAATACACTGTTATGCTATCTCACGCTACATAAGAGGGCAATAAAGTCTTAAAAAGCCACATGCAGTGATCACTGTCCAATGTTCTACCAAATGATGCTGACTGGATATTCGTGAACCGGTTATAAATGCATACCATCCACCAATAGATACAAGACCATTTTAGCTGTACTTTAGTTTTTCCAGTAAATGCATAACTATGGAATTGTATATAAATGAAATCATATTTAGCACTGCCTTGGGTTATTTCAGAATTGCATTTGAACAGGAAGAAAACTCCAAAAAATATGGCCTTAAAATATAAAGATCACAAGGCACCAACCTGTCTTTAAATCTTATATTTAGTATTTAATATTTATTTAGTCTAATATTTAATAGGAACAAATATTAACACAACTACTCAGTCAACTACAATATTGAAATAGTTTAACAGGAACTATGATGATTTCCAGGGAGATATAGAAAGGAGGCCTGCAAAGAATTGAGGCATCTCCTATCTGCAGCATTTGTAGAGGTGGTCGAATGAAATGACTTCCATGGGTCTTAAAGTTGACTACCACAAGAGAACAAAGTCTGATAAGATAATGTCAGAATGTTGGAATAAGCAGCTCCAAGCTCCCCCCACCATACCATGACATCGAAGAAAAGCACCAACTGCCAGACTCAAGTCTGTCAAAGCTCTGAAAAACAAAGACTTATAGCAATCAGCTCCATGGAATCAAGGGAGCATTAACTTAAAATGGTAGGCAAGTTTTGTGGCATTTTTAACTGTCCTTGCCCAACCCCATCTCTGGTGCAGTAGCAGACTATGTTCCCAGAATGAGGCCTTGCTCCTTGGTTCCAGAAAAAAACAGTCAACCTGATTTGCAAAATATTATGTAACTCTGTTCTAACCTGTCTGGGAGCCACCTGAAGGACGACACAGGTGCAGTCTGTTTTGCCTAACTCAAACCCTCCCATGCTGGGGAAGTAAAATGTTTACATTGCTTGTAAACATTTTAAAGTAGAGGAACAATTTGTAGACACTGGGGGTAAAAGATCACAGTTGAGACATCCACTATACCACTTGAGATCTAGGAGGAAATGTCAAGAAGAGAGTTTCTTTGTGAAATTAGGGCAGTCAAAAGTACCCATGTGTATGGGGAATTTAGAAAGCAACTAGCATGCCCAAGACGAGATGCATGCTCAGAGAAAATCTTAAACTTTCACCTGGGATTGAGTGCAAATTCCAAAGACTATTTAAAACCTGGGTAGAAAGCAGATGAGGTCCACTCCCAGGCACACAGGGTGTAACGGCACCCACAGCACCTCACCAGGTGGGACTGAGACCCACAGGCAATTAGTGCATCTTAATAAAGCATGAATACCTTCCTCAAAGACCGCCCCCCCCCCCCCCCCCCAAGCCTCCAGATCAGAGCAAGAGCCTCCTCTGGCCATCTCTTCCTGGTTGCTATTTTTAGGCAGTTCAACTCTGGGCACAGTCTGGCACCACTGGCAGCAAGATGTTACTGCTGGCAGCGCAACGGCTTCCAGCTGCTCCGCTGACAGCCACTTTGAGCATGGCCAAGGCTAAGAGAAGATGGAGAGGAGGAGAGAGCAACTCCCACAGAGTAAAACACACCATGTGTGCCAGACGCTATGCCAACATCATCTCATCCAAACCTTGAACAACCCTACCAGGTAGGTAGAATTCTCATTCTACCAATGGACAAACTAAGGCTCTGAGAACTCAGCAATTAGTTACAAAGCCTAAGCCTATGACATTATGAAAACTGAGAAAAACTTGTTACCTGCAGGGCTAAAGTGATGGATAAGGAAGCCCATTGTATTTCCACTTGTAACAATATGTAGTTAGGTGAAACAGGCTACGTTATACATTATAGTCCAGCTACAAAGACTGTTTAACCTACAGCAAAACCAGAGATTTACCTGTTTGTAACCTTCATTACAGCTACTTTCAGAAACACCTAATTTCCCTATTTGAAGAGTTATCCATACCCAAACCGCCTTCATTTTTTTGTCAGACTGACACTGAGCCAACTATAAAAGAGAATTTTAAAACCTGCTATGCTAAAGAAATCACAAGTGTTATAGGTTGAACTGTGTCTTCCAAAAAGATATGTGAAAGTCCTAACCCCCAGTATCTCAGAATGGGACCTTATTGGAAACAGGGTAGTTGCAAATCTGTATTATAAAAGGCCTGTGGCCCTAACGCCGTAACGACCAAAGACTGACGCAGGTGGGCAGGGCTGCACAATTTCGCATGCTGAGCTTCTAGTGCAGTGGTTCCCAAACTTATTTGGCCTACCGCCCCCTTTCCAGAAAAAATATTACTCAGCACCCCCTGGAAATTAATTTTTTAAAAATTTTAATGGCAATTAAACAGAAAGATATATGTATTAATGTTTCTACCTTTTTCGTAAAATATAGTAAAGAAAGGTGTAAATTAGAAACATTGAAGTTTGAAATTATGAAACTATTTATTGAACTCAGAATAGAAAGGTAATACAAAAAAAGTTAAAACAAATGCACCTGTAGCTATCACCGCCCCCCTGGATCGCTGCAGCGCCCACTTTGGGAATCACTGTTCTAGTGTAATAATAAATTAAGATGGAGTCATACGAGAGTAGGCTAAGCCTTAATCCAATACTTCTGGGGTTTTATAAGAAAAGAAAAATTTGGACACAAATACAGAGGGGAGAATGCCATTTGACAATGAAAGCAGAAACTAAGAAGGGGCCAGAAAGGATTCTACCCAGAGTTTTAGAAGGATCATGGTCTTCCTGACAATGTGGTTTCAAGCTTCTGGTCTCCCAAACTGTGAGAGAATAAATTTCTGTTGTTTTAAGCCACTCAGTGAGTGGTATTTTGCAGCAGTGTCAGGAGGAGACTACAATGGGCTAATGTACACACCAAGGTAAGCCCCTCCCCCAGCCAAACTAAGGCCTCTCTGACAGAAACTGGCATAAAATTGGAGGTCCTTCTTAACTGCAAACCACATGGAACCAATCCCATGTACTTGGTTTTATAACAGAGAGAAGAAATCGTTACAGCACAGAGAGCAGGGTACTGAGACATAGAGACTGGGTAGGAGTCAGGTTTTCCAATCAATAGGCAGAAATAGTAGGAAACTGTCCTATGGAGGGAGAAGAGGTTATCCTAAAGAATACTATTAAGGGCAAAATTAGTAACAGACCATAAATATGTATTCCAGCCAAATCAGTAATTTCACATGCACAGCAAGGAATTAGTCTACTCTAGTATAATCTTTTTAAAGTTTAGCAGATCTGGGGTCAACCTATAGCAACCTCAAGAATTAATATTTTGAAACTTTGAAAATTACAAGTGGCCCAGGAAAATAAATGTATTAAAAGTAGATTGCCTCATTAAAAGTCTTACTTCTTTGACTTCAGGTAGTCATCAGGCAATTATAAGAGTACAACTTGATTCTCAACCAAAAAAGAACTTTTTTTTTTTGCTTTGCTTGAATGTTTATTAAAATTTTATCTTTTATTGTGGTAAATATATTTTACATAAAATTTACCATCTTAACCATTTCTGAGTGAACAGTTCAGTGGTATTAAATACATCCACATTGTTGTTCAACCATCACCAGCATCCATCCCCAGAACTCTTTTCATCTTATAAAACTGACACTCTGTACCCATTAAACACCAACTCCTCCTCCTACTCCCCCAATCCCTGGGAACCTTCATTATACTTTCTGTCTTTCAAAAAAAGAACTTTTGTATAGACACATTAAAGTTGAAAACAAAAAGGATGCAACATATCCCAACCATGGAAAAATCATAAAAAAAAAAAAAATTAAGCACAAACATCTGAGAGGTTAAAAAAAATGGGAAAGGATCTTGGATCAAACAGAAAACTTCTAGTTTTACTGTAACTTTGACTGTAAATACAACTGAGCCAAAGCTCTTAAAGACAGTTGCTCAAGTATCAACTGAGCTCTTCCTGTGTAATGGTTCTGTCTGAGCTAACAGGAGTCCAGTTGCCCAAAGAGCAGGCATCTAGCTAGAAAAGAGCCATCTAAGGTTGACAGCTGGACTACAAGTTGACAGATGCTTTCTTTATAAAAAGGAAATAACTGATTTTTAATGTATTAATTCCCACTAGATACCTGGACTTTATCTATACAAAAAACAGATGAAAATAAGCCTCTACATTATTTTCATTTCATGTAACATTTCAAAGGCAAGAGACTGAAACCACCCTGAGCCAACCAGACCTTGGAGAACTATCACAAGCAAGACACCCAAGTTGGCTGCAACTGTTTTCAAGGTAGTATTACAATGAAATACTTACGTGTGTGTGTGTATGTGTGTGTGTGTTATATTTGCATCATAGAAAAGGTGCTTCCAAGGTAACATTAAAATGAAATACTTCCTTGGGGCTTGAGGGTGGGTAGTGAGTGTTGTGTGTGTATTTATACTTATACTAGAAGCCCAGCACACGAAATCGTGCGGCCCCGCCCACCCGCGCCATGCTCACAGCCCCGCCCACCTGCACCGGTCTTTGGTCATTACGGCTTTAGGGCCAAGGGGCTTTTTATATATGTAGATAGATTTGCATCATAGAGCCTTATCTCTTCCCTCTCAAAATTCTGCTGTAGAATTCCTACCTGTCATTAAAGCCCAATTCAAGTTCCATGTTCAGACTCCCCTTTACAGTCCTGATCGAAGATGAGAGATTTTGTTTGTTCATTTAAGTTGTGAGTAGGGCTAGAAAGAAATGAAATTATCTGATGGGTTTGTTCATTTAGTTGTGTTAAAATATATATAACATGAAATTTACTGTCTTAACCATTTTTAAGGGTACAGTTCAGTGGCATGAAGTACACTCACATTGTTGTGCAACTACCACCAGCATCCACCCACAGAACTCATTTCATCATCTCAAACTTTCCATTCCTCCCTTCCCCCACCCCTGGCAACCACCATTCTAGTTTCTGGCCCTATTAATCTGACTACTCTACTCTAGGAACTCATAAAAGTGGAATCACCCAGTATTTGTCTTTTTGCTATTGGCTTATGCTACTTAGCATGTCCTCAAGGTGCATCCATGTTGTAGCATGTGTCAGAATTGTCTTCCTTTTTAAGGCTGAATACTGTTCTATTATATGTATGTGCTTCATTTTGTTTATCCATGATACTTTCTGTCTTGGACACTGGGACTACTTCCACCTTTTGGCTATTATGAATAATCCTGCTATGAATACAGGTGTATAAATAACTCTTCAAGAACCTGGTTTCTTCTGGGTATATATACTCAGAAATGGAATTGCTGAATCACATGTAATTCCATATTTAATTTTTTGAAGAACCACCATACAGCTTTCCATAATGGCTAGACTATTTATTCCCAACAACAGTGTACAAAGTCCCAATTTCTCCATATTCTCACCAATACTTGTTATTTTCTAGTCTTTTTTATAGAAGCTATCCTAATAAGTATGAGGTGTTATTTTTTGGATTTAAAAATTGTTAGAGTTTATATCCATGTCAATCAAGAGTAACTATTATTTGAAGTTAAACAATTTATATTTTACTTGGTCTTAAGAAAATATCCTAGGGTCTGTGTTATTAATATTACTATAATGCCACTAAATAAGATTTTTGGAGAGTCCACCCAAGTGAATTTTAAGAATTGAAAATTGAAAAGGTTTATGGTCCTGGCAGGGTAGCTCAGTTGCTTAGAGCACTGTCCTGATATGCCAAGGTTGCAGGTTTGATCTCCAGTGAGGGCACATAAAAAAGGCAACCAATGAATGCATGGATGGAACAACAAATCAATGTTTCTTTCTCTCTCTCTCTTCCTCTTTCTCTCCTTTCTCTCTTTCTACAATCAATAAATGAAATTTTTTTTAAATGAGGATTTAAAAAAATATTTATTCATTAAATTGATTGGGGTGACACTGGTCAACATGAACATAAAGGTTTCAGGTGTGGGTTTCCATATCACAAGTTCTGTACATTGCACCATGTGCCCACCACCCAATAATGAGGTTTTAAACACAGTATAAGCATTGTAACATCTACAGCAGCATTATGTTCTGGAATCCATGGGTGTAACAGTACTTATTTTGGTCAGGTTCAGACAGAGTCACTCAGTGACTTTACACAATACTGGGAGTCAGGTCTGTTTGTAGTCTGGTCAATATACTCTAGTGACAACAGATGGAATAATGGGAGGGAAAAACTGAGCAAGCACCAGGTAATCTAAGTAAATATATTAAAAGTATTAAAATTAATAAAATCATATAGACAAAAAAATCTCAAGTAGTATGTATTTAACCTATAGCATCATATGGTTTCTGTTAAGGTTTAAGGGTATAACTTTTATTCTACTATAATTTTCAGTTTTATCTCTCAAGTACAATAGTCTAAGAAAATATTAATTACTTATTAGCCATACAGGTGATAGATTTTAGTTTGCAAGAAAAAAATCAAGGATCCTTATCTAGACTCCTAGTACAGTTTCAACTAGTGGTAAGATTATGTAGAGGAACTTTAATTATTAAATAATAGCCTCTAAATCAGTGGTTCTCAACCTTAGCTGCACATTAGAATCCCCTGGGAATCTTTTTAAAATCCTGATTTCTGGGCCTCATCCTCTGGAAATTCTGTTTCTTTGTTACTAATGTTGTGGCTCCGCCCCATAACAAAGAAACAGAATTTCTGGAGGATGAGGCCCAGAAATCAGGATTTTAAAAAGATTCCCAGGGGATTCTAATGTGCAGCCAAGGTTGAGAACCACTGCTCTAAACAAACATACATATATATTTATTGTTTTAGTAACCTAATTTTAAAAAGCCAATTAAGAATATCAGAAAATGTAACTTAAATAATGTTTGGAATTAAAAGAATATCTTAAAACCACTAACTGTTAAACCTTCAATACTAGAGTAGCAGGTCTCTATTTTTTAAATATTGTATGGATTTCTATAAGAACGTATAAGATATTCTGACATGTTTTGATGAAAACATTTTGGTTTCAATTTAACATTACATTTAGATGCTGTAACACCTTTTCAAGGAATTTTTAAATGATTTAAATTCATGTGGTTATTAAACAAACCAAACAGAATTCATTAAGCTTTAGTCATATAAATTTCCAAATTTAGGTATAAATTTTGCACAAATTTTAGGTTATATGTTTGGTGGCCTATACAATTAACACATGAAAAACAAAGAGTGACTTCTAAAAGTAGTTACTGGGGAATAGTGCAGAACAAGGTCTCCATGTACAGGACATGGTTTGTTAAAGTTACATCAGCTGTGGTCACATATCCCAAACTGTCCTAAACCAGATGAAATATTTTTTAAAACTTGAAACACTGACAGGCCTCAAGCATAAGAGCCATAATGCCTTTTATTTCGTCTATGAAAACCATTTTACCTTAGTGTAATTTCATCTGAAGAAAATTTATTTAAAACTCTAGTATGATTTCATTATATTTTAGTTTAATATAGATCACACTTAAAATGATTAAACTTAGTTATAATTTTTAAATCTAATTTAAATATTTGTTTTATCTGACCAATTAAAATAGAGGATGGCCTGTTTCTATATGATCCTCAGGCTAAAAATAGTTTTTGTATTTCTTTAAAGGATACAATGAGAGAGGGAACTGACATGGCTCACAAATTAAAACATAATCAAAGTTTTTAAAAAGAAATTGTCTCTTTTACCCTTTAATCAACAGTACACACACACACACACACACTATACCTCTTTTAATCTGAAGGGTACCTGGGCTAAGCAGAGAATTATACAAAAACTGTTGCCTCAGCAGAACTATATTTCCCAGCCTCCTTTAATCTGTGTACAGTCACTGGGTTACTTCTCTACAACAGAATGTCAGCACAAGTGATGTATGTCACTTCAAGTTAGGGATTTTAAGAAGCAATTATTCTTTCTCTACATTTTCTTTCGTTTCACTGGCTGAATGCTGAGGGTGTTGAGTCCCTAAAGGATGTCAAAGCCATCATCTGCCAGGACACCCACAGTAGTCAACACATTTCTATTGTGTTAAGCGAAAGGAATTTGTGTTATTATAGTTGAGGAAACACTGTAATAGTCACTAACAAACATGTTGTATATTCACTGCCTTTCATATTTAAGTAACTTCTACTTAATTTGGAAGTTCTCCCAAGCATCCTTAAAAAAGAAAAAAAAAAAACACTTTGAAAACAGATTGTTTATACTGCTGTAAGCTGTCTGCTTATTCTACCCATCAGTCTTATCCTTGACAACTGGCTACTGTTGCATTTTTTTCTGTTTACTGTATGCTCAGATGGATTTTAATTTAAAGCCTCACTATAACCCCCTTTCAAGTGAACTAAAATTTAAAACCATTCCTGCTCCATATATGTAGTTCAAGTGCTGATATGGCATTGAGACATTATTACATTCCATCTAATGACTATGTTTAAAAAAAAAAAAAAAAAGCAGAAATTTAAAAGTGGATTGAAACAGCCCCTCTTCACTTCTTTATTGTAAACTAGAGGCCCGGTGCACAAAAATTTGTGCACTTGGGGGGGGGGAGGGAAGGGGGGGTCCCTCAGTCCGGCCTGTGCCCTCTTGCAGTGTGGGACCCCTTGGGAGATAACGACCTGCTGGCTTAGGCCTGCTCCCGGGTGGCAGAGAGCAGGCCCAATCCCTAGGTGCAGCCCCTGGTCAGGCTCAGAGCAGGGCCGATTGGGGAGTTGGGGTGCCGCCCCATCATGCACAGAGCAGGGAGATTGGGAGGTTGTGATGCCACCCTCAGTCACGCTCAGGGTAGGGCCAATTGGGGGGTTGGGGCACCGCCCCCTATCACACTCAAGGCAGGGTCCATGGGGAGGTTGCGGCGCCACCCCCTGTCACGCACAGAGCAGGGCCCATCAGGGGGTTGGGGCACTGCCCCCTGTCACTCACAAGGCAGGGCCCATCAGGGGGATTGGGGCTCTGTACCCTGTCACGCACAGAGCAGGGCCCATCAGGTGGTTGGGGCGCTGCCCCCTGTCATGCACAGAGTAGGGGCGATAGGGGAGTTGGGGCACCGCCCCCTGTCACACACAGAGCAGGGCCCATCAGGGGGTTGGGGCACCGCCCTCTATTACCCACAGAGCAGGGCCGATCAGGGGGTTGGGGCGCCGCCACTCTCACACTCAGGGCAGGGCCGATGGGGAGGTTATGGCTCTACCTGTCACACACAGAGCAGGGCCCGTGGGGGGGGGGGGGTTGGGGAGCTCCCCTGTATCAGGCACAGAGCAGGGCTGATCAGGGGGTTGGGGCACCTTCCCCTGTCACGAACAGAGCAGGATGGATAGGGAGGTTGTGGCCCCGGCCCCTGTCACACACAGAGCCGCAGGGCGATCAGGGGGTTTGGGCGCTGCCCCCTGTCATGCTGATCCCGGTGCCGGGAGGCATATTACCCTTTTACTATATAGGGTAGAGGCCTGGTGCATGGGTGGGTGCCGGCTGGTTTGCCCTGAAGGGTGTCCTGGATCAGGGTGGGGGTCCCCACTGGGGTGCCTGGCCAGCCTGGGTGAGGGGATGATGGCTGTTTGCAGCTGGTCACACACCCTTCAGGGTAGGGGTCCCCACTGGGGAGCCTGGCCAGTCTGGGTGAGGGGCTGAGGGCTGTTTTCAGGCTGGGAGTGACTGAAGTTCCCAACCGCTCCTTTTTTTCTTTTTTCTTTTTTTATTCTGGGCCAGCTTTAGCTTGAGGCTTGGCTCCAGCTCTTAGGCCTCAGCTGAAAGGTTTCTGGCCTTTGCATACAATGTTGCGAATCTGCTGGCTGAAGTCCCGAGGTATACAATGTTTCTTAAACTGCAGGCTCAGAGGCCTGCGGGGAATGTTGGTTTCCTCCGTCACTGAGACAACCAAGCCTCATGTTAGTTTCAAGCTGCCTGGCTGCCAGCCGCCATCTTGGCTGAGTTAATTTGCATATCTCACTGATTAGCCAATGAAAAGGGTAGCGGTCATACGCCAATTACCATGTTTCTCTTTTATTAGTGTAGATAAGGGCCAACAAAGCATAAGAAGAGCTATACATTTCACTTAACCTTGAAACACTGCAGTATCTCCAAAACTAGAACTTCCCCAGACAATAGAGCCTTGACATTTTCAAGAGCTGCATCTTGACACCATCACAGATTCAAAAATATGTCAGTCATGCCACAATGCATGCTTCTGTAACATGGATGCCTTCACACATGACTCGCAAAATGCGAATGACAACAGTGTGATGAGGAAAGACTGTTGGTTCATGAGTGAATCTTCCCAGCATGTTAATGTTTGAAGCTATCAAGGGCAAGATTTTTTGCAAATAATGAGAAATAATGAAGACTTTAAGAAAAACGGTGAGAAACTTACCAAAGTGCCTCCCTTTGGTATAAGTAATGACATCTGACTTAGTGGCTTCAATATCTGTTGTTTTATTACCTGATGATGCTGTGGGCACACAAGAAGCTACACCATGGATCAGAGCTTTAATTTTGATGACAATGGCCTCCAGGAGAAGCTAATCCCTACAAGAATCTACATATCAAAGAAAAAGCATGTTCCGGGATAAAATAAAGCCTAGAATCACGTAGGTATGATACTGAGTGCATATGTCACCATCTACTGTGCTAGCATTTTTTATTTGGATTGTTAGTGCTCTGGTTACAAGGTTACATTTCATTAAGTAGTCTCACCTTAATCCTATGTTTCTACAGTCCTATTATTTTTAGTGTGATTTTGCAGAATGAGAGATTTTTTTATGAATGCATATATCACATCACAGTAGATATGAGCATACCACAAACTGAAATGGTGAACTGCAAATGGAAGCAAATAGGCAAAATGACAAAATGACAAACTCTGATCTCGTAACACCCCATTCAAAATCCTGTAATGTACCTGACAAATACCATCTCCTTTAATCCTAGATTACTACACCTTGAAAACTACCTCAAATTGATGTGGTACCTATCAAATAATGGAAACCTCAAATACAGTCCAAAAATGCTACAAACACGTGTAATTGCTTTTAACTTCAGCTTTGTTTTGACAATTTTTGCTTAATCTGTAAATGGAGTAACAGATCCTTTCTGTGGTTTCTCTTCTCTTCCAACCCGAAGGCCCACCATTACCCACTAGGTCTCAGCAAAACCATTTTGCTTAAATTTTGAATACATAAATTCTTTATTGCAAGGCATAATCTGTTCCTTCAGAGTCAGCTTTAATGAAAACTGCTTTACAGAAGGCAAAATGGAAGCATCCTAAATATACAGGGCTATTTATAACTACTATTTAGTTGACATCTCCAAAACTGTATTCCTTATGACCAAGCAAACCAACAGCTTTGGAGTTTTGCTCATTTTGATCCAGAATCACAGAGGCTCCAACCTGCTCTACACTGTACTTGCTTATATATCCTGTGTCCCATCTCTGCCTGCCATTGCCTCTCCTAGGATTTCTGATGCGCTTCCCCCAAGAGCTTGGGTTTTCTCACCACTGCCACGGTACATTCCTAGATGGAGCTCAAAGGATATTATTTGGTGTGTGTAGATTTTAGGTGTCCTTACCGGCATGAAGTAGTAAAAAAACAAAAACAAAATAAAACACTATATGACCCCTTCCAATCCACTCCCCTAGCTATTCAACACTATGCATCTATCAAGCAAAATGTAGGTAAGTCATTTTTCTCTGCTTCCTTCATTTCTGTCTCTACTGATATTCATTTAATACCTATTAGGTCAATTCTCCCCTGTCATTCACCAGTTTCTTTTTACAAATCCTATCCTTGGCACCGATTTCAACAAATATAACATTTCTGAAAATTTGAGACACGAAATTAACTCTCATTGAATATCAATTTTCCCAACATAGTAAAATACCTCTAACCTGGCACTTCTGAAATACCAACAGTGATCATTTGTGTTAATAATGACCTTGAAGTTCTTCAAACTTCCAAAGAAGCTTCTGAGTCAAAAGAATATTCAGTTATATACCATACAGGCTTAATGTTAAATGTCTTTACAGTATTCTAAATCTTAACTATAGTATTTGACAACCCATATGCCATAGTATACAGCAAATATAGCTACTATTTTATTAATATACACTTTCATCAACCCATTCCAGCTACTGGTGTTCCAATAAAATCATCGTCAGAGCTTCCTTTATACATTCCACCCCTTAATCTGACATGCCCTTAAGTTTAAAAAATATTCCCAAGTAAGTCTAATATAAACTCCTCCTTGAGAGCTAACACTGTAAATACTGGTAGAAATCAGCCTATGCAACTATGGTTCTCATCCCTGTCTGTATACTGCTTGGGAAACTTATGAAAACACAGTCTTTTAAAATATATAGGTTCTGCCCTAGCCAGTTTGGCTCAATGGGTAGAGTGTCAGAACATGAAATGAAGGGTCACAGGTTCAATTTTGGTCACTGGCATGTATCTCAGTTGCAGGCTCGATCCTAGGCCCTGGGTTGGAGCATGTGTGGGAGGCAACCAATCTATGTGTCTCCCTCACACCAATTTTCTCTCATCTCTCCCCCTTCCTTCCACTCTCTCTAAAAATCAATGGAAAAATATCCTTGGGTGAGGATTAATAAAACATATAGGACCTAAGGCCAATCCTAAACATACTGGACCATAATGTCTTATGACTGAACTCATGTATCTGACTTCCCCAAGTAACTCCAATGCACAGCCAAGGTTTGAAAACAAATGCTTTAAACCCTTAAGGAAAGAGCTGTTGCTGCTCTTGGTGCTTCCAACAGGTCAACAGAGAACCAACCTACATATGGGTACAGCATTTAGGTGAGACCTGCAGGAATGAAGAGTGGCCAAGAGGGTATTGTCAACCTTAAAAATTCCTTCTAATGTGGAAACCACAGGATTAAAAGGTGTGTCTACCCTAGGAAAAAGATTGGGGTAAAGTACTGAAAATAATTTGAATCACATTAGTGGTTATAATCAATTAAAAGAGTCATAAGCCTACCCTAGTCTCTGCAGAGTTTCATACATTAGACTAGAAATCAGAGGTCTCAAAGAACTTGCTCCTCGAGAGGTCCCAGTGGTCAAGAATATCATTCCTCCACTTTCAATAAGACAGAACAGCAAAGTCCCAAAGTAAAGCCAGGTAATTAGTGAGAAGAGCCTCATGATCATTGTTAAGAGAAGTCTGATGTAGAAAAACTGTACATATTTTGCCATCAGTGAGATCTGGCTTCAAAGCCTTCCTCCACCAGTTACCAGTGACTTAGATTACTCAACCTCTCTAAATTCATACCATCACCTGTAAAATAGGCCTGAAAAACATGCAAATTTAAATGAGACAATATTTGTAAAAACAGAATTTTCAACATACTATAATTTCCCTTCCTCCTTAGTAATATCTATATGTCTCTTCCACTCTCCCTAATACTTCTATGGCCCTTACTCAATTTATTGCTATTAATAAGGGGAACACGTGAGGCATAAACTTTGATTCTGTTCCTCCAAACCTAACATGAAGCTTAAACTCTGACAACCCATTGAAAATACACCAGTGAGCCAAAACCGGTTTGGCTCAGTGGATAGAGCGTCAGCCTGCGGACTGAAAGGTCCCAGGTTCGATTCCGGTCAAGGGCATGTACCTGGGTTGCGGGCACATCCCCAGTGGGGGATGTGCAGGAGGCGGCTGATCAATGTTTCTCTCTCATCGATGTTTCTAACTCTCTATCTCTCTCCCTTCCTCTCTGTAAAAAATCAATAAAATATATTTAAAAAAAAAAAAGAAAGAAAATACACCAGTGGCTAGATTCATACAGTAACTTCTTCAGGACAGATTTTTTTTCCTCTCAGGTCCTGATTCCAGTAGAGCAAATGGCTCTCAAACTTTAGAAAAGGTAAGAATTACTAGAGATCTTGTTTAAAATATAATCTCATTTCCCACCAACAATTCCCTAACTGATTCAAGCAAGGATTCTCAATAGCCACTAAAACTACTAGGTAAAAGGGTATTATGAAACAGCATAGTGACTGACACCTTGTCAAAATATTACCCCATGAGTTACTTATTGATTGCAATCAGGAAAATGCATCTTTATCTGGCAGTCAGAGCTTTAATCAAGAGGTAAACTTAGCATTGCTAATAGGATAAATGAGGTATCATGTGCCTACTGATACAATGTATATATGAAGTATAAGTAGTACTTTTGACTAAAAAATGTAGCCTGAATATAATCAAGACCCTAGATCAGTGGTTCTCAACCTTGGCTACACATTAGAATCACCTGGGAATCTTTTTAAAATCCTGATTTCTGGGCCTCATCCTCCAAAAATTGTTTCTTTGTTACTAATGTTGTGGCCCCACCCCACAACAAAGAAACAGAATTTCCGCAGGATGGGGCCCAGAAATCAGGATTTTAAAAAGATCCCCAGGTGATTCTAATGTGCAGCCAAGGTTGAGAACCACTGCCCTATATGCAACTTACAGTTTACCTATAATACAGAAGATAGACAACACATGTAGGAAACAATTAGGCAATACAAAAAATCTGGCCTAGAATCTGCAAAGGTCCATGTCATGAAGGAAAAAAATGTATGAGGATTGTTCTGGAGTTAAAGAAACATAAAGGCAATGCATGAATTTTTATTAGCTCTCTGTTTGCAGGTGGGAAAAACTATAAGAGACATTGTTCGGGACAACTGGGCAAATCTGAATGTGAAGCAGCTACCAGATGATTTTATAGAATTATGGAATAATTATGAGATTATTGTTAATTTTCTTAGGGTAATGATATTGTAGCTATGTAGAATTACTCTATTTACTATTTGAAGTGAATTATGGAGAGATACAACTGCGTGATACATGTTAAACACACACAGATAAACCTATCTATGTTAATTACTGAATCCAGGTGTTCAAAATACTACTCTTTCTGTATGCTTAAAAGTTTCAATAGCCCTAGCCGGTTTGGCTCAGTGGATACAGTGTCGTCCTGTGGACTGAAGGGTCCCAGGTTCAATCTGATCAAGGGCATATACCTTGGTTGCGGGCACATCCCCAGTAGAGGGTGTGCAGGAGGTAGCTGATAGATGTTTCTCTCTCATCAATGTTTCTAACTCTCTATCCCTTTCCCTTCCTCTCTGTAGAAAAACAAAATCAATACTATATATATATATATATATATATATATATATATATATATATATACACACACACACATATATATACATATATATATATACATATATATATATTTTTTTCAATAATAAAAACTGAGCAAAAAATACACATTCCCTGGCCCCAAACCCCAAGGCTCTGATTCCTTAAGCCTGTGGTAGACCCATAAATCCACATTTTAACAAGCTCTGGGCCTATTCCAAAACAGAGGGTTCTCTGACCACTCTAAGAAACATGGCTGAACAGAGAAGGTGGAGTGTGTCTGCTGTCTGGAAGAGCCTGGGTTCTTCATTCCCAGCCAGCGCTCTTTTATTGGCAGGCTCCCCAAGCCATGGACTTGGTGTCCTCCTCACCTTTCTTCATGTTTCCAGTATATTTAAGATGGAATGTAAAGGGGGCATAATGATGAAAAAGAAAGTTTCCCTTTCATGTACCTATGAGCATCCCGCCAGGGTTATCAATAATTACTCTACCTCCCTTCCAAAAGTACTGTGAAGAAAACTGTTGTGTTTACCTTTCTGTGAACTGAATACTCAAATTTCTTCCTAGAAATGAACGATGAGTATACAATCCATGCTCTACAAATTGACAACCAAGATAAATTGAAATAGCTTCATCAAATTAAAAAAAGCAAAAATGTTACACTAAAAACAAGCAATTTTAAAAACTACTTGTGCCGAAACCGGTTTGGCTCAGTGGATAGAGAGTTGGCCTGCGGACTGAAGGGTCCCAGGTTCGATTCCAGTCAAGGCCATGTACCTGGGTTGCTGGCACATCCCCAGTAGGAGATGTGCAGGAGGCAGCTGATCGATGTTTCTCTCTCATTGATGTTTCTAACTCTCTATCCCTCTACCTTCCTCTCTGTAAAAAATCAATAAAAAATATTTTAAAAAAAAACTACTTGTTTGATATTTCAGGATAAAAGTGATATATACTAGTATACCTGTACAAGAAGAAACTTTTTGTTAGCAATATGCAAAATTCCTTAGGACATTGTGGTTTGTTTTAAGGTATATAATATGATAATATGATATACTGGATCTACCCACATTAAATATACAGAAAAGAAAAATCTAAGGTTGAATTTTATATAGAAACTAGGGGCCCGGTGCACGAAATTCGTGCACTGGGTGTGTGTGGGGGGGAGTGTCCCTCAGCCCAGCCTGCCCCCTCTCACATACTGGGAGCCCTCGGGCGTTGACCCCCATCACCCTCCAATCACAGGATCGGCCCCTTGCCCAGACCTGACGCCTCTGGCTGAGGAGTCTGGCCCGGGCAGTGGGGACCCGCAGCTGCAGCAGCCCCACAATCGTGGGCTTCACTTTAGGCCCAGGCAAGGGACCCCTAGCTCCTGGGACTGCCAGCTTCAACCGTGCCCAGCTCCCATCGCTGGCTCCACCCCTACTTCCTGCTATCACTGGCCAGGGCGGAAAAGGCACCTGATTCTCCGATCATGGCTGGGGGGCCCCCCAGCTCTTAGCTCCCCCCTGGGTTTCCAATCACTGTCAGTGGCAGGGGGCTTCTTCCTGCTTTCCCTTTCGCCTCCCTGCATTGTGCCTACATATGCAAATTAACCGCCATCTTGTTGGCAGTTAACTGCCAATCTTAGTTGGCAGTTAATTTGCATATAGCCCTGATTAGCCAATGAAAAGGGTAGCTCGTACGCCAATTACCATTTTTCTCTTTTATTAGTGTTGATGGACTAATGTCACTGTAACTATATTCACTGAATCCACCAAGCAAATCCCATCTTTCCCAAAAATTCAACTTGAACCAAAAACGTACCTATACCTTAATCTAAGAGAAAAAAAAACAACAAGAAAATTCACTTAGAATTCTTTCTAAAATAGATCACAATTGACATTGAAGCTATCTTTTTTTAAACTCACTAACACTAACTTTTCAAAGTTAGAAAATACATATCAAACAAATTGCAGTAGGTGATTTTGAGGTTCTTCTCCAATAAAGAAAGAAATCTTGGTAAACAATTCCTATAAACCTCCAAAATGTGTAACTTGAATATATGCATTGTTTTAGCTTAATCTAACAGTAAAAAATTTACAACAGACTCACTTCCCTCCAAGGAGCATGCCCGGGCCATTCCCTCCACCCTTTCCTCTCTCTTTACCCCATAGGCACCTATCTCCTAAACTCCAAGGGACTCCACGAGACTTGCAACGAGGGGAGCAATGGGTAGAGGCAGCTCATCCAGGGGTTACCCCCTGAACCTGTCTCCAAGGCCCCCTTTTCTCTGACTTCCCAGTGAGCCAAAGCAGCCCAGCCTGGGCTCTCCTGTTGTGCCCTTCCTTGTTTCACTGTCCTAAATGTGTTTTTATGCAGTCAATTAATTCTTGCTTGCTCTTCTAAAAAAAGAAGTTTTTTAAACAGAAAACTATAAAAAATAAGCAATGTAAAATACTTTCATTTTACCTAAAATTGCAAATTCACAAAATTAGCTAATAAACCAGCATAACAAGTTTCTCAAGAAGTCTAATCCACAATAAATTTTAACATTAACAGGAGAGATACATATGCCTTTATAGGTAGCAAAGTGACTAAAAATAATGAGAACTTATTTAACAATAAGTCAAAATAACATATGATAGGACTTCAAACAGTTCCTGGGGAACCTATACATTGTTTAATATTTTAATTGTTCAAACTAGTCTGAAATTCCTTCTTCAAAACTTCAGAGCACTAATAATTACCAATACCATAATAGACTTTTCAAAATTGAAGGGACCTTAAAGATCAACCAATTTAACTCCTTATTTGCTAAATCCAATATGAAGAAACTACTATCAGAGTTTTTGGTAACTTGTAGAACGATAAATCTGATTTCTCACCTCCAATGTTCCCTTTATTCAGGGGTGGGGAACGTCCGGCCCACAGGCCGAAACCATTTGGTTGGCCCTGCCAAGGCAGTAGGGGTGAGTTAATTACATGTTTGACCAATTATAGCAGGCTAATTTTTAAGCTGATAATTTTGTATGGCCGGAGAATGATGCCCTGTGATGATACCATGAAATGTCCTGTGCTTTTTAATTTGTTAAAATATCTCTAATAGTGGTGAATAGTGGAATGTCTTCAGGCAACAGACAATTCACTGAACTTTTTAAATGAGGATATATTTTCATGATTTTTTTAAAAACTTAACTCATTCAGAGCTAAATAAGAAATCCAGAATTTCTGAATAAAAGAACGTAAGTAAACAGAATATCCTGGGAAGTAAACTAAAGTTTTAGCCACAAAATTATTTGCAGAGAGCATACTATAAAAACAAACCAATCCATGGTGAAAACAGCAAAATTTACTACATGGTTTATTTCTTTTTGCATTCCACAGGATCTTTTCAACAGTCCAGACATTATCCATTACATAAGCCTAACTAATTGACCTTATGGATAAAGTTTGAAAAATCAAACAACTGATGTAAAAGACAGAAATGAACTGCTTGTGAATTCTGATATGTGCCTATTATATTTCTGGACTGCTAGACTTCTGTAATACAGAATTTGAGGTTTTGTTCCTAGGTCATCCTGGAAATAATTATCTTTTGTCACTAGTTGCAATGTTACTCAAAGTATTGCATTTTTTCATAACCTTTCCTTAAAAATTCACCAGAAATGTCAAATTTTACTGTTTCTGTTCACTCAAAAATAATCTTCAGAGTTGTTCTCTTCATAGTCACTCTCCTTTAGGAAGTACTGGCTCCTTGTCTAAATTTAATTCACAGCTAATCATGTTTTTCTATAATTTTTCAAGTGAGGATAACTAGATGAGACTTTATGTTGTTAAATTTGTCCCGTTTTTCCTTGATGGTATCAAAATGCCTTGCCCACTGCAAGATCATATAAAATTATTATCCTACACTTTCTTCTAGAGTTTTTTACACTTTAATATTTTATTGCATCTTTCATCCTTTTAGAATTTTTGTTTATGTAGAGATCAACTTTTCCCCTCTAACTGGGTAGTCAGTTGCCTCAATATCATTTGTTAAATGATCTTGTTCCCATTCACTGATTAGAAATGCCACCTTTACTGTCTAAATTCCCATGAACCTGTCAATTTATTTCACATTTTCTGCTACACTACCTATATGTTTAATTCCTCTGCCAGCATTACATTGTCCAAATTATTACTACTTTAAAGCACATCCACTTTCTAATAAGGTAAATCTCAACATTTTTTTCAAGGGTTTTTTGACTACTCAAAACACATTTACTTTTCTCAGATCAATTTTTCTCAAGGTTCTCCTCAAAAAATTCCATTGAATTTTGAACCAGAGTGCCATTAAATTTATGGATACACTGAAAAACAATTATATTTTTACAATATTGAAACTCTTGTCCAGTAACAGGCAGACATATAAAGCCCCCTTTAAACATACATATACACACACACACACAAATACATGTATATAATCTTTTAATATGATTATAACTAGTCCCCCAGACCCACAAGAATGAACTTCTTAAATCACAAGATCTTAGAGATAGGGGGATATTACAGATCACTTAGTCCAATGCCTCTTATAATCCCAGTTATGTTTACCTCAAGCCTACTTAAGAGAATCATTTTAAAATTAAAATATACCTTTTACATTCAACATAATCATAAAAGCACTATTTGAATCACATAAAAGGCAGAGAAGTGGGCTACACTGATTGAAAACTGCTTTGAATTTAGGAATCCTTTAAAAAGATAAGATGCATACTTGGGCTCAAAGGAAAAAACACTGAGAACCATAAGTACACACACTGGAGACAGCCCCAAGTGCTTTTAGACACTCGTGTTTCCAAGGTAAAGTCATTTTGTTATGGTGTTGTCCAGGAACCGAACTTCAGAGTGCCAAATCATTCCATTCCCAATTGTTCCATCATATTTATTGTTCATATTTATTAAGATCAAATCCAATAATAATCTCCAAATGAAACAAGTCTGAAACCCAATTTTAAATGTGTTTCTCAAACCTGGCTGCACATCTGACCACCTGTGGAGCTTCTAAAAATAAGATTGCTTAGGTCCCACCTTGGGATTCTTGTTCAGCAGGCCCAGCAATGCTAGAGCATTTCTTTCTTTCTGTATTTTTTTTAAAGCTGTAGTAGGTTCTATTCTCAGCCAGAGTTAAAAACCACTATTCTAAAATATTTAATAAGAACAAAGCCCCATAGCATACCAAGTATCCCTACACATTTAAAAAGTATATTTACCTCTTCACCAGCCCAGCAACATTTACTGCTGATGATCTAAAGAGCTATGTCCCTGTCTTATACCAAAGTCTTAAAGCAAACAAACAAAAAATACTAAAACAATGCTTTACTGTTCACAGATATGTGATGCCATTGTAATATTTGAAAGTCTTTTTTCTTTTTTCTTCCTTGAAGGCAACCCTCTACCCCAACCATCCCCCAAGAGAAAGGGAAGCTGTTATTCACTTTAAAAATCGCAAATACCATTAAGATCTTAAGAAAATTCCTCTTTTACTTTGTAAAATAGAAGGGTGAAAGCACACTCATTAAGAAATATAAATAAAAAGGGGGATTAATGATTTGGCTGTGACATCATGACACTAGGTGAAATTTCAAAAAACTGTTGCTTCTAGACTACAGAGAACTGCCAACACACTTAAGCACCCTCTAGATGTAGCACAAAAGCAAAGAAAGGCTGATATGCTGAAGGAAAAACTTATATACAACAATGCAACATGCAAACTAAATCAAAATGTCCCTAAAGTCTAACCCTCCAAGAAAATGTTCTCACTTTCTAATAACACATTGTACTGAATTGAGGCCCAGTGTGATTCATATTCCCAGTATGAATGGCTCATATACCTGTTACCCCTGGGAAAAGCACCTGAAAAATAGAGCACATACAGCTACAGAGGAAACTATATGTTAGGTAATTAGTGAGGGTAAAGGATGCACTAAATAATCACAGTAGTGCTATGCAAAGAAGGTTCATGACCAAGTCATCTTACAGACTACCCTTCCATACTCCAATTTTAGCCCAGCCAAAAATACTTTCTTAGATTCTGCAAAGTTTTTTGGTGAAAGAGATGTCCAGATTTTCCATCTTGAAAAGAAAGTCAACATGCATAGAAGTTTACCACCTTACTATAAAGGAAAACTAAATTTTCTTAAGCACTGTGCTTTGTCCAAGCAACATTCAAATAATTTTACATTTAAAAAACAAAAGCATGTGAAGAGATAGGTACTCATGGTTTAATGGAATCGGTTTTGACAATGGACAACTTCACCAACATCTTTTCTTATGTGGCCCCAATCAATGATATAATTCCTAGAGCTTAACCTTTATATCAGATGACTACATAAAATAGCAAAATTCAAGTAATTAATATGAATGAGAACTGTAACCCCCAAAGATCTACAGTAAAAACTGAGATGATGCATGTTTATACACACTGACAAGTAATTTGCCAAGAGATTAAAACAAGAATAAAATCCTTTCTCCAAAGTTTTCCACATGAATGATTTCTATGCAAGCCACATGCCTAGCAGGTATTAAAGAGCAGACTCTGCTCCTGGAGTTTTTCAAGCACAACCAGCTTACTGAAAAAAATAAAAATAAAATCCTTCCTCAGAAAGTATTTCCTCTGAAGTATTGCTATGTTAGAATAAATAACTTCACTGAATTGGCATCTCTTTTAGTACACTGTACTTTTAAAACTTAATGAAATATTTAGACCTATATTCTAATCTTGAAAAAAAGACTAAAACAATTCAGACAATAAAATCACATGCATTTTTAAAACAAACCAAGTAGCCCAGCAGACATGGCTCAGTGGTTGAGCATTTACCTATGTACCAGGAGGTCACTGTTCCCAGTCGGGGCACATGTCCGGGTTGTGGATCGATCCCCAGAGGGGGTTGTGCAGGAGGCAGCTGATCAATGAGTCTCTCTCATCATTGATGTTTCTCTCTCTCCCTCTCCCTTCCCCTCTGAAATCAATAAAAATATACTTTAAAAAAAACAATATATATATATATATATATATATATATATATATATATATATATATATATATATAGTCTGTAGACCTTGAAATATCAATGAAAGTCTGGGAAAATAATGCACTGCCCTCTTTTAAACAACCATAAAAGCTAAATTTACACTTAAAATGTACTTGTCAGTTTGTTCCAAAATCTGGACTTCCACTCTACCCAAATACAATTAAGATTTAGGTTGGTTGAGGGAAAATTATCCTACCTAAAAATTTTGTGAAACCGAACTCCAATTTCATTATGTCTCAAAAGCTTACTACTAATAAATACCTAGGATGGATTACATTAGAAACAATTCTCTCAGGAATTTTAACCTGATACCAAGCTTTTGATTGCCCACACTTAGGAGTCTAAGACATGGAGAGAGATAAGTGACTTCGGCTTGTTATTAAATACATGCTGTTAAAGTTTGCTACTATTTCAAAATCTTTCTCTTCTCCACAGTTTTTGTCCCTCTCCCCCTGTATTTTTTTATACCTCATCAAGCTGCAAGAAATCAAAATAGGTATCCCCAATATCAAACACACTACCTTAGATTCAGTATTGGGTTTATGGGTGTTTTAAGTTTAGATTTCAAATTCAAAATATTTTTCAAAGTTTTACTTCACCACAAGCTATGCTCAACATAGCTAAAAGTCAACTACTTTTTTTCTATTTCATTGCCCCCTCTTCTTATAAAGTTATCTGCAGGAAGCAAATTGTCTACAGACAAATACAGCTAGGAAAAAATGTTGCTTGGTTCAATTCAGGAACACCAATAAACAGCCCTAGGTGGACCAGAAAACCACTCACATGTTCCCTATTCAGAATTTGCATGTAAATTTTGTAGGGCAAAGTTCTTACAGTCACTTTCAAGATTTCATTAACTCAATCCCATGCTTTCTGAAACATTTTTTACTTGAAATTCTGAACAGAGATCTACACAAACATTCAAAAGACATGAACTTTATCTCAGTTAACTAAAATACTGAGCACCTGAAATCTCCTACTAGGTGGAGGAGTCAGAACAATCAAGGCAAAATGTCTTCTCACAGAAGCAATGTACCTCTGTGTAATTCATCTTCAATACGATTTTTTTTTCTCTTGAAAATGCTCTTACCTACAACTCACTGTTCCCAAAATACACTCAAGCTGATTTAAGTTTGAGAGCACAGATTTACCAAGGTTTTAATAGGATCATTTCCTTAGTTTAGCCATTGAAGGCTGCTGGCAGAAAGAACATCTGCAAACGGTGTTTGAGAGATTCACCTGGCACACGGGAAATTTACAAAAGGGAAGAGTGCTGCAGGGCCAGGCTCAGGGCTTGTGTAGATGTGAATCACCTACACACTGGCCTGGCTCCCCAAACCAAGGTTCCATCAGAATGTGTCTGGGTGGCTAATTGATTTTCTGGAGGTGAGAATTAAAAACAAACGCTTACACGCATCGCACATACACAATTTTACCTGTCACTAAGAAAAGGGCACGTCTAATCCAGAAAAAAAAAAAAAGTCATTTTTTCCTTCAAGGAGGGCAGCGGTTTGGAATCATTTGCTGGGGATGGGATTGCAGGAAGGGGGGAGGGGAGGGGGCGTGGAAGAAAGGAGTGCTCAATAGAGAGGCAGCGAGGGGGGTCGCACAGGGCCCCACACAGGCCGCTGCGGAGAGAAGACGGGGGAAGAGGGGACGACGTCTCACCGGGGGACAAAACCGAGTGCACACCGGCTGGAAGAAGGAAGGTTCCCCCACCACCACCACCCCGCCCCAGGAGAAGAGCTGGGGTGCGGATAAAAAGCTCTAGCGTCCGGTTACCTTAAGATACCGGGGACAGGGCAACGGGGATACCGAGGTCTCCAGAGATGGGGGGAGGGGAAGGATGAGGCAGGGTCTCGGGTAAGTGCGAGCCAAGGATGAAGACAAACAGCGGGACTTGGGCCTCCCTGGGCCAAAAGGCGTGGCCAAGGTTCCAGATCAAAAAAGATGGTCTTTTTGAGACGCCGGGGGGAAGTGCGCGTCCAACCCCTCCTTCGAGACCCCGGGCCGGGCCCGTCCGAGGGGCCCCCCTGCGAGGCACCTCGAGGGCGGAACGCGCCCCGCAGGGCCCCGACCTCGCCCGCGGGGCCCTCCGCAGGACCGCCGGCCAAGCCCCCACCCCCATCCCCGCAGTGCTCTTACCTCCACACCTGCCCCATCTGCAGCAGGTGGATGACCGACTGCCAGATCCACACGGAGAGGCGGCACAGGCGCTGCGCCCCCGGCGTGGCCGAGCCCCCCGCGCCCGGGCCGCCGCGGGCCGCGCCGTGGCCGTAGCCGGCCCCCATCATGGGGGGACCCCGGCTGCTGAGCCCCTCCACGGCGCCCAGCCCGCCGCCCGTGTAGTCCTGCACGAACCAGCGGAAGCTCAGGCTCTGCACCAGCAGCGACGGCACCAGCACGAAGAAGAGGGTCAGCCCGAAGTAGCCGTAGTCCCCCTTGCGGTAGTAGTCGAGGGCCAGCCACAGGTCGGTGCCCACGTCCCCGAAGAAGACCAGCAGCGCCAGCACGATCCACAGGCAGTCGAGCCACGGCCGCTCCACCTGCGGCGGCTGCGGCCGCGCGGCCGAGGGCGTCGGGGGGTGGCGGTCGGCGCCGGCGGCCCCGGGCGGCTGCAGCGGCTGGTCCCCCCCGTCGGCGGCGGCGGCGTTGCGGCGCGGCTTCTTGCCCAGGAGGGAGCGCAGGCAGGCGGAGCGGCAGCCCCAGTAGCACGAGGAGGTGTTGCAGCAGTGGCAGATGTGCAGCGAGCTGCTCTCGCCGGGCTCGTCGCCGCCGCCGCCGCCGCAGCCGCCTCCCCCGGGCTCCCCGTCCTCCTCGCCGCCGCTGCCCACCGCCTCGTCCAGGTTGTGCAGCTGGGCGAAGCCCACCCCCACGCCACCGCCATCGGATTTCGCCGCCATCTTGACTCTCTTCCCAGCTCCGGAGGTTGGGGGGGGGAGGGACGGGTGGGGGGTAAAGAAGGCAGGGAACGGGGAGGGGGGGAAACGAATGGAGAGGAAGGGGGGCGGGGAGGAAGCGGGGGAGCAAACGAACGAGGGGGGAGTGGGCCAGGGAACCCCCTCCGCTTCCGGGTAGTTGGCGTCACTTCCGGGCGAGCCCCCCAATCGCACGGCGCCCGTAGCTCCCCGGCCCTACCCACCCGGCCAAGATGGCCGCCCTCCTATGCCTCAGCTGCTGGGCGGGGGGCCGGGGGGTTCTCCCCGCCAGGGCTCCCCTTCCCCTCTTCCGTTGACCCCGAAACCCATCAGGTTGACCCCTCGGCGTTTCTGAACCCTGCTGGGCCGAGTGAGGCGGTCCAAAGTGATCCCTGGAGGGGGCAGTGCCAGACGTTTTGGGGTCCCCTTCCTCAGCGTCGCAGCTCACAGCTTTCCTCCTGGAGAAACGCCCCCTAACACCCTCCCGGCTGCTGGCGGAGGGGCGGGACCTCTGGGGGAAGGGGCGGAGCTAGTGCAAAGCAGGTGATTACGTGTCACTTCCGGGAGATAGGATGACCTCATTGTATAGTTAGACACCCCCCCTCCTCCCCATCAAAATGGCTGTGTCTCACCTCTTTGGCTGTTCTGTGTGTGTTTTTCTTTCAAAAGTACCTTTTATTCTTTTCTTGTTTTGGGGTCTTTAGAAATTACATAAGTCAGTTTAGATTCCTACTCACAACATACTGATTCTCACTTCTATTTAAATACCTCCTTGCCCTGTTACCTCTGTTGATCCCCTGATTTTTCTGTCACTGACAACTTTACCATGTTTTGTAATAAAGTTTCCACAGTTCCCTTAAGAAAACTCCAGGGAAAATCCAGTTAAAATCAGCCTGACTGCATCTTGAATGTTGGAGCAAAGATTGAATTGGCACATTGTGACCTTGAGTGTATCATCTTCCCCCATTGATGTATTTCTATCAACTTTTTTTTTAAGTATGAGATTTTAAAATTCTGTGACCTTAATTTGGGAAATTCAGAACTAGCAAGGGGTTAAGCTGTATCAATTACTTTTCAGGCTATTTGAATGTGTGAAGATTGCCTTTTAGAATTTTTGGTGCTAAGGCTCTGTCAGTAAACAGCTTTAAATGAGTGAAAATGTTATCAATGTGTTATGTCATTAAAATAGGTGCAGGGTACACTATTTAATCTTAACTAACAAATTACAAAAGTGAAGCAGCACTGAATGGATTTGAATTACAATAATCTTCCACTGAAAGTATATTTGAAACCATATTGAGCAAGCTACATGGTTATAGTTGTTACTGATCAGGTGAAAGGAACATTTTGAAGTTAAAAATAGAACAAAATTAAACACTACATTTTTCTCATTGACCTCTCTGAATTTTTGTACTCATTTTTCTGACTGTCTACTTCCTCCTTCAGTAAAACCTTCTAATAATGCCAATAACTTTCTTTGGAATGCTGAGGACAAAGTAGGTGATATGTGTGTGGATGACATTGAATTTCTTTGGAAGAAAAGTGCCTTTGAAATTTTCAGTAATGCTATTTTGATGTCTGATATTTAACTCTATAGCACTTAAGTTTTGGGAGTGGCAGGGAAAGGCAAGGATTCCACATTTCAGGACATAACTTTTTGTGAGTATTTATGCCAAGCTAAATAAAACCTGTAAAATATTTACAGAAAGTACCCATTGAGAATTTTTATACCAGTCATTTGTTTGGGGGGTGGGGGGAGGTAGAGAAATAATTCCAAATTTTTTTGGAAACAAGTTATATAGCTGTAGCCTTTTATTTCATACTATGATTTAAGCCTCTTGTTGCTATGGTAGTAATACTTCTAGCCAGCTAGTAAGGGTTATTTCTGCACATAGATGGGGTTCTACTTCTTTCTTTGCTGAATTTGAATTAATAACGCCCGAGAAAGATGGCATAAACAAACAGTAGGATTGCCCAGGGTTGGATCCCAGTTCCACTAAAATAATGTGAATGATATGAGCAAGAAAGTTGAGGTCTTTAAACCTCAATATCCTACATGATGTAGTGGAAATAATAATAGGCTTTCTTTGAAAATTTGTTGGGCAAATTAAAGGTGGTAATCCATTCAAAGCTCTCACCATGATACTTGTTAAATAGTAATAGAGTAAACACTAAATAAATGATAACTGCCGTTATATCATTATTGTTATTATTATCACTATTGTTGTTGCTATCATATTAGCATAATACCAACATATAGTTGCTTAAATTGTATCATTCAAATTTGGTATCTCTAATAAATGAAAATATTTTTAAGTACATCTAGGAAATAGATATAATTTTGTGTTTTAAAATATATTTCCTCCATTTAAGCCTGTGAGGCTATGAAATGAGATTCAAAAGGAAGCAGCAATGGCATATTTGTGATTCATATTTCTCCCTGCCCTAAAAGAACATAAACTACTAGCACAATTAGCTAAGTAAGTTCACTCACTCTATAAGGCTGACAAATGAGATTGAGTCAAAAGTGCTTTCACAACTGAAGTTTCAAGTAGATTTATAGGAATCACAAACTATCAAGTGATTTCAACTTTATATTTTCTGTTTGAACAATTTTATCGCCCTAACCATTTTGGCTCAACGGATAGAGGGTCGGCCTGTGGACTCAAGGGTCCCAGGTTCGATTCTGGTCAAAGGCATGTACCTTGGTTGCGGGCACGTCCGCAATGGGGAGTGTGCAGGAGGCAGCTGATTGATGTTTCTCTCTCATCGATGTTTCTAACTCTCTATCCCTCTCCCTTCCTCTCTGTAAGAAATCAATAAAATATAAAAACAAAACAAAACAATTTTATCATTCTGCATTATTTGGAAGTGATACACTGTAGAACCCAGGAGGTTCTAAAATTAAAATATCTTACAATGATAATACAGCTATCATGAGACTCACTGAAAGGTTAACATAAAATTGGACTGTGTCATGGATGAATGGTACTTTTTCTTTTACCTGGAGTTTTGGAGCAATTAAGTGTTCCAAGTAAGTTCATCACTTAGCACAATGGGGTGTGGTGAATTAATAAAAAGAAATGCATTGCCCAAAGGCCTGCTTTCTTAATAGCACACCAGTTAACCCCTTCCTGATGACTTGACTTTAAGGTGGTTTTATGCTAAGAAGCTCTAACTCTTTGGGCCTGCTAAGGAGCCACCCCAGGCCTACAAGACACTTTTGTTGTTGTTTACAAATAATTTTTTTTAATCTTTGCTTTTCATAATTCAGTCAGTTAACAGCTTTGGCCCCTGTTACTTCCACTCAGATATAGTCTGGGAAGCCAAACTATAAACATGTAAAGTAATAGTCAATTTTTAGAGCCTATTCCATGAGTAAAATAAGACAGATATATTATATGGAAATTGTGGCATACATTTTGGTTTTTTAGAGAAACCTTTGGGGTTTTTCTTCCTGATTCTCTGCTATTTTCAGAACAGCAAAGAGGGGGAAATTAGTGTTGAATGCTATTATATATTACTAGAGGCCCGGTGCACAAAATTCATGCATAGGACTGGGTCCCTCAGCCTGGCCTGCACCCTCTCCAATCTGGGATCCTGCAGGGAATGTCTGACTGCCTCTCAAAATCTGGGACCACTGGCTCAAAACCACTCACCTACCTGCAGCCTGATCGCCCCTAACCCCTCTGCCTACCTGCCTGATTGCCCGTAAGTGCTCCCCTTCTGGCCTGATCAGCCCTAACTGCCTCTGCCTCGCCCCACACCCAGGACCCAGGATTCCCTCCTCGGGCCAGTTGCAGGCACCCAGGACCCAGGCTTCCCTCCCTCTGCCGGCCGCAGGCACCCAGCACCTGGGCCAGCCACAGCTGCAGGGGACTGTGCTCTGGCGGCTTCACCCAGGCCACAGCCGCAGGCACTCAGGACTGCAGGGTGGGCAAGTTGTCCCTCTCCCAGGCCGCAGCCTGGCTGGTCCCCATTCCTCTCTCCCCAGTGTTGAGTGTCTGAGCCCTCACAGCATGAGGGTGTGATGCCATTTGTATATTAGCTCTTTATTATATAGGATACACTGTCCCAAAAATTATTCCAAAATGCATGGGGATTATTATCCCCATATCAATGGTTTAGAAAACAGCCTTGAGTCTACCAAATAACTTAGGCAGAGTCACATCCATGGAAGGTTTAATTCCAAAGCCTAAACCATTGCCCTGGACCAAGAAGTTACTCTCCCCTGGAAATGAAGTCAGTGTTACTGTATTAGTACTGGAGAGACCCAATTATGATGGCTGATAACACATCTAGGAGACAGAAAACTGGCATTCCAACATGAAAATTTTCCCTAGCAAAGGCATTATAAAGGGGCTTCCTCATACGTTCTTCACAAGATTTTCCTAATTTGAGCCTGAGTAAAACCTCAAAACCATCAGGGGGATGCCATCCTTCTCAATTTTTTTCCTTGTATCTTACTGTCTTCTATAGAAATAGGACTTCTTTTGAGCACTGCAGAGTAAGCTCATAGAACCCATTATCCCTTGAAGCTCCATGTCTGTATTTGATGTTAACATCAAATACAGACATGGAGCTTCCTTCCATGTCTGTATTTGGTGCCTCCTTCCCTCCCTCCTCCCCAGAGGCGCTCCTCCTGTGCCCTCGCCTCTGAGGAGGAGGGAGGGAGGAAAAGAGGTGGCACCTCCTTCCCTCCCATTCTCTCTCTCTCTCTCTCTCTCTCTCTCTCTCTCTCTCTCTCTCTCATCCTTGACTAGATTCGAACCTCAGGTCCTTCAATCCCCAGGTCGATGCTCTATCCACTGAGCCAAACCAATCTGCACTCCTCTCTCTTTTTTTTAGGGCCTAAAGAAGAGGGTTTCAATCACCCTTTCTTTTCTGGTAGATTCAACTAAGACCACTTGTTGAGGTTAAAGCACTCACATTTGCCTCTTGTTGATCACTGAGAGAGAAAGAATTCGACAGGGCCCCTGTAGTTAAATTGTGAAATCCCTACATGAGGAGAGAGAAAAGGAGAATATGTCATTTTTTCAATATTTAGAAATATTCCCCAGAGAAAACTGGGGACAAGAGACAGGGAATAAGGTGATGTGTCCCTAGCTCCTGATAAGCCTTCTCAAACTCTGACAGAATAACAGGATAACTCCCTGGGGACTAAAAGGCATCTCTGGTCAGCCTCAGTCTTCAAGAATGTCTTGGCTTAATAGTCCTTTACCAGAGAGCAGGTTGCCTAAGTTAGTGAAGAAGTTGCACCATGTGTATGTTTTCCATCCCATTCCTCTGACCTCATCCTCTTAGATTTCTTCTCCACAAAGCCAATTTAACAATTGTATCTCAGATTCAGGCTCAAAAACCTCTTGGATGAGTTGTTACACCTGTATACTACTCTTACCTCACCCTAGCATAACCATGTGTACATGTTTATCTACATTAAAAGATGGGGAGAACATCAAGAGAGAATATTGGGAGAGCTATGGGTATATTGACTACTTATTATCTCATCCTAATCTCTAATTTATTATTGCAGTTCTTCCAGAGCAGTCCAAATAAGACCCCAGAGGCTTGAAATAGTGTAGAAGTTGGGGAATTATGATGTGTTCTAACCATAAAGTGAAAGAAAGGATGGAAGGAGATGAGGTTGGAGAAAGGAGTCCCAGGCTGTCCTCACATGGAAGTCATTACAAAGCCTTTCTTTCCCACACTCCATCTTCACTCTCTTTCTCCCTTTCACCAGGTTCATCTATTTGCTTTAAAATAACTCCTCAATTGAAAATTAAAAACCCACTGCATGGGAGAACATATTTGCCAATGTTATCACCGATAAGGGTTTAATCTCCAACATTTATAGGGAACTCTTACAACTTAACAAAAGGAACATAAACAATCCAATCAAAAAAGGGGCAAAGGACCTAAATAGACACCTTTCAAAAGAGGACATCCAGAAAGCCAAGAGACATATGAAAACATGCTCCAAGTCACTAATCATCCGAGAGATGCAAATCAAAACAACAATGAGGTATCATCTCACACCTGTCAGAATGGCTATCATCAACAAATCAACAAACGACAAGTGCTGGAGAGGATGTGGAGAAAAAGGAACACTTGTGCACTGCTGGTGGGAATGCAGACTGGTGCAGCCACTATGGAAGACAGTATGGAGTTTCCTCAAAAAGTTAAAAATGGAACTCCCATTTGACCCAGTGATCCCACTTCTAGTTATATATCCCAAGAAACCAGAAACACCAATCAGAAAGGATATATGCATCCCTATAGCAGCACAATTCACCATAGTGAAGATCTGGAAACAGCCTAAGTGCCCATCAGCAGATGAATGGATTAGAAAACGGTGGTACATCTACACAATGGAATACTATGCTGCTGTAAAAAAAGAAGGAATTCTTGCCATTTGCAACAGCGTGGATGGAACTGGAGAGCATTATGCTAAGTGAAATAAGCCAGTCAATGAAAGAAAAATACCACATGATCTCACTCATTTATGGATAATAAAGACCATTATAAACTGATGAACAAAAATAGATACAGAGGCAGCACAGCATTGAACAGACTGTCAAACTACAGTGGGAAGCCTGGGGGGGGGGGGGTGGTAAGAGATCAACCGAAGGACTTGTATGCATGCATATAAGAATAACCAATGGACACAAGACACTGGGGGGTAGGGGAGGCCGGGGGAATGTCAAGGGGGGGGGGGGTGGGAGGAGACATGTGTAATACTTTTTGTAATACTTTAAGCAATAAAACAAAAAAGAAAAAGAAAGAAAGAAAATTGAAAACAATTCAGGTCTTCGTCAGGATTTTTACCTTTATCCTGAGAACAATAGGAAACAATCTGGCAGACTTAATTAAATGAGTGGTCAGAGCAGGTTTTCTTTTTAAGTTTACTCTCGTTGCTGCATTGAGAATGGGCTGAGAAGGAATGGACAGGAAAGATTTGGACAGAGCAGTCAGGTGGTGATAGGTAAGAAAGATCATGGTGAACTGAAGTGGTGGTAGCAATAAGATAGGAGTATTGGACAGGTGTGGAAAGTATTTCTAAGGTAGAATTGATAGGTCTTGCTGATGGGTTGAATGATCTTTTACCCTCTCTGCATCCACCCCCTTGAGCATTTAACTTTGAAGTGTCCTCTGCCTCTGCCTCTGGACTTGACCATGTGCCTGGCTTTGGATAATACAGCTCCTTAATGAGCTCGGTCTCGGAACAAATTAAACTCGTAAGTCAAGGCCCCACTGTAGTTGAAGCAGAAGTGCAAGTATGGTGCTTCTAAGTCTACAACTTGAGAGGCCTTGCTCTTTCTTGTGTTACTGTCATCTCCATGAGGACATTCCTGAGGTAGCCTACTGGCATGGAACAGATATGTGGCAGAGACTTGAAGTGCCCAGTCAGCCCAGTTGAGACTCGTCTAGACCAGTGATGGCGAACCTTTTGTGCCGGGAGCCAGTCCATCCTTGCTGTTTCAAGGGACCTGGCATATATGGCATACTGTTCTTAATATGTTTGCTCACCTTCTTGGCACCAAGGTCACCTCTCTGAGAAAGGTTGTTTCCCCAGGTAGGGATTTTCCCCTGAAGTTAGGGAGGGAATAAAACCCCTTAACTAAGTGCCAGGCGGGTAATTAATCACTTTAACTACGAAAAATCATGCTTAAGCTACATAATCTTTACTCCCTGGAATGGAGATAAGAAATGCCCTAACCTTTGCAATAGAAATTGACAGGATGAAAATCAACTAGTATAAATACATATGTAACAAGACAATAAACAGCAGAACTTCACTGGAGATCCTGAGCAGAACTTCGCTGGAGATCCTGAACAGAACTTGGCTGGAGATCCTGGCTAGGCTGCTGATCAACTGAATGCTGTCTCCGTGTCATTCCTTCTTCACCGACTCTGTCCACACCTTTGGGGACCCCTGGACCTGCTGGGGTTGGACCCCAGCACTTTTGAGCTCGGCGTGTCAGAATTTTGTAAAACCCTAACTTAACTCTGGTGCCGTGTCACATATAGAAATTTTTTGATATTTGCAACCATAGTAAAACAAAGATTTATATTGTTGATATTTATTTTATACTAGGGGCCCGGTGCACGAAATTCGTGCACTGGGTGTGTGTGGGGGGGAGTGTCCCTCAGCCCAGCCTGCCCCCTCTCACATACTGGGAGCCCTCAGGAGTTGACCCCCATCACCCTCCAATCGCAGGATCGGCCCCTTGCCCAGGCCTGATGCCTCTGGCTGAGGCATCCGGCCCGGGCAGCGGGGACCCGCAGCTGCAGCGGCCCCACGATTGCGGGCGCCGCTTTAGGCCCAGGCAACGGACCCCTAGCTTCTGGGACTGCCAGCTTCGACTGTGCCCAGCTCCCATCGCTGGCTCCACCCCTACTTCCTGCTATCACTGGCCAGGGCGGCAAAGGCGCCTGATTCTCCGATCATGGCTGGGGGGCAGGGCAAAGGCGGCCTCAGGGCCGCCTTTGCCCTGCCCCCCAGCTCTTAGCTCCCCCCTGGGTTTCTGATCACTGTCAGTGGCAGGGGGCTTCTTCCTGCTTTCCCTTTCGACTCCCTGCATTGTGCCTACATATGCAAATTAACCGCCATCTTGTTGGCAGTTAACTGCCAATCTTAGTTGTCAGTTAACTGCCAATCTTAGTTGTCAGTTAATTTGCATATAGCCCTGATTAGCCAATGAAAAGGGTAGCTCGTACGCCAATTACCATTTTTCTCTTTTATTAGTGTTGATATTTAAATGCCATTTAACAAAGAAAAATCAACCAAAAAAATGAGTTCGTGTGTCACCTCTGACACGCGTGTCATAGGTTCGCCATCACTGATCTAGACTGTCTGCCCTGCTCAGCATGAAGCAGGTTCCTGGTTCCGCCCGTGGAGGCCTGGCTGGCTGGAGCTGCACAGGGAGGAGCCAGCACCAGGAGGGGCCTTGCTGGCCAGCCTGGGAGGAGTGCTTGGAGCAGCTGAGAGTGGTTGCACCTGATTGTCAGGAAGTAGGAGGGGTGGGTGCTGTGAATAGCTCCCATTTACAGGCCTGAATGGGCAGGACGAGCCGGGGAGGGAGAATGGGGGCAGCACATCAGTTCGATTTTGAGGAAGGACTTTGTCAAGTCAGAATTCCTCAAAGATGGTCATGAGTTCTCCGTCCCTGGAGGTGGCCAAGTGAAAGCTGGGTGACATTCTGGGGAGATAAAGGGGGGGTCCAGGTATTAGTGGATACACTGGGCCTTCAAGGGTTCCTCCGACCTGGGAATTTCAGCAGGTTTCCCATAGACCGAGCCTGCCACCGGAATGCCTGTCCTTCCAAACCCACCTCAAGGCCCACATCCAGCACTGCCTCTTGTAGGGAGTGTCCCTGCCGCTGCCCGGTCAGATCCATCTCCTTTTTCCCGGCTCATTGGTAGTGAACTAGACACCCTATCAAAAGGGAAGAATCGAGTCAAATGGAATTGCGTGAAGCTGACTAGAGCCAGGACCTACAATCGCACCCACTCCTGTAGCAAACGCTGGTGCAGGCCCAGCTCGCTCCTGCCCCTTGCCCAGCAGAGGCGCTGCACAGCCCCACTTCCCCTGTCTTGCCGGTGCGTCCTTTGTCTTCATGGCCAGTCCGGGCGGCTCTCCCTCTCTCCCTCCATTTATGAGCCTGTGTGTTAGTGGACAGGGCAGTGGGCTGGAGGCCACTCACTAGTGACCCGTCTCTGCGATCACCTCATTATTTATCACCAGGGACGCCAGTGCTTCCATAAATTACCCCAACCCGGAGCCACCTGCGCCGGAATCAATAGTCGCCTCTCGACTAATATCCAATTATTAATAACCACGGGGAAGGGTGGCCAGCCACGGCACTCTGGGCCCTGGCCTGGTGGGGAGAGGAGAAGAGGGCTGGGTGGGAGCTGGCACCCCTGTTGTGAAATACCTGTGCAGGGCACGAGGTGGCCACCAAGGTGCCCACATTCTCTCCAGGGCTGGGCGATAGAAGCACAGACATAGTTTCACCCTGAGGTCAGAGGGCGGGAGGCAGAGCCCCATCTTCAAGCGCCTCCTGTCTGAGAGCAGAGACACGTCGTGCCCTGAAGCCTGCTTGTTCAGGACCTACCCGGGCCCGAGAAGAGGTGCAGCCTCCTAGGGAGGGGAGCTGTGGCAGGACCTCACTCCGCAGGACCTCTGGTTGCGGGCACACCGGAGGCTGCTAGAGGCAGGGTGCTGGGGAGGGGGTGGGTTCCATCAGGATAATGGGGTCAGCGGGGACTTGAGCCCTGCAGGTACATCTGGATAAATACCTGAGCCCTAGGGGAGGGGCATCAGAGAGAAAGCTGTAAGGGTCGGGGAGGGACAGAGGTGCCCCAACCAGTAGAACCAGGGGCCGAGGGGTTGGAATCAAAGCAGCTGTCTATGCAGGTGATGGGGGGGGGGGGGGGCGCGGGGTAGAGGCCAGTGGAGGGGAGACTGGGTCTCAGAGGTCCCTAACCTTGAGATATCCAGCACCCAGACACACACCCCTCAACTACTGGCTCTCTCCTAACTGCACCCAGAGGCTCAGTGGGAAACACATCCTTAGATCAACACAGTCACAAAGCGAAGGCAGAGACACTAAAAAACAGAAGTGCAGAGAGGTAGAAAGAGATCACACAAAGTCAGATACATGCCCTGCTAGGCACAGACACACACACACACACACACACACACACAATCAGAGACTCACAGATGCATGAATAAACAGGGACACACAAACACACCCAAACACAGAAATGCTAATACACCCTGGTACTTATCCATGGAGGCATTTCCTCCCACACACACATGCCCACACATGTGGACACAAGTGCACGCTCGCAGCCCATCCCGCACACCCCCGCTTTGTGCACACAGTGGGCACATGCAGCAGCGAAGGCCTCTGAGGGCAACTTGCAGGGCCAGGATGAGGCTTCTGCTCCTCTGGAGCCCAGTTGGTGCCAACACTGCCACCGTGTGGCTGCAGGGGCACAAAAAAAAGAAATGGAATTTCAGCAAGCACTCTCATCCATCCCTGCTGGTTTTACAAAATGGTACAATTTCTATTGAAGGAAATTTCACATTACCTGTTAAAATTAAAAATGCAATCACCCTCTAAGATAGCAGTGCCTCTTATGGGAGTTTATAAATGTGCACATGTCCAAAGTTACCTGTGGTCAAGGTTATTCATGTAGCATTGTTTACAATAAAAAGTGGGGGGGGGGGGGGGGACGAGAAAAGAAAACCAAGTGTCAATCCAAAGGGAAACTAGTTGACAGAATACTATGCAGTGATATTGAAATTTTATAGTTTTCTTTTTAGTGATATAAGAGTTGGCAGGATACTTTATTATACCAAAAAAGAGCAAGGTTTGCCCTGACCAGTGTGGCTCAGTTGGTTGGGCGTGATCCCATGCACCAAAAGATTGCTGCTTTGATTCCCAGTCAGGGCACATGCCCTGGTTTTGGCCTTGATCCCCGGTGTGCGGGTGGGTGCAAGAGGTAGCCAACTGATGTTTTGCTGTCACACCGATGTTTTTCTCTCTCCCTTTCCCTTTCTGAAAAAAAAAAAAAAAATCCACTTTTTAAAAAGAGCAAGGTGCAAAGCAATAGAGCACTTTCTATAAGAAAGGGGGAGGGTAAAGTTTCCTTGTGAGGAGAACCAAGATGGCAGCTTAGGTAAATGCCATACTCACCGCCTCTCACAACCACATCAAAATTACAACTAAGATACAGAACAACCATCATTCAAAACTGTCTGAAGTCTGGCTGAATGGAATTCCTACAACTAGAAAAGGAAAGAAGAAAGTATATCAAGACTGGTGGGAGGGGTAGAGGCACAGAAAAGGCTGGTCCAACACCCACATATGGTATATTTTTAATTAGGAGGGAAAACTCCACTGCTGAGGCCTCCCATGAGAAGTAAATGGTTCCAGCCCTATACAAGACGCCCAGCCCAGGGTTCCAGAGCTGGGAAGAGAAGTCCCTGTAACTTCAGGTTGTAAAAACCAGCGGGGCTTCACAGAGGCTGCTGGAGACCCAGGCAGTCCCTCTTAAAGGGCTGACACATGCACTTACTTGGACTTGATCCCTCTGGGCTCCAATGCTGGGACCACAGCTCAGGTGAGATTTGGGGACATATGGGAAGGAACTGGAATATCTGATATTGGAGAAGTGTGGGGGTCGTGCCCCAGCAGGTCCAGGGGTTCCCAAAGGTGTGGACAGAGGCAGCATTCAGATCATCATCATAGCCAGGTTCTGTGTTTATTGTCTTGTTACATCTGTATTTATACCAGTTGATTTTAATCCTATCAATTCTATTCCAAAGGTTAGGGCGTTTCTTATCTCCATTCCAAGGTTACTCTATTGTTCTATTAAGCTGCAAGGAAGTAACTGAAGGAGATTATCCTAAGTAAAGATTATGTAGCTTAAGCAAGATTGTTCATAGTTAAAGTGATTAATTACCCGCCTGGCACTTAGTTAAGGGTTTTTTTGGGGTTTATTTTATTTTATTTTATTTTATTATTTTTTTACAATTTATTAAAGATAACTTTGTTTTACTTAATATATCACAAACATTGCTTCATCATTTTTCAGGGCTTCATAATATTCCATTGAGTGGATGTTCCTAGTTCATTTGCACAATTCTCTATTGTTTTTTTGGGTTTTTTTTTTTTATTGCTTAAAGTATTACAAAGGGTATTACATATGTGTCCATTTTTTCCCCCCACCCTAGACAGTCCCCTAGCCTCCCCTATCCCCCGGTGTCTTATGTCCATTGGTTATGCTTATATGCATGCATACAAGTCCTTTGGTTGATCTCTTACCCCCCTACCTCCTGCACCCCCACCCTCCCCGGCCTTCCCGCTGCAGTTTGACAATCTGTTTGAGGTAGCTCTGCCTCTGTATCTACGGTGTTTTTTTTTTAAATATATTTTATTGATTTTTTACAGAGAGGAAGGGAGAGAGATAGAGAGTCAGAAACATCGATGAGAGAGAAACATCGATCAGCTGCCTCCTGCACATCTCCCACCGGGGACACGCCCGCAACCCAGGTACATGCCCCTGACCGGAATCGAACCTGGGACCCCTCAGTCCGCAGGCCAACGCTCTATCCACTGAGCCAAACCGGTCCCGGCAGTTAAGGGGTTTTATTCCCTCCCTAACTCCAGGGAAAAATCCTCACTTGGGGAAACAATCTTTCTCCGAGAGGTGACCTTGGTATAGCCCTTAGAAGGGGAGCAAACATATTGAGAACAGTATGCCATGCCCTGACCGGTTTGGCTCAGTGGATAGAGCGTTGGCCTGCGGACCAAAGGGTCCCCAGTTCGATTCCGGTCAAGGGCATGTACCTTGGTTGTGGGCACATCCCCAGTGGGAGGTGTGCAGGAGGCAGCTGATCGATGTTTCTTGCTCATTGATGTTTCTAACTCTCTATCCCTCTCCCTTCCTCTCTGTAAAAAATCAATAAAAATATTTTAAAAACAAAAAAAAGAACAGTATGCCATATATGCTAGGTCCCTTGAAACATATGCTGTGCAGATGTTTCTTCCCTACAGCGACTGTGTCAAGCAGCAAGGGTGGACCGGCCCCCGGCAAATTCCCCCCATTTTTATTTTTTAAATGACAGCGCATGTAAATCAGCGGCCACCTCTTGGATTGGGTTGTTTAAGACTCAGAAGAAGACTGACAAGCAATGATAGCAAGCATAGCAATAAGCATAGTGGATGGAGTGCACAGAGAGCCTTGTAGAAGGTTGCTGGCCTCTTCAGTCGATTTCAGCTGTCCTCAAGTTGCTGGTTTGGTTGTCCTTGTTGATCTGTCTAGCGGGCGGCGTCACTGGCGATGGGCTTCCCGAAGTGTCAGCGCGTTGAAGGGCTGGATCATGGGTCCATCAGGGCCGTGCTTGATGGTGGTGTTGATGTCTGGGGAGGAGTCAGCTGTGCCCTCTGGGTCAGCTGATATGGATGATACCGGGGAGGAGGAGGAGGAGGCAGAGATGGAGGGTAGTAGAGAGAAAAAGAAGAGAAAGCAAAAGAACTACAAGGCATGGAAGTGTTTAGAAAACAGAGGGAGAAGAAAGGGAAGAAGGCAGCACCCTGACACAGCCCTTTCCTTCAGCTGCCCCTTTCCCTGTGGTCCAAGGTAGAAATGGGAAACAAGTCCTGTTGCAGTGAGAGGACAGCTGCTGTCAGCCAGTCTCTGTCTTTACCTGGGTCCCGATCTGAGCTGGGCGTGGGAAGCGGAGCAGCCATGGGGGCAGGAGACCTGCCTCAGAAGGAGTGAGGGTTCAGGCCTCTGATTTACACGCGCTATCATTTAAAAAATAAAAAGGGGGGAATTTGCCGGAAGCCGGTCCATACTTGCTGCTTGACACAGTCACTGCAGGGAAGAAACATCTGCACAGCTTATGTTTCAAGGGACCTGGTATATGGCATACTGTTCTTAATATGTTTGCTCCCCTTAGTGCTATGTGTTTTAACCAAGGTCACCTCTCCGAGAAAGTTTGTTTCCCCAGGTGGGGATTTTTATCAGTAAAACCACTTAGCTAAGTGCCAGGCAGGTAGTTAATCACTTTAACTACTAACAATCACGCTTAAGCTACTTAATCTTTACTTCCTGGAATGGAGATAACAAACGCCCTAACCATTGGAATAGAATGGATAGGATTAAGACCAACTGGTATAAATACTGATGTAGCAGGAAAAGTAGAGACAGAACCTGGCTGGAGATCCTCGCTAAATCCTGGCTAGAGAACCTGGTTAGGCTGCTGATCAACTGAACGCTGTGTCCGTATCATTCCTTCTTCGCCGACTCTGTCCACACCTTTGGGAACCCCTGTACCTGCTGGGATTGGACCCCAACATCGCTACGGTGGCAGTGGCAGTGGCTGTCCCACTAGCAGACGGACTAGAGGGGAGTCCGGGTGGCATCCGGCGTGGGAGCTGGGGGATCACCATGGCAAAGAAGCGGAAAGGCCGCGTGGCGATCAACTTGGACATGGAGGACAGCGGCAGCGACGAGAACCTGGATCAGAAGCTCTTGCCCCTGGCAAAGCGGAAGCGCAGTGACTCTGAGGAGAAGGAGCCACCTGTCAGTCGGCCTGCAGCCTCCTCAGACTCTGAGACGTCAGACAGTGATGATGAGTGCACGTTCGGGAGCAATAAAAATAAGAAAGGAAAGGCCAGAAAAATAGAGAAGAAAGGAACCATGAAGAAACAGGTCAATAAAACTGCTTCATCAGGCAGTTTGGACAAAGACAGTTCAGCTGAGAGCTCAGCCCCTGAGGAAGGTGAAGTGTCTGACTCTGACAGCAACAGCTCCTCCTCCAGTTCAGACTCTGACTCCTCTTCTGAAGATGAAGAGTTCCATGATGGCTATGGGGAAGACCTCATGGGGGATGAGGAGGACAGGGCTCGTCTGGAGCAGATGACAGAGAAGGAAAGAGAGCAAGAACTCTTCAACCGCATTGAGAAGAGGGAGGTGTTGAAAAGAAGATTTGAAATTAAGAAAAAACTAAAAACAGCCAAAAAGAAAGAAAAAAAGGAAAAGCAAGAAGAGCAAGAAAAGAAAAAGCTGACACAGATTCAAGAATCTCAGGTAACATCCCACAACAAGGAACGGCGTTCCAAATGGGATGAGAAACTAGATAAAAATTCGCAAGCCATGGAGGAGCTAAAAGCAGAGAGAGAGAAATGGAAGAACAGAACAGCTGAGCTCCTCGCCAAAAAACAGCCATTAAAAACCAGTGACGTATACTCTGACGATGAGGAGGAGGAAGAAGATGACAAATCCAGTGAAAAGACAGACCGCTCATCCCGAACACCATCCTCTGATGAAGAAGAGATGCCTCCGAAATCACAACCAGTGTCCTTACCCGAAGAACTGAATCGGGTTCGGTTATCACGGCATAAGCTGGAACATTGGTGTCATACGCCCTTCTTTGCTAAAACTGTCACAGGATGTTTTGTACGGATTGGCATTGGAAACCACAACAGCAAACCAGTTTACCGGGTTGCTGAGATCACGGGTGTTGTGGAAACCGCCAAGGTTTACCAGCTTGGTGGCACCAGAACAAACAAAGGGCTACAGCTACGGCATGGCGATGCCCGACGGGTATTCCGCCTAGAGTTTGTCTCAAACCAAGCATTCACTGAAAGCGAATTCATGAAGTGGAAAGAAGCGATGTTTTCTGCTGGCATGCAGTTGCCCACTCTAGATGAAATCAGTAAGAAGGAATTATCTATTAAAGAAGCTCTTAATTATAGATTCAATGATCAAGACATTGAAGAGATTGTAAAAGAGAAAGAAAGGTTCAGGGAAGCTCCACTTAACTATGCCAAGAAGAAGACTCAGCTGCTAAAGGAAAAGGCCATGGCGGAGGACCTGGGGGATCAGGACAAGGCCAAACAAATCCAAGACCAGCTGAATGAGCTGGAGGCGCGGGCAGAGGCCCTGCACCGCCAGTGGACCAAGAACATGTCTGCTATTAGTTACATCAACCAGCGGAACCGGAAATGGAATATTGTGAAGTCTGAGAAGGCCCTTGTGGCTGAAAGTCACAACATGGAAAACCAACAGATGGATCCCTTTACCAGGCGGAAATGCACACCTATCGTCATTTCTAATTCCAGAAGCCCAGCTGTTCAAGCTGCCATCTTGGCCCAGCTGAATGCAAAGTATGGTTCTGGAGTGTTACCAGATGCCCCAAAGGAAATGAGCAAGGGTCAGGGAAAGGATAAAGATTTGAATTCTAAGTCAGCCAGTGACCTCTCAGAAGACTTATTCAAAGTACATGATTTCGATGTGAAGATTGATTTATAAGTTCCCAGCTCAGAGTCAAAGGCTTTGGCCATCACCTCCAAGGCTCCACCAGCCAAGGATGGGGCTCCAAGGAGATCTCTGAACTTGGAAGACTACAAAAGACGACGGGGGCTTATTTGAGCTCACCCAGTCTGCTGCTTCTGACCCTGCATGCCCATCAGTGTCCCGCCTTTCCTCTTCCTTTGATGTGCCCTCTTTGGGCGGGAGCAGCGGTAGAAACTGGGAAAAGACTCTAAATAGAGTGCACAAGTATTCATTTCATTATTATGCTTTGTTATATAGGGTGGGTTTTTTTGTAATATCAGCACACAATTTAAACATAAATAAAATTAAGATCAGCCTAACGCACTTCTTGATTGCTAATCGATTTCTATTACCTACCAGAAAAGGATTGTGCATTTCAAAGGAGTAGTAAAATGTCAGTTCAACACGAACTCTGCTAACCAGAATATCACACCCCCGGAAGACATACATCACCGAGATTGTTTTTGCCACCCATCTTTTGTGGAATAGATACAATGAGAATGAGCAGGAAAGAAAAGAACCAGGATGAGGGGATAGAAAAGGAAAAACCAACTGAGAAATTTCTTATATTGCTGAAAAGTGGGAGAGAAAGATCTGGGATGAAGAAAGGCCAAGCTTGATGGGAGGAGCAGATAGGAGAGAAAACACAGGATTATATATAACAGAGACATACGTAATTTACACTGCATGCAAATTAGGTCCTGTGAGGCTGAGTCAAGCACAGAGTGGGCTTAGGGGCCCACTCATGAGCTCTTTTAGACATTCAGCTTCAGACACAGCAGCCACAAAGTAACAGGCACAGCAACTGTCAGTAGCATTTTCTGCTATATACAGCCTAGAGCTTCTTCATCATTGCAACATTTCCAACCAGTCTTCATGGGGCAAAGCAATATGCTCAGTGCCATGCTAGATACAAGATTGAATAAAATAGTCTTATTGTCCAGGGACCCTCAGATTAGAGTGGGGGATCAGAAGAGAGGCACTTAGACTTTCTAAGGCAGGAACTCACATTGGTGGCCTCAGCTGAATTGGGCAGCCATACATGTTTTATTGGGCCACTACTGTGTGTGTGTGTGTGTGTGTGTGTGTGCGCGCGCCCGCGCCTATGTGTGTGAATCTGAAAGTCTTTAAGCACCCTCCATTCTGACCTAGTTCCCACCATTCCCCAAAGTTTTACCATGACAACTCACACATTATCCAGCTGCTTGGTTCTTGAAGGCATTTGAGTTTGCAACCCTTTTGTATAAGTGGATAAATTTGATTGTTGGGGTTTTATCATTCTTCTGTCACCTTCTTACATAATAATGACTAACATGATGATATTCCTAACTAGATCAAACAAGTTCTTTTTAAACTAACAGGTACCACCTCCAGTTTCTGTGCTTGCTCTTGGCTAACCCTGTGTTTGTCTTTGTTCCCAGAACTATACACTAGACTGATAGTTTTAATGATTTTTCAAGAATAATCCCTAAATCCTTTTCTTGATCTCTGTGTTAGAGGATTATTTTCTGCCTAGACACATCACTGGACTGGCCTTCTTGCTCCCCAATTAATTATTAGTTTGTCTACATTAAATTATACTTGCCATCTGCTGATAAAATCACAAAACTCCTCAAGCCTTTTCCATTGCTTTCACTGTTTATTGCTGGGTCGTTTTGCCTCCTAGCAGTTGAATCAGCTGCAAACTGGGAGGTTTGGTTACTAATTCCTTCTCCCAAGTCTCTTCTCTATAGTAGAATTTCTTTGTGAAAAATTTCCAAAGGGTAAAAATTTTCTATGCATATATTTTATATACATATGGTTGTGAACACAACACAAAAATCAGTATAGCCAAGCTTCCTGGAAAGCATAAAGAAGTTAAGAAATGTACTAGGTGATTTTGAACAACTTCACAATGGGTCATAAAATAATGACTTCTAAAAGAGATATGCATAAAACAAGGATGAATAGTAAATAGCAGAAATGAAAGGATATCCCTCAAAATATAATGTAGAAAAATCAACATGAAACAGAACAGCATTGGTAATAAGTTTAACTCACAGAGCTCAGATTTAGGTGTGCAAGAAATAAGGTGTTATTTGCCATTAAACAAGTTAATTCATATTTCAAGTCCTAATCTTAAAAGGTTGGCAAGCTTTCCACTTCAGCCATTCTGGAATGATCCCCCAGGATGTGATAAGGTTCTAAGGTCTCACATCAGGTCAATGCCTGTGTATTAGTTTGCTCAGGCTGCCATAACAAAATGCCACAGACTGTGTGGCTTAAACAACGGAATTTATTTTCTCACAGTTCTGGAGGCTAAAAGTTCAAGATCAAGATGGCAGCAAAGTTGATTTTCCCTGAGGCCACTCTCCTTGGCTTGTCTTTCCCTTGTATCTTCACAGGTCTTCCCTCTGTGTGTGTCTGTGTCCTAATCTCCTCTTATAGGAATGCCAGTAAAACTAGATTAAGACCTATTGTATGATCTCATTTTAACTTAATTACCTCTTTAAAGACCTTGTCTCCAAATACAGAAACATTCTGAGATACTGGGGATTAGGTTCCAACATATGAATTGTGCAATGGGGAGCTCAACTCAGCCCATAACAGCCTAGAACAGTGGTCAGCAAACTCATTAGTCAACAGAGCCAAATATCAACAGTACAACAATTGAAATTTCTTTTGAGAGCCAAATTTTTTAAACTTAAACTATATAGGTAGGTACATTGTTATTAACCTACCTATAGAGTTTAAGTACTGTTGATATTTGGCGCCTCTCCCGCGCTGCATATCCCCCGGCCCACCTGCGCAGCGTCTTCCGTTGCCCGACCAACCAACACCCCCACTTCTTCTAATGCCACTTCTTCAAAATAGACTCGCCCAGGCTGAAAACGGACTTCTGCGCATGGGCCACGAAGTTTCAATCGCACTGTACGTGCGCGCCCGCCCATGGTATTTTGTGGAAGAGCCACACTCAAGGGGCCAAAGAGCCGCATGTGGCTCGAGAGCCACGGTTTGCCGACCACTGGCCTAGGATGATGAGCTTGTGGCCATCAGCCAATGTTCCACACAGAGATAAGAGCATTATCTCTGGCCATGAGGTCCCTGTCCATTCAGGCCAACTGCTTTCTGTTGCTTTTAAGCAATGCTGGGGTATCAGGATGGCTCCATAAAGCTATGATCCACCATAGTCCCATGTCCTGAGCACATCTTGCACCATATGAGACCACCAGCACCTGCACCCCAGAGAAATGACAGAGTGGCCTCTGCTATTCCAACACCCCAGTCCTCCCTTCTGTCATCCAAATGGGAAACTTTCCTTTTGGTTTTGGGAAACCCTGCTAGGCTCTATTTCCTGTCTGCTGCTGCCTTTCCTAAGATGATGAAGTATCTGCTTAAATTGAGAGAATCAAAAATGTGCAAAAATTAATTAGGATCTCACACTACTCTTTGGTTACATATGACAAATACATGTGTCCATGAGTGTTTATGCTTTTTCCTATCCCAGTGTCCTAAAAGTTTTATTTCCTATTTTGTAATTATATTTTTTTCAATCAAAAATGGTAATGTCTGCCCGGCTAGTGTGTCTCAGTGGTTGAGTATCCATTATGAACCTGGAGGTCACAGTTCAACTCCTAGTCAGGGCACATGCCTTGGTTGTGGGCTTGAACCACAGAAGGAGGGCAGGTGAGAGCCAATCCATGATTCTCTGTTATCATTGATGTTTCTCTCTCTTTCCCTCTCCCTTCTTCTCTCTGAAATCAATAAAAACATATTTTTTAAAAAATCAACTACCTCCAGAGAGCATTTTCCCAAAGAAGGGAGACTTATTTCCTTTCCTCCCTTTTTCTTCTCCCACCTCCACACTCCAAATGCTTTATGTCAGGAATAAAGAAAAGCAGCCCCTAAGGTCTGCTAACTGCTGGAGAATTACAAGTTCACTTGGGAACAGGTGTAGTGACTGGCACCCAAGACTTCAAAGATTCATCTCTACTTGTTTCACCAGATTTCTCCATGTGGTAGGAAATATGTGCACAGTTGTTCTCAAATTTCACATCTTATCGTTTGCACCAACAGAGAAATATCAATTGACCTCTTTTGCTCTGAGGCCAAAAATCCTAGAGCAAGAGCTCATGGGCTCTGCTTCCTAGGTGCCCTCTCCTGGGCCAATCAGTTATGGTTGGGGCAGAGGGCAGAGCAACTCAGGTAAGAACCTGGCAGGGTAGGCCCCAGGAAGGTTGGGTTTCTCAGAGAAAAGGGAGGCTGGGCAGAAAATCCCACAAAAGTCCAGAACCAACAAATATATCATTTATACCCATGGGTGGTTACCTAACTGATAAAAGCATTTATCATTGCACTATTATAAAAAAAAATAATGAAATATACTCTTAGCTTACTTAAATGTGCCTAAAATTGCAAACCAGCTGACATTTAAACTATTTCTTTCAAACTCCAAAGATTCACATTTCTGGAGTGAAAGCTAGCATTTCCCAAAGGAGAGAAGAATTAATATAAATGCTCTTTTTCTAGAGAATATAAATAAGAACCAGCGCTCACAACATGTACATCAGAAAATGTCTGGCCCTAGCTAGTTTGTCTCAGTGAATAGAGCATTGGCCTGTGGACTGAAGGGTCCCAGGTTCGATTCCGGTCAAGGACACATGTCCAGGTTGCAGGCTTGACGCCCCATAGGGGGCGTGCAGGAGGCAGCCAATCGATGATTCTCTCTCATCATTGATGTTTCTATCTCTCTCTCCCTCTCCCAAATCAATAAAAAATATATATATATATATTTTAAATATATTTCATTGATTTTTCACAGAGAGGAAGAGAGAGAGATAGTCAGAAACATGGATGAGAGAGAAACATTGATCAGCCGCCTCCTGCACATCCCCCACCGGGGACGTGCCCGCAACCCAGGCACATGCCCTTGACCGGAATCGAGCCTGGGACCCTTGAGTCCGCAGGCCGACGCTCTATCCACTGAGCCAAACTGGTTTCGGCAAAATATATTTTTAAAAAAGAAAAAGAAAATGTCTGATGAGGAATAGAGTCTATGAATGTGATTTGTGGCTTAAAACAAAGAGGAGTTAGAGAGGAGTGTCCAGGGTAAGAAGGTTTTGCTTGTTTATTTATTTGCTTACTAGAAGTAGAGACAGGAACTTACTCTGTACTAGGCAGGCATTGGGCCAGGAGTTTACATGCATTATTATTTAATTTTTACTCACCCTCCTGAAGACAAAAAATAAAAAAATCCCCATTTTGCCCAGGAGAAAACCAAAATGCAGTGAATTTAAGTGATTTTCCCAAGTTAAGAGCCAACAGGGGGTGAAACTGAGATTTTTAATTCAGGTTCATCTGCAAGTGGGCTGCAAGGATTGGTGCTCCCTACAGTATGTGTACCCAGCAGACAAAGTAGAACAACAATGAGAGAAGTGGTCAGAAATGGGCAGGGAATGGGATGGAGTCCTTAGTACAACTGCAGGTAAGTTTTCAACTTTGGAAACATAAAATGTGAAGTTAATGAACTACACTTTATCTACTTAGATTAATTTAAGGAAGTTATTGGAATTGTCTCTACTATTGAATGGGAAAAGGAAGACATTGCATAGAAGAAAAGAACATAGGAGTAAAAAGGGAAAGTATAACAATTTATGCATCTGTTCAATAGCTCAGAAATTTTTCTGTTACTTTTCTTTTTTATTTATTTTTTAAAAAATATGTTTTTATTGATTTTTAGAGAGAGGAAGGGAAGAGGGATAAAGAGATAGAAACATTGATGAGAGGATCATTGATCACCGCCTCCTGCACGCCCCCTACTGGGGACCATGCCTGCAACTCAGGCATGTGCCCTCACCGGGAATTGAACTGGCAACCTCTTGGTTCTGGGGTCAATGTTCAACCACTGAGCCACACTGACCAGGCATGTTACTTTTCTTTTTTAAATGAAGCTCAGGAGTGAGTTAAGATATGAAGAATTATAGGATCCCTTAAGAATATGGTAAGAATTTTTCTTTTTCTTTTTTTTAATAATCTGAACAATAAAGATTTAATTAAAAAAAAAAAAAGAAAAGTATGCAAGTGTTTTGCCGGGGTCCAACCCCAGCAGGTCCAGGGGTTCCCAAAGGCGTAGACGGAGTCGGCGAAGAAGGAATGACACGGAGACAGCGTTCAGTTGATCAGCAGCCTAGCCAGGATCTCCAGCCAAGTTCTGGTCTGGATCTCCAGAGAGGTTCTGCTTCGGATCTCCAGCGAGGCTCTGTAGCCATGTTCCCTTGCTAGGTTCCCCAGCCAGGCTCCGTCCAGGTTCTCCAGCCAGGTTCTCCAGGATCTCTAGCCAGGATCTCCAGCCAAGTTCTGGTCAGGATCTCCAGAGAGGCTCCGCTTCGGATCTCCAGCGAGGCTCTGTAGCCATGTTCCCTTGCTAGGTTCACCAGCCAGGCTCCGTCCAGGTTCTCCAGCCAGGTTCAGTCACCAGGTTCCAGTCAGGTTCTCCTGCCAATCTCTGTAGTCAGGTTCAGTCCAGGATCCCTTGCCATGTTCTCCCGCTAGGCTCTGTCTCTAGGCTCTGAGGCCAGTTCCTGTCCAGGATCCTCCGGCATGCTCTCTCCAGCGAAGCTCCTCCGTCTCCAGAGAACGCTCCCGTAGGTTCCGTGCCTAGGCTCTGTCTCTCTTGGTTCTGTCTTCTAAGCTCTGTGTTCTAAGTTCTGTCTAAGAATATGGTAAGAATTTTTCAAGGTGTAAACACAGGTTTGGGTTAGGCCAGAAAGATTCCTCATCATCTAGGATTTTACTATTTTGCTGTTTAATATTTTCAAAGTACTTCAAAGTTTTAGGGTAGTTATATGAAAAAATAAAATCATCATTGTTATCAATGCTCTTACTTAAAATTTTAAAAAATATATGTGAAAACCATATGGAATTTAACAGTCCCTCGCTCAATTAATACTTTTTATGGGTTTGTAATTATAAAAGGATTTTAAGGAAAATTTTTCATTAAAAATGAAAAAATAATTTTAACATTTGTTAAATGTTAACATTTTGTTCTTCTTTAACAAGTAATAGTTAAGGATGAAGTATTTAATTTCCTATGTTAAATAACTGCTTCTCTGGGTTCTATCATTTTTTTTTTTCAGTTCATGTTTTAAAATCTCAAAACAGCCCTAGCCTGTTTGGCTCAGTGGATAGAGCGTCAGCCTGCGGACTCAAGGGTCCCAGGTTCGATTCCAGTCAAGGGCATGTACCTGGGTTGCAGGCACATCCCCAGTAGGGGGTGTGCAGGAGGCAGCTGACCGATGTTTCTCTCTCATCGATGTTTCTGACTCTCTATCCCTCTCCCTTCCTCTCTGTAAAAAATCAATAAAATATATATATTTTTTTAAAATCTCAAAACAATCTCAAATAATGGAAATGTCAATTTTTTTCCACTATAGTAACATAAATTATCAGTTGCCACCACCTCCTCAGTAATTCAAGTACTATTGAAACATGTCATACAATGTAAGGATTTGATTTGAGCACCACTCCAAAGATAGAATGAGCTTGGATCCACTCCTGTTTAGCCTTGATCCATGTCCTTAACCCTTCTGGGCCCCAGTTTCATTATGTAAAAAATAATCTTATCCCCTATTTCATCTTAAAGTTATTAGGAAGGTGAGGTGCAATCGAGGACTGCCTTATTCATCTCTACTCCCACCCTCAGGGAGCCTGGTCTACAGTGGGTATTCATTGAATGTTTGAAGGGTGTAGTGAAGAAGGAAATCTATCTGAGGAGTCTAAAAATAAAATAAAGCATCTGTAAACCTCAGGGCCTCAACATTCCTTTCCACCATTAATCTTTTACTACCATCTGGAAACAGTGCATGTGTTTGTGTACTTCACATCAAGAGCTATGGGTTCACAGTAGAAGAAAAGAAATGTATAATCTAAGAACATACATGTAAAAATCAACTTAATTTAAAGACTTTAAAAGGTTTAAATGTTAATTTTTATTCATCCACTTTTCAATTTCAAAATAGAAATAAAATTGAGTAAAAGCTATGAATAAACTTCAGTTTAATATTAAGGCCCTTAAAGAAGACAGGGAAACAAAGGAGGGGGGGGGGAGGACAAAGCCCACTGGTAGTGTTCCCTGTATCCCAAGGGGCAAGATTTACCTCATTATCTGAAACTGCTTTAAAAATGCCTGCCTTTAAATGTTTGTAATATTTGTAATATTTGTACTGCCTGAAATTGTTACAAAAAGCCGGAGGAGGGTTTTAAATTCCTACTTTGGAAGGACAGACAATCTTGAAATCACTTCTAATCTTTGATGGGGGAAAGGGAGATAAGCTCACACTTTGGTACTTTGGAAGGAAAGTGGGCCCTGATACTTTTCATTTTATTAAAAACAACAACAACAACAACTACTACTCATGAAGACAGCCCTGGCTGGTGTTTCTTAGTGGTTAGAGTGTCAGCCCACTCAATAAGGGTACATACCTGGGTTGCAGGTTCCATCCTAACTGGTCTGGGTGTGCGTAGGAGGCAACCAATTGATGTGTCTCTCTCACATCCATGTTTCTCTCTCTCTCACACCCCCTCCTTTCCTTCCATTCTCTTTAAAAATAAATGGAAAAATATTCTCAGGTGAGGATTATCAAAAAAAGAAAGGAAGGAAGGAAGGAAGGAAGGAAGGAAGGAAGGAAGGAAGGAAGGAAGGAAGGAAGAGAGAAAGAGAGAGAGAGAGAGAATTAAGACAATCATCTTTGTGGCTACCATGCATAGTAATTTCAAAGACTCACTAGCCATTGCTTTACCACAACTATAGGCAAAAATGGGCCCAATGGTCCAAAGAAATTAAGCCAAAAGTTGGGCATCCTTATGTCTCTTTTAATCCATCTTCACCCTCCAGAATTGTTATAAAACATAGGTCTCTCCTCTCACTCTTCGAAAAAAATACATGTCATAATGCTTTCAGGATGACCTCTTCCTCCTCGTCCTCTTCCTCCTCCCCTACTCTTCTTCCTCTTCCTCCTCCTCGTCCTCTTCTTCCTCCTTGTCCTCCTCGTCCTCCTCCTCCTCAACAACCACCACTGCCACCACCATCATCTTCACATTGCTTCCTCAGTTTACCTTTTCAGTATCTCCTCCTCATTACCAAAGTCCTAGCCATGCTAGACTCTTCCCTGTTCTCCAAGCATGCTACTTTCATGTCTCTGTGCCTGTGTCAGTTCCATTACTCTTTTTGCCTAGAAAAGCATCTATTCCTTCTTGAAAGGCTGGGGTAACTTTGATCTCTAACAGCTATCGCCAACCCTAGGTGCACTAGAATCATCTGAGGAGCTTTTTAAAAGTACTACTACCCAGGCCCCATCCCCGCAGAGAGCCTGACTTAATTGGTTGTTTGAAATGTGCTGTTGGGGTTGAGAACAACTCATCTTGTGACCCTTTTCTTCTCTATGTAGGCTGAATCATTCCTTCACATGACTTCCAGAGCTTTCTCGACATACTTTCATCATACCACATGGCACAGAGTATTGGAGTTCTCATTCATCTCAATCTATTCATGGGTCAGACCTAAGATCTCCTGGGATGGGAATCTTACTTTTCATCCTTCTTTGTATCCCATGTCAGAATCACCTGGAGAGCTTTTACCATTGACACCAAACCCCTAGAAAGTCTATCTGGAATCTTGAGAGGTGGGTGTGAGAGCAGGATGGGTGTGGAGGATGAGATTTTTTGTCTTTTTAGTAAGTTCTTAGATAACTCTGATTGTCAGCACCCAACATACCTCCTCCCACCCAGCTACTGATCTGAAGACAACTGTGGCTCCTTTCTGTCTTGGAGTTCATTCTCCCTCCAAAATGCCTCCCAATTGTATACCCACTTCCCCCCTTTTCAAGGCTTGGTATATTTGGTATATCTCTCTCAAGTGTTTTGTTTCTGTCACACACCTTCTCAAACTTGTTCAGGCTTCTAATTGCTTCTTGAGTCAAATTTAATCATTGGCTCTGAGGTTTTCTACTATAAGAGCCTTCTCTTGCATTCATTGTATCTTCAGATGAGCAAAATACTATGTTCCCTCCAGCCTCTACAACTCTCCATATTCTGTTCTTCCAGGCTGGTTTCCCCTCTCTTCCACCAAATTATACCACAGTTTCCTTAAGCAAAAAGCAAAATTTGTTTAAAAATCACTGCTGAGCCGAGACCGGTTTGGCTCAGTGGATAGAGCGTAGTCCGCCTGCGGACTGAAGGGTCCCAGGTTCGATTCCGGTCAAGGGCATGTACCTGGGTTGCGGGCACGTCCCCAGTGGGAGATGTGCAGGAGGCAGCTGATCGATGTTTCTCTCTCATCGATGTTTCTAACTCTCTGTCTCTCTCCCTTCCTCTCTGTAAAAAATCAATGAAATATATTTAAAAAAAAATCACTGCTGAAATCTCTGTAAAGCTTTTCTTCACCACTTCTAACATTTTAAAAAAATTATTGAGTAGGCATCTTTGTTATTTTCCTTGGTTATTTTGCTTTTGAGGGGGGTATGTTTCTTTTTGTGTGTGTTTGTTGGAACAATTACTAGCTATTTTTCTCAGAGTTTTCCCTTTGGGGAGGCTCAATGTTTCTATCTATGAAATGGAGATAATCACAGTAACATTCACCTGCTTACCTGAATTCAGTGCTGTAGGATCACAGAAGATAGAGCACATGGAATGTGCTTTGTAAGTTCTAACCTTTACAAATACAAGACAGTCGCTATCACTGTCACTATTATCTGCCACCCAAATTCATTTCAGTAGTTCAACACACATCTCTATACCAACAAAAGCCTTTCTTGGAAGCATGTTAAGCTCTTTTGCAAAGAAGATGATACAAAATGTTTACGTTCTACCTTCATTACATTATTATTCTAATGGTATTTATTTAGCTCCATGTTTCCAACAAGCTTCACGTTATTTGCAGTTCTCTATGTGTCCTTTCAAAACTAAGTTTAAGAGTCAGCAGCAGAAACCACTTGAAGCCACAGCAAGGCACCAAACGTAGACCAGGGTCTCCCAGAAAGGCAAGCACATTGTGGGAATAAGAACCCAGAATATGTGCTCCTTTCTCTTTGGGGTCGTTCTCAGCAGTAGTTCTGCTTCTGGAACAACCTGGGTGCCCAAAAGAAAAACACTGCATGCAGTAGCCAGCCTCCCACCCCCATCTTTCCCTCAGCTCTGCCTAAGCAAGTCACAATAATATTTGGAACTGGCAAAGCAACTTCTTTCCAGGGCGTTCACAGTGCTGAGACATTCCTCATTAATGCACTCAGCACTCCTGTGGAGGAGGTGGGTGGCAAGCAATTTCAAATCCTTTTCTCCTTTCTTTCTATACCTACCAAAGAGTCTTTGCTTTCAATAGCTGACACAAATGACTGAACCATTTTGGTTAAAAGATTATGATTCGCCCATCACCCCCCATTAACACCATTAAAACAACCTTTGTCCTTCTTCAAATCTGTGCAGCCAAGTGTGTGCAGAGTTTAAAAAGAACACAAAAACTGTCCTGGACGCCTGTGTGTGAGACCGGGCATTAGATACGATGTCCTTTGTCTGGCTTTGGAAAACTCCCATAGGACAAATGGGATTAAACGTGACACTTCTCTTTCTCTGGTGAGCCTCCTACGACTCACCCCTTTTCACAACCTTCATCCCCACACCCAGCCCTCTAGCTCTCTGCCATAGGCACTACGGAGACCGTCCAGGAATTCCTCTGTCTCCCTCGACCTCTTGCCCCACTCAGGCAAGAATTAATTGTTTCCATTAGATAAGAAAGGGCAAATAAAACAGAAGGCAAGCCATTAAACTTGGGGCACCCTTAGGCGCCCATTCCTGCATCCCTGCTGGAGGTCCAGAGCCTTCCCGCTGGTCCTCTCAGTTTCCTCCATGACAACTCATCTGGGACTTTAAGCAAGTGCAACAGGACACGGTCTGGAATTTTTTCTAAATCCTCCATCACAACATCTACTCTGCTAAATAACTGTATTTACTAATGGACAGTTTGAAGTTCACCACATGGGAGAATAGACAGGGAGACAGGAACTATCATTTAGCAAGTGCCTATATATGCCAAGCACCATGCTAGTTACTATAATGCCATGTCATTGTCACAATAACCTGTAAAAGAAGTATTAACATCCTTATTTTGTGTGTCACTCACCAAAATGCCAGTGGCTTAACATCACGAAGGTTTAGTTCTCACTTTGCAAACATATTTATTATAACTCTGCTCCATGTGGTCACTTGGGCATCCAGTTGGAGGCACTGTCATTTGATAGCTATACCATCTGGACTCCATGGCCATCTTGGTCTCCAGGGTGGAAGAAGAAAGCCTGGAGGATCATGCATGGACTTTTCATTGCTTTAGTAGAATAAATGTATTTACTAATGGACACTTGTGCTCACATTCCATTGGCTATATACGCACACACATGCCTCCACCTAACTCACTGCAAGGGGACAGGGAGATGCCTGAAAGCAGGTGGAATGTTCCATGAGTGGCTGTAGTCATGCCAAGGCGGTAGAAATGTAAATGTCAATAGCTATGCTTCTGTATCTTTAAATACACATATCACATTTGTAATGGTTGCATAAAACCCACTGCATGCCTGGACCATACCCAACTCATCAGGGCCTCTATTTGAGGACATTTAAATTGTTTTCCCTCAATTAGCATTCTTTGAGCGCTTACTATGTGCAGGGTGCAGTATGTAAGGGACCAAGAGGGTGTTTACAGTTTCAGAGGGAAAGTCAGACACATTTACAAATAAATGTCATTTTAATAAAAGGCAGGTTTTGAGGGGGAAACTAAGGTGGCGGCATAAACACCGGGAAATTGCTGCCTCCCACAACAACTGAAAAATACATCAAAAACACAAAACAGACATCATCCAGAACTACAGGAAGGCTGGCTGAGTGGAAATTCTACAACTAGAAGGAAAGAAAAGCACGCTGAGAGCCAGAGGAGCTGCGGAAGTAAAGTGCAGAGGTACAGAGGCTCTTGCGCGCAGAAAGGGGCTGGCACCTGAGGACGCGGCTGTCTTTTTGAATCGGGAGGGAGTCATAAGCTCCCAACTGCTCTGAACCCCCGGTTCCGGGAAGTCTCTGGAGACCCAGGACTCATACGGGGAGAAACTGGACTGTCTGGCAGTGGGCAAACTTGAGGGCGGCTTTCCCTCAGAGGTGCTTGCAGCAATTACCGGGAAACTGAGATGCTCGACTCCTTAGGGCAGGGCTGAGGATCCGCCATAGCTGCTTGCTCCGCCCTTTGATTCCCTGAGACCCCGCCCCACCCAGGCTGCAGCAGAGGCTTTTGCATATGAATGCCCTGGCCCTTTGCAACCTGAAAATTACCTAACAAATGGCAGCTGGGCTAGACAGACCCAGAACTTCCAAGAGGAGGCCCAAGGCCCCACAGCAGCTTGCATTGCTTCACAGCTGGGCCTCATCAGGGCACCTCCAAACTCCAAAAAAGGAAGGGGAATCTACAGTTCTCTTCGTAGCTCCTGCTGTGTAACCTCAGGCAGAGGCTAAATTAGCACCTCCTTAGATCCAAGAGCCACTGTACCCAGTGGTCAGAGGGGGACCATCCAGATTACAACTGCTCAGATCCATAAGGGACACACTCAGGGTGCAGTCTCAGTGAGCACCAAAGCCCCACTGAAGCAAGTCTTGCCCCAGAAGGGTGTCTTCAGCACAGCTCTCCCACTGCAGACACAGCTGATTCTCACTGCCAATTGGCCTGGAGGTCAATTCCTCCCAGTGATCCTACAACAATCAAGGCATAACTACAACAAGACTGTGCACAAAGCCCACAAGGGGGTGCACCAAGAGTGTCCACCTCAGGTAACTGGGGAGGCTGAGCCACTGGACCCTACAGGACACCTAGCACACAAAGCCACCCTATCAACACAGGGAAGCAGCCAAAATGCGGAGACAAACAGGTCACAAATGACAGAAATGGAGGAAAGCAAACGACTGGATATAGAGTTCAAGGCCACGTTTATAAGGCTTTTCAAGAATTTTATGGAAACCACCGATAAATTTAGTGAGACCCTCAATAAGTCTAGTGAGACCCTCGAGGACATGAAAAAGGACCAACTAGAAATTAAGCATACACTGACTGAAATAAAGAATAATATACAGAGATCCAACAGCAGACAAGAGGACCCCAAGAATCAAGTCAAAGATTTGAAATACAAAGAAACAAAAAAATACCCAACCAAAAAAGAAAAAAGAAAAAAGATTCCAAAAATATGAAGATAGTGTAAGGAGCCTCTGGGACAACTTCAAACGTACCAACATCAGAATTATAGGGGTACCAGAAGAAGAGAGAGGGCAAGATATTGAAAACCTATTTGAAGAAATAATGACAGAAAACTTCCCCTACCTGGTCAAAGAAATAGACTTACAAGTCCAGGAAGCGCAGAGAACCCCAAACAAAAGGAATCCAAAGAGGACCACACCAAGACACATCATAATTAAAATGCCAAGAGCAAAAGACAAAGAGAGAATCTTAAAAGCAGCAAGAGAAAGACAGGCAGTTACCTACAAGGGAGTACCCATATGACTGTCAGCTGATTTCTCAACAGAAACCAGGCAGGCCAGAAGGGAGTGGCAAGAAATATTCAAAATGATGAATAGCAAGAACCTACAACCAAGATTACTTTATCCAGCAAAGCTATCATTCAGAATAGAAGGTCAGATAAAGAGCTTCATGGATAAGAAAAAGCTAAAGGAGTTCATCACCACCAAACCAGCATTATATGAAATGCTGAAAGGTATTCTTTAAGAAGAGGAAGAAGAAAAAGGAACTCTTACCATTTGCCACAGCATGGATGGAACTGGAGAGCGGATAAATACCACATGATCTCACTCATTTGTGGAATATAATGAACAACATAAACTGATGAACAAGGACTGATCCAGAGACGGAGAGGCATTGATTGGACTGTCAGGCCTTGGAGGGAAGGTAGGGGAGGGTGGGGGTAAGGGGGAGAGATCAACCAAAGGACTTATATGCAAGCATATAGGCCTAACCAATGGACACAGACAACGGGGGGGTGAGGGCATGAGCGGGGGGGGGGGGGGGGGTAACAGGGTAACGTGGGGAAAAGGACACATATGTAATATCTTAATCAATAAAAAATATATTTAAAAAAAATAAATTAAAAAAAAATAAATAAAAGGCAGGTTTTGATGAATGGAACAAAAAAAACTACTAAGTCCTTTGGGATTGCCAAGGAAAGGACTTAGAGGGGATTTATCCATTTCAATTGGCTTTTCAAGATCGATTATTATTCCTGAACGTGTAAAGAAGGGGAGGGTGCAGAGGCCTTAGGCAAGATAGCTCAGAAGGTGTTCAGGCCACTGTAACCTTCTGCTATGTGGCTTAGGCGAGGGAGCAGGCAGGGAAGGCAGGAGAGATGAGGCCAGCAAACATGGTGGATTCAGACTGAATAGGAGAGTAGAGTGTGCTGTGTTTGGGGGTGTGGATCTGGGGAAATGGGGAGGTCCCCACTGCCAGCCTCTGAGCACAGAGATGCCATAGTGAAATCTATCTAAACCAAGCATGCAGCCGGCGAGCCTCGAGTTTGCATGCTTGATCTAGACTCTCCTAGACAGCAACCATCAGAGTATTCATTACTAATTTTTTTCTCTTCTTCCCTTTTGGAATTTCTAGTCTTCATGAACATATTTATTTTCCTTCTACCTTGGAGTTTGTAATCAAACATCAACTTAATCTGCATAAACACGTATACCACAGAATCAAAGTTTCTTTTATCCAAAGAAGCCATTGAGGCATTCACACTCCTTTAGCATTTGGGGTATTTCTTCTTATCCTCTTTGAAATAAACATTCTTGTAAAATATTGCAACTTCAGAATAAAGATCAAGTGACAGAGCCCCATACTATAGTTTAGTTCCATCATATTGAATTTGGCTCTGCTGAGTTTGGACCCCCTGTTGTGACTAAAGACCAGTTTACCAGCTACTAACCATGTGTTTTTGCCAAGTTACTTAGCCTCTCTGTACTTTAGTTTCTTGATTTAGCAGGAAAGAGTATCGACTAATAATTTGTTCCTTCTTTGAGCCAATTTTGATGAAGCACCTTCTACGGGCCAGGAAATGTGGGGATCATAGATGACCTTACTAAAAGCGTTTTATCCTCCTCTGAAGAAAGGAGGCAGGGAAGGAGATGAATAAATATTAATTACACACCTACTATGTGCCAGCACATCTCCTTGAGGTTGTACATGTGCTATGTCAATTACTTATGACACGACTTCCATGAGTTATTTCCCTTTCTACAATGAAGTAGCTGAGGACACCCATGGTCACTTCCACAGTGGCATTTGGCTGCTGAGTGACAGACCCAAGTTTGGAGTCCTGCACACATTGGGTCCCAAGGCCCACGCCATTTCTACTCCACCACAGCATGAGCCGCTGGGAGTGAAAGCTTATGTTTGCTACATGGCGTTTTTCTTCTCAGAGCATCACTGTGCCTCTTGGTATCCATGTGAGGTAAGAAAGAGACATTATATGGCTCTCCTGGCATACCTTTCTGGAACACATTCAGCTGTGATGAATCAGCCCAAAGTTCTGGGCTCCAGGCTGCTTCCCCAGCCCCTAGATCTTCTGCCCACCCAGCAGACTGCTCCCCTGGCATCTTTGTTGCTGGAGGAGTCCTCTGAATCACCGTTTCGTCACTCCCTCTTAATTGCTCACAATTACCCAAGTTCCTGGTCCTACAATAAGCAAGGAAAAGGGTAGCATTTTCTAAGACATATGTGTTTAGTGTTGCTGGCAGATTTGTAAACTTATTAGTGCCTCTGCGTACCATATAATTAAGATCGAATTATCCAAGAGTTTTAAATAGTGCCTACTGCTGACGATCCTAAGGAATAAATATGCGCCTTTTTTTTTTTTTTTTTTAACATTTACAGCTCACCTCGCCCCCATTTTCTCTGCAACTCTTATTCTCGGAAGAGGCCAGAGGACAGTTGGGTTTCGCTGGACTGCTTAAAAAGGCTCACTACACTGCAACACTTTGCTTTTAGAAATGTCACCATATCAGAAGCATAAAGGCACATTTTAAAACATCCGCTGTGGCACCTTCTTGAAGGGCCTAAAGTGCCAGGCAGGTGTGTAAAGGCAGATTTGCAGAAGCTGGGCCCGTGTCTTAGTGAGACTTGATCAAAAATGGCTCGAGGCTGCTACTGCAGGAGAGTAGTATACAACTATGTGAGTTAGCAATATCTGGTGCCATGAATAAACATATAAACACAAATATATATGCACCATGGGAGCCTAGAGAGAAAGATGGGACAGAAAAGGGATAATCCAGGCACATGTATGAAGTGCCCAAACCAAGACACTGTCTGGGCCTGTCCCTGTCCTTAGAGAGCTCAAAATCTAGTGGGAAAGGCAGAATAGAAAGGCCAGGAAGATATGCCAGTGTGGTAAGCGATGAATGCCTATAGGCAGAGGGTGCTAGAGTGTATGGGTGAATGGTAGAGTGGGAAGATTTCCATGGCTGGGGAACTAAGGGCTCTTGAAGATTACTAGGCGTTAAGCATTACAGAGGGGAAGGACATCCCAGGGAGAAGACACAGCATAAGCAGAGGCTCAGAAGCAGAAGAGAGTAGATCAGTGAGTAGTTCTGCTGGGTGTGAGTCTTTACGTGGCCCCTAAAACAAAGGCGAAAATGCTTATTTTAAGTAGAAGAAAAACATGAGTAGATTTCTATTAAAAAACACAACTCATTACTGGTTGTAATTGAATGGCTTGGAGTATAAGAGCCAAGATCAATGAAAATAGTAATTCCTAAGTGTGGTGCTTGTGCCAGCAGCAACAGGGTTACCTGGCACTTGTTAGAAATACCACTTCTCAGGCCCACCCAGACCTGGTGAATCAGAAAGTCTAGTCCTCTGTGTTTTAGCAAGCCCTCCAGGTAATGCTGAGGCATGCTCAAGGTCTGAAGAGGCCACAGCAGTAAACCAGATAAACAAGGATCCAGGTGAGCAATGGACAAAGGCAATGATAGAAAGGAAGTAGAAGAGGCAACAGATTGTGTAGATTTTTGGTGAAATCCCGTTGTACCGGTCTCATAACATTTTCTCACTTTCTACTATGTCTCATCCCTTCCCTCTGTGTTTTGTGCCCCTGGTGCCTTGCGGACAGAGACCTCATTTTTCCACTGGGCTGTTGTAGCCTCCTGCATGGTCCCTTGAAGACAAGTGGAGCTCAGGTGAGGGTTGGCCAAGCAATATTGCATTGTCTCCTGTCACAGCTGGTCCTGGGCCCTAGGGTGAGATTGAACCCATGAAGGACTATTGAGTCTTCCCAGGGAAGGGAAGGCTACAGGGAGAAGCAGCTATGTTCACAGCAACCCAGAATCGAAGGATAAGTAGCAAGCAAGGCAGAAAAGTTCAAGGAAAAAGTGGGAAAGGGAAGGGGGTGGGGAGGGCTGAAGAAGGAAGAAAAAGAGATGAAAAGGAAAGAGGCAGGGTGGGGTCAGGAAGGAAGAATACAAGAAGGAAGAGAAAGAGAAGTCTTGGGAAGGTAGATGGATTTGTATATTAACTCCTCTCTCTCCAATCCCAGCACTCCCAGCTCTGGCAGGAGCTATCCCTGACGCTCGTGCTGTGGTTCTGGCCATCCTCAGTTGGCATGGCCCTTCTTCAGGCTCTTCCATTTTTCTATCCACTGCTTGCAGAGCTCCTATACATGCTCTGATTACTCAAACACACACACACACACACCTTGCTAGAATTTTAATTGGAACTGCATTAAATATTAACTCTTTCTATCCAAGATTATGGTATATCCTTCCAAGACTACCTAGGTAAGCTTCTCCCAAATTCTATACCCTCCAAGGTGGTGTGATATAATAAAGGTTTATTGTTGTTTGAAGCTGCCATGTTTAGGAGTAATTTGTTAAGCATCAATAGATAACCAATACAGGCCAAATATAATATAATATTATATATATATATATATATATATATATATATATATATATATATTAACCCAGAGAAATAATATACCTATTTATAAATTAACTTAAATAATATTTTTCTATCTTGTTTGGCAGCACTGACTTTTGTTTGTTTTCTTTCCTCTTTTCCATAAGAACATTTAACATGAGATCTATCCTCTTACGAGGCTTTTAAGTGTGCAATACAATGTTGTACATCAGATCTCTAGAACTAATTTATCTTGCAAAACTGACATTTTATACACATTGATTAGCAATTCCCCATTTCCCCCTCCCTCCGGTGCCTTAAACCACCGTTCTATTGTTTGCTTCTATGACTTTGACCATTTTAGATAAATCATACAAGTGGAATCATGCATGTATTTTTTTAAATTCCTAGATTTGGATGACAGCCATGATTAAAAACCTTTGACATATTTTGCTTTTACCCTTAGTATAGTACCTATCATTTTTTATTAGTAACATTTCTTGCTGGTTTTCACTGATCAACTGTGAGCTCATTAATTAAAGTAATGTTGTTTGTTCATTTGGGCACAATGAACCCGAAAGAGCACATGGCAGAGTGAACTATCCACAGATATTTGTTAAATTGGAGTGACCCTGTTGTAATGTACCCCGCGAATCACAGAAGGACGCCTCAAGAAGTCAAAGTAAAGAGTCACATTTATTGCAATCCGGGACTCCAAGGGACATTTCGCTCTCCCAAATCTCGAAGTGCTAAGATGGCCGCAAAATCAGATTTATATAGGCAAGAATCACAAAGGTATTGATTACATCCCAGGGTTTGGAATGAGGAACCTGGTTCGCAAAAAAAGCAGTTTACAGAAGCAGAATTAAGCATGTTAATTATAGTTTTGGGTCTCCGGATCACTGAGTTGACAGAAACACATTATCTGGGACTGCTGGGTTGACAGGAACACATTATCTAGAGCCCTCGGGTCTTGAGACCACTGAGTTGCCAGGAACACATTATCTAGAGCCATCGAGGCAATTTATTTATTTATTTTTTTAAAAAATATATTTTATTGATTTTTTACAGAGAGGAAGGGAGAGAGATAGAGAGCCAGAAACATTGATCAGCTGCCTCCTGCACATCTTCCACTGGAGATGTGCCCGCAACCCAGGCACATGCCCTTGACCGGAATCGAACCTGGGACCCTTCAGTCCGCAGGCCGACACTCCATCCACTGAGCCAAACTGGTTTCGGCCATCGAGGCAATTTAGAGTAATTGTGCTGTCCTGGTCTTGGGACCACTGAGTTGACAGGGAAACATTATCTGGAACCCTCAGGTCTTGGGATAATTGTGCTGTCCCGGTTCCCAGGTACAGAGGAATGTGCTTTCTAAAACCAGTATGACCACAACCAATTGGTGGTATCACATTACCACCAATAAGGCATTCAATCAAATGGGATGATGTATATAATTCAGAAAATCAAAATAACTTTTCTATTGTTAAGCCAAACAGCAGGGTTAGAGTTAAACTACAGTTTCTACCTGAGATGATTGCTACCATACTTCACCCTGCCAATAACCATAGAGGGTGGGACCTCCCATTGCTACCAGCCAGCCAAACCTCTTTAATGTAGCTTTTCAATTCAACATATATTTTTAAAAAGTCTACTTTGTTTTGTTTTAATATGTTTTTATTGATTTCAAAGAGAAAGGGAGAAGGAGAGATAGAAGCATCAATGACGAGAGAGAATCACTGATCAGCTATTTCCTGCATGCTCCCTTCTGGGGATCGAGCCCACAACCCGGGCATGTGTGCTGACTGGGAATCGAACCATGACCTCCTGGTTCATAGGTCGACACTCAACCACTGAGCCACTCTTGTCAGGCTAAAGAGTCTACTTTGAATCAAACACTGGACTGGTGTTGGAGGTGCAAAGAAGAGGAAGGTCAGTCCTTATAGCCAGGTGCTCAGTCAAGCAGTACCAACATCGGAGACCCCCAGGGGCTATGCTAGGCAAAGGAGACTCAGATGAAGTGGTCAGTTCAGATCTGAAATGTTTCCAAGAGTAAGTGATGGATGAGCCACATGCCATAGGGCAACTAGGAGTTTGCCAGGGAACAATGAAGGAAAACCACTTAAAACCATGTAGAGTATTGGCAAAGGGCCGAAGGGTGAGAGATGAATGGCTAGTAGGGAGGTTGAATTTACCTCATAACTAATGGGAAGCATGAAAGGGTGAAGCAGGAGAGTAGCAGAACCCCCAACTTGTGATTTTGGAGAGATCACCCTGCTTCAGCATACACAGTGGGCTATAAGGCAAAACTAAAGATCTCAGGATCACATGGAGAAGGTGGAGGTGAAGCAGGAATTTTGGGGTAACATAGACAGGCTTAGGGTTTTTTAGAATTGGGGTCCATGGAAAAGCGCGGGGCTGCAGACTGGGAGAAGGTACATCTCCATAACACAAGGAAGCCAGGTGCAGTTACATCTCCAGAAAACTAAGAAGCAGCAACAGTTGCATTTCCATAAGACAAGGGAACTGGAAGTAGCCAAGAAAGGTCTATATTTACAAAATAAAGAGAAGGAAGACCTTCATTCAGATGGAAAAGAAGAAAGCCCAGAGGAATGGAAGAACTATGAGGGAAGAGGGCTCAGGAATCACTACAGTAACCAATTCGAAGGGGAATATTGACCAATCAGAGGGGATATCAGGACACAGGAACTGCAGCCTTTATAAGCCATGGGGAAAGAGAACTCAGTGGGACCCTTTCCCCCTCCCTACGTGGGAGTCTGTACTTGTTCTTCAATAAGTCTCCATCTTTGCTATACCACTTTCTGTCTGTGGACTCATTCTTCGATTCCGGTGGACAAAGAATCCGGGCTCCAGTCCAAAAATTCGGTATCAGAGGTACTGTAATGATCCAGATGGGAGGAGGCAAGGTTTGAGGGTTGGAGATGTGGGACAGGTGTGAAGGACAGGCCCCTACTGGTTAACAAAGTAGAACTGGGGCCAGAAGATTACCCACCTTCCCCTGTAAAAAGGTTGGGGGAAGGGAGGTAAGTAAGAGGTATATTATACAGATATCATTTTCTTTCCAAATTTTCCTCCTCAGAACCAGAAAAAGACAGAAAATCGGGAAGGAGAGAGGGGGTGGGATTCAGGAGGAAATGCAGCACATATGCTAATGTCCCTTGGAAAATATAACCAGCCCACAACGTCCATCTATTATCTTAAGTGAAAATACATTTTCAGCCGAAAAGAATTATTTTAAAACATGGGTGTGAAATAAATGAGCGCATGAAGCCACGTTGTCCAAAAGGCCTCAGCAGAATGTTTTCCTTACATAGCAGCCTCAGGGTAACACTGCCAGCATTCTGCAGTCCCAGCAAGGGTCTGTGCTTTTGTCATTCAATGATTTGCAATGGAAAAGAAAAAACATAAGAACCCGCTTATCTAAGGAATGCATCTGAAACTCCTTAGTGGGCAGATGCTTAAGAGCACTGAACAGATGTCTGTCTGATGCACCAAAAGTCATATGTGTACATTGAAAAGCACGTGTGCTCCAGTTTCCTGCTACTGTCCTGGAGAAAAGATACCAGATATGTGTCAAGGGGCTCTGCCTTTCCCTCCTGACTATTCTCCTGCAGGATATGGATCCCGTGTTGGTGGCTACTCAGAGTCCTCAGCTCCCTGGCATCTGGAAAGGTCTTATCAGACTCCATCTACAGCAGGTCCTCGGATAACGTCATTTCATCCAGTCATTTCGGTGTAACATTGATGAGAGGAAAAAAGTAATTCCCGGCCAGGACCACTGAGTGGAGTTTGCAGGTTTTCCCCCTACTTGCATAGGTTTTTCTCTGGGGGCCCTGGTTTCCTCCCACTTCCCCAAAGATGTGCACATCAGGTGATTGCTGTGCCCCTGTCTGAGTGAGTGTGGGTGGGTCCCAGCGGCCCTGAGGTAGAAGGGTGTCCTGTCCAGGGTGGGTGCCAGCCTTGTGCCCTGTGAGCTGCCGGGAGAGGCTGCGGCCACCTTTGACCCTGAGAAAAGCAGGTTGAAAAATAATAATCTTCTTGTCTTTATTAATCTTTCTTGAATGTGTGTATAGTTCACATTTATTTTAATGTTTAATATTAGAAGTGTTTTAGGTCTATAGTTAGAAGTTTGGTGATGTTTTTGTGACCAGAAATATGCCATAAGAACTTAACTCTTGTTTATATAAATTGGTCTATAATAAAACTGGTTTTGTTGTGCATCATTTTGCTTAGTCACAATTTCCAACAACCTATCAATGATGTTAACTAAGGACTTACTATGCTTCATTGCCTCCAAGCAAGACTAACCAGCTCTCCACGGATTTCTGAGCAGCATCTGGTGTCCTCTCCAAATCTTGCAAGCCTTCATTCCTGTTGTTAGTCCTGCATCCTGGATGCCCTTCTCACAAATCTTGCTTTCACAGGTTTAGGGTAGTTACCTGCTATCTCTCAGGCTCCTTCTCTACCAAACTTCTCCCCCTCCCACCAGCCACCCATAGTGATGAGGTCCTTCCATGCATCCTCAAGTTGACTTCCACACACTCTTTTTTCCCTTTTGGAAGAAAGATGGTGCCTTGCCTCCAAGAAAAGAGGAGGAGAACCCTATTTTACATGAGAGGCATCCTGGAGCCCTTGGCAGGGCTAGAAAATCAGGAAACATGGGTCTCTATCACAGCTCTTCCTGTACTCATTTTTAGGATCCTGGGCAGCTCACATATCCTCTCTACTCCTCTGTTTCTCCCTGAAGAAAATGATGGCAAATCCCCTAAATAACATAATCCTTCCACATGTCCAGCTGTGGAGGACACAAGGCAAAGCAAGTGGGTTCCCTTGTGTAGGGATCTTTACACACAGTAGTCCTATCAAAGGGCAACACAGCCCTAGCCAGTGTTGCTCAATTGGTTGAGAATCGCCACATGCACCGAAAGGTCGCTGGTTCCGTCAGGGCACATGCCTGGGTTGTGGGTTCAGTCCTGGTCAGGGTGCTGATTAATGTTTCTCTCTCTCCCTCTACCTTCCTCTCCCTCTCTAAAAATCAATAAAACAACAACAAAAGGCATCACTAACTGTATTTCACATACAAGGAAGCTGATATGGGGAAGATGATGTGAAATGCTCAAATCAGGCAGCAGAAAGGCCAGAATTTGAACCCAGGTCTGCTCGCCTCCAAACCAGACCCTCTCTCTACTCTGAAGTGCTTTCCTCCATGACATGACTTCACCCTTCCCGTAGTCCAGATTTCTTTCCTGTTTTCTTTCCCTCTGCCTATAATATACTCAGGGCTGTGCCACTATCCTATATAATAAAGAGGTAATATGCAAACACACACACACACACACACACACACACACACACACACACACACACACATACAGCCCTGAATATATTGACCGTCACTCCAACACACAAGATGGCCGTCCCATTTGGTCAAAGATGGCCACCACAAGATGGCTGGCAGGAGAGGGCAGTTGTGGGCAATCAGGCCAGCAGGGTAGGGCAACTGGGGATAGTCCCATGCCCCCAAATCTACTATATTATTTTCACTAGCCAATTCTAAACCTGCTTCCCTGACACACTTGTTTCTTCCTGTGGAAACCACAATAAAGACCCTTGCCCACATTTTCCCCTCACTCCCTCTGCCTGCTGACCAACGCTGGTGCTTCCCCCGTGACTCCCCTGGCTCAGTGTGGCCCCTCCTCTTGGGAATTATGAATAACAAACTATTATTTCAATGGCAGTCATCTTCTCATGTGTTGGCCTTATTATATCTCAAATTTTCTATTAATATATTATATTGTAAAACAAACAGAACTATACTGCCAGACATTAGGAAATGGTTTCTTGCCCCGACTTATAATGAATAAGCTTAGATTTAATAAGTCAGAAGATCAGGAGTCATTTCCTAGAAGGACAGAGAATAAGAAAGCAGAAAAATGGCTAGAGACAGAGGGCAACATTTAGTATGAAGTATTTACAGAGCTGACTGATTTGTAAATGATAGGAAAAAGTGGAAAATACTTTAAGTAGGAATAAGATGCCAAGATGAATTATAGATTGTAGAAGCAAATAAGGAAGTCAGATATTCTTGCAAATTATCCAGGCCTTTTTAAGAAGCACAGTGTCAAAATAATTCCTTGTGATAACATGGGGTGTAAGAGTAACAAAATATTGCAGAAAGGACATCCCAGATCTTGAAATTCCTTCGTAGGTTGAAGCAGACATTCTATCTGAGAATGTCTGACAGTTTTTTGTGAAGTCGCATGGGACACAGGTAAATTCTTCCCTGTGTGACCAGTCTTGGCGTTGCAGGACATCCAGTGTCCCTCCCACCAAACATGGTAGCACCTTCCAATCATTGTGAGAACCAAAACCTCCTCCATGGGTTCTTCAAGATGCCCACATTGCAAAAGCCACTAAATCGACAACTCCCAAGCTTCCCCCAGAACTGCTCACTTCAATTCCATGGCCCTCAGATGGCTGAGGCTTCACAGATGAAGTGTATCATTAATGTTCTTTAAAATTTGAGAGTTACTATTGCTGGTCGCCAAATGTCATTACTATGCACTGGCCATAATATGTTAAGACACAAAAGAAACAAAAATATAGCAAGAAAATAATGACAAACCAAGCCACAGTGGCTTACTTTTGAGAGAAAATTACAACCTCTAGTGAACATCAGAAAACTACTTTTAGATCTTACCAGAACAGTTGTGCAACTAACTATAGTTCTGGAAGCACAGTTTTGGGTCTGCACTCCTCAAGCCTCCAGGTTCTGAGATATGGATCTGGTAGTGTGTTCTTGGGGGTTAACAGCTTGGGCTCTGGAATATGATAAAACTAGGTTCAAATCCCAGCTCTGCCACTCTCTAGCTGTGTAGCTGTGGCTAATTTACCTGACCTCCGGGAGTTAGTTCTATACTTGTTAAATTGGAATCAGATGCCTAATTTGTAGACAGTTGCAAGAATGAGCTAATGCATATAAAACTTAGCCCAATGCATGGCACGTAGAAAACAGTGTATGCTATTTTCTACAGTATCTGATCTTCCTATTTTCAAACTGTCCCCCAGAGGGCGCCAGACACTGTCCTGGAACTTGAAAGGCTATTCAGTTTTTTCTCCAATTTGTAAAACATGCTCTAAAAATCCTAAACATTGGAGCCTGAGAAAAGGGATTTAGCAGACTTTACATTTGTTTGTCCCTTCACTGTTGAGAGGTCTTATACCTAAAATAAAAATGCTCAACTTCAAGACTCATTTTAAATAAAGATAGATGCATAACCTTGTAGTGTTGAGGCCACCACTTTAGAATAGCAACAGACGAAGGACAGAGTTGTGGAAGCAGCCTTCCCCAGGTGCTGGCAGTAACGGATGCAATGCTTGTAGAGAATTTAAACGCAAGAATAAAACTGACTGAAAGCCAGTTTGTTGTAGTTTTTTTAGGTTGCCATGTGCCAGCAATTCTGGATAACATCAGTGATAAAATACGCCACAGAAAAATCTTTTGCTGTTCAAAGTTGTAAACAATTTCAGTAGGTATGACTGCATTTTAATAATATAAATGTAAGCTTTAATTTGATACACTGTGATATTCTTCCATGGAACCTATTTACATTAATTCTTTGACTTGAGCTTGAAGTGCATTCCTCGAGTGAATTTTTTCATTTGCTTTTGCAGGCACCTGATAGACTAGCAAGCCAGAATATCTTTAAACTAGATTATCAGTTAAGTGTTTCCAGAATTCTCAGATAGTATACACTCTGACCCTAAACCTATGTGAGAGTGAAATGTAAACTTCTCAGGGTGAAATTCTTAAACATATTTGTGTACCCTTGACTCAGAGGTAAAGTCAAGATAGACAAGTTCTGTTGGCTGCTTTGAACAACTACTTCAAAAGTGAAACCAAAAAACGGAAGGGACATCACCCAGAACCACAGGAACGCTGGCTGAGTGGAAGTCCTACAACTAGGAGGAAAGAGAAACGCACACGGACACTCAGAGGAGGCGCAGTGCTGAAGTCAAATTCTGAGGTGCGGAGTGCGAGGAGCGGGCTGGCGGCGGAGGGCGCGGTTGTTGTTTTCAATCGGGAGGGAGTCGCAGACTCTGAGCACCAGATCCGGGCGAGTCTTTAGGGACCCAGACTCAAATGGGAGAAGTGGGACTGTCTGGCTTCGGTCAGAGCAAGTGCAGCTTTCTCTCCCAGCTTTGCAGCGGGTGCTGGGACTCAGAGAGGCAGAGCCCCTGGGGACAGGACTGAGAGCCGCCATAACTGCTCTCTCCGGCCCACCCTGTTGATCCTGTGCGACCTGCCCCGCCCAAGCCCAGCGCAGAACCATTTGCCGGATAGCCTCAGGCAAAGGCTAGATTAGCACCTCCCTAGAGGACAGAAGTTCTCTCACCGCTGACACAGCTGATTCTCATAGCCACTTGGCCTGGAGGTCAAACCCTCCCTGGAATTAGCTACAACAATCAAGATTTATCTATAAGACTGCGAACAAAGACCACTAGGGGGTGCACCAAGGAAGCATAACAAAATGCGGAGACAAAGAAACAGGACAAAATTGTCAATGGAAGATATAGAGTTCAGAACCACACTTTTAAGGTCTCTCAAGAACTGTTTAGAAGCTGCCGATAAACTTAATGAGATCTACACGAAAACTAATAAGACCCTCGATCTTATATTGGGGAACCAACTAGAAATTAAGCATACACGGACTGAAATAACGAATATTATACAGATGCCCGACAGCAGACCAGAGGAGCGCAAGAATCAAGTCAATGATTTGAAATGCGAGGAAGCAAAAAACATCCAACCGGAAAAGCAAAATGAAAAAAGAATCCAAAAATGCGAGGATAGTGTAAGGAGCCTCTGGGACAGCTTCAAGCGTACCAACATCAGAATTATAGGGGTGCCAGAAGATGAGAGAGAGCAAGATATTGAAAACCTATTTGAAGAAATAATGACAGAAAACGTCCCCCACCTGGTGAAAGAAATGGACTTACAGGTCCAAGAAGCGCGGAGAACCCCAAACAAAAGGAATCCAAAGAGGACCACACCAAGACACATCATCATTAAAATGCCAAGAGCAAAAGATAAAGAGAGAATCTTAAAAACAGCAAGAGAAAGAAACTCAGTTACCTACAAGGGAATACCCATACGACTGTCAGCTGATTTCTCAACAGAAACTTTGCAGGCCAGAAGGGAGTGGCAAGAAATATTCAAAGTGATGAATACCAAGAACCTACAACCAAGATTACTTTATCCAGCAAAGCTATCATTCAGAATTGAAGGTCAGATAAAGAGCTTCACAGATAAGGAAAAGCTAAAGGAGTTCATCACCACCAAACCAGGATTATATGAAATGCTGAAAGGTATCCTTTAAGAAGAGGAAGAGGAAGAAAAAGGTAAAGATACAAATTATGAACAACAAATATGCATCTATCAACAAGTGAATCTAAGAATCAAGTGAATAAATAATCTGATGAACAGAATGAACTGTTGATTATAATAGAATCAGGGACATAGAAAGGGAATGGACTGACTATTCTTGGGGGGGAAAGGGGTGTGGGAGATGTGGGAAGAGACTGGACAAAAATCGTGCACCTATGGATGAGGACAGTGGGTGGGGAGTGAGGGCGGAGGGTGGGGCGGGAACTGGGAGGAGGGGAGTTATGGGGGGGAAAAAAAGAGGAACAAATGTAATAATCTGAACAATAAAGATTTAATTAAAAAAAAAAAGTTCTGTTTTGTTTTTTCTATCTCCTTAAAAAAGGTGAATTTTTTTCCTCCTGGATTACCCAATGAGGCATGGTTTCCAGGTTTCCAGCCTTATGAAGGAAGGTTTCCAGATAGACTTTGCACTCGTGTAGGCACTAGACTTTGTCTTCTCTCCCCCTCAACCAGATTATTTAAGTGGAAAATCCAGGCCCTTAGATGTTCTGTAAGCAATAACTGCTTCAGTATCCTTGCTTTCTTCTATGATTTCATGATTTCCATTATTTTGGGATTTTAGGGTTTTCTTCTATTTTTTGCCAGGCCAACTATATGCCTTTAATAATTTTTCATTTTAAAAATATTTCAAATATTTGTTTTAAAAAGACATTTATAGGTGTTTACATCTATATATGGTGGTTATTGCTAAAAATAGAAGGCAATAGTTTGGGTATTTTTATAGTTAGAGCTTCATTTCTAACTTGAATGTATTTTTGTGATTAGTTTCTACATTAGAGTCTACATAAATTTCAATTATGTAAACTCAAACAGTATAAAAGGAAAGGTACAATGGACAATGGGTTCTGACTGAAGGAATGTGTGTTAGGAACTCTGGTGGGTTCAGCTTTAGAAGCAAAATGATACACAAAAACAAATATCAAGCTGGCTGCCCCACCTTCCCCATCATTCACATATGCTAGCCATCATTTAAACACTCACTGTATCAGTGTGTGATGATCAAGGTGTGATGGTTCCTGCAGCTTCAGAGTCACCTGGGGGAACTTGTGAAACAAGCTTAGGCTCCCAGAGGTTCTGATTCCATAGGCCTGGGAAGGAGCCCAAGAATCTACTTGTTCCCCCAAGCTCCACCCCCAGCCCAGGTTTAATGATATAAATATTTTGCACTCCACAGTTCAAGAAACACTGCCTATAGCCAATAATGATCTGCTATCACTGCCATGGTAACCCCAATAGGATGAAGACAGGCGGGAGGAGGCTCTCAAGCAAAAGCAGGGAAAGAGCAGTTGTAGAAAGCAGTCTCCGAATCTGCAGGGCCATCCTCCTGCCTTGCAGACCTGATATTCTGAGGATCTGTGGCGGTCACTCCTCAATGAGGCAGACTATCAAAATGCCCCTTCCTGAAATCCATAAAAGTGGTCACAGGAAAGGCTTTGGCAAATCCTCCTAGGAACAGTCTCTCCATTTCTCACAATCACAAATATAAAGTTTACCAGAACAGTCCTAGGAGTCAAACGGAAGGTGCCTAGCCAAACAGCAAACAGTAGTGCACTGCTTTCCATCGTATGAATAGCTGAGAAGCAGCAGGCTGTGTGTTAGGAACATAACCTGTATGGGACACTTTATGCATTGTAAATAATTTTTACTGGATTTTATTTAATCCTCTCAACAACCCTGGGAAGTCTGTCAATCTTCATTGTATAGATGGGGAAACTGAAGCTCCGAGAGTTTTGTGAATTGTGGAGGCCACTCAGTTGGGTAATGCTGAGGCAGGGCTCCACAATCTTTCAGTGAGTTGACTGCCTGTGGGAGAATGCTGGGCTGCCACAAGGCACCACCTGACCCACACAGTAGGCTTTCTCTGCCACTGGCAACTGCTGTCCCCAGGGAATGCCCCCTGGAAAAGCAGCATGGACTTGGGGATCCAGCCTCTGCTTAGTCCACAGCATTCCCAGGTTCCCTCATTGATTAACTTCTCCCACAGTGGACACACACAAAAGCCTGTGTGCAGGATGATGGCCACTGCAGGAAGCTGTGAGGAAGTTGTGAGGACAAGCTGATGAGCTGTGACCCAAATATGAGAGACAGAGATAAGAATAATGTCACACAGAGAACCATGATGAAGGAGTGAAGGAGACCAGAGGTGTCTGGGCTGTTCTTGTTATTTCATAATCCGTGATTATATATATATTTATTAGACCCTAATTATATATATATATAATTAGACCAAACAGCAGAACAACCTTCCAGACGAAGCCGGGGCTGCGAGGGCCAAGGCAGCCGGGGTTGCAAAGATCTACTCTTGCATGAATTTCGTGCATCGGGCCTCTAGTGTGTGTGTGTATGTGTATTAGTATATATGCAATTGCATTAATTTACTTGAGTTCCATAAGAAACTACCATATACTGAGAGATTTAAACATCAGAGATTTATTTTTTCATAGTTCTGGAGACTAGAAGTCCAAGATCAAGGTGTTAGCAGGGCTGGTTTCTTCTGAGGCCTTTCTCCTTGGCTCATAGATGGCTGTCTTCTCCCTGTGTTTTAACATGGCTTTTCTTCTGTGTGTATCTGTGTCCTAATCTCCTCTTTTTATAAAGGTACTAGAGGCCCAGTGCATGAAATTGATGCACTGGTAGGGTCCCTGGGCCTGGCTGGCAATCAGGGTCGATCAGGGCCTTCCATCTGCCAGCTGGGGCCTTCCTTCATTCCATGCCACCCCCTGATGGTCAGCACATGTCATAGTGAGCGATCAAACTCCTGGTCTCCCAGTCGAACTTCTGAGGGGACACTTTGCATATTATATAGACACTTTATATATTATATAGCCTTTTATATAGATTAGTCATACTGGATCAGGACCCCACCCTAATGACCTCACTTAATTTTAATAACCTTTTCATATTGATTGATTTGAGAGAGAGAGGGAAAGGGAAAGACAGAAACATTGATCTGTTGATCCACTTATTTATGCATTCATTGGTTGATTCTCTTTTTTTAATATGTTTTATTGTTTGTTTTTTGTTTGTTTGTTTTACAGAGAGTAAGGGAGAGGGATAGAGAGTTAGAAACATCGATGAGAGAGAAACATCGATCAGCCGCCTCCTGCACATCCCCCACTGGGGATATACCCGCAACCAAGGTACATGCCCTTGACCAGAATCAAACCTGGGGCCCTTCAGTCCGCAGGCCGACGCTCTATTCACTGAGCCAAACCGGTTAGGGTTTGTATGTATGTTTGTATTCTTGTATGTACCCTGACTGGGGCTCAAACCTGCAACCTTTGTGTATTGGGACAATGTTCTAACCAACTGAACTACCAGGCCAGGGCTTTAATTGCCTTTTTAAAGGCCCCATCTCCAAATACAGTCATATTCTGAGGTGTACTGGGAGTTAGAACTTCAACATATAAATTTTGGGAGGACGCAATTCAACCCATACCTGTCTTCAGTCCTATTTGGGCTTCCCCCGCCACCCCGCCCCCCACCCCGCAAAAAAAGAAAATAGTGGTTAAACACAGAACTTAGCTTCACTAGATCCTCCTCCACCATTTTCCTCTGCATGATGATGACCTGCTACCTTCCCTCCTGTGTGCCTCAAATTCTTTTTCTGCATGATTATAACAACATAGAAAATGTCACACCAGTTGAAAGTACCATCATTACAATAACACACTGTTATAATAGAAACCTAAACATCACAGTGATCTTATATTTCCATGGCGCTTTACAGTTTACAGTTTTATTTCATAATGAACTTGATGCTTACTGTAACTTTGTTAGGTAGGTATGGCTATCCTCATCTTGCAGGTGAGACAAGAGTAGAAAGTGAGAGTAGAAGTGACCATCTCAAGACTATATAACTAGTGGCATGTGTTAATAGGATCTGCAGAGGCCTCCTCCATAGCTTGATGTTAGTTTAAGGACATTAGGATTAAGTACACGTATGGGAGAAAATGTTGGTCTTACTCCAAAGACAATCAATTAACCTACCAGTGGCCAGGATGGGTAATAACATTTTTTAATCTCTAAGTAAGAGTGAATGCTTTAGACAACAAAGGCAAATAAATATATTGGGGGTAAGGACCCACAAGTTAACTTTAAATCTAAAATAAACCATTTCCAATTAGAACTCTAAGAACTTCTCTCACATTGCTTCCCTAACTTTACTTTCTGGCCTTATAGAATTAATGACAGACATGGTTCCCTCCTTTTTATTGTTTCTTTATTTAACTAGCAGACATCTGTTGAGTACTGTCTATTCACCTACCTAGCACAGTGAGGAGCTCTGAGAGGGGAAGAAGCCCCAAGGTAAATGGGATTTAGACCTTGTTCTGAAGAGCATAAAGTCTAGTGAGAAACTAATATGATGAGGAATATTATAAAGGATAGAAAGATGGGAATGAGGAAAGGAATGTCAAGTGTGAACCAAGTAATTATGTGACCATATTTAATTTTCAGATTAAAATTTGATGATACAGTGGATGAGGCCAATTACAAAATTATGTTCCCTGATGAGACCCCCCAAAAAGCAAACAAACAAACAAAAAATATGTTTCCTGTCCTGGCCAGTGTGGTTCAGTTGGTTAGAGTGTCATCCCATGTATCCTGTGCACTGAAGGGTCTCGGATTCAATTCCCAGTCAGAGCACACACCCAGGTTGTGGGTGTATGGGAGGCAACAGATCGATGTTTCTTTCTCTCTCTCTCCCTTCCTTCCTTCCTCTCCCTCTAAAAATAATAAAAACATATCCAAGTGTGAGGATTTTTTTAAAATTATGTTTCCTTGGTAGTGATGACAAAGATTCTCTCTTTGACCTCTAGTCAGACCCTCTGAGCTTTCTTATCTTTTGGGCCTATAAAAACTGCAGACTCTCAGCACAAATGATTTCATCCACCATCACACACATTCACACACACATTAAAGCCTTGGATAAACCCTAACATGATATCTAACAGCTTAAGGTCTCATCCTTAGGATGAGCCTAGCCACCTTAAAGCACCTGCCTGAAAAAAGACAAACACAAAACTAAGGCTACCAAAGAATTTACTGCTTGTCCCAGTCAACACCTGATAATAGGCCCTTTACCTGCCTTTACTGAGAATTTACTAAAAATGACTTACAGTAGCTTCCCCTTGTCAGTGGTTTTGCTTTCTGTGGTTTCAGTTACTTATGGTCAACCACTGTCCAAAAATATTAAATAAAACATTCCAGAAATAAACAATTCATAAGTTTTTAAGTTGAGCACCATTCTGAGTATATCATCTCATCGTGCGGGCATTGTATAATCTCACATGTTCACAAAAAGAAGGTGAGTATAGTACAAATAGGTTTTTGAGAGAGGCCACATTCACATAAATTTTATTACAGTATATGTTATAATTATTGTATTGTTTTTTATAATTGTTCTATTTTATTATAAGTACTAGAGGCCCAGTGCATGAATCCGTGCACAGGTGGGGTGCGGCCAGCCCAGCCCCAATTGGCGGATTGGGGCCGGGCCTGTTGGGAGGAGGAGACAGTGGGAGGTTGGCCGGCCAACCCTCCCCCAAATGGGGTGGAGGCGCCGATCGGGGCCAGTCTGGGGGAGGGGCCATGGGTAGTTGGCTGGGCAGCCCTGCCCCTGATCAGAGTGGAAGGTGGGGAGTTGGGGGTGGAGCTGGCTGGGGGGAGGGGTGGGGGCCAATCAGGGTGGGAGAGGCAGATCAGGGGCAGGGCTGGCCAGTGGGAGGGGCCACAGGAGGTTGGCCGGCCAGCCCCACCCCCACCATCAGGCTGGTTCACTGGCTGCAGTGGGCGTCATAGCAACTGGTCTTTCCAGTCATTACAGTGTTCTGGTCGCTGGCTTTTTATAAATATAGATTGTTAATCTCTACCTGTGCCTAATTTATAAATTAAATTTCATCATAGGTATGAATGTATAGGAAAAAACAGTGTATATAGGGCTCTGTACTATTCATGTTTTTAGGCAACCACTGGGGGTCTTAGAATGTATCCCTCATAGATAAGGGGTTGGGGAGTCTACTGTGAATTGTCGATCCTTCCTCTGTCCTTTGAGATATATGTATACCTCCTACAAATCAGGCATGTTTTCCTCAAAGACCTCAAAGCCATTCCTTGAAAGGCAACCCTCAGGAAGGATAGGGTCCTTGTCTCCCAGTCTGCGGAAGGATAGAATCCTGATTTCAATAGCTGCCAGCTCACAGACACAGCTGGCCTAATGACATTTACATTGACCAAGGTTTTGTAATTTTTCACTTCCCTAACTTTGGGCAAGTCCCTGGCTGTTCCTCCCTATTTCCTCATTTTTGTGGGGGGTGATTATTGTGTAGCTTTCCCCTTGAGGTGGTCATCTCTGAGAAAAAAAGCTGGGAGAAAGGCAAAATAGGATGAAAAGAAAAAGGATAATGGAGGAAAGTCAAAGGAAGAAAAGTAAAGAAAGGCATAGGAGGGGAAATTGGAACTGGTGTCATAGTCTATGAAACAGACTCAAGAATTGAAAACAAAACTACATGTCACACTGAAAATTATATAGAGAGCTTCCCCTCAATAATGTGGGGAAAGAAGAAATGGAAAGCTAGGAAGGTGTGACTAAAAGGGTGGAGAGCAGACTGAGGTTGCTTTCTGACTGTATTGAATATGGAACCTGATTTAGGTTCAGTGGCAATAAAATTAACTCCAACAGTAATCACTGGATTAGCATTGTTGACATTCCCACCTAGTAAATTTTCCTACTTCTTAATTATGCCTTTTTAAGATGTGCCTCTTTATTTTAATTATATCTAATTAAATGTAGTTTCATATTCTTAGTTCACTTTATCATGGCTATGAGCAGAAAAGCATTTTGACAAAAAGACTGTGCTTTTGGGATATTTTCTTTATTCCTCTTTCCAGCTGCCAGTGTGCATAGGGGAAGTCAAGTTCAATCATATGTGTTTCCCACTGCCACCTTCATCCCTGAGGCATACATTCTTTAATACTGATCCTATTGGGAGATGAGGGTCTATGTCCTCTCTTCTTGAAATTGAGTGGGTTATTTAACTGTTTAAGATCAATAAACTGCAGTGGCAGTGACATTATGTGTCATCTGAGCATAGGTCATAAAAGCCAGCTTTGAGCATAGATCTAGCATTGTTCCACACAAAATATTGAAGGACCCAAATTTGTAGCAAAATTCTATGGCAGTTTTAAAAGTTGAGCTGCTGTATAGTAAATAACTGGGCATTCTTAATACTTGAATATGGACTGTGCACAGGGAAAGGAAATATAATGCACTTTATAACTGTGTTGTAAAGTGGAAAATGCAGTGTCTTAAATAAAACTATTTAAAATTGGCACCATAAAAAAAAAGTTGATGCAGCTTTTGCTATGCTCTTGGGAATACTCATATATATATATATATATATATATATATATATATATACACACATACACACACATATATATGTATATATATGTTTTTTTATTTTCTTAGAGAGAGAGGGAGAGAAAATCATTGATGTGAGAGAGAAACATCGATCAGTTGCCTCCGCACACACCCCAACTAGGACCGAACCAGAAACCTGGGCACGTGCCCTGACTGGGAATCGAACCGGCAAACCCTTCAGTGCACAGAACGATGCTCAACTATCTGAGCTACACCATCCAGAGTAGGAATACTCATTCTTGACACCCTCACCTGCCATATATGCAGCCCACCTGCCCTGAGGCCAGGGTACTAAAGGAATACCAAATTAAGTCCCAAGGAAATGATGGGGAACCGCAGAAAGAGGTGCCTGAGCAGTCCCTAGCTGCTTCAGCCTTTCCTCCTCCCTGTATTCCAGCTCTAGCTACCAACTGCTGGATGTTGTTTTAAGCAATTATGCTTGGGCTAACTTATTTCATACACAACAGCAATAGTCCCTCTTCCTTCTAGTTTTCCACTTTCTTCTGAAGTGCTAGGTTCCTGTTCTTCTGATTGGTCTCAAAAAATGAAGTGGCCCAGTGATTGAGACACAGGAAACAGCACAAGGAATGTGGCTATTAGAATGAAGTATCTGAACACAGACTCTTTGATCATATCATTGTCCTCAGAGCTTCCCCTTTGTTGTTGTGTCCTGATGAAACTTTAGCCTTCCTTTGCTTAAGAATGGCTGTCTTCTGCCCAGCTGGCATGGCTCGGTGACTGAGCACCAACCTATGAATCCGGAAGTCACGATTCGATTTCTGGGCAGGGCACATGCCTGGGTTGCAGGATCGATCCCCAGTGTGGAGCGTGCAGGAAGCAGCTGGTCAATGATTCTCTCTCATCATTGATGTTTCTCTCTCTCTTTCCCTCTCCTTCCTCTCTGAAATCAATAAAAATATTTGTTTAAAAAAAGAATGGCTGTCTTCTCCCAACAGTCCCAGTTCAGAATCTTAGCAGACAAAAGCTGTGAAAAGTAAGTCTAATTTAAATTAGTGTGATGGCAAGGGCCCAGGTTTTAGATGCAAAAGAGTTGTCTTTACCTTTGTGCCTCACTGCTTGGTTTTGTCATTGAGCCGCAGTTCTTCCTTCTTCTCTGAGCTGGAAACAATACCTCTCATACCGACTTCACCAGCCACTGAGAGGCCCATATGTGATAACATATTTGAAAATACTTTGCAAATTGTAAAGCAGTGACTGGGCCACACCAGCCAGAGTAGGAATGGGGGTGTGGGAGAGGAGAGATCAGAGTGGAATATATTAAGTAAAATACAGGGTTTCTAGTCAACAAATATACATTGAGTGGCTACTATGTATACGCACTAAGACTCTGGGCATGCTGCAATCAAGACATGGTCCTTGTTCTCAAGGAGATTACTATCTAGAGCAGTGGTTCTCAACCTTCCTAATGCCTCGACCCTTCAATACAGTTCTTCATGTTGTGGTGACCCCCAACCATAAAATTATTTTCGTTGCTACTTCCTAACTGTAATTTTGCTACTGTTATGAATCGTAATGTAAATATCTGATATGCAGGATGTATTTTCATTGTTACAAATTGAACATAATTAAAGCATAGTGATTAATTACAAAAACAATATGTAATTATATATGTGTTTTCTGATGGTCTTAGGCGACCCCTGTGAAAGGGTCATTCGACCCCCAAAAGAGTCGCGACCCACAGGTTGAGAACCGCTGATCTAGTGGAATGTTATAGACATATATAGTCTATTTCAATACAGTTTATTAAGAGGTAAAAACAGAGAGAGTAACGAAGGTGGGTTCAGGTCTCATGGGTGGTGATGTAGCAGGGTGGTGAGAAGCACAGACTCTGTACCCAACTGCTTGCGTCTGAATCCTGGTTACACCACTTATCACTGACCTTGTGGAAGTTATTAAGATCACTGTGCCTCCATTTTCTCATAAGTAAAAGGAGAATAATAACCAACTTCAAAAAATTGTGAAGGGACTACATGAGATAATATATGTAAAGCATGTATCACAATGTCTGGAACACTGAGTAAACACTCAAAAGTATGAACTAGTTTTGGAGGGAGAAATCAGGGAAGGCTTCCCAGAAGCAGTGACATCTGATATGAGATCTGAAGGATGATAGGAATTAACAAGTCAAGGGACAAGGTATTGTGAGATGAGTATATACCAGGCAGAACACCCATATTCTTCAAACAGTGATTTCTCAAACTTTCATGTGCATAAAAATCATCTAGGAATCTTGTAAAGTGCATATTTTGAATCAGTAGCCCTGTAATAGAACATTTCTAACAATGTTTCCAGAGAAAGCTGATGATGCTGGTATCTTTTCTACACTTCCACTCAGTAGCAAGGTTTTAACTGGATGCATAATTTTCAAGAAGAAACGGCAAGCTATTTAAGAATAGATGGCATGAAAATTGTACAGAATAGGGGATGGGGGCTGTTGTACTGGATAGAGAGTAGGAGAGATGAGATCTGTGATGCTGATAACTGCCTAAGGGGCTAAATCACCAAGGGACTTACAAGTGCAGAAAAGAAAACTGAATTTAGAACAGCAAAGAGGGCTTTAGCTGGCAAGTGGAAAAATCAGAAGAAGGGGAACCCCACTCGAAGAAAGGAGACCAACTAAGAGGCTTTTTCTGTTATATAACAGTAGGTGAGAAATGATGGTGGCCTGAACTAGGTGGCCTTGAAGACTGAGAGAAGTGGGGAAATTCAAAAGCTATTAGAAAATACAATCAACAACTTATTTGGTGGTGGATTTGCTTGGGGGTTAAAGGGGCTGAAGAACACACGAAAGACAGGGCATGAGGTTATGAGGTTCATTTCAGTTGCCCATAGTACACACATAATAACAAAGCACATGGAGAAGAACTGCTCATCAATGGAACAGATAGGTAGGGTCTTCTCCATTAGAGATGCTCCTGCTACTTTTGGCAACTGTTGGCCTATTTTCTTCAAACTACCTTCAAACTGCCTCAATTTCTACTCACTACTCAAGGCCTAGTAAAGAAACACAAAACCAGTAAGGTAAATCAGTACTTCAAAGTTTAGCACTCTCTTTCTGTTTTTTTCGTAAATTGTGTGGGGTGTGATGACTTTCCCAAATTAGCTATTACTTTGAGGACAAGGGCCATATAAAATCTATTGAATTAATTCCCACAATGCTGATGACCAACTAGGCACTTACTGCATGCTAGTTGATTATTTGATAGAATAACATCTATCAATGTCACTTATCTCATAAGATGATAAAAAGAATAACATCTGTAAGGTGTTGAGTGTTTTACATGCATTATAAATGCCATCATCTTCTTTGGTTCCTCTGAGACCCTTATATCCAGGCAATTTGTATAATAACTTGTTTGACTATAGTTATGTCGAATAATTTTTAATAGAATGGAAGCCTATTTCATTACTGTCAAACTCTACTGCCATCTACTGTTCATGCAATAAGTTAACATGTTATGCGCTCCACCACCTCCATTTACTACTCAATGTTTTCTTCAGACTTCAAGGGCTTTCTGTGCTTTAAGCTTCAACCCAAAATAGATGTAATCGTCTAATAGTTTCTGATTTTTTTAATTAACAATTCAGCATGATATTGACAGTTTTCTCTCATGGCCAAAAAGGGTTTAAACCCTTATGGAATATTAAACATGTTAAAATTTAATGACACAATGATCTTTTCATAGCCCCCCTCCATCCACCAAAAAAAACTAAAAAAAGGTAATGAAATTTATGAATAATTTTTCCTTACCTCTAGTAGACATCATTAAACTGGTTATACTTCATTTAGGGTATAAATCTTACTCATCCTTCAAGGTCCTCCTTTCAAATGATACCTTCTCCATAAAACATTCCCTCACTCTTCATCCTGGAATAAATTCTTCCTTCCACAATTGGTAATTGTTATAATGAACCGCATAATGGAAGGACAACAAAAATTCCAATAAAAAATAACTTTATAAGTCATTTCCCTTTATTCCCCCTTCTCTATTGGTTACAGTTTATTCTTTTGCAGATGAAACTGGACTGTCAGCTGTAACAATCATATAAGAGGCTCTAAGAACGGCACCTTTTTGGAAGGGCAGGGACAGAAGCAGAAACATGTGTTGAATAATCGGATGAGATCTGAGGCAATTTGTCTTTGCTGTGAGACTTTAGCCAACTTGCTGTGCTAAATAGGGAGGATTTCAAAAGTCAATAAAATGACAGTAGACCAGGACTCACATCCTTGCACATTCATCACTAATTCCCTATTTTAGAATGAAAAACGCCAGTTTAAAAGGGGAGGGAAGCACCCAGGAAAGAAAAATTAAAGTAACTTTCTGGCATAATTTAGGTGCCTGGGAGTAGTTTGGTTGTACTGTATTCAGTGGGGAGGCTGGGCAGTGGTGACCAAAGTCCCAATGCCTTGTATTTCATAGATCTAAATTGAAGTCCAGTCCGTGCTACAAATTAATTGTGTTTTAGCAAGTCACTTGAACTTCCTCGCAAGATAGGAGCACCTCCTCTTCTGTGCATTGCATGTATTTATACCTAGGGCCTCTCATATGTCTTTGGATGCTTTTCTTTTCTTGTTCAAGGTCACAGCGCCTTAGCGCGGCGCTCTCTGGGAGACTGCAGCGTCCGACCCTTACACTTGGCGTCTTCTCTGAGGTCACAATCACCGATTCCATCCCACACTTGCAATCTCTTCACCGCGAACGGATGGAAATCGCCACAACTGATGGCAGCCCCGCGCTCTGAAGAGCCCTTGGAGGGCTTACTACTCAAGTTGAGGGAGGGAGGGAGGTCAGGGACCTCTTCTCGCGGTCCCATCTTCCCCGGCCTTTTCAGATACGGAATATTTGAAGGGTGTAAGGGGGTACAGCGGTAGCCATGAAGGCAAAGAAGAGCCTTCTCCTAGTAGGAACACAAATCTTCGACTTGGGCTATGTTTCCGGAGGCATTCTCTACGGACCCAGGCGGGGAGCGACTTCCGGATCTGACTTCCTGTCTTCCAAGTTTCGAGTTCCGCCACTTCCGCCCAGAGTTGCTCTAGGTCCGGCTGGGAGCAGCTACTTCCGCCAGGAGTCCCTAGCGGCCAGGGCTCGGAAACCGGCTCTAAAACAGCTTCCTCCTTCTCCTCTCGGCCCGCCCATCCAGGCCAGGTCCCCAGGTTGGGCGGCGGCTGCTGGGCCTGTCGCGGGGACTTTCTCTCGGGCCTAGTCCTTGGTCCGCGGAGGACCGGGAGGTGCGGCAGAAACACCCCGGCAGCCAGTGACAGTGGCCGCAGGCCTCGCCGGGCCCACCCTGGCCTGGGGCGGGGCCCGGCCTTCCCGCCCAGGACCCCGCCCCTCCGGCCAGCCCCGCGCCGGATCATTCTCTTCAGCCCTGCGGCGGTGTAACCGCCTTCCACCCCCGGGACGCGGCCGTCCCCTGGCTCCGGCCGCTGGGGACCATGGAGTTCGCGGAGCTGATTAAGACCCCGCGGGTGGACAATGTGGTGCTCCACCGACCATTCTATCCAGCCGTTGAGGGGACCTTGTGTCTAACTGGCCACCACCTGATCCTGTCCTCCCGGCAGGACAACACGGAGGAGTTGTGGCTCCTCCATTCAAACATCGATGCCATCGACAAGCGGTGAGTGCTCATCCCACCCCCCATTCCGCTGGGAACCAGGGGTCCGTAGGTGGACCCCAGAGGAAACGCGCCCCAGTGTTTTCCTTGCATGCAAACCAGCCAGCAAAGTAAGCCCTGTCCGGCCTAGATTGAGGATTTGAGTTGTAGAAAGCAGAAAACCATCCACATGAGATCCCTGGCTTCTCTTAAATCTGGATGGAATCCCCAGGGTTATCACATGGCTGTTATCCTGATATTATTTTTGGTAGATAACACTATTTCTGTGACTTTCTTTTTAAATTTCTTCTTCTCGCACCATCATATTCTTTGAATAATAATTGTGCATCACAATTATTCATGAAGTCGTGATTCAATGTAATTTAGGTAAAGTCATTATTTGCCACTTTTGAGGAAAACTCAACTCAGTATGTAGTGTCTAAATTCCACAAAACCTTACCCCACCCCCCAAAAATGTTCAGTTGATTATGTACATTTCTCCTTATTTCTTACCTTTTGTGCCATCCATTTAGTATTTCCCACATTGGGAGATTATAATGTCTTTTACTTCTCTTTACTCAGTTCTGCTTTTGGAAAGCTCCCCTCCACCCGGTTCCCACCCGACCCTCTGCCCTTCCCCCCCCCCCCCAATGCCCTTATCGATAGGTGTACGATTTTTGTCCAGTCTCTTCCCGCACCCCCCACACCCTTCCCCCTCCCCAGAACTGCCAGTCCACTCCCTTTCTATGCCCCTGATTCTATTATATTCACCAGTTTACTCTGTTCATCAGATTTTATATTCACTTGATTTTTAGATTCACTTATTGATAGATACGTATTTGTTGTTCATAATTTTTATCTTTACCTTTTTCTTCTTCTTCCTCTTCTTCTTAAAGAAGAATACCTTTCAGCATTTCATATAATGCTGGTTTGGTGGTGATGAACTCCTTTAGCTTTTCCTTATCTGTGAAGCTCTTTATCTGACCTTCAATTCTGAATGATAGCTTGGCTGGATAAAGTAATCTTGGTTGTAGGTTCTTGCTATTCATCACTTTGAATATTTCTTGCCACCCCCTTCTGGCATGCAAAGTTTCTGTTGAGAAATCAGCTGACAGTAGTATGGGTACTCCCTTGTAGGTAACTGACTGTCTTTCTCTTGCTGCTTTTAAGATTCTCTCTTTGTCTTTTGCTCTTGGCATTTTAATTATGATGTGTCTTGGTGTGGTCCTCTTTGGATTCCTTTTGTTTGGGTTCTGTGTGCTTCCTGGACTTGTAAGTCTACTTCTTTCACCAGGTAGGGGAAGTTTTTTGTCATTTTTTCTTTAAGGTTTTCAATATCCTGCTCTCTCTCTTCTGGCACCCCCATAATTCGGATATTGGTACGCTTGAAGCTGTCCCAGAGGCTCCTTACACTATCTTCATATTTTTGGATTCTTTTTTCTTTTTGCTTTTTCGGTTGGGTGTTTGCTTCTTCGTATTTCAAATCTTTGAATTGATTCTTGTGATCCTCTAGACTGCTGTTGGATTTCTGTATATTATCTTTATTTCAGTCAGTGTATGCTTAATTTCTAGTTAGTCCTTTTTCATATCCTCGAAAGTCTCACTAAATTTATCGGCGGTTTCTAGAAAATTCTTAAAAAACCTTATAACAGTGGTTTTGAACTCTATATCCAGTAGTTTGCTTTCCTCCATTTCTGTCATTTGTGACCTGTTTGCCTCCGCATTTTGGCTGCTTCCCTGTGTTGATAGAGTGGCTTTGTGTGCTAGGTGTCCTATAGGGCCCAGTGGCTCAGCCTCCCTAATTACCTGAGGTGGACACTCTTAGTGCACCCCCTTGTGGGCTTTGTGCACAGTCTTGTTGTAGTTAAGCCTTGATTGTTGTAGGTATCACTGGGAGGAATTTGCCTCCAGGCAAATTGGCTGTGAGAATCAGCTTTGTCTACAGTGGGAGAACTTCTGTGCTGGAGACACCCCTATGGGGCAAGACTTGCTTCAGTGGGGCTTTGGTGCTCACTGAGTCTGCCCCCTGAGTGTGTCCCTTATGGATCTGAGGAGTTGTAATCTGGATGGTCCCTGGATGGTAACCACTGGGTACCCTGGCTCTTGGATTTCTAAGGAGGTGCTAATTTAGCCTCTGCCTTAGGCTACCCAGCAGGAGCTATGGAGAGATCTGCAGATTCCCCTTCCTTGTTTGGGGTTTGGAGGTGCCCAGATGAGGCCCAGCTGTGAAGCAATGCAAGCTGCTGTGGGGCCTTGGGCCTTCTTTTGGATTTTCTGGGTCTCTCTGACCCAGCTGCAGTTTGTTAGGTAATTTTCAGACTGCAAAGGGCCAGGCCTTTCCTATGCAAAAGCCTCTGCGCACAGCTTGGGTGGGGCCGGGTCTCAGGGAATCAACAGGGTGGAGCAAACAGATATGACTGATCCTCAGCCCTGCCCTTAGAGGTCCTGGGTCTCAGTGTCCCACGGTAATCGCTGCAAGCACCTCTGAGAGAAAGCCGCCCTTGAGTTCCACCCAATGCCAGACAGTCCAGTTTCTCCCCAGATGAGTCTGGGTCCCCAGAGACTCGCCCAGAACTGGAGTTCAGAGCAGTCAGGAGCTTGTGTCTCCCTCCTGATTGAAAAAGACAACCACATCCTCAGTTGCCAGCCCTTTCTGTGCACACCTCTGTACCTCTGTACTTCTGCACCTCCTCTGAGTCTCAGGGTGCTTTTCTTTTTCCTTCTAGTTGTAGAATTTCCACTCAGCCAGCCTTCCTGTGGTTCTGGATGATGTCCATTTTGCATTTTGTCTTTTAGTTGTAGTTTTGAAGTGGTTGTGCAAGGCAGCAATTTCAGGTGTTTTCCTATGCCACCATCTTGGTTTCTCTCCCTGACTTATCTCTTTTTATGGTTGCTTTTCACTCTTTCATTTCATCATATTTACCTAGCATTTACTACATGCTGGGTCTGGTAGGCTTAAGGTAGTATATAAGACATTGGCCTTTTAATCTGTTAGGGGATAAATGACAAGCTGTACACATTTGTCTTTTTTCCTGGGGAACAGCATGATGTAATAGAAAGAGCATGAGATAGGTGGTCAGGTCAGAGGTTGTTTATTGCTTTCAGAAATATTCACTTCGATGTGTCTTCTATGTACTGAGCACTGTGAGGGCCTGCAAATGTAGTGGTGACTAAGACAGGTGAGGAGCTTATGTACTGTGGAAGAGATGGACATCAGATAAATCAACAAATCTCTCTCTATATAAGCCTAAGCAACTGTTACAACCTGTCGACCAAATGACTGGTTGACCGTTCACTATGATGCAGACGCTCAATGCAGGAGCTGCCCTCTGGTGGTCAGTGTGCTCCCACAGCCAACCTCCTGGGGCCAGCCAGCCAACCTCCTGCGGTCCTTCCCCCTGGCCGGCCAGCCCCAGTGGACCCGGATTACCGGCCAGGCTGAGGGGACCCCCCCCCCACCTGTGCACGAATTCGTGCACTGGGCCTCTAGTAAATATATAACAATGACAGGCAATAGGTGCCAGGAAGGAAGATGGAGGATAGAGAATGCCAGGAAGACAATGGCATTTGAATGAATGACATCTGAAAGGAGGAAGCTAACAATGTGAATATCAGAGGAAAGAGCATTTCAGTCAGGGAACTGTGGATACAAAAACCTGAGACAGGAACATGCTGGCATGAGCTAGGAAAAACAGAGAGGCCAGTGTGGCTGGAGGGCAGTGAGCAAGATGTAGAGGCTACTGGGACGGCAGAAACTATGGTTAGAGGGATATGCCATTGGGATGGTTTTCATGGGAAGCCCTTGAAGAGTTGAAAGCAAGGAATAGCAGTTAATAGGCTTTTTAGAAGATGATCCTGGCCTCTGGCGGAAAATGGATTCTAGAGAAGCAGGAGCGGAAGCAGCAGGCGCAGTTAGGAGACTGTTGAGTAGTTCAGGTAAAAGGAGATGGTGACTGCCTGGCTGGCGTGGCTCAGTGGTTGAGCATCAACCTATGAATCAGGAGTTGATGGTGACTTAGAGTGGAAGTAGTGGAGAAGCAGACAGATTTGGGATGTATTTCTGAGGTTGAGCTGCCATGCCATGCTGATAATTGTAAATGGGGTGTGAGAGGGAGAGTAGTATTAAGGATGACTCAGTTTGTCTCTTGTTAGATAGGTGCCCTTGGACAAGCTACTTAACCTCTGTGAATCTCAGTTCTGTCACATAAGAGAAAGACAACCCCTCTCATATCTAGTAGAAATTCATATTGAATAATGCTTTAAAGCTTATAAAATACATTCCTGTACACTGCATATATGATTTTATTTGATCTTTTCAGAAGACAAGGCTGTAAACAAATTTTTCAATTGTACTTTTTTCTTTTTTATGGACCTTAGATATAGATACTTGAGTTACTCCTACTCAGTTGATGACTCATCATTTCCATGATTGATTCATTATAAGGTTTTCTCAGTGTTTTGTTTTATTCTTCTTTAGTGCTAATTTTCACTAGAATTTTCCATGATAAATATACTCGGGTCCCATTATAGTCATGTGCCTGAGATTGTGCCTAGGATGGGAGGGAGCCAGAAAGTAGATGCATAATTCATTTCACAAAGTAATGCTAGACAGCTCTCCAAAATGACTATTCTACTTTGCTCTCTTACATTCTTAACCAATATTAGGTATTATTGTCTTCCTAATTTTTGCCAGTCTAATGATTGTGAAATATATCTCTTTGTTTTAATTTGTATTTCTCTAATTGCTGGTGAGTTTAAGTATTTCTTTATACATTTGTTAGCAATTCAATTAAAAAAATGTTTTCCTTTATGTGAAGAACTGGGTTTGTTGTCTTGTGTTGATTTGTGCCAGTTCCTTGTATACTCTCTAGCTATTAATTCTTCACTTAGATATTGCAAATGTCTTCTCCTAGTCTCTCACCTATTTGTTAACTTTCCTGTGGTGGTTTTTGGTGAACAGAAGTCCTTGATTTTAATGAAAAAGTTGTCAATTCTTACTTTATGGTTTGTGTTTTTTAAGTCTTACTTAAGAAGTACTTCCGTATCCCATGTATACATAATATATACAGCTTTCACTGTGTCCCATAAGTTTTGTAATGTGTTTTTATTTTCATTTGTCTCTAAGTATTTTCTAATTGCCCTTGTGACTTCTTCTTTGATCCATTGGTTGTTTAAAAGTGTGTTGCCTAATTTTCACAATATGGTGATTTTCTCAGCCTTCCATTTGTTACTGATTTCTAACTGTATCCTATTGTGGTCACAAAAGATACCAGGCAAACATCGTTTTATTATGCTTCACAGTTGGATTACAACTTACTATACTGGTATTGCAGTACTTGCTTTATTATGGTGGTTTGGAACTGAACCCTCAATATCTCTGATGTATGCCTATACCTTGTATGATGTCTGTCTTTTTTAATCTATTAAGACTTGATTAGAAGCCTAACATATACTCCATATACTGAAAAATGTTCCATGTACACTTGAGAATAATATGTGTACTGTTGTTGTTGGGTAGTAGTGTTGTTTAAATCCTCTATTTCCTTACTTATCTTCTGTGTGGTGGTTCTATACATTATTGTGAGTAGGATATTAGAGTTTCCAACTATTATTGTAGAACTCTCTATTTTCCCTTCAACTCTGTCAGTTTTTGCTTCATATATTTTGATTGTCGTTAGTTGTATAAGTGTGTGTAAGTGTTATATCTTCTTGCTGTGTTGAACCTTTTATTAATATACTAGAGGCTTGATGCACAAAATTCGTGCAAGGGGCTTAGTCCTCACAGCTGCGGCAGCTTGCCTCGGCCCTCACAGCTCCGGCTTCATCTGGAAGGTCATCCAGAAGGTCGTTTGGCTGTATGGTCTAATTAGCATATTACGCTTTTATTATTATAGATAATGTCCTTTGTTGTCTCTTTAACCATTTTTCATTTAAAGTTTAGTTTGTCTGATATTAGTATAGCCTGCTGTCTTTTGGTTACTATTTACATGTAATATCTTTTTCTATCCTTTCACTTTCAATCTGTTTGTCTTTGTATCCCAACTGAGTCTCTTGTAAGACAGCATATAGTTGGATCATGTGTGTTTAACCATTCTACCAATCTCTGTATTTCAATTTTAGAGTTTAACCCATTTACATTTAAAGTACCTATAGCAAGTCCTTGAATAACATAATTGTGTTCAGTGTCGTTTTGTTATAACATTGATGAAATGCCATAGGAACTTAACTCTTGTTTATATTAATTAGCCTATGGTAAAATTGGTTTTGTTACATATTGTTTCACTTAAAGTCACAGAACCTATTGATGACATTAAGTGAGAATTTACTGTATTGATAAGGAGGTACGTCTGTTAATGTGTTATTTGTTTTCTATATGCTTTATAGCTTTTTTGTCCCTCATTGCCTGAATTACTGTCTTGTATATAGTTGATTTTTTTGTGGTGAAATGTTTAAATTCCTTTCTCATTTACCTTTGAGTATATTCTGTAGCTATTGTCTTTGTGGCTACACTAAGGATTACATTTAACATCCTAATGTTATAACATTCTAATATGAAATTATACCAGCTTAACTTCTGTAATATGCAGAACTCTACCCCTTTACAGTTCTGTCCTCACCCCCTTTTCATTGCTAATGTTACAGAATTACATCTTTATGTGTTGTGTGCCCCAATACATAAACTAATAATTCATGTAATGCATTAGTCTCTTAAATTATGTAGAAAACAAAAATTGTAGTTACAAACCACTGTTACAGTAATATTTGCTTTTAAAAAATATATTTTTATTGATTTCAGAGAGAGGAAGGGAGAGGGAGAGAAAGATAGAAACATCAATGATGAGAGAAAATTACTGATTGGCTGCCTTCTGCATATCCCCTACTGGGGATCAAGCCTGCAACCCAGGTTTATCCTGATGGGGAATTGAACCTTGAACTCCTGGTTCCTGGATTGATGATCAATCACTGAGCCACACTGGCCGGGCCCCAAATAATCTTTGTTAAATGATTTGGCCTAGTATAAATTGCTTTATGTTTGAAATTTTTTTCAATATAGATTTTAAATAACTTGTGACTCACATTTTTATGATGCAGGAGAAGAAAGTTGAATAGTTTAATATAGATGATGATTATAACTACATTTTCTTTTCACAGAAATAATCATATGCTTAAAGTTAGAAACCTATCTGTTCTTAACCATAATTTATAATTTTTTTACAGATTTGTGGGGCCACTGGGTACCATCATCATAAAGTGTAAAGATTTTCGAATAATTCAGTTGGATATTCCTGGAATGGAGGAATGTTTGAATATAGCCAGTTCCATTGAGGTAAGTATTTTGGAAGCAAAATGTGTTGAAACTAAAAAGTAATTTAAAAAGCCTTATATTCTGACTCATTGTAGCTCTTATGTTTCTTCATTAAATATTTGGTCATGTTCTATAACTCAAACATTGAAAACTGATAGGAAAAGCGTCACCCTGATTCATTGTTACAGGAATGTAATAGGATTTTAGGGTTACTTATTCTTCCAGGTTCATCCATATTTAGCATGTGACAATTTCCTTACCTTTTAAGGCTGAGTAATATTCCATTGTATGTATATGTATATGGACCCATATATGTATATGTATATGGTGAGACTTTATAAAAAAGTTGTTTCTTTTATAAAGGAAGTAATTATCACTGGTGATTATTATCTCTTGTTTGTTTTTAGTAAATCTGAATTTCCATATATCAGATTTGCTTAAGATAGGATGTGTTTGTTTTCTATTTGTTTAAATAATATTGAATATCTGTTCAGATTATAAATAATAGAAATTTTACTTGGATAATTTAATATTTAAGTTGAAGAGCTCACATTATATCCTTCCCCATTCTAACCAACTATATTAATATGCACTTAAATTTTAAATTGCCTTATTTTAAATCACTGCTGCTAAATTGTAGCAATTAACTTTATGTTTATAATATTTTCTTGATAACTATAGAGACATGCTGATTTTTGTTCTGTCTTTAAGTGACTAATCTGAGCTTTGTGTCTGAAACAAATGTTATTGCTTTAACTATTACAAGGGGGCAGAAAGGCTTAAAAATCTGTAACTAGGATTTTGTTTTTTTAAACATGAAGAGAAAAATAAAGGAACAACTGTTGTGGTACTGCAAAAATTGGTATGCAACATTTTTCTGAGTTTGCTAAATTTTACTTAAGGAAATGAGAAGATGAGCCAAACTGTCTTACATAGCTGTCATTTGGAAGTAACACAGTAATGTTGATTTGGCTGAATTCACTAACATGAGTAAGAAATGCCAATGGCTTCTAGGCTGTTAAATTGAAATACAGTCCTGTTATTTGAGCAGGAGAATGCTGCTGACCTACTGCAGTTAAGCATGTGGTTTTAGGGTTGTGGTTTTTTGTTTGTTTGTTTTTTCAGTTGTGGGGTTGGGTTTTCATTGACCTGTCTACATTTTTCTTATCCCTTTTCTAACTTGTAAGATAGCTGATTGGTGGGTGTTAGTGAAGTTGCCCATGATGAAGCATAGTGGTGAAGAAATAGGGCAAGGCTTATTATTCCTTTTTCTGATTGCATTTATTTAGCTAAGTAATGCTAACCAGTTTTTTAGTTAGCTGTAGATGTTACCAAATGCTCTATAGAAAATGACTGATTATATGGAAGTCATTATGGCTAAAAAGAAGCCATACATTATGAGCCATTCTCATAATTTGATGTCAGAATGAGAATCCTCTTCTCTTTCTTTTTTTACAGTTTAGTAAATACACATAGTGAACTTGGCCTCTAGCCTTTTACTATCTTCCAATTCCCTCCCCCAAATACAGTTTGACATAATTTGGGAGTAATAAGTGAAATTCTTATATAGCATAGTTGAGCTATTCTTTGTGATCACGAGTCCATATACTCAAATATATTCTGTTGTCACAAATAGAATCCCATTGGAAGGATAACTGGCAAATGCTCAGTTTTCTAAATTATAGCAGGAAGTCTGATGAAGCTGTTTTCTGTGTACTTTCAACTATTTGGGGGTTGAAATGTTTTTAGTTCTTTCAGCATTAATATGTTTAAAGGAAAAGTCCTATCTCTAGTGACATAAAATATAATCACAAGTGCTTATTGCCTGCCAGAGTGGTGCTGTCTTACTTGCATTTAAAATAATGATTGTACCAGCCAGAATGGAAAACAATATGGAGGCTCCTCAAGAAATTAAAAATAGAACTATCATATGATCCAGCAGTTCCACTTCTGGGTATATACCTAAGGATACAAAATCATTATCTTGGAGAGATACCTGTACTCCTGTGTTCATAGCAGCATTATTCATAATAGCCAAGGTATGGAAACAACCTAAGTGTTGTTGGATGGATGGATAAAGAAAGAGAGAGAGAGAGAGAGAGAGAGAGAGAGAGAGAGAGAGAGAGAGAGAGAGATTGAGAATATGAATTAGAGAGAGAAGTTATTCAGCCTAAAAAAAGAAAGTAATCCTGCCATTTGCGACAGCATGGATGAAACTGGAGAGAATTATGCTGAGTGAAATAAGCCAGACAGAGAAAGACAAGTACTGCATTGTATCACTTACATATGTGATCTTAAAAAGTAAAGCCAAAATCATAGAAATAGAGAATAGAAAGTGGTTTCAGCTATAAGATGAATAAATCTTGTGGGTCTAATGAATAACATGGTGACTGTTTTTCAAAACACTGTATTGTTTGAATGAAATTTGCTGAAAGAGTCAAACTTAAATGTTCTCAAAAACAACAGCAAAAGGTGATGTGAGGTGATAGTGTGCCAACTCAATGGGGGGGAGGAATCCCTTCGCTATGTGTATGTATTATGTACTACACTTTAAATATTTTACAGTTTTATTTATCAATTGTATTTCAGTAAAGCTGAATTTTTTTCTAAATGTTGCAAAGAATATCTTAAAAATAAACAAATGAATAAAATAATGTTTGAACTGACTAATTATAGCCCTGGCCTATATCAGATATGGATACTGGCTTTTCTGCTTCTGTTTAGTGTGACTGGCAGCCAAAGACATGTAGAAGTAGATAATGGATTAGTGAGCCATGCTTCTCCATAATTTCTGTTTTATGAGCTTTGGAGGAAGGCTTCATGATTTATGGACAGAAAGAAGAATAACTTTGGATGGGGATGTTTTTGCTGAATGACATGTTCAGTCTATTTTTTTAATAAGTCGTGTGCCCATCCTTTTCTGTTTGGTCTTTCTATGACCTAGAAGGAGGTAGCTTCATTCTGATTGTTTTGGGGTATTAGCATGATGTTAGGCCCTCTAACCTCCAGGTGTGCGTCTCTATAATTACTGCAGTTTGAATTATGTTAATTGATTTTGGTGCTTTTTTGTTCCACCATAGAAATTCTTTCCATAATTACCTCTCTGAAGATGAAACTGCCACTCAGTGGAGGATGTTCTGTCTGTCCATTGCTTCTGTCCAGTCAAGCTTTCTGGGGTTGCCACCCAGAATTCAAGTGCTGCAGATGATTATAGGCCAGGGGTGGGCAAACTTTTTGACTCGAGGGCCACACTGGGTTCTTAAACTGGACCGGAGGGCTGAAACAAAAGCATGGATGGAGTGTTTGTGTGAACTAATATAAATTCAAAGTAAACATCATTACATAAAAGGGTACGGTCTTTTTTTTTTAGTTTTATTCATTTCAAACGGGCCAGATCCGGCCCGCAGGCCATAGTTTGCCCACGGCTGTTATAGGCTCATTGTGGTACCGTGGAGTTATTGTCCTGGCTTGAAAATGGGTCAGTGTAGCATAAAGATATGCTGATACCTGACAAAATGGCATATCACTCTAGGTAGGGAATGAACATTGATGGGGCATATGTGGAGTATATAATATGTGGACCATGTAATAGCTAAGATTATTTTAGAGTTTATTATGTGCCAGGCACTGCTCTAGGCCCACACACTCTCTCTCTGAATGCCTGTAACAGCCTTATGAAGTAGATACTGTTATTTCCCCAATTTTACAGCTGAGGAAATTGAGGCATGGAGCAGTTACATAACTTAATTACTATTGCACTGGGGTTTGGAAATTGAGTCCAGCAGTCTGACTCCAGTCTGACTCTTTGGCTGCTAAGCTCTATCACCCTATTTTACAGTTATAACTGATACTGATTTTATTTTTTATTTTTGTAAAAGGTATTTTTATTTCAGAGAGGAAGGGAGAGGGAGAGAGATAGAAACTTCAGTGATGAGAGAGAATCATTGATTGGCTGCCTCCTGTACGCCCCTCACTGGGGATGGAGCCCGCAACCTGACTGGGAATCGAACCGTGACCTCCTGGTTCATAGATCTACGCTCAACCACTGAAACATGCCAGCTGGGCACAGATGCTGATTTTAAATTATTTTAAAATGTTTATATAGTTGATAAACTAGATTTTGAGCCAAGGCTTTACTGACTACCCAAACATGTTTGTTCTCTGATTCCCAAAAAGTATTTAAACTGTTTTATTAGGCTTTATTAAATGATGTCAAAGTTATCTCATTTTTCTTCTAGAATAGGCATGCACATTTTAAAATTCTGTTCATTCAGCAAATGCTAATTGAGTATATGTTATGTGTCAGATACCTTATTAGATCCCAGAAACACGGAAATTAGCTTCAGTAAGCTAAAATTGTATCTAGTGATAAATATAATGTTAGACAAATATGCCCATCATTAGTAGGTCATATTTGTTTAATACCAATTTGGCAGTCAGAAAGTGTTTCAAATTGTGGTATGTTCCTTTTTCCTTTCTTTATTTCCTTTTTACCCCCTAGGCATTATCTACCCTGGACTCCATCACTCTGATGTACCCTTTCTTTTACCGGCCCATGTTTGAAGTGATAGAAGATGGCTGGCATTCTTTCCTTCCTGAGCAAGAATTTGAGCTCTACTCTTCAGCTGTGAGTAACTTTTGAGAAAACTATGGATAATAGTTGAGAAATAACACAACACCTTACTTTACTTCCTTTTGATGAGCGATAAGGTACATTTGACTTACTCATGCCTTTTCTCATAACACTGAACTCAGCATCACACCTTGTCCTGGTTTCTCCTTTTTAATTTCTTTAAAAATACGTTTTTATTGATTTTTTTAGAGAGAGAGGAAGGGAGAGGGAAAGAGAAACATCTATGAGAGAGAACCATCGATCGGCTGCCTCCTACATGCCCCTACTAGGGATAGAGCCTACATGTGCCCTGACCAGGAATAGAACTTTTTGGTGCATGGAACAACACTCAACCAACTGAGTAACACCAACCAGAGCTTTTTCCTTTTTTATTTATTTTATTTTTTAAAAAATATATTTTATTGATTTTTCACAGGGAGGAAGGGAGAGAAATAGAGAGTCAGAAACATTGGATGAGAGAGAAACATCGATAAGCTGCATCCTGCAACCAAGGTACATGCCCTCAACTGGAATCGAACCTTGGACCCTTCAGTCCGCAGGCTGACGCTCTATCCACTGAGCCAAACCAGTCAGGGCTTTTTTATTTTTTAAATATATTTTTATTAATTTCAGAGAGGAAGGGAGAAGAAGAGAGAGATAGAAGCATCAGTGATGTGAGAGAATCATCGATTGGCTGCCTCCTGCATGCCCCTCACTGGGGATCGAGCCCACAACCTGGGCATGTGCCCTTGAGTGGAATTGAAGTTGGGACCCTTCAGTCCACAGGCTGATGCTCTATCCACTGAGCCAAACCAGCTAGGGCTCTTCTTTTTTAAATAATACAAAGGAACAAGGGATTTGAAGTAAGTAGTAGCTCTATTCTCTTCTGTTCTGGTTCAGCATTATATGAAGTATTACGGTCTTTCTGTTGCTATACTTTAAGAGGATGAATGAGATGATGTTGGCCCTGATAGTCATGGATATACTTAATATATTTAACTTGGAGAATAGAAGACGAAGGGAGAAACAACTGTCTCTCACACATTTGATGGGATGTCATGTAAGACAAGGAACTTGTACTGAAATCATGGTAAAAACCAATAGAGGAAGTTGTAGAGCAACAAATGTTGCTAAATATGAGGAAGAACTTTCTAGGAACTGGGGATACATAGCATTGCAGAAAGCTGACTAAAGAATGGAGCTTGTTTTCTCTGGAAGTATCTAAGTATTGATAGATACCCTTCTATTAAATTTCTGAGATGGCTTCTTCATTGTATGAAAATTGATCTCTAAGGTCCTTTAAGTTTTTTCAGATTATTTTGTGACACTGAGATACTAGCTCTGAAATATTATGTGTTTTTCAGACCGGTGACTGGAGGTTAAGCTATGTTAATAAGGAATTTGCGGTCTGCCCCTCTTACCCGCCAATTGTCATAGTACCCAAATCCATTGATGATGAAGCTCTTCGGAAAGTGGCTACATTTCGACATGGAGGACGCTTCCCAGTACTCAGCTATTATCATAAAAAAAATGGAATGGTAAGTGTACAGTACTGCTGCTTAGTCTACTGAAAGACTTGGTTTGAGGATTTTTTCTTAGAAATCGTTCCCTTCTCTGTGTACATGTCCATTGAAGTGGTTAGTCATTCCTGCTAGGACTTCCTTAATTTAAAATTCAGGGAACTGGGAGTAGAGTGTTTTCTGTGATCAGTTTATGACTTTGAATTCTTTCTGTGATGCTGCTCAACCTTAGAAAACCCCAGGTAGGTTTATCCTCAGGACTCAATACAAGGGGAACTAATAATGTTCATGTGCTATTTAAATTAATGTTCTCAGGCAGAAAAGTAAATTTCTCTGATCAGAATAATGATAAGATACTGGTAAATTGAGCAGAAGTTTTTATTTTCAAAAGGAAGAAGAGTGGCACATGTCATTAGTCACAATAAATAAACATGGGCATCAGGAATTGAATAGGCAAGTGCTTGTGGTGTATTTGTTTCCTAGATATTTTCTAAATCTGTTTCTGTCCTCTACTTTCTCTCAGTCAATGAACTGCTTCATTTTGAGACCAATAGTAAATTGGTGGATAAATTATTATCACCTATTTTTCTTTTCCCCTGGTATTAAGTCAAACATGGATATTTAGGATAAAAAGATTTCTAAAAATCTGCTATTTTTGCATCAGGCCGTCCATTCTGCTTGCTTAATAGTATATCTGTTTTTACTAGGGTTCATTACAAAGTATTTTAATAATTGATGTTAAATATATTGAGTATCCATTTACATGGTGAGTGCCATCTGAGAGTTAGCTATTGTCATCCTGTGAATGACCTTTTCTTGTCATGTTAAATTTCAGGGTAGTTAAGATAACAATGTATAAAATAGGGTGAAGTTGAAATAACTCTAAGCCATTCACCAGGAAGAGATCAGTGTAACAGTTATTGATTTCTTGAGAAAAGTTTCAAAAGCAAACCTTCAAAATATATAGTTCATAATATTTGGAGACAAGTGGTTAAGTCCTGGAATACTGAAAAGGATGGAAGAGGGCCACTGGAGGATAAGTAATACCAAGCAGCTTTCAAGATATTGAAGATGATTCCCAAAACAAGAATAATGAGTAAACTTTTTTTATTTTGCCATTGGTGCCTTTTTCTTTATAATTCTTGCCAACCCCAAGTTTAGGTAGTTGAAGCAAAAGTTTACTGGTGCATAGGCCATTATTATTATCTTCGTTACAGGGCTAAATCAACTGGATAATTACTCACTGACTAAATGTATTATAATAGCTCATCTTTAAAAGGAACTAAAATATTATGTAAAAGTATTTTGAGATAGTGGGAAGAAAAATCATTTGAAAGTGCAAGGCCTATTTTTGTTTTACAGTTACTAACTTTGTCAATAAATAGAAATGTATCTTTGTTTTAGGATCAGATCCATTCCACTTGTTTTGAAGTACTCTTAATCTAGCTAATTTACCTCTGTTTTCAAAAACTTTAAATGCAGCTACTATTAAGTTTTTTGTGTTTGAGAGAGAAAAGGGGAGAGAGAAAGAGAGAGAAATAACATTGACTTCTTGTCTGCTTATTTATGCATTCATTGGTTGATTCTTGTATGTGCCCTGACTGGGGATGGAACCTGTGACCTTATTGTAGCAGGATGATGCTCTAACCAATTTAGCTACCCAGCTAGGGCTTAAGTTTTAAATTTTATTGTGATTTTAGGTAATTATGCGAAGTGGTCAGCCACTGACTGGCACAAATGGGAAACGGTGCAAAGAAGATGAGAAGCTGATCAATGCTACCCTCAGAGCAGGAAAGCGTGGCTACATCATTGATACTCGTTCTCTAAATGTAGCTCAGCAAGCTAGAGCCAAAGGAGGCGGCTTTGAGCAAGAAGCTCATTATCCCCAGTGGAGGCGGATTCATAAGTCCATTGAGAGGTAAAAGATTCTGGAGACAGTGATGGGCTCTTATTTGAAGCTAATTAGAGTGGGTGAACCTTTAGCTGTTCAAAAATCACAAGTTTTCAAATGCATCTAAACATTAACTTAGAGTCCAAAATTGACTGGCTCTCCTGTCGTTGTGTTTTGTAAAATGAACAGAAAACTTACCTTGGATGCTCACAAGGTGAGTTTCAGTCAGATAGCACTGTTTCTGCAAGTCAGCTCTGAAATTTCATCCTCACAAGGTCTGCTTGTAGATCAGTGGTCACCAAACTTATCCAGATAGGCTATGGATAACTATATTTTCCTAGTCAAAGACTTTAGACATTTAATTTCCCCCATATCCACCTATTGTACACCCTGTTTCCTCCACCTGTCTTGTTTATGCTTGCAGTTAGTGGTTTATAGTAGGTACTTTGGGTAGGTGGGTGGGAGTCGGAGCTGGCTGTGGGCACCCCTGCTGATAGTACCAGGTAGACCCATTGGAGTAGGATTGCAGATGTCAGTGGTGCTATCTCTGACCTGTCTCAAAATGCAGTGCTCTAGCTCTCTCCCCAGTCAGATAATTCAGCTCTTCGACTGGTGTTTAATCTATTCAGATGAGGAACAATTACTTTGACAGACATTTTAAGCATCTTTGCAATCATGTTGAAATATTAACTTTTCATTATTTAATCCTTAGGTTATTGTATAGCAAGGTAAATATTTTATAGTATTTTGAGCTACTTTGGCTCTTGGATTGATTGGAGGCTGAGTTTTTGGTTTGGTTTCTTCCTTCATTGTTTTTGTTTTGTTTTTCTTTTCCTCATATTTGAAAGGTATCACATTCTTCAGGAGAGCTTAGTCAAACTTGTGGAAGCTTGCAATGACCAAACACATAACATGGACCGATGGCTTAGTAAATTGGAGTCTTCCAACTGGCTGACTCACATCAAAGAGATTCTGACAACTGCCTGTCTAGTGGCTCAGTGTATCGACAGGTAAAGTACATTTCAGTGCTCCAGAATGGGACATGCACTGCTAACTAGACTTTGCTTTTATCCAGACATATGTTTATATATTAACATATGCCTTGGAGATATTGTGGGTTTGGTTCCAAACCACTGCAATAAATCGAATACTATCTCAATAAAGCAAGTCACACGAATTTTTGGTGTCCCAATGCATTTAAAAGTTATGTTTAACTATACTGTAGTCTTTTAAGTGTGTAATAGTATTCTTTAAAAAAAAAAGGTGTCTACCTTAATTAGAAAATACTTGATTCTAAAAAAACTAACCATCATCTGAGCCTTCAGTGAATTGTAACCTTTATGCTGGTAGAGGGTCTTACCTTTAATTTGTAAAAAATGCAATATCTGCAAAGTGCAATAAAGTAAAGCTCAATAAAGTTTGGCCTATTCTATATCTTATGTTCAGATCATTTTATAAATTACTATAAGATAGTCAATGGCATTCAGTTATCGATGATGTATGTGCATAGAGTTTGTCATTTAATTGATAATTAATATTTGTTGAATGAATTGTGAACCATGTACATATATGTCTTTGATGACACAAGTTTTTTTAAGTACCAAAGACCTAATTTTTTTTCTATACAGTCCTTAAATTATTAATCTACCCATTTTCCTTTTCTGAAACTGTGAGAAAGAAGTTTTTCTATGCCTTCTCAGAGGGCCAAACTTGCCTTCTTACAATGAAAGGAAGCATATGAGTTTGTTACACAGTAAAATAATCCTTTCTAATCTCAGATATCTTATTACAAACTACTCGATGTGTGCAGTTATATCAGGATCTCAAAGTTGAGAAAACCTGATGGTAGTGATATGAAGTATATGAAGTGATTTTAGTTTATTCACTCAGTTGAAGGTTGCTAATCCTTGAGACTTGAGGCAGAAGACTTGAACAGAGGCAGAAGGATGGTATAAGTTGTGGCAGAAGCTTAGCATGCCCTTTTTAAGAAGGGGATTCCCACTGAAACAATAGGTAGGTATAAGTATTGCCACCACATAGTTGGATGGCACTTTTCTTTGAGAATCTAATTTGTTTTATTGATGCTTCCAAATTAGGGAATGATATATGTAATTTTTTATGGTTAGTGAGAAATTGATTATAGAATGGATTGCTTAAAATCACGTGGTAAGTTAGTGACAGAACCAAAAGTGGGCTTGCAGTCAGGATTCCCAGGCTGTCACTGTTCTTTTATTTTAGATGAAGCTCATTTATCTAATAAAATATGGGAAGTGAATGATACAGAATGATGAGGTGCTGATATTAAGGGTTTTGTTTCTTTTTAGCCTAAGTTTAAAAGATTTCCCCTTACATGATAAATACAGAGGCTCCTGTTTTCTTATGAAACATGAATTGTAATAGACACTTATCACCATGTTGTCCAAGTTTTCAGCCATAATAATGAGATGATGCAGGTCTAGGTGCAGAACAATATTTGTTATCTCCACCTTCGCTTAGTTTGAGCTGCTGCCTTAAACAAACAAGAACCTCCACACTCCTAGGAAAGTTGAAGATTTTGATTATTTTGCAATGTTTTGTTTCCCTTTTCTGATATATATTAGCTTGTTACTTGTACCTACATAAAAATCTGCCCTTATATTTAATTACTAAAAATGTAAAAATTGACCTTAAGTTAAATAAATTCAGAATATACCACAGGTAACAAGATATATATTCAGTATATATTGGAAGCCTTAAAATATTTGCTCATATCTTTTTCAGGCTACTCATTAGATTTAATGCTACAAATGAGTTGTTAGCCTAGCCATAAGTGAACATCAGGGAGCTTATTTTCAAATTAAGAACTCAGTTCAACAAAAGTAAAAAAGCTAAGTGCATTATCTGCATGTAACAAAAATTGGCAGTAACCTTAATATCCAATCATAGGATTAAATAAATTATAGTTCACTTAATGTAATATTTAATAACCATTAATACAATACTTCTAAAGTGGCATAGATGCATGGGAAAATGTTTATAATAAAAGTGGAAATAATAATAAATTACTTTTCCTTGCAGCTATACAAAGTATATATGTACATGGGAAGACAATTAATAATAATCAAACATGAAACTTTTATGAGAAAGTGGTGAATTTCTTTTCTTTATTGCCTAAAATTTTCTTCACTGTCATTTCAATATAAGACATGGAAGAAGGAGATGGGAGATGTAGTTAATTTAGTTTTTGATGCTTCATCCCACACTCTTTAGAATATTGAGGTCCCAGAGACGACCTAAGTGTCGTGGTATCATTGCCACTTCCTTTCTAGATTGATTGACAGTTTTATTTTTTAAAATGTTTTATTATTCTTTCTTCCTGTTTCATGTTTCTCAAAGTATAGTTCAAGACTTGTTTCCCATTATAATTGATGAAGGCGTCCTTATAGTCAGCTAGCTGATAGTGAGAAGGCAGAATCAAGGTCAGAGAGATACAGAAAAATAATTTTAAGTATGTTTCTAGGTTCAATGAGAAAAGCCTTTTAATCAACTATTAAAGCAGAAGAGGTAAGTGCCTACTATGTGTGTTAAGGACTGCTTTCGTGTTTGTAAAGATAGAAAACTTTTAGCTAAAAAAAATTCTGTGAAGTTTGTTATAGCTTGAAAGGGTTCTTGCTGTGTGAAATTTGGGACTCATACTATTGTTTTACTCTTTTCCCCAGGAAGCTCTCTTCAATATGCCTTATTTAGACTCTAACCCTATGGGACAGTGTGGAATACATAAGACTTTGTACTCACTAAATGTTTATTATTAGCAGACTTGATTGACCATGTTGGGAGTATCCCATTTGTACTCTGAATTTTCCTATCAGGGAAGGAGCATCCATATTGATTCATGGAACAGAAGGCACTGATTCCACACTTCAGGTGACCTCCCTGGCCCAGATCATCTTGGAACCAAGAAGCAGGACCATCCGTGGTTTTGAGGCCCTGATAGAAAGAGAGTGGCTGCAGGTGAGAAAAGCTGTTTTGTGTGCAGTGGAACAGCTGATAATTGATGTCGTGATCCTGGTTTGTGGGATCAGATATAATGTATGACATTTTGATGGTTAGGGCCATTTTCTTTGTGTCTTGTTTCCTGATCTAGACCAAAACAAAGTGACTTCTTTGAGGTTCAGGGACCTTGCCCAGTTCATCTGTTTATCCTTAGTACAAAGCAGTGCTGTCACATAAGGCTGTGGATGAAAACTGAAATAAAGGCCTCATAAACCAGAGGAAATCCTCCAAGGCAGAGGTTAATTTGTGAATGTACATACACTGTGTAACATAGTAAACAATTGTAACTAAAAATATGTGTTTAAATATATCTTGGAATGGAAGTATCTCTGGAGAAAATAATTTCTGGCCTTTCTAGTTACAATTTGGATTTATTATGTGTTAATGCTGTTACATGTACTCTGTCTACCCTGCCTGACAACTGACTATCTCTGTTTAACTCAGACCATCTTAAATATTTGGTAGAAATCTATTGGACTACATTCCTTATGTTACAGAGCAATTAAACAAATGAGTATGATATACTTATATATTGGCATTTTAATGAGCATAAAATCCCATTAGCTACTGGAAAATGGTCATGGCATTATCTTAGTCACACATAAGGACCCAAAGATAAGAAATTCCTTGAAGGGTGTGATTTGGGATAAGGGTGATACTCAGGTTCTGGGTGGGCCAGAGCCAGTGATTCTTGAATTTCCTTTGGTCAGTAGATACCAAACTCTTCTAGTTCTTTTGGGGAAAAGAGAGACATTAAGGAGGGCTTTATCTCTAATATAAAGATATTCATAAAGATCTCTTCATGACAATAACTAACTTTTTTTCCATATGTAACTAACAACAATATCAGGAGTGACTTATAGAATCTGTCTACAGAGCCCCATATTTATCTCCATTTAGTGGTGTGGCTTATGTAGTTTACAATAGTCTGCAATGCTTTGGGTAGATAGAAGGTATTAACTGCCCTTTGTTTTGTACCTGAAAAGCTTATGTTCTTTGACTATGTTCCAAATTACACAGACAAAAAATTTATAAGTTTATCATTACTGAAGTTCATTATTCCATTTGGCATTCCAAGGACAGTTTGGGTTCTTATGGTTAAGTAGTTGGAAATTGTTTTAAACCAAGAAATCATTAATCTAAATAGCAGTCACCAAAACTATATGATGTTCCATTTAATAGGAGTTGCATTGCACCTGTGTTAAATAATTTTAATAGAATGTGACTCTCACTAGGGTCTGACTGTCTTTTCCCTCTTTCCTTATCATTTCCCTCTTTTCTTGTAGGCTGGTCACCCGTTCCAACAGCGCTGTGCACAGTCGGCCTATTGTAGTAGTAAGCAGAAATGGGAGTCACCTGTATTTCTTCTCTTCTTGGATTGCGTGTGGCAGATACTTCGTCAGTTCCCTTGTTCTTTTGAATTTAATGAGAATTTCCTCATCATGCTCTTTGAGCATGCTTATGCCTCACAATTTGGAACGTTTCTGGGCAACAATGAAAGTGAAAGGTGGGTACACTGCTCACATGGGGGCCATTTCATTTTATGTTGTTTTGGCCACTCCCTAAAAGAGTTGTTTCTGCATTAATGTTATATATAAGATGGTAGAGATTACGGTTAGTAAAAAATTTTCAAAGTGTATGTATTCTTATTATGAGCCTATCCTACGACTTTGTTTCGTTAGATTAAAATTAGTCCATATACTGATTAAAAAGCTTTGAATAAGTTGGGTAACTATTTTAAATTATAATTTCTTCACATAGAATTATAGTATTTTACATCTGCAAGAAGCCTTAACATATAACTGCACCCTCCATCCGGTTTTATAGATTTAGGAAGGTAATGTGCAGATTAGTTAAATGACTTGTCCAGGGACACATAGCCAGCTGGTCAGCAAAAGTCAGGCTAGAGTACAGGTCTTCCTATTCCTGCTATAGCCTTTCTCTGTTAAACCAGTGGATGTAACTTTAATTCGGCATTTAAATAATGTGTTTGACTATGGATGCTTTTTGGTGTTGTACCTATTAATATCTCTCAGACATACATTCAGTATAGGGGTCACAAATAGATATTATCTCACATTCTGATTCCCCTTTAATAGAGGAGGATTCTGAAGCTGTGTGGGGTGGGCTTAGCCTGAAAAAGTTCAGTGATTGGCTAGTCATGGGTTTGGGGCCACGGGGCTGGAGGGAGCAGTGGTGCAATGTTTCCTTATCCTCATCATGCCTGGTTCCTGGGGACGTAATAGTACGGGACTTGCTGTCCTAGCAATTAAAGCTAGTATTACATGGGGTCTGTGACTATGTGGATTATTACTAGCATAATTTCTAAAATGTGCCCATTTATTTTTCATCCCTAGCAATTTACTCCACGATATAGAGCATTACAGAATTTCAGTATTATTGTGAAGACTGTTCATTGTAAATGAATAGAGATTAAATCTATATTTATATCAAGATACATACTTATTTTTAATCTATTTAGATGTTTTGAGTTAAAATACAATTCCAGATACAATGTTGTATATGACATGACCGGATTCTGGTTTTTTTCCTTCTGGTTTTGTTGTTATTGAGAACTACAGTGCTGAACTTTCTGACAGAGATTTTTATTTTACAACATTTTATTCTGCTACTAAAAATCTTGCATTCCACCTTCTAATATACAGAAAAGAAATTGTCCTATTAGGAGAAGCATTTGATAGTTGTTATAAATTAACTGCTCTCATGGCAATTTTTTTTCTTGATCAGATGTAAGTTGAAGCTACAGCAGAAAACGATGTCTCTGTGGTCGTGGGTCAACCGGCCCAGCGAGCTGAGTAAACTCACCAACCCTCTGTTCGAAGCCAACAGCCTCGTCATCTGGCCTTCGGTCGCTCCGCAGAGTCTGCAGCTCTGGGAGGGTGAGCCGCGCGTCCTTGGCAAACTTTCTGTCATTAGTCAGGGATGAGCTTTAAGCTGCCTGTGAGGACAGGCGGGTGTTGATATTTGAAGATGGTGAGGTGGACCTCACTCTCAGTCCTGTGTGTATTTTTTTCTCAGTATTTTTTGAAGAGCCTTCATACTGTTTTCCATAACGGTTGCACCTCTTTAAAATCCCTCCAACAGTGCACAGGGGTTTTAATTTTTTCACATCCTTGCCAAGAGTTGTTACTTTCCTTTTGGGTTCCACACCCCACACCCTCACGCCCCTGTAGAATCCATCCTAATGGAAATGAGGGAAAGTAACTTTTTGTATAAGAAAAGTTGGTAGACAGTTAGGACAGGAATAAATTGTAAGCTCCTAGGAGATGGTTTCGGTTTCCTTTCTTAAGCAGTCATTAGGGTAGGCTCTTCTGTTAAATGCTACTGAAGGGGGAATGAGCTAGCCATTCTAGTTAGGGTTTACACTGTACACATACCAGTGCCATCCATCAATGCATTGCTCATGTGGAACAATAATCCATGCTTAATTTTCAAATCTATTCTAAAGGAGGTGTTTCACCTACATTAATTTTTCAGACTCCTAAAGCTTGTCTTCTTAAATACCAAAGCCTGTTTTTTTTTTAAATAGCCAAAATTTATCTAAAATATGTTAACCATTCATTAAAGAAAGACTGAAGTATACCATTTAATTTATTTTTAATCATTTTTTGAAGGTTATCTTTATTCATCTTTGTAGTAAAACAGCATCAGGCGTATACACAAGGATGGCAGCTGTTTGGTAAATTGAACTGAATTTCCATAAATGTTAGTTGTTCTACCATGTTCTGATATGCTCTCAAGGACAATTCATGTGTGGAGAGCAGTTTGCCCTCTGTATGTGTCAAAGGATCTCAGATTGCTTGGCTCTCTCAGCTTGAGATCAAGTCTGTTTCTGTTACTTCTCTGGACGCCCGCTCTCAGATCTTGGTTGTTCTTAGCACATCTTCAAGAGCTGCCTTCTTCCTCCTCAGCTTGTGCTTCTAATCTTATCTGTCGGGGTGTCTCCTCGTCAGAATTGTGGGGAAATGGCCTCAGAATGTCTCGGGGTTCTCTAAGCCTGAGCGTTAGTGCTTTGGGAACTTGCGGCTGCTCAGAGCTTCTCTTTGCTTACTCTCCTGATCGTTGTAGGTGGTCACCGGTGCAGGATAAGTGATCTCTCCAATGGGAGATTTCAGCTGTACTTCTTGTTTAAGACGTCTGGGACAGTTTACCTAAAGCCACTGTCATGCTTAATAACTGAAATGAGAGACGAGCTTACTTGGGAGAAAAGCCAAATTTGGGAGTTGGATGACCTAAACTAGATTTTACCAAACCTTATTGAGAGTTTAGGAATTAAGTGATAGGAGGAAATCTTTGCTGTTACTAGTATGTGAATGAATTCCTATCACTCTATTAAGAACAGAGTTTCCCTATGTGTTTAGTGTCTCCTCAGCTTAGAACTGGAAGAAATTCTGTGTTTCATAAAATATGCTCATAGTAGGTATATGGAGTGTATAATGAGACTGCTCTTATTATCTCTCTCTGCTGTTTACATTTACATAATAGTTAACCATTAATATTAAGTAATTCTTGTATTGAAGAACAGAATTTTAAAAATAGGCTCATATATGTGGAAAAATCAACGCAGGTCAGTCAATCTTGTTTCTACCTTTCTGATAGAGAGTAGCGTTTGGACATATATAGAAAGACTCTTGCCTGGCCAGTATGGCTCAGTGGTTGAGCATCAACCCATGAACTAGGAGATCACAGATCAATTTCTGATCAGGGCACATGCCCAGGTTGTGGGCTCAATCCCTCGTACAGGGCATGCAGGAGGCAGTTAATCAGTGATTCTCTCTCATCGATGCTTGTATCCCTCTCTCCCTCTCCCTTCCTGAAAATAATAAAAACATTTTTTTAAAAAAGAAAGACTCTTTAGGGCCCATGGCAGTTTGGAGTTTCGTTTATGGAGTATATTTTAATGAACCATAAAACATTTGTAAATCTGCCACCCACTGACGTGTTGCCAACTTAGAAAGTTTTTGTTCATCCTTACTTTGATCTATTTAAGCCATTAATTTGAGATGATATAGTTAACATAGGTCTATGTAGAGGAGAGAAAATGTCTCCTTTAGTCAACAATAAAATGATAATTTTTATTTGGGGAAAGAATCAATTGCCTGTATAATTGAAAGGCTGCCTGTTTAGTGAGAGAGAGAGAGAGAGAGAGAGAGAGATGAAATTTAGGATTTAAATAACAAATTTGTGTGGTTCTGCTTTTACTGTAACTTACGTTTCCAGCAAAAGTGATTTCACACATGTAGAAGGTCTCACAGGTCTGAATAAAGTTCTGTAATTGTGGGGGGAAAGATTTCCATTATGAAAATGTAAAGTTTATGCCATTGTAAATTATCAGCTTGTTTTCCTGAATATATTAGAGAACAGTACTTTGATCTATTTTGTAATTTTGTGTTTGGGGTGGTGAAGAATTGAGCATGTACATAGAAGTAGTGATTTCTTGAATACTCTATTCAATTGTGTTATTTTAGTAGCTTGAGTTCCTGTGTATTTTAGAGTATAATAAAACATAGATGTGAACTGTGAAAAAAAGAAAAAATTAATACATGGAATTATATATTATCCACACCTTTAGTGTTAATCCATTGTATGTATCTTTCTCCCTTCTGTTTTCCTTTCCTGGACTCAATAGGTATTTTCCTGCGTTGGAACAGATCCTCCAAGTATTTGGATGAAGCATATGAAGAAATGGTTAACATCATTGAATATAATAAGGAATTACAAGCAAAAGTAAATCTCCTTAGGAGGCAGTTGGCAGAACTGGAGACTAAGGATGGGGTGCAGGAGAGTCCCTGAAAGGTGTCCCCACTCCTGTGTAAGAACCTTCCCACACCCGAATCCCACCTCTCTCTCCTTTTGATCTTCAGCTCACTTTTACATAGTGGCCTTGAACTTAAGGCTTTACATGTGAGAACCCTCTAATCTAATGGATTTCTCAATACTTTATGAATGCAATTTACTATAATTACACATGTTTCATGTGGCCTCTTAGGCCTTTTTACTTTGGGAGCAGGAAGGAGGTGCTAGTTATTTTATTTTATTCTATGTGAACCAGGTGACCTATGTAATACCATTAGTGTTATGCACCATTTCATCATAAGCTTTCTGTGTCTACTTTCCAAACAGTGCTTCAGACCAGTCAAGGTTATGACTAATCTCTTTAGGGGATATGTTAATTTAAAAAAAGGATCAGATGCTTAAACACTTTGAAAATATAAATATTTTTCAAAACTGAAATGGTAGATAAACCAAGAATGTTACGTTTAACATGCCATTTCCAATACCTTTGCCATTCTCTTTAAAATAGTTTTGGAATAACAAAGATGAACTCAGTCTCACTCTGGTTTGTCAGGAGAGGAAATTCTGAATATTTATTCAAGGTAAATTATTTTTACAAGGCAACAGGTATAGTCCTCTGCTATTTACCTTAAGAAGTAAATTTAACAGTAGACAGTAAAAGTATGTGCAATATAGAAATAAAGTAGGAATTTGTTACTGATATGGTATTGTTACTGTTGAATTGGTTTTTCAGGTTTTTATCATACATATTAAATATGTATCAGATGCAGGATGTAACATTGAACCATCATTTATAATCGATGTTAATTTGTTATAATTAAGCTACAAATATGGTTTCCTTAAACCAGAGATACACTGCCCTTGTCTGACATTCTCATTGCACTGGTTTATGTATATATGTGTATGTTTTATTTGTTTTGTTTTATTTTTAAGTATTCTAAGTGTTTACGAATACTAAAATTACAACTTTCATGGTGGTGTGAGCCTTTGAAAATGTATCTGGGCTCTGCTGATTTGTCCATTATATGTTAGGCAAATGTAATTTAAGTGGAGGTGAAAGATTATGAACATGATGCAGCTATGTTTTAAACTTCAGATTGAAATGTTTCAATGTTATAGGAAAAGTGATGACTAAACTTACGCTGTGCTAGTTCATGCCTGAAACTCAAAGTTTGCAATTCAGTGCTTTCCATGTACGTTTCTGTTTTGTGGAATTGCCCATTTTAACAAATACTGTCAATTCCCGTTATTCTTTAAAAAGATAGTTGAAAAATAATCATTAATACCATTTCTACCCCATCTACATATAACCATTTCAGTGTAAAACATACCAAGTCTGAACCCTGCTTTAGAGCTATGTATTGAGCTAAAAATACAATTTTTATAAATGGGCTCTATCAGAATCTATGGCCACATTCAGCTTTAGAAAGTGACAAATTCATTGTATCCCCAGTTCCCCAAGTTTTATCTTTTTTCTGTCTCCTCAGACTTGCAGCTGGACAACAATCCATAGTCAGAACTCTCTTTTGGTAAATGTGCCTGCCTTCTCCTATCAACTCCGTTTTGTTCTCAACTTATTTTCTTGGCTATAGTTGTGAATCTCGGGCATTAAAGCCCTCACCAAAAGGCTAAGGCAAGGAACAAAGGAGGTGTACTATCCTGTTATATATATATATACCTCTGTGTTGTGTGAAATGTCTATCTTTTTTAAAAGAGGAAACACCCTAGCGTTTTTATGGCCCCTCAAAATTGCTTGCTGCTTTATTCAGGCAGTTGACTTTTTTGTTTTCTCCTAATTTGTCCCAAGACTACATATGAAGAAGGTGCCCCTTCTCTGTTAATGGACCCATAGGAAAACCTAGACATTTCTCTTTTTTTAGTAATTTTTTAATAAGTGGCCCCCCACTAGTGTTATTGATTGGCCATATGGCTTCTATGGGTTTTAACTTTTAGGTGGAGTTTTTATTAGGTTTGGTCATGGAGAAATTGTATGCCGTTAATTTATACCCACCTTCCTGATGCACATTTTATGTGTGAGCCAGAGTACAATAGCATAGTGTTTTAATTTCGTTTTATTTCTTTTATTGAGACAGCAGTCTTAAGCTGTTTGGACAAGTTTGCATTTTAGTATTAATTTATAATTAGAGACTAGAGACCCGGTGCATGGATTAGTGCACAGGTGGGGTCCCTTGGCTGGCCTGCGGGGATTGGGCCAAAACCAGCTCTCCAATATCCCCGAAGGGGTCCCGGATTGCGAGAGGGCAGTTCTTGAGTGATGCGCCCCAGAATCGGTCTCCCTCCTCTCTGGTTCCAGGTGTGTCACCCAAGAACTGCAGCTGCCAAGTCACTGCAGCTCAGCAGCTCCTGTGTTGAGCGTCTGCCCCCTAGTGGTCATTGCGGTCATAGCTACTGGTCGGACAGTCGAACGTTAAGACGGTCGCTTAGGCTTTTGTATATATAGACTGTCCAAATCACAGTTCTGATTATAGCTTGTAAAAACAAACTTTGGTGTAAAGGAGTGCACTTTCAAAGGAGTCATCTAATTATGTGAATATTAAGGTCTTCCCAAACTCAAGAATTCTGTCAAAAACAAGTGCATTAAAAATATAGCAAAGAGGGTTGTTAGTAATACTATTAAGTTACCCATCCGTTGGATAAGAAGAATACCATACAATAGATATACTTTTGAGAAGATACTTGTAAAACGTTATGTTTGGACAATTGTCTTTGATAAATGTGGCTTTAAAATCTTTAATGAAGAGAATGATGGCAGAAGTAGTGAGCAAGCAAATTGGCCCATACGAGTCAATAAAAATCAAGTGAGAGAAACGAGTTCTTATATATTAGGCATCTTCGTATTCATTTGCAGTGAAGGCTGCTGGTTTGCATTTTTGGGATGCAAAAAGTACTCCCCACAAAGATCTTAAAAACACAAAGGATTGCTATCATTCCTGTCAGCATACAAAGATCTTTATATTTAAATGAATTATTTTTTTCAATCAGAAAAAAATGGTTGATAATATAAAAATGCTGAAACTTTCACTGATTAGACTTTTTGGCAATTAATTGTTTGGTCAAAATTTTTCATTTTGATTTTATTTAATGGGAAGAAAACAAGCAGACATTAAAATCTAACAGGTTTAAACAACTTATAAATGTGTTTAATTTCTAAGAAAAATTAATCAATTGAAACAAGATTTTTAAAGTGATTTTTAGGGAAGTTTTAGAAGACAGTAAACAGTCATTTCAGATCCCATTGGGGAATTTAAAAAACTTTTCTTTGACTCTAAACGCTGATTTAAGAGGTGATGTGTCATTGCTTTTCATTGTAAAGGATGAAATTTAGTGAGATTATAGCCTTTGATTCAGTTAGTATTTATATGAAATAAAAACTCAATATCATGGAAAAGATTTAAACAGTGATTGTCTCCTGAAGTGAAAACTAGGGACATTTTGCTGCATTTTAAAAATCTGCTTAAAGATATAAGTCTTGTAGTTAATCTGGTTTCAGGATTAGCTATTTTAATTGTCAGTATTAACTGGATTATCGGGTTCACTTATTGTAAGATCTTAACCTGAGAAAAAAGTTTTGGTATTTATCCATATCCAGATTTAATGGGTGAAAAGTGTATGAGGGTATTATGAGCACTCTTTATCAGAAAGTTATTTCTTGGACCAAAACTGAGCAATTTTTTAATAGTTGATCCTCTGCTCTGGCAGCTATGAAATTTACCAGAAAATGAAGTCATTCAGTACATCTGATCCGGGTTTATGTTATACCTCAAGGCAATATAGATGAGTTATTTATTATTCCTTAGCATGTCAGGTCTTCCCTCCCTTCCCAGAGCTGATATCCTAAGTTATTACCAAATAGTGTTTTTGTGTTAATTCACCATCCTAACTGAAAAAAATTAAGACTGATTTCACCATTATTATTTATTCTCAGATGATATGAAATGCTAATTTTCTGACAATATCAGTTTTCTAAATTTTGTTTTAATGAATAAAACTGCTTTTACCTTCACTCAGTCTTTATAATGTAGTGCCCATAGCATCAGCTTCCTTTAAACCAACAGCCCAAAAGAGACCCTCTGAAACTCTATGATTAGGATGTAGAAAATCTGGACTTCTTATCTATATTCTCTCCACGAAACCCAAGGTCCTATTTTTGAATGACACTGTGGAACTCTAGCTTGTGCTTAATTTAGTTAAAGATAGTGGGGCTCACTGTAGACACTACTTTGTCCTGAAAAATAATTCCTGATGAGAACTTACTGACTTTTAGAGTCATCCTGGTTGATCATCTGTGAATATATAGATTAACTACATTTGTGGTTTGTAATAAAAAAAAGTTGTACAACACTGCCTGTGTCTGTCTGTCTGCCCAAAACATTTATTTCACTTTTAAAATGCACATATATCTTTAGAGAGGTAGATTATTCTTCACAAACACTCAAAGTTCTGTTGTTTAGGATCCTTATAGCTCTATCACCATCTACACTAAAAATGTACTTGCACAACTTAGTTATTAAAAAAGAATATGTATTTCTTCAATAGCGGGTATTTGAATGTACTCTTGATATATTTGAATGTGACTCTTGGAATTAACTGCACTATTATTCATGTCTCATACAATAAAATTGCACTGTATGGCAAATGTGTCTATAATGTATGCTTTGCTAACCCTCAGAGTGCTGTAATGTACAGGTTTCTGTATTATGAACCTGTCTATATAGTCTTTGGGAAAAATACTGAACTTTCATAAGTCTGTGTAACACTTTAATATTATTTAGAATGTTCCCTAAGTGATAAGTTCACTATGTCCTACAACTGGAATCATTCATTTTGAGTTGGCTGCTTTGTCAAGCTTGGTTTACTGAACCCAGAAACAGTCTTGTCAAACATGGTACTGTTATCTTAGTGTGTAAGGTCTGTGTGTGGTGTTCTGCCTCAGAGGAGTGTTGCACAGATGCTACTGTTTAAATTTCTATAGACAATGGGAATAAAATTTGAATATATTAAAAAACTGGTAAATCTGTAGGCTGACTTTAATTTTTTTCAAATAATTGTTAAGGTTGTGGCAGTTTTCAATTAAAATTGCTATTTAAAAAATTCAGATCCTTCAAAAAAGTTGCAAAGTAGTACAGTGGTCTCCCATATACTGTTCACCTAAATTGAATAACTTACATTTTTTCACCTTTGAGTTAATGTGTGTATGTGTATATGTGTGTGTATGTTATTTTGCTGAAACATTTGAGGGCAAGCTGCAGACTTGATGATCTTCCCACCTAAGAACTTCACAGGTATTAGGAGTATGTATTTACATACTGTTTACTCGGTATGCATTTTTATGAATAAATAATTGAGAGTAAAGGAAAGCTACTCAAAGTAGGTTGTCAGCTATGAAATGTAGAATGATAAATTAGAAAGTCACTATTTGGCAATCATCACAGTAATAATTGACCTAGGCAGTCACCATCAGTGGATGTTAAAACTAGTAGGATAAAGCTTGTGAGGAAAAGAATCTAGTCTCAAAGTATTTTTCCATAAAATACTTATTAATTACAAAGGGGAAAGAATAACTTTATGTGAAGGAACCTTGTAGATACCACCTTGTCCAAGCACAATTAGCACCACTAGTAATGGGACAAATCAATATCCTGTGCCTTCTGATATGATTCACTGAGAACACAGCATCACATTTTTGCGAAGACAGAAAAATAAAAAGCCCAATCTGAATCTAATTATGAAGACAGATCAGGCAAACTTAAATTGAGGGACATTCTATAAAATACCTTGTCTGTATTCTTTAAAGAACTTACAAAACTTATAGAAGGAAAAACTTTTTATAAATTTGAAATTATTTCAAACATTTTTTAAAAGCACAAAGTGAACAGAAAACAGGTGGCATCATACAAAACTATAAAATTAAAAGGAGAAAATATTTCAGCTGATAAAAATTATCCCCCAATAAATGAAACATAAAAAAAAACAAAACCCACCGCCCTAGCTGGTTTGGCTCAATGGAAAGAGCATCCTGCAGACTGAAGGGTCTCAGGTTCAATTACAGTCAAGGGCACATGCTCAGGTTGCGGGCTCAATCCCCAGTAGGGGGTCATGCAAGGGACAGCTGATCAATGATTCTCTCTCATCATTGATTCTATATCTTCTCCCTCTCTCTGAATCAATAAAAATATTAAAGAAAAAAAAACTAACACATTCCAAAAGGAATATTTGCCTTTCAACAAAACTTCCAGTCCTAGCCATCCTGCGGACCAAAGGGTCTCGGGTTCGAATCCAATCAAGGGCATGTACCTCAGTTGCAGGCTCCTCCCTGGCTCAGGACCTGGTCAGGGCATGTGCAGGAGGCAAGCAATCAATGTGTTTCACCACATCAATATTTCTCTCTGTCTTTCCCTCTCTCTTCCACTCTCTCTAAAAAAAAAAAAAAATCAATGGAAAAATATCCTTAGGTGAGGATTAAAAAAAAACAAAAACACAACTTCCAGACATGATATGAAAAAACACCTCAAATGAGAAGTTACAAAACTCAGAACAGAAACAGGCTCAAAACAAAACAGGAAGATACTTGGGAAATGAACTCAGAAAAGAATTTGAAGAGTACAGACAAAGCAAAGTCATCTTTTTTTTTTTTTAATTTCTTTATTGGTTAAGGAATTACAAATGTGTCCTCATCCCCCCATTAACCCCCACAAAGTCATCTTAATGATGAATTCTAAGGTACTCAAAGAAAGCTAGATTCAAATGAAAAATTATTAAAAGTATGAAAGGCCAAGAGTGAAAATAATAAGCACAAAGGTCAGAGAGAAAGTGGTCAACATAGAGGACACACAAGTAGGAGCCAATCTTCTCTCTATTATAAAAGCCTAATATACAAATTGTCCCCTTGGGAGTTTGCCCAGGAGATTGGGAGTTCGATTGCTCACTATGATGTGCACTGACCACCAGGGAATGGCACAGAGGGAAGGAAGGCCCCAGCCAGCAGCCAGAAGGCCCAAATCAGCCCTGATCACCGGCCAAGCCTAGGGACCCTACCCGTGCATGAATTTCATGCACCGGGCCTCTAGTGTATGAATAATTGGAATCCCTGAAGAAGAAAAGCGAAATATGAACAGTTAAACATATAATCCAAGAAAAGTTTCCAGAAATAAAAGGTCTGAGTGGAATTGGATACAGATTAGTCAATTGCAAGACATATCTTGGACTTTAAATATGAAGAAAAAAAATCCCAAAGCATCCTCTAGGCAAAAAGAGTCACTTAAAGTGAGGTTGGGCCTGGCCAGAGTGGCTCAATTGTTGAGCGTCATCCAGTGCACTGAAAGGTTTCCAGTTGGATTCCTGATCAGGGGCACATACCTGGGCTGCAGGCTGGATTCCTGTTTGGGATGCATGGGGGAAGGCCACCGTCTCTCTCTCGCGCTTGCTCTCTCTCCAGCCCCTCTCTTCCTCTCTCTAGGCCTCTCTCCATTCCTCTCTCTAAGCATGTCATTGGGTGAGGATAAAAAAAAAAAGTGAGGTTGCTATTAAGATTCTCAACAACAACATATAAAGAAAGACAATAAAGAGAACAGTATTTTTGAGAAATACAAAGAAAAACTGTTAGCCAAGGATTTTATATTCAGCCAATCTGTACTTTAAGAATCAAAGCTGTTGCCCTAACTGGTTTGGCTCAGTGGATAGAGTGTCAGCCTGTGGACTGAAGGGTCCCGGGTTCGATTCCGGTCAAGGGCATGTACCTTGGTTGCTGCGGGCACATCCCCAGTAGGGAGTGTGCAGGAGGCAACTGACCAATGTTTCTCTCTCATTGATGTTTCTAACTCTCTACCCCTCTCCCTTCCTCTCTGTAAAAAAATCAATAAAATATATTAAAATAAAAATAAAGAATCAAAGCTGTTGTGAAAGTTTTTAAGCATACAAGAACTGGGTAATGGTACAGTTAAGAGTGCTTCCTGTGCTCGCTTTGGCAGCAAATATACTAAAAATGGAAAGATACAGAGAAGATTAGCATGGCCCCTGTACAAGGATGACATGCAAATTCGTGAAGCATTCCATATTAAAAAATAATAAAAAAGAGTGCTTCCTGAGACATCTGTGAAAGGATGAGTTTCATCCAATTTGGAGATGACTGGAAAAACTATAGCTTAGGGCCTAAAATATATTGTAACTACAGATCCAAGACTAAGACAAAGTTGAGACAATGCATTTTTTAATAAGAGAAAAGAGGGAGAAAATAGAATAAGTTTATTGACTGTCATTTAATAAAAGTCAGATATCATTTAAGTAAAACAAATCAAATTATAGAACACTGAGTTAGGACAAAGGTGCCTATAGCAACCTTCAAATACAGTATTATAAAGTTATCTCCAGAAAAATTTCAAATCATTTTATATCCAAGACAATAAAAAACTCCAAAGGAATAGCATAAAGAAGTATAGTAAGTAGCCCTAGCCGGTTTGGATCAGTGGATAGAGCATTGGCCTGCCGACTGAAGGGTCCCGGGTTCGATTTTGGTCAGGGGCACATGCCTGGGTTGCCGGCTCAATCCTCAGTAGGGGGAGTGCAGGAGGCAGCGGATCAATGATTCTCTCATCATTGATGCTCCTATCTCCCTCTCTTTCCTCTCTGAAATCAATAATAATATATATTTTTAAAAGTATAGTAAATATAATATAAAACATGGTAAATATAACAAAACAATGTGATAATTAAAACCAAACATCAGACATATAAAAAATGTTAATGGGCTTGATTCATTTATTTAAAGAAAAGAGCTTCAAATTGTCTTATACCAAAGCAAAACCAAACTCTCTGCTGTATATAAAAATGAAAACAAGTGACTCAGAGAAGTTAATAAACAAGAATGATGTGCCAGTACCAGTCAGGGTTCAATATATTTCAAAGCTACAGTAATCAAAACAATGTGGTACTCACTCCCATAAACACAGACATAAAACCAATGGAACAGATTAGGGAGCCCAAAAGTAAACCCCCAAGTACCAGTATATGGTGACAGCCTGGGGCATGGGATGAAGGGGTAGAAGAGAAAAAAAAGGGGACATATGTAATATTTTCAACAATAAAGATTTAATTAAATAATAAATTTTTTTAAAACCCAAAAAACTATCTCTGGTTGCACCTGTCTTTATATGTGAATGTATATCTACTTGCAGAGGATATTATTAGAATTGGTTTGTAAAGAGTTCTGTTTAATTGGCTTAAAGGAGTTAAGTGATTATATTAAAAATGCTCAAATAATAGAAACTAACCCAAATGCTTTTCAGGATGACATCAGCTAAGAAAATACTTTATATTAAAGCTGGTTTGAGTTTTGGTTGGTTAAATAGGTGTGGATTTAGAATTATAAACATTAAGTATAACACTTTTATTCTACCTGGGTTTTTTAGTCAAAGAAGCTCATGTTATCTCTGTTGCAAAATTTGTGAACAAGAAAAATAATTTGATGTGATAAAATGTTCATAAATAACCTATATATAATTATTGGAAACAAGTAAATTAAATAGATGTAAATAGAATAAGAGTGGTTTTTTTTTTTTTTTTTTTTTTGGTAAAACTTATTAGCAATGCCCTGACTGGTTTGGCTCAGTGGATAGAGCATCGGCCTGCAGACTGAAGGGTCCCAGGTTCGATTCTGGTCAAGGGCATGTACCTTGGTTGCGGGCACATCCCCAGTGGGGAGTGTGCAAGAGGCAGCTGATCGATGTTTCTAACTCGCTATCTCTCTCCCTTCCTCTCTGTAAAAAATCAATAAAATATATTAAAAAAAACTTATTAGCAATAATTATGTGATGTGTGTACTTAAATATAGCTCCCAAAAATAAAATATGATTTTTAAAACACAAAAAATAGTTTCCCAAACATTTTTGTTAACTTAAAACCTTAAGAGTTTTGTTATGTTATGTAGTGAGTCAAGTTAAATTTATTGAATATATAATTTACAAATAAGATAAAATATGGTTAATGTAAAAAACATTCAAACCTGTAAAGAATTGTTGTGAGTTTATTTGCGCCAAACTGTCAACAATTGCCGAGTAGCAGAATCTCAACAGATTGCGATAATGCTCTGGTCTAGAGGATGGGAATTTTTCACCTTGTTTTATACATACAATCAAAAGAGGAGACATAAGTGGGTTACATGAACTCCATTGGTGATAGATTAGGGAGGCGGGAGGAAGCAAAGGGGGGAGGGAAGCTCTGGGATTGGATAAAAAGTAAAATGTTAGACACAAGCTTCTTTTACAAGGTGGGTATAGGATAGTTAGCAGTCAACAATGAACAGGATAACAATTCCAATGCGGGAATTTGCAGTCTCTGCCCTGGTGCACAGGTTGTGCCCTGAGGAGTCTGGAAAAAGGGAAGTTATCCTGACATTCCAAAGGTCTGTTATCATAGATGCAAAACGACAATAGACTCAGGTAAGGTCAAAGTTGATCTTTGTCAGGGAAGATACCAGCCTAGGACATGACTACCCACCACAGACTGCTTTTCAATTTTAAAATTTTTAATTTCAGACTATCCTTTGGTTACTTTAGGTCTCTGAATGTGCAAGGCTGCCAACGCAGGCCTTCCCTGAGCTAGTCAAGTTAGCATGTGGCCCCTTTTCATCCACAATACTGAAACATTAATTGTTAAATAAGACTAAGTTTATCTAATGTTGACTTCTTATTGCAGAGAAACTGAAAAATAAATTTGGATCTAGTAATGAATATGGTTTTTTAAAAATATATTTTTATTGATTTCAGAGAAGGAGAGAGAGAAACAGCAGTGATGACAGAGAATCATTGTTTGGTTGCTTCCTGCACGACTGACCCCCACTGGGATCGAGCCCCAAATGTGGGCATGTGCCCTGACTTGGAATCCAACCCGTGATCTCCTGGTGCATAAGTCGATGTTCAACCTCTGAGCCACACCGGCCAGGCATGAATATGTTTTGAGCTTTGTTGAGGAAGCATATATTTCTAAAAATTATGAACTAAATTTTCCAGTAAAAAACAAAACACCTATGTTTCTAGTAGTAAAGTATTCATAAAGTTGTTACTCTAAAAAATGCTAATTGCTTACTCTTTAGTTGTCATTAGAAATTAAGGTTTCTAAGGGTTAAGAATTCTAGTTAATGCCCAATTGATATGTTTCTCTCACATGGATGTTTCTCTCTCTGTCTCTTTCCCTCCCTTCCATTCTCTCTAAAATTCAATGGAAAAATATCCTTGGCTGAGGATTAACAAAACAAACCAAACAACCAAAAAAAGGTACAAGGTATGGAAATGTATTTTTGAGGGAATTAAAAGAAAATAGTTTCTCATAAAACAAGGTGGTTATTTCTGAATAAATAAAAAGAGACAGACTAAAAGGGACAAGCAATGTTGTAGAAGTTTGTGGGAAAGGAATCTTGAGAAAGAAATTTTGTGTGGTCAAGCTAAATATCATTAAAAAGAATTTAATTAATTAAATTAAATATCAAAAGTAAGCTGATGCAAAATTGAAGTTTGGTTCTTTTACTGTCAAAAGGGCCAAGTTTTCCTGTACTATTGGTATGCTCTTAAGGAATTCTAAAGGGAAAGCAAAGATTCTGTGTTTTATTAAAATTGTTTCCTATCCTGTGACATCAGGTCTTTGACTGTTTAGGTTTCAAGTCTTCTTAATATTAAAAGAGCTAAATTTTGCTTACAACCATTTAACTTTCTGTATTTGCCTGCAAAGTCTTTGTCACCATGATTAAATAAATATAGTCTATAGTGACCTAGGACTGTATTTATTTGACCAAGTGTTTTAAAACTTTTGGTATGTTTGATAAATTTTCCCCAAATTCAAAATTAAATTTTTTTTTTCTTAACTTGAAAATAACTTTGACATTTTCAGAAGGATCCCTGAAGCATTTCAAAGGAACTCTCTCTTTAGAGAGCCACCTTTTGCCTTCAATACTGCGGCGATTCTTCTTGGCATTGACTCCATGAGATGTTGAAAGGTGAGCGAGGAATCCGACACCATGCCTGATGAATAGCACTGTCCAGTTCTGTGAGATTTGATGATTGTGGAACCAGCTGCCTGATGGCTCTTATAACTTCATCCCAATAAATGCTCAATTGGATTGAGATCTGGTGATTGTGGGGGCCACCTAAGCAAGGTAAAGTCTCCCTCATGTTCTTGAAAATATTCCTGCACAATACAAGCACCGTGGCATGGCCATTGTCTTGTTGGAAGAAGCCATCTCCATTGGGATATGCCATCAACATGATAGGATGAACCTGATCAGCAATGATACTTAGGTATGTTGTGCTATTCAGACCTTTATAATGATCTGATCCTCTAGCAACTTCAGCAAGAAATTATAGCTAATTTGCCTACAAACGTCAGGTGGTCATAATAATCTGGCCATAGGATATATATATCCTGTACTTCTCCTCCCTCCCCGTCCCCACCCCCTCAATGAGATTCTGATTTATTAGTTCTGGGTGCAGCCTGGGCCTTGTGCAGTTCAGAAACTCCCTGGCGATACTAGAATGAAGCGAGGTCTGAGAACCAGGGCCTCAGCTCAGGCTTCTTGAACTTCAGAGCGATGAACCGCATGGCCTGCAGGTCTTGTTCAAACACGGCGCTGGGCCTCGCCCCCGCGAGATTCTGACTCCCGGGTCTGCGATGGGGCCTCATATTGGCATTTCTAACAAGCTCCCAGGTGATGCAGACCCGGCTGGTCCCTGGCTTTGGAGGTCAGTTTGACAGCTGTTTCTCCTACGTGGGAAACTAAGGTGAAGTGACTCGCTCAAGGTCTCTCCATGCCCTATCTCCCCACTCCCGTCTCAGGCTTTCCCATCAATTTTTCCAGCTTTCTCTTCTGCGTCTCATTCTTTCCACGTCCACGGCGAAGCCACCAATGCCATCACGAGCGGTTCTCCGGGGCTGCAGAGGGGAAAGGCCCTTTGGAAGATGCCCCGCCCTGACGGTGCCCACACGGAGATGGGCAGGCTGGCAGCGCCGCTGCGGGAGTCGCTGCGCGCGGGACTCGGCCGCACCCGTCGCGGTCCCCGAATTCTCCCTCCACCAGGTGGGTCCCAGACAGAAGTCGGCGTGAGTGGTGCGCGCGGCCAGGAGTCCGTGGGGGACCCGCGGGGAGAGGGCTGCGGTCTCCAGCCGCGCGCTCCCCCTACCCCAAGCCCCACCCACAGGTGACCTGGCGCCGACAAAGGGTGACACCAATCCGCGGGTTCGGGGAGGAGGGGGGCCGGGTTTGGGCGCCGAGAGGATAAAGGTGCTGGGCGCCCGGCTCCCGCTAGGGTTTCTGCTCCCTGCGCTTCGGCTCCTGGCCACGTGCTGGCTCCGCAGCGCCGCAAGTCTGGGCTACTTGGTCCGAAGGTCAGTGCGGAGACGGCCCGAGGTTCCCCTGTGGCGATCCTGGGGAGCGAAGGCCGACGTCGCGGGGTCCCCTAGGTAGGCTCTCCGCATGGCGTGACCCGGGCGCCGCGCAGCAGACTATGCGCTCCCGGGGGTGAGCGGGGTCCCCAGTCGTCGCCGTGGAGCTGGGAGGGAGGTCAGCGCTGGGTTTGGGGGGAATGCCCGGGCTCTGCAGGGGTCCGAAGGGCGCGACACCCTGCCCCTTCCACTTTGGGGAAGGGCGCCCCATCTCCCCGTCCCGCCGATCCCCTCCAGGTAATAGGGGCGGGCGCGGCTGTTCTCATAAAATCGGCTTATCGGTCATCTCCCCGCAGGGTGGGGTCCCATCTTTCCACCGGGAACCTGGCTGAAACCGGCTGGAGACGGGCGTGCGGCTCTAGTCTCCGAGTCTTCTCGGGTCCCTCTCCCGGGCAGGTGTGCCAGACCTCCCTCTGAGACTATTGGCTCACTCTTAGCGCTCGGGATTCTTTCGGACCATCCTTCACCAGCTCGTAATGGAATCTTTATAATGGCTGAGAAGAACTCTTACATTCTTTCAACCATCTAATTGGGTGGTCCTATCATTGCCCCTTTTCCAAGGATGGAGAAACTTGAGGTTTGGATGGTAGTGTACACAGGTTCCCATAAGCAAGGGAGTGTGGTGCCTGGCCTTGAGCCCCGCCTCCCCGCCCCCCCCCCCCCCCCCAGGCCCCGCCGGTCTGGTGATCCCCTCCTGGGAAGCCCGGAGGAAGATGCCCCCTGCCAACCTACAGAGTGCTTCCTCTTTGTCCTCTTAAGTTATAACCACATCTCTTCTCTGGAGGAGAAGGGAGGTGGGTGGGGGTGGAAGGAGGGTTTGAAACTCTATGGAACTGGTTTCCTCCCCTCCTCTCTTGGTAATTAGTGTCTTTCTGATTTAGGGCGGCCACTTCCTCCTGTGAAATGGAGTAAAGATCCCAGCTTCTGGGTTACTGTGAAAGTTAGGGAAGAGTTCAGGAAGGCAGGTGCTTTTCAAGTCTCAGTAGTTATGAGGTGCCTGATTTTGCCTTGGGTTTTTACTATTAAGAAAACACGTGTTATTTAATGAACCAGAAGATTGAAAGCTGAGACCGCCTTGCAGACGTGTTTTATAAGCATGATTGGTCCTTAAAACAGAATAAGATGTGGGAGAACCCAGGGGAAATGAAGGTGAGCCTGGTCAGCAGTGTCCGTTATTTTTTATTGATTTCAGACAGGAAAGGAGAAGGAGAGGAAGGGAGAGAGAGATAGAAATCTCAATAATGAGAGAGAATCATCCATCGGTGCCTCCTGCAGTCCCCCTACTGGGGATCGAGCCGGCAACCTGGGCATGTGCCCTGACCAGGAATGAACCCTGACCTCCTGGTTCATAGGTCCTCGCTCAACCACTGAGCCACGCCAGCGGGCAGCAGTGTCCTTTAGAAGTGGGAGAGGGCGCTGGGGCCGGGAAGTTGTCATCATCCAATGGCTGTCCTTTTGTGAAATCTGTTTTATTGAGTGCAGAGCAGGAACTTCACTTTTGGGGGCAAGGAATGCAGTTTGGAGCGGCTGACCATTCCTGGAGACCCCTGAGACTGGGAGAAAAGATAAAGGCAGCTGTGGTCAGTGTGACTCAGGTTGCAGGTTTGATTCCTGGTCAGGGCATTTACCTAGGTTGTGGGTTCGATCCCTGGTCGGGACCTGTACAGGAGGCAACCGATTGAAGTTTCTCTTTCCTGTTGATGTTTCTCTTTCTCTCTTTAAATTAATCAATTCACATATCCTCAGGTGAGGTTAAAAAAATGCTAGTCGTAAGCCTAAAGATCAAGTTAGTATTTTAACAGCAGAAGAGTATTTTTGCCTTACAATGGAAGAATTTGTAGTTATGGCTGGGTTGGCCATTTTGTATCGGTGCCAAACCATTCATCAAAGAGTAGCTTTTTAGTGCATGCTTGGCAGCAAACACAAGTAAAGGCCAAAGTAATCAGTGTAGAATAACTTTTTAGTTTCATGGTTTATTCTAGAATAAACTGAGTTGAGTTGGCACTTCTGGTGCAAAAGCAGTGCTGGTTAAAACTACTGGTGCCTTAGCACAAATCAAGGCTGTGGCATCCAACTGTACCAGTAGACATGGCATTCTTTTTTTTTTTAAAATATATTTTATTGATTTTTTACAGAGAGGAAGGGAGAGAGATAGAGAGTTAGAAACATTGATGAGAGAGAAACATCGATCAGCTGCCTCCTGCACATCTCCTACTGGGGATGTGCCCGCAACCAAGGTACATGCCCTTGACCGGAATTGAACCTGGGACCTTTCAGTCCGCAGGCCGACGCTCTATCCACTGAGCCAAACCGGTTTCGGCCAACATGGCATTCTTCATGTGCTTTCAATAAATAAGTAAAAGAATTGCCCGCTTCCCTTAAGAATGCCCTTTGTGAAACAGTAAAAATGATGAATTATATTAAATCCTGACCCTTGACATATCTTTTTAGTATGCCAAGTGGTGAAATGGATGCACTTGTTCTATGTGGAGTACAACGGCTGTCTTGAGGTAAAGCATTTTGATTGGGTCATGAACTGAACTGGCCACTTCAAAACAATTTTCAGATGACACCACCCAACATCAGAGGAGCTCCAGGGAACCGGCCTTGGCATCTGGTATCCTGGGCTTGGAGAATTGGGTGCTGCTGCTTCTCCACACGGAATCACTGCCCGCTGCTGAGATCGTGGTGTTCTACTTCACCAGCAGCAGCGTTATTGTCTTGGAATACAGCGTAAAGCAAAATCCATGTTGTATCAGTGCTCAAGTGGAGTCACATCTGTTACTTCCAGCATTTACTGAGCGCAAAGGAAGGGCGCACCTGAACTCTCTGCTCTGCAGCCTCCTGTACTTGTTACTACTTTTAGCATCCTCCAGGCTTTTAATCAAGTTTAATTGTGCATGGGGCGTTTTATTAAAAAAATATCTATCTATCTATATCTATATCATCTATCTATCTATATATATCTATCTTCCTCTCTTTCTCTTCAAGTAATGTAACATCAACACCTGGTGCTTCGTTGGGAGCTTTTAGATGGGAGCTCTTTATAGGGGTAGAGGGCAGTATGAAATTCATTGTGATTGGGAGGGGCTGTGGTGAGGAGGGCCCCGTCCCTTTGGCTGAAAGCTAAATGCTGCCCATGGAATGACCTTTCTCTGGTGTGATTGAGAACTTATTTCCACGAGGCGATGACAGAAGCCCTACCACTAGTAAAACTGACTTGTCTCAGAGTGGGAGGTGGACGGCCAGGTTAGAAACGGGTTTGGACAGAGGATTTAGGATGGCTCCTGAGAACTTGGACGCTCCTCTGTCTCTATGATGAACTGGAGCTATAACATTCAGCCTTCATAACAATGGGATAGGGTGAGGACAGAACTGGTGATGGGTGTATACTTAGCTTTAAGTTGGATTGATTAGGTTTAATAGTGTTAAGTGGCACAACCTTGTAAAAGTGACACTTTTTGTATTTATCTCTAATGGGCCTCTGGCTGGGCTTTGGTGGGGGTCAAGGCCGGTTTGTTTATAAGTTGAGTTCATTCTGATGCTTGAGCCCTGCCTGTCCTTTGGAGCCATAGAGGTCAGTATGCTGTCTATTTGGCATCCCACTAACAATTAAGACTAGGCCACAGGGGAGATTATCAATATTTTGTGTGGCAAGAAAAGCCACATTTTGTCTTTGCACTTTGGATGCTGAAATCTTCCTGTGTAACATAGCTACATCTAGATAAATATGAGTGTTTTCTCTTATTAAAATTATTTCCAATGTCTATAAAAATGTGTTCTTCTATAGAATGTTTATGGCCCATATTGACACTTGTCTGTAAAATACATATTTGAAATAATATTTGGAAAAAAAGTAAGTAGTTTTAAAAAAATTCCAGGTTGTAATTATAATGTTTAAAAGAATTAAGCATTTCATAGCCAGCCAAGTAATTTGTTTATTTACCCTGAAATAATACTTGAGTTGTAGCCCCAGACTTCAGGTTTCTCCATTGTAGACTCAGTAACTTATTATGTAACAGGACTGCTCACTCAAACCACCTGCTTTCCAGTGTGATTCTGAATAGAAGATATATTTTTATTGACGTGCATAAGAGAACCCCGGCAGAAAGAAAGAAAAGAACAAAGCCTGCAGGCCAGGAGGCATAAGGATTCACGTTTTAACCACACCCAGAGCTGTACGTGCAGCATTCTTATTCTTGTTCTAACCCAGCAGCAGCGACCTCCAACAGATCTATCTGTCATAGCGCCTTGGGACTGTGGCTGAAACCAGAAGACTCCAGTGTTTCTATTTATCTCAAGCTGGGGTGTGGGGATGAACGGGAAAACTCCCGTTATTAATTGAAAAATTAATAATAAAGAATATTTTTTAAAATGTTATTTATTGGAGAGAGAGAAAGGGGGGGGGAGAGAGAGAGAGAGAGAGAGAGAGAGAGAGAGAGAGAGAGAGAGAAGAGAAATGCCGATTTGTTGCTCACTTATTTATGCACCCATTGGTTGATTCTTGTATGTGCCCTGACTGGGACTGAACCCGCAACCTTATCTATTGGGATGATGCTCTAACCAACTGAGCTACTTGGCCAAGGCTGGACACTACTTTTTTTCTCCAATAGAGAACCATTTTTGCTTCACAGAATGACAGACACACTATGGTTATTCATATCTGGAGAATTAGAATACATTTTCTAAAACAACAACAAGTGAGTCTGTGACTTCAAGGAAAAAACTAATGGTATTTGTTGCCAAATAACTTGTATCCACCACCATGAGCCTGATACCTTCTCAGTACTTAGGAATAGCCAGTAGGACTTTGATACTGTATAGTGAAGTATGTTAACATTGGGAAGCTTGGCATAAATCCCTGGACCAATATTTCCCAAAAGATCAATGCAGGAAATTACAAATCATGCAGGGGTAAAAAATCAATTCAAAGCATTAGATAGACAAGTGGGTTTTAATGTAACGGGGTCTGAAAGCCATCGATATGGCTTCAGTTCTGCATGGGAACTAACCTTAAAGAAACTAGCATGTGTTGAGTTCTGACATTAAAAACTAGTATCTGGAATAATCAGAAAAGGCTTTTTTTTTTAATATATATTTTTATTGATTTCAGAGAGGAAGGATGAGGGAGAGAGAGATAGAAACATCCACGATGAGAAAGAATCATGGATTGGTTGCCCCCTGCAAGTCCCCTACTGGGGATCGAGCCCACACCCAGGCATGTGCCCTTGACCGGAATCGAACCTGGGACCTTTCAATTTGCAGGCCGACACTCTATCCATGGAGCCAAACTGGGGTGAAAAGGCTTTTAAAATACCAAACCCTTTTCCCACTATTTTGCTGTGTGAGTTTGTATTTTCTTCATATACTTCAATCAAAACAACAAACAGATCAAGTCCAAAAGCAGATGTTAACATGTTATTTGGCTTTAAATGAATTAAGATGTTAAACATTTCTCATCCAGCTGGAGTGGCTCAGTGGTTGAGCGTTGACCTATGAACCAGGAGGTCACGGTTTGATTCCTGGTCAGGGCACATGCTCAAGTTGCAGGCTCGATCCCCAGTGTGGGGTGTGCAGGAGGCAACCAATCGATGATTCTCTCTCATCATTGATGTTTCTATCATTCCCTCTCCTTTCCTCTCTGAAATCAATAAAACTATATTAAAAAACACACATTTCTCAGTTTTGCTTTCTAATACAGCAAAATATTCTTAGATATAAGCCACATAAACAAAAGCTCTTTATAGCCCTAAATTTTTAAGAGTATAAAGGAGTCCTAAGACCAGGAAACTTGAGAATTGCTGCCTTATGCATATTAACTTGAACTTGGCAGGAGCAATATAATCTTGACTTAGAAAAGCTATATGCTGTAGGTGGTTAGAAGTGTTTTGTTTTGCTTCTGTTTTTAAAGTCCATGCATTGTTAAAGCAATCCCATAATAGGGACAGTAGTGCCGCTTGGTGGTTAATAATTGGGTCCTGAAGGGGGGGTGGCTGCCTTGGGTAAATTCGATAGTTCAGTAAAGCTCTCCACACTTGTGAGCATCAAATGTTAGCTATTAATAGTAGTGGAATAGGATGAATTAACTCAATTATGAATTGTCCAGATTATTAAACTAAAAAGCTTTATATTCAATTAGAAATTTGTACCTCCTTCATGCCTTCAACTCCTTAAAGAAGGGAAAGAAGAAATGAATAGAATTGTACCTATTTCATATCTTCAGTTTGCCTTTCCCTGACTGTAGTCTCTTGAACCTTAAAAAACAGACAAAAAACAAACCCTTTTAAATTGTGGCCATTTATTATTTTGCTTTTGGAATTGAGAACTCTCTTTGAGTTTCAACTGTTCCGGTAGATCTAATTTCTTGGCTTCCTCATGATTCCCTTGAACTTGCTGAAATAGGTGACTTGGAGAATCAAAGTTCTTACCTGGTCTCAGGTGTCAAGATTGGCTGCAAAATGGTCTCCCAAAGGTCTCCTAAGGGATGCTTGAAGGCAGCTCGGGCCTTTTCGTAACATGGCACACCCTGGATGCCTGAGCATGGAGCCAGAGATGTGTCAGTGAGGGTTCTTTCCTGCTTGTTTGGGAAAGTTAGCTGGGACGAAGGGCCTCTGGGCTTTGTATGTAGGACTCCGTCTGATACTGGGGAACTGTCGAATCAAACCACTGATCTGACAGAAGTCCCCACACTTCCACCCACCTTATTTCTTTGTCCTAAAGAACTAAACCTTTTATGGCTCATAAAAGGGTGTTAAAGCATATGTTTTCAGAAGATTGGTGTGTCCCCCCCCCCTATAATTTGGACTTTAAGGATTACAAGAAAGCTGCTACCCCTGGCATTTTAATTTAGAATTACTGTTATCTACTCAAGACACTGAGTTGAATGTGGTAGTAGGCTAAATTCAGATCCTAAACTGGAAATGTCTTCAACTCTGGTTACCTTTTCTCCTTTCATGGTGTACAATATACAATGGTTGAGATCTGGGTTATCTCTTTTGAGGGGTAGGGCACCAGAGTCAGCTCTGAAGGTTCATCTGCCAGTGCTGCTGGAAGTCTTACAACAGAGGGTGGTGGAGGCCATGGGGTTGTGTGCAAAGTGCAATAGGCCTGATACTAGAGAGTGGGAAGTTTGCAAGTTGTGGGGCTCTGATTTACTCTTGTGACACACTTACCTGGTTGCTGGGGATGGAATGGGGAAAATGGAAGCCCTTTGGGCATTGTCCAGTCTCAATCCATGTGTGATTGGACCACCTTTTTAAAAAAATATATATTTTTTATTGATTTTAGAGAGGAAGGGAGAGGGAGAGAGATAGAAACATCCATGATGAGAGAGAATCATTGACCCCCTCCTTCCTACATGCTCTCTACTGGGGTTTGAGCCCACAAACCCAGACATGTGCTCTGACCGGGAATTGGACTGTGACCTCCTGGTTCATAGGTCGATGCTCCACCACTGAGCCGTGCTGGCCAGGTGGCACTGTGTTATTTAACCTGGGACCTATTTGTGCTCTGTGATGGTGCACAGACAGGTTGATAACAGTTGTCAGTGTTAAAGCCTTCTCTAGGATCCGCTGACTTAGTGTTTCTGGTGTGTGTGACTCTATGTAGTAAGGTCCGCGGTGACAGGAGAGCCTAGTTAATGTCAGCATTGTGCACTTCCAATTCTAAATCTCCATCCAGCCTTTGTTTGCCTGCACTTTGCATGAGGAGTGTTTTATCCCCTTTTCACAGGGCTCTGCTCCCAATGGGCTTCTTGACTGGCACACTCAGCAGTCTCATTAGTTCAATTCATGAATCCAAAACATGGCTTTGCTCGTGAACTGACAATCTTTTTTTTAAAATTCTTTATTTTATTTTATTTATTTATTAATTATTATTATTTTTTTTTGCTTCAAGTATTACAAAGGGTATTACATATGTGTCCTTTTTTTCCTTCCCGCCCTTGACAATCCCCTGGCCTCCCCTACCCCCCCAGTGTCTTATGTCCATTGGTTATGCTTATATGCATGCATACAAGTCCTTCGGTTGATCTCTTACCCACTTCCCTCCTGCCCTCCAACCCTCCCCGGCCTTCCCGCTGCAGTTTGACAATCTGTTTGAGGCAGCTCTGCCTCTGTATCTATTATTGTTCAAAAGTTTATAATGGTCTCTATTATCCATGAATGAGTGAGATCATGTGGTATTTTCCCTTCATTGACTGGCTTATTTCACTTAGCATAATGCTCTCCAGTTCCATCCATGCCGTTGCAAATGGTAAGAGTTCCTTCTTTTTTACAGCAGCATAGTATTCCATCATGTAGATGTACCACAGTTTTCTAATCCATTCATCTACTGATGGGCACTTAGGCTGTTTCCAGATCTTAGCTATGGTGAATTGTGCTGCTATGAACATAGGGGTGCATATATCCTTTCTGATTGGTGTTTCTGGTTTCTTGGGATATATTCCTAGAAGTGGGATCACGGGGTCAAATGGGAGTTCCATTTTCAGTTTTTTGAGGAAATTCCATACTGTCTTCCATAGTGGCTGCACCAGTCTGCATTCCCACCAGCAGTGCACAAGTGTTCCTTTTTCTCCACATCCTCTCCAGCACTTGTCGTTTGTTGATTTGTTGATGATAGCCAGTCTGACAGGTGTGAGATGGTACCTCATTGTTGTTTTGATTTGCATCTCGCGGATGATTAGTGACTTTGAACATGTTTTCATATGTCTCTTGGCTTTCTGAATGTCCTCTTTTGAAAGGTGTCTATTTAGGTCCTTTGCCCATTTTTTGATTGGATTGTTTATCTTCCTTTTGTTAAGTTGTATGAGTTCCCTATAAATTTTGGAGATTAGGCCCTTATCAGATATGACATTGGCAAATATGTTTTCCCACGCAGTGGGTTTTCTTGTTGTTTTGTTGGTGGTTTCTTTTGCTGTGCAGAAGCTTTTTTATTTTGATGTAGTCCCATTTGTTCATTTTCTCTTTAGTTTCAAGTGCCCTAGGAGCTGTATCAGTGAAGAAATTGCTTCGGCATATGTCTGAGATTTTGTTGCCTTTGGATTCTTCTAGAATTTTTATGGTTTCCCGACGTACATTTAAGTCCTTTATCCATTTTGAGTTTATTCTTGTGTATGGTGTAAGTTGGTGGCCTAGTTTCATTTTCTTGCATATATCTGTCCAATTTTCCCAACGCCATTTATTGAAGAGACTATCTTGGCTCCATTGTATGTTCTTGCCTCCTTTGTCAAATATTAATTGAGCATATTGGTTCGGGCCGATTTCTGGGCTCTCTATTCTATTCTATTGATCTATATGTCTGTTCTTGTGCTAGTACCAGGCAGTTTTGAGAACAGTGGCTTTGTAATACAGCTTGATATCTGGTATTGAGATCCCACCTACTTTGTTCTTTCTCAGGATTGCTGCAGCTATTTGGGGTCTTTTTTTTAATTCCAGGTGAATTTTTGGAGAGTTCGTTCTAGATCTGTGAAGTATGCCGTTGGTATTTTAATGGGAAGTGCATTGAATTTATAGATTGCTTTGGGTAGTATGGACATTTTAATGATGTCGATTCTACCAATCCATGAACACGGTATGTTCTTCCATCTGTTTATGTCTTCCTCTATCTCTTTTTTCAACGTCCTGTAGTTTTCTGAGTAGAGGTCTTTTACCTCGTTAGTTAAGTTTATTCCTAGGTAGCTTAATTTTTTTGGTGCGATGGTAAACGGGGTTGTTTTTATAATCTCTCTTTCTGAAAGTTCACTATTGGTGTATAGAAATGCCTCAGATTTCTTGGGGTTAATTTTGTATCCTGCTATAAAATTCTTTATTTTTGAAAGTGTTACACATGTCTCCTTTTCCCCCCATTGACCTGTCCCCATCCGCTCCCTAGTGAGCTGACAATCTTTTATATATATATATGTATGTATATATATATATTATTGATTTTTTTATAGAGAGGCAGGGAGAGGGATAGAGAGTTAGAAACATCAATGAGAGAGAAGCATCGATCAGCTGCCTCCTGCACACCCCCCACTGGGGATGTGCCCACAGCCAAGGTACATGCCCTTGACCAGACTCGAACCCGGGACCCTTTAGTCCGCAGGCCAACGCTCTATCCACTGAGCCAAACCGGTCAGGGTGAGCTGACGATCTTAATGTTAATTCTGGTTAAGGAGTTTGTGTGATGAGGGTTTGGGACATATAGGTTCCATGATGAACTCTGCTCCTTTTTTCTTACAGGCTATTTGAGAAAATGCCGGTCCTTAGGATGCTGCAGCGAGTTGTGGGCCAGATGCTGCAGAGCCCCACCTGTGGCTGTAGGGCAGCTGCCCTGCCCGGCCGCATCCTGGGCACCTCCCCTTGGCAAATCCCAGCAAATGCCAACTGCCACTCTGCTTCTCTATCTGAAACAGACCGGCCACGGGTCTTAATTACAGGTTGAGTTTGTGGCTTGATTATTTTATCTTCTGTGCAGCTTCTGTGTGATTGTGTATTTGTTTTTGGAATGTTTGACATGCTATCAGCTAACATTTATTAATCACAGACTACCTTTTCCGCTTTTGACTTCCTCCCGAATATTGCAGATCTCTAATCTTTATTTCATCACTGTCGGCAGCTCTTGTTTTCCCTGTCATAATTGTTGTTGTTGTTAATCCTCACCCAAGGATGTTTTTGCCCATTGATTTTCAAAGAGAGTGTAAGGGAGGAAGGGATAGGGGAGAAGAGAGAGAGGGAGAGAGAGAGAGAAACATCAATGTGAGAGAGGCACATCAATTGGTTGCCTCTTGCACATGCCCTGAGTGGGGCCAGGGATTGAGCCTGCAACCCAGGTATGTGCCCTTGACCTGGAATCAAACCCTTCGTTGCATGGGCTGACACTCTAACCATTGAGTTCACTGGCCAGGGCTCCCTGCTATAATTTTTAATTATCTGAGGGAGGAACTATTTAGCTGGGGGTCCAAAAGCTGTTGTGGATCTCAGTTCCACTGCCTTATTAGGATCGTCTTGGGAGCAAAGGTGTAGGATGAGAGCATGGATTCTGAAACCAGGAGCATCTTTTCTTGTTGAAATTTCTCAACCTAAACTCAGTGTCATTCATCCCAAGCAGTTACTACATGTTTGTGTGTTGGAGACAGAGAAGATAAGTTAGGGCCTGCCTGGAGGAGCTCACCCCATCATCTCATGTTACCATCCATCTCATTGTCACCAGACTTGCTCCCTGATCCTCCTTATCCCTGTACACCCAATGCCTGATTTTGTACCTGCCTCACTGCAAACTTCACTCCCACATACTTCCAGCCAATCCAAGCCCATCTGATTTAATTGACATGTTTTATTTCCTTCTTGCCAGGTTTTCTTCCCTTGGCTTACATTCCTCACAGTGTGTGTGTGTGTGTGTGTGTGTGTGTGTGTGTGTGTGTGTGTGTGTTTCTTTTACTGCTTCTTTCTCTTCTTCTGCTGTGAATAGGTTTCAAGTGTTGTAGGTTCCCCTCTGCACTTTCCTCTCTGATTTGCTCAGCTTGTTGTCTGCTTTTTTACTCCCTCCTACTTTCACTAACGAAGCATCTTCCAGGGCCCATGTGAGCATCAGTGGGCCTGGTTTCAGTCCCATGTTAACCTGTATCTTCCTGCCTCATTCATTTCTCCCAAATGAAATTTATGGTATGTTCCTTCAAATGTGCTCCCAGCACCGCCCCCCCCCCCCCCCCCGCCCAGCTCTCCCATTTCTATCAGTGACATTTTAATGCCATTTTATTGATTTTAATGCCTTTTTGTTGATTCAATTATCTGCCCCTTTTTTCAGATACCTTCTTGGTTTGTCCCCCCTCTTTCTCCTTTCACATCCCACTCCAGTTTTGATGGAGGATGGGGTCCTGGGAAATCCCACCAGAGGCCAAGACAAACTGTATATTTGCGTATTTTAACACTTGTAGTGGACAAGCTTCAGAGCCATTGAAAAACAAAGGCAAAGCTGGGAACAAATTCCTGGCCCGAGGAGCTGGGAGGTTGTCGGCTTCCTTGTGACTTTTCTCTTCCTACACCCTTTCTTCCCTTTAGGGACTTTGTGCTGGAGAGAGGGTTGTCTCTGAAACTAATCTTAGCTGTATCGATTTCTATATTCACTTGGAGGAGGTAATTCAATTCTATCAGGCCAACCTGGGACTTTATCTAATTAGATAAGATTGTAACTATAGCCTATTCCATTATTCCATTCTGGGAATAATTGCTTTGGTTAGATTTGGATTAAAGTTTTACTTTTTCTCCCCTTTATCTAGGGGGTCTTGGCCAGCTTGGAGTGGGGCTTGCTACCTTGTTAAGGTAAGAGCCTTAAAAGCTGAAATTTGAAATCTGAGTTCTTCAGTATAGGACGTTGGTCTTTGGTACCATTTAACTATTTAATCCTTTCCCTCCCCTTCCTGTTTTGAAGATATCATATCTAAAGTGGCTGTTTAGAATACATTTCATTTGGCCTCTTAATATCATAGACATTTGGCTCAACATCTCCCACACTGGTCCTTTGCGCCCCCTCTTTTCTCACTTAGACAGAGTAAGACACCTAACTCCAAATGAATCACTTGATTTTTAGATGTTTGGGGGCAGAGGGAAGTACGTGTAGAAACTGACAAGGAACAGTGTGGGATTTAGAGGGAGTGGGATGAAAAAATAAGAGCAAGGAAAGAAGAATGGAGAGGGAGAGGTAAAAACTTATGGGTACAGGGAAGAAATTGATGGCAAACATAGGGATGATAAGAGGTGAAAGTAGGAACAGAAGATGGGGGTGTGAAAAGGGAGAGAGAGGCCTGAGTGTGGTCAGAACTGAGGGTGTGTGTGTGTAGGCATGAACAAAAAGGGGATTCAGAGGCTGACCACAAGTTACAGTTCTTATTTGAAAGACTGTTTTCATTGAGCCAATTATACCCTCGCTGTGCCAACTCGTGTGTATTGATTTTCCCTTCAGGAAACAATTTGGGAAGGACAATGTGATTTTGTCTGACATAAGAAAACCCTCCGACCAGGTGTTCCATAGTGGTGAGAGATCATTGCTTTTGTTTTTATCTTTACTTTTCAAAGTGCAGTTAGAGAAGCAGCTCATGAAATCTGTGTGACACAGCTCTTAACCAGGCGTGTGCATTAAAGAAGGAGAAGTATTGAGGCACAGATGTGTCCTTGGTAGTTCTGTAAAATGTCTATAGTTATGCTGCTGCTCATTCAAGTGTGACAAGAATAGGAGAGTTCTGAATGTAAAGTTTTGGAATAACATCTTTGGCTAACATGTGGCATAGTATCTTTGGAATAAAAGCATTGATTACTGTCTTTTTAATATATATATTTTATTGATTTTAGAGAGGAAGAGAGAGAGAGAAACATCAATGATGAGAATCATTGATCAGCTGCCTCCTGCAGGCCCCCTTTTGGGGATCGAGCGCACAACATGGGCGTGTGCCCTAACTGGGAATCTAACTGCAACCTTCTGGTTCATAGATCTACACTCAACCACTGAGTCACACCGGCTGGGCAATTCCTGTCTTTTTGAGTTTTTAGTAAACTTATTGGCTCAGAGAGCTAGCAAACAAAACTAAAATCCTATAATGAGGAACTTTAAAAATTTGGAGAAATTAATCCTCATATTTCAACATAGACTTGCTCTTAAACTACTACTACTACTACACACACACACACACACACACACACACACACACACATCTCAAACTCATCTAACTCCACTAAATCAGAAATGTTTTTATAATGTCTTCTAGTCCTTTCTGTTTCAATACCATCCTTTTGCTGTTTATGGAGGGGAAGAATGGTAATTTGCTATAATAGGAAAATTGGCATTGAATAAAATCAGCTTTACCTCCAAATCAACCGGGTATTATAAATTCATGATTTCTTGTTCTTCTATACCAGTGATTTTCAACCTTTTACATCTCATTGTACATATAAACTAATTACTAAAATTCTGTGACACTCCAAAATATATATTTTTGCCTATATGACAAAAAGAATAGGTATAGTTTTCATTCATTCACACCAGATGGCTATTGTGTTGGCTGTTGCCATATTTTAAAAATATATTTTTATTGATTCCAGAGAGAGGAAGAGAGAGGGGAGAGAGAGAGATAGAAACATCAATGATGAGAGAGAATCACTGATTGGCTGCCTCTTGCATGCCCCCAAATAACTCTGGCATGTGCCCTTGATTGGAATCAAACCCAGGACCCTTCAGTCTGCAGGCTGATACTCTATCCATTGAGCCAAACTGAATAGGGCAATTTTTTTTTTTATTTGACAGTCTAAGGGAAAAGAGATCACTGCCCCAGACTAAATAGTCAGGTATTGCATGTTTTAAAATTTCTTGTGGCATATCGGTTGAAAACCACTGTTCTGTACCATGGCATTTTGTTTTGGTTTTTAAACCCATTTCTTTCTTCCTTTAAAAATACCTAACTTTTAAGCAGAGTGTAATCACTCTGAATGTAGGGTTGGTGTTAACAATGCTGACTGGATCCAATTGCCTGGTTGTGACCATATTTCTCCCACTTACTCTGATTCTGGCAAGTTCTTAACCTCTCTGTGCCTCAGTTTCCTCATCAGTAAAATGTATCTACCTCAGAGGCCGTGTGAGAGCTACATATACAGAAAGCCCTTAGAGCAGTGCCTGCAAGTCTAAGTCCTTATAAGCATTAGCTGTTGTCAACTGTGAGGTGGTTGTAGCTGATGATTCTTCCATAGTAAAATGCCCAATAGTGTGGAAGTGGTTCAGTTACCAAGTTGGTATTAATGGAAGTCACAGCTCAAGGGGTGGGGAGGACCATTTGGCTTTTCAAACCCCCAACTTCTCACTTTTGTGGTTTCACCATGTTCCCGGTAGGCCCATTTATTCATTCCGACGTTCTGGATTACAAGCATCTTCGAGAGATCGTGGTAAATCACCGCATCACCTGGCTGATCCACTATAGCGCTGTGCTCAGCGCGGTCGGAGAAGCAAACGTACGCTTGGCAAAAGCGGTAAATATCACAGGTAAGTCTCTGGACCTTGCCCAGTATTTGTCGACGTTTCCCGTTCTTCAGCAAGGGGTTGTTCAGTTGTGATACTGTCTGTTGGTTTCAGGATTGCATAATGTTCTGGATGTTGCCTTGGAACACAATTTGCGCTTGTTTGTGCCCAGCACGATCGGAGCTTTCGGACCTACTTCTCCCCGGGACCCAACCCCTGATCTCTGCATTCAGAGACCCAGGACGATCTACGGGGTGTCCAAGGTCCACGCCGAGCTCATGGGAGAAGTACGTATCGTTTGGCAAGATGACTCAGTGTTTTCTTTTTTGTTCTTTTGCCTCAGACGCCTGCTGGTTTATCCTTGGGGGGCTTCCCCTTCCCCCATCCCATCCCCCAGAAATGCTCATGAACTGATTATGATTGCAAAACAGCATGTTCAGATAGCTCCGGAAGAACTCAGCCCTCAGCCATATGGTACCACTTACACTTCCTAAAGGCCCTCAAATGGCATTTGCTGCCCTTTTGTCTGTTCTCCCATTATTGGTAGTTATTGTTGGTAACTTTAAATAACTTTTTTAATCCTCACCTGAGGATATGTTTTTTTTATTTTATTTCTTTATTCATTTTTAGAGAGAGGGAGAGAGAAACAATGATTCTTGCCTCCTACAGGGGCCCAACTGGGGATTTTTTTTTAAAAAAATATTATATTATTGATTTCAGAGAGGAAGGGAGAAAGAGAGAAAGAGAGAAACATCAATGATGAGAGAGAATCATTGATTGGCTGCCTCATGCACAACCCTCAGTGATCGAGCCTGCAACCTGGGCATGTGCCCTGGCTAGGAATCAAATCGTGACCTGGTTCATAGGTTGATGCTCAGCCACTGAGCCATGCTGGCTGGGCCCAACTGGGGATGGAAACCACAATCTAGGTATGTGCCCTAATCAGCAATCAAACCCACAATCTTTTGCTATATGGAATGATGCTCCAATCAACTGAGCAAACTGCCAGGGCTGGTTTTATTCTTTTATACTCTGTGTCTTTTTTGTACCATATAGCAAATTTTAGTTGGTGTCTGATCCTTCAGCTGATGTCACAGTCGTTGCTCTCCAGTCACCCACTGTCCTCCCCTGTACTCTTCCCAGTGCTGCTGTGCAGGACAATGAGCAGGGACTCCTTCCCAAAGAAAGGGTGGAAATCCCTACTGGGGGCTGAGTTATTATTTACTATGTTGATTTAACCCCAGGATGATGATTCTTTGAAGATACAAGTTGAAGTTATTTATTAAAGAAAAATGAGTCTGTTAGAAATTCTAGAGGCTTCCTTTCCTTCAGGAGAATTTTAATATTACTGATTAGGATGATATTTCAGAAAAAGGCTGTTATTTCTTTGTATTGCTCTATCTGATTTAAAAGATTCTTTTTAAACTAAGTTTCCTTTCTTTTGTAGTATTATTATTATCGGTATGGGTTAGATTTCCGATGCCTGAGATATCCTGGCATCATTTCGGCTGACTCCGAACCTGGAGGAGGAACAACTGGTAAGTGTTGCTTCCTATTTCTTTCTTTTTAAGAAAAAAAAAAAAAAGGCGTGTGTATTGATTTTTAGAAAGAGAGAGTAAGGGAAAGAGTGAGAGAGGAACATCAATGTGAGAAGAGAAACATAGATCGGCTGCCTCCTGCATGCCCACTACTGAAGATTGAGCCTGCAACCCAGGCATGTGCCCTGATGGGGAATCAGAGACCGTTTGGTGCATGCGATGATACTCATCCAACTGAGCCACACAGGCAGGGTTCCTATTTCTTTTGTTTGTAAAATAGGGAATAGGATGATGGATCTGCAGTCAGACGTATGCTGACTGGAGTTTCTGCATCCTCTCCAGGAAGTGCATCTGAGAAGCTCATCGAACACAATTGACTCACACTTGCTAAGGGCAGCTTATGTCCGTGTTGGAAATCCAGCTCAGGATGGGCCACTGGGCGCACAGTGCTGGAATCAAACAGTTAATAGTCAAGAACAAATTTGTTACCCACAGTGTAGGGAGACATATGTAAAAGGAACATAAGCATTTATCATTATTATTATTAATTTGGACCCAAGCACTCATTATATTTCCTAACTCCTAGATTAGAAATCCTTCCCATACGAAGGGTCCTGAGATACACTATAAAAGATACTTGAAAAATCTGAGGGATTTAAAAAGAGGCTTTGGTTTTTGTTAAAAAGTTTTTTTTTAAAGTTTTTCCTAGTCCTGGCTGGATAGCTCAGTTGGTTGGCGGTTCAATCTCCAGTCAAAGCACATTCCAATGAATGCATAGCTAGGTGGAACAAGTCAATATTAACAATAATTACTAATTTTAATTAATTAATAATTAAAATAAAACACTTTTGCCTTAGTGTGGTGCTTCTCCAAGTATGGGAACCCCTGTGTATCCCTGAGACCTTTTCAAAGGGTCCAAGAGGTCGAAACTATTTTCATATCAATCCTAAGCTGTTATTTGCCCTTTTCACTCTCCTTTCCAAGTGCACTGTGGAGTTCTCCAGGGGCTGCGTGATGTGCGCTAGCACAGCAGACTGAATGCAGAAGCAGATAGGGGACAGTAGTCTTCTCTTAACCAGACAGTAAAGAGATTTTTCAAAGCATAAAACATGCCATTCTTCTCACTAAATTTTCTTTTGTTTGGAAGATATGTCCTTTTTCATATAAAATGTCATACATGTGAATATATAATGGTCTGTTATGGTCATTTTAAAATGTAATATTTAAACATTTTTTCTCAGTTAATTCCTGATACAGTCAATATTAATATAATTCACATGAAAAATACCTCATTGGAGGTCCTCAGTGTTGTTGTTTTTTAAGAGCATAGAATGGGCCCGGCCAGCATGGCTCAGTGGCTGAACATCAACCTATGAACTAGGAGGTCACAGTTCAATTCCCAATCACTGGGTTGTGTGCTCGATCCCTGGTATGGGGTGTGCAGGAGGCAGCTGACCAATGATTCTCTCTCATTGATGTTTCTATCCCTCTCTCCCTCTCTCTTCCTTTCTGAAATAAATAAAAATACATTTAAAAAAAAGAAAGAGAGAGCATAGAGAGGTTCAGAGACTAAGATGTTTGAGAACCACTGCCTTAATCCAAGAAGCTCACTCATGATTTTTTCCTAAGAAGACCCACTGACAGGATTTTCTTTCAGACTATGCAGTCCAGATTTTCCACAATGCAATCAAGAATGGCAAATTTGAGTGTTACCTGAAACCCAGCACGAGGCTACCGATGATGTACATTGATGACTGCCTCAGGGCCACCCTGGAATTCATGGAGGCCCCGGTAGAGTCCCTCTCTAGTCGGACTTACAACATCAATGCCATGAGCTTCTGTCCTGAGGAGCTGGCCCAGGAGGTTCTTAAGCACATACCAGAATTCCAGATCACGTACAACGTGGATTCTGTTCGACAGGCCATAGGTTGGTACATCATTGCAAACCCTGTCAAACTGAGGTTATGCTTCACTCTGCACTGAGTCCCTTGAGGACATACCAGTAATCAGTGGAGGATAAGTAGAGCTTGAAGCCTTCCTGAGGGTCTTGGCACCTTCTGGAGAAGGAATTGTTGAGCCATAGCCCACAGAGGCTGCGATTTTGGGAAATGATATCTAAAGTGGGTGGAATAGTTTCATTCCAAATAAACAGCTTGTCAGCATTTCACCATTTTACAGTTTGAACATAAAACAAGCAGACATAGTAGGAAAGGAGCAAATACTGTGACCGTGCCACTCTGTAGCTCTGAGCACCTTTGCCTGTAAGATTCCTACCTTATGAGTTTGCATGAGATTTTAATAGTGTGTGACAATTCACAGTGCCTGACAGTAGACGTATAATACAATCTTCTAATCTAAGAGGGCGACTGTGTATGCACATAGTAGCTGCTCTGGTTTGCTCACAGGGGGAATTTCAAAGAGGCAATTTATTTTATGGTATCTTGTATGATAGACCATTATATAAAGTACTAGAAGCCCGGTGCACAATAATTTATGCAATGGCAAGGGGGGGTGGGTCCCTCAGCCCAACCTGTGCCCTCTCACAGTCTGGGACCCCTCAGGAGATAACCACCTGCTGGCTTAGGTCCGCTCCCCTGGTGGCAGATGGCACGCCCAATCCCGAGGTGTCTGCCCCGTCTCTCCCGGTCGCAGATGGCAGGCCCGGATCCCGCATTAGTCGGGCGGTGGCTCGGGATTGCGCTGCCGCCCACCCTGCCTGCCTGACCCTGCACACGGCAGGCCAGGATCTCCCGCTGGGGTGGCCATCAGCTGGGGCTGCGCAGCAGGATCTGCCTGCAGTATGCAAATTAGCTGCCATCTTTGTTGGTGGTTAATTTGCATATCATGCTGATTAGCTAATGAGAGGTGTAGCGAAGGTATGGTCAATTACCATGTTTGTCTATTATTAGATAGGATTCTAGACCTTTTTGCAATTCTAGAGCCTGAAAAACTTAAGCTACTCTTCTGTACCTTTTCCTAGCGGATAGTTGGCCGATGAACTTCGATGACAGCAATGCCCGTAAGGACTGGGGATGGAAACATGATTTTGACCTTCCACAGCTGGTGACGACAATGTTGAGCTTCATTGGTTCCCATAGTAGAGTTGCCCAAGCTAACTGAAGGACTCGAACGGAAGAGCTTGTGTATCCTGGACAGCTTTCCAGGGAAGACCATAATGACCCCAAGGTCATAAAACCAAGGACCTAGTATATCCAGAGTCGAGGCCTAATTAAACTAAGTTCATATTGAATTGCTGGATGGAGAATTGAGTTGGCTTTAGCATTTTAAAAATATTGCTCTGGTGGTTGAACTTCTAAATCTTTGGACCTAAACTTGTCCAAACACTCATATCACAGAATGAATACTTAAGTCATAATAATTTCCATTTCCTTAAATAAGATGAAATGACTATTTCTGGGGAGGGGAAGTATGTGACACTTTGTGTTTAATTAAATTCAATTTAAATATCACTTCGAAGTCTCTATTCTCTTGACTAGAGACCAAAAATTATATTTTAAAGACTATATCAAAGATGATCCCCATATTTAAAAGTACTCTTTACTATTCCATCAGAATATAAAACGTTTGGTATGTTTATTAATCCCATGTTTATAGTGTTCAAAAGATTTTAACACTTCTTCAAAAATTATCACTTCTCATATATTTCTGTAAGAAGGTATATCTGTAGGAAATTAAGGATAGCAAAGACGATGTAACCAGTGAAGGGTAGTGCCTCTCTTATTTTGATTGCCTTCCTGTTAGTGAGCTAAGTGGTAATTAGCAGGAGTATAATTCCCTTACCTGGCAATGTCTATCTCCCAGAGGAGCTTATCTAAATATTCAGGTTTCTGGGCTCACCTCTTCAATTGGCTCAAATGGGGAAGGGCATCTAAGTGCTTCCAGTTGTCCTATTGCAGCTCAGGCCCACTAGTTTATACCAATTCCAAACACTATTTTCTGAGAACTTTTTGTTACAGCCTTTGTTTTATGCACTCTTAGATCGAGGCTTCAGAAGAGCTACTCTGAAGCTATATAATAAAAACCTAATATGCAAATCAACTGAATGGTGGAACAACTGGTCGCTATAATGCATGCAGGTGTTGAGCATGTGCCCCCCCACCGCCCCCACCCAGAGGTGACCAGCAGCGGTGATCAGGGGGTGGGGCTGGCCAGCAGGCGGGGCCAGGCAGCCAGCCAAAAAGGGTGCCAGCTGCGCACCTCCCCACCCCCATCACCCCACAGATGGCCCTGATCACCGGCCAGGCCTAGGGACCCTACCCTATATATTGGGAACAGTCTCTTAGATTTAAAAGTTAAAATCTGTCAAGGCTTCTTTAACACTGAAAAAAACAGGATGATGCAGCAATGACACGCATGCTGTGGCTTGTACATTTAAAAAATATATATATATATATTATTGATTTTTTACAGAGAGGAAGGGAGAGGGATAGAGAGTTAGAAACTCTCAATGAGAGAGAAACATCGATCAGCTGCCTCCTGCACACTCCGTACTGGGGATGTGCCCGCAGCAACCAAGGTACATGCCCTTGACCGAAATCAAACCTGGGACCCTTCAGTCCACAAGCCGACGCTCTATCCACTGAGCCAAACCAGGTAGGGCTGGCTTGTACATTTTGTGGTCATTTCTGATTCTGACATTTATAACTGTGTGACAAAGGCAATTACTTAACTTCTTTCTGCTTTAGTTTTTCCACTCATAAGATGAAGAAAATGGTACTACTGCCTCAGAAGGATCATGTTATGTACTACTTTTTATAATCAGGGCAAAAAATGTAGCTGCCAATACAACAGCAAGATGCCTTTCACATGTATGAAAAGTATGGTCACTGGTGCATGCAGCATCCCAGATTGCGAGAGGAATGTCCAACTGCAGGTTTAGGCCCATCATCCCCTGAGGGGTCCCAGATTTCGAGAGGATACAGACGGGGCTGAGGGGCCACCCACCACCCTCCCCCCCATGCACAAATTTCATGCACCAGGTCTCTAGTTACTGTATAAATATATGCAGACTTAACTTTTTTTCAGCTGCCTCAGGATGTGCTACATGTGAAATCACTAGAAAGAATCCTGGGTACATTAGACAATAGGTGTCAAGGATTAAAAGGCATTTAGCCCTGGCTGGTGTGGTTCACTTGTTGGCGCACCTACTTCAGGAATGTGGCTAAGTATATTGGATTCACCCCAAACTTACAACTCTGGTTCCTAGGGAATAAAAAGCTGACACCCATCCTACGGGTGTAGGTACTGTTGTTTTGATGGTGCCTGGGTAGGGGATGTCAACATTATGATCACCATCTGGTCAGCAGCGATGATAAGATACAGCCTGATTTCAAAGATGTTCAAGTGTGGAAGATATGTGATCTTAGCATAGGTAGTTAGATATGGTGGCATTTGTACTCACTGGAGTCCAAGGGCAGCATCTACCCTGTCCAGGTTGCCATTTGAGGGCTGAAGACATGAAGCAGTTTGCTGTGCAATAGTTGGCCGCTCATTTACCGTAGTTGGCTTGCTACCTGCCTTTTACATTGCTGATGGGCTAACCGGTAAGGTGGGCACTAGAAAAGTTGCTAAGGATGGTAGCAAAATGTCAGGATATGTAAACCCACAGAGGAGGAGAGAAGATTAGATTTGAGCTGACATGAGAGAGCTTTGGTGAAAGAACAGATTGTCCAAGGTGGGGTGGTTAAATCACATTAGGGTCATGTTCCATAATATGATTTATCCCCTTTGTTCTATAAAATTTTAGGTGAAATTTCAATTTTCCATTAATGAGGTTGCAATATTTGGAGTGGCCGTGCTGCCATTAAGGCTGGGAATGGCTCACAGGGCATGGGCAGAATGGGAGGGTGCAGTGTGAGCCTTCAAACCCTGTGTCTTGAATATACCAGCATCTCCCAAATTAGGAAAGTAAGAGTCTGGAATAAGAAGAGAAAAAACTTTCATTATTTGTAGAATAATTTGTTCACAGTATAATAGTCATATATATTAAGTATTGTCACTAATACTTTAATATATACCCAAGATACCATAAATTTTCAAAAAAGAAAAACATATACTGCATAGTTTTTTTTCACATTAGCTGCTAACCATAGAAGTTGAGATTCCATTTTAGGTTTCCACCTACTTTTTAGAAAGTTTTTAATTAATTAAAAATCTTCAGATGTTAACTAGACTTATTGTGGCTATCATTTCACAACATACAACTATTGAACCATTACATTGTACACCTGAAACTATTATAATGAATGTTATATTCACTTATACCTCACTTAAAAAAACATGCTCATGGTAAAATTCAAGCAACATGAATGGATAAATACAGTGTAAAGTATGTCTCTCAGTTGCCATTGCTAGAGGCAATGATGCTTGGTTGCGTATTTTCATATTCAACAATATAATATCTATATATCTATATCTATATCTATCTATCTATCTATCTATCTATCTATCTATCTATCTATCTATCTATATATATAATGCCTTTTCACTTAGTGACTTAGAAGACTTTTCAATTTAGATCTACCTCACTTATTTTAAAAGTTGCATTACTTTTTGTTGTATGGATGTACAAAAATATATTTAGCTGATTTCCTGATGATGGATATCTAGATTCTTTCTAGTCTTTCACTGTTACAAATAATGCTGCAAAGAATGTCACTGCAAATATGATAAACTTTTATTGGCTGAAAGAACCAAAGTCACTTTCACAGGTTTGTTTGTTTTTTTAGTTTAGAATTGTTTCTTTTATTTTTATTTTTATTGATTTTAGAGAGGAAGGGAGAGAGAGAGAGATTGAAACATCAATGATGAGAGAGAATCATTGATTGGTTGCCTCCTGCACACCCTCTACTAGGGGTTGAGCCTGCAAGTGGGCATGTTCCCTTGACTGAAACTGAACCCGGGACCCTTCAGTCCATAGGCTGGCGCTCTATCCACTGAGCCAAACTGGCTAGGGCCCTTTCTTGGATTTTTGAAGGGCAGATTTTTTATATACAAATAACTAAGTTATTAAAAGGGCAAATATTCCTTTTTACTACCATAATAATTTATTAATGGATATAAAAAACTCAAAACAGTACTATTATATTTACCCAAATTTTTTAGTGAAAAGAGATACATAGAATAGATATCTATGTATATGTACATTAGAGCATATTTCCTCCCTTCCCTGGTGAGACATTAAGATTCCAATAGAAGATGAGTCAATATTTCCATTCATTCAGTGAAATAAGTAGAACACATACAATGCAACAGTTTGAAAGTTCCTAGTTTTCTCCTTAAGACATAGAGTTGTTTGGGGAAAATTTTTTGCCATATGCTTTGAAACTACTTTTGCAATGTTTACTACATTCTGGAAATGAACTGCTGTGTTGACATTTATTTAGTCTTGAAACAGATGGGATTCTGTTTGAAAGGGAGAAATGAACAATTTTTAAAGAATATTTCTGTTTTAATAAAAGATTCACAATCTGTTCCTGTTAATATTGTACGGAAACTGTTTTCAAGACTTCTGTTCAGTAAAGACAATTTACAATTCCCTGGAAAGACTTCTTTGCACTAACAGACAATGTTCATTATTTTATACTCACTTTGTAAATGCTTCTATTTTTGCTATCATTTCATAACAAATATCAGGGATCCTAAAATTACTTCATAATTTAAAGAAGTGTATCACTTTCACCTCTCTTATATCCAAGATAAATGTCAAAACATTGGTTTTGGTATTTCTGCCCTATTCACTTAAAAGATGCATGCAGCTAGGCTTGTGTGGCTCAGTGGTTGAACACTGACCTATGAACCAAGAGGTCACGGTTCAATTCCCAGTCAGGGCACATGCCCAGATTGCGGGCTCAATCCCTAGTAGGGGGAGTGCAGGAAGCAGTTGATCAATGATTCTCTTTCATTATTGATGTTTATGTCTCTTCCTTCTCTGAAATCAATACACACACACACATTGAGTGGCCAAATTATTATGATGGACCAGATTTCAGTACAATGAAGTGAATTAGTTATGCAAATAATAATAATAAAATCTTGAGAGTATTTGCCTAGGAAGTTTTCAATATTCAGTATTTTTGGAAGTGTCAATGAAGTACTGATGGGGTGGTCATAATAACCTGGCCACTCAGTGTGTGTGTGTGTGTGTGTGTGTGTGTGTGTGTGTGTGTATTAAAGATGGATACATACTTGTAATCTTGTTTCCTTCACTGTATTCACTTTTGTGTCTGATGTTGTTACTGACTCTAGTGAGGATAAATGCATATTTTACTAGATCCCGATATTCTTAAACACTTTTTACTAAAGTATTACATAATTGGTATACAAATTTATGTGTATAGATGGATTCATTTTGACAGATATGTACATTTGTGTAACCACCACCTAGTATGAAGATATAGAATGTGTCAGCTCCCACGACCCCCATGCCTCCTCTTTGTCACTGCCCATCCTATCCTACAGGTAACCAACACCCTCACTTCTAACACTATAGATAAGTTTGGTTTTTTTGAAGTTACATATAGTAAAATAACAGAGTCCTTTTGTGGGTGCCTGGCTTCTTTTGTTCAACATTGTATTTGTGAGATTCATCCACATGGTTGTGTGAAGCCATAGTTTGTTCATTTTCCTGCCGCATAGAAATCCAGTGAATGACAAAAACCATGTAAAAATACCCATTTTAATTTTGGTGAACACTTGGGTTGCTTCCAGTTTGGTGCTATTATGAACCGGGATGCCATGAGCCTTCTTTTACACAGCTTTTGATGAATATAAGTGTGCATTTTTGTTGATTAAAGACCCAGGGTTTATAGCATATGCTGGGTTGAAGTGTTCAGTCTTACTTAACATGCCTCCTTACAGCCTGACAAGGATGGAAGTCTAAGCCCCCAACTTGACATTTGCTGGTGTGGGTATTCTCAGTTTCTTCTTTAGGGCTTGGTTGCAGTAGAGTGGTTATTTCCTAAAAACTTTGTCTTCGTAGGTTGCCTCTTCCCTGATTATTTAGCTACAAAGAGCAGAGTTTGAGTTTTTTCTTTCCTGTGCCCATTAGCAATTCCAGATTGCCAGCTTTTCCAGCACCCACTCTGGCTGGGATGCATGAAGCAAAATGAAAACCCAGAGAGCTCATCACTATTTTACTTCAGGTCCTGAGATGCCTCCTCGTCTTCACCTTTTAGTGTCCTCTCATATTTGTTTTATATATAATATCCAGGGGTTTTAGTATTTAGAGGGAGAGTTAGGGAAACGTAAGTCCATTCCATCTTCCTGGATGTCTTGGACTGCTTTTCAGAAAATGAAAAAGTCATCCCCTTCCACCTTCTCTCCCATATCACATGTGTTAATGTGTAATGTAAAATAAAAATAATAAAATAATATGGGATGGCAAGACTCAACTACAGCTGTGTCTAGAAAAAAACATTGTATACATAACAACACAAATAGTTTAAAAGAAAAAGGGAGATACACACACAAAACAAACAAACAAACAAACAAACCCCAAACTCTCTTAAAACTAGAAAAAAAAGTTTAACGAGGTTGCAAGATATAAGATCAATATACAAGAATCAATTGCTTTTCTATACACTGGCAATGAGCATGCCAAAATGAAATGTGTACTACAATAGTATCTTAATAGATGCAAGAAGAGCATTTGCCTAAACCCAACATTCATTCTTCATAAAACTTTTCAATAGTTAGAAATAAATAGGACTTCCTCAACCTGATAAAGGACATCTATTATTTATTTATTCCACACTGTTCTGGAGGTTTTGGCCAATGCAATACAAGCCCAAAAAAGAATGATACCCAGATTAGCAGACAGCATGAACGGCTATGTAAAAAATTGTACAAAATGCACAAAATGGCTACTTGAACTAATAAGTAATTTTAGGAAGGTTGCAGGATATGAGATTAATCAAGCTGCCTTCTCAATCACTCTACTCCTATTTTCACCTTCCTCTAGTAAATACTTTGTGCTGGTAAACATATTAAGTCCGTGCCACAGCTCCCATCAGAATTCTTCAGTTAACTTCTTACTGCCTGCAGCATGAAATGTAATATCTTTTGCATCTGGGTCTCCATGTTTTGCTCCTGTCTACTAACCAGCCTCATTTCTTCCCACTAGCTCCCTTGCATTGAGCTCAAGTAATGCTGACCAATTGGCAGTTCCCAAACATTTCCTGTTCTTTTGCGTCAGAATCTTTATATTGACTTTTTCTTTTTACTAAAGCATCTTTTCCTGCAATCATTCCTACTTATTTTGAGTTTCAGCTTACTCTTCTAGGTCAATGCTTCAATGATTTTTCAAGAAATTGGTGAATTTATTTACTAACTAGTTTATTGATGACTGGAGGTACATATAGTTCACTAGAGGCCTGGTGCATGAATTTGTGCACCAATGGGGTCCCTCAGCCTGGCCTGCAGGAGAAGGCTGAAACCAGCTCTCTGACATCCCCTGAGGGGTCCTGGATTGCAAGATGGTGCAGGCCAGGTTGAGGGACCCCACCAGTGCACGATTGGGGCCAGGGAGGGGGTTGGGAGGGCTCCAGGGTATGTCTGTCCCATCTTGGTCAGTCCTGATAGGCTGGACCCCAGCAGTAAGCTAACCTACCAGTCAGAGCATCTGCCCTCTGGTGGTCGGTGCACATCAAAGTGAGCGGTTGAGTGGCCTTAGTGTATCATTAGCATATTATGCTTTGATTGGTTGAATGGCCGACAGGACGACTGGACACTTAGCATATTAGGCTTGTATTATATAGATTATAGCCTTGGATCATTCCAACCTGATTCTCTGGCTTCTACCATATCATGCACAGGACCATGATGCCAGTATGGGATTATCAAGTTCTTTATCAAATACTCAGGTAGATCACAGAATGGTATAATGGTGTATTTGCTATCCTATCTATCTAAACTGTTCCCTTGGCAAGGATCTCTGCTGGGTGCTAGGGACCTTATACTAAATAAGAAATAGTTTCTCTTCTAAGTGGCTAAGAGTCTAGTGGGGAGAAATAGAGAAATGTAAAAGGCAGTTACAAATCACTGTGATAAATGCTAAGTTAAAAAAAGTTAGGATATGATTTATGGGGAGGAGCACATAGTCTGGAGTGAGGTGAGGTCCAGGGGGAGTTTGGTCAGAAATATTTCCCTAAGGAGGCGAACGCTAAGCACTTATCCTCTGTACTCCAGACTTGTTTATCCACTTGAATGTTTAACATCTCCAATTGGACATACAGATGGCATCTCAGACTTGACTTGTCTTCAATAGATCTCTTGCTACTTTGAGGAAAATTTGTGAAAGAATTTGAAATGGGCAAAAGATTATTAGCATACTCTTCTGGGTTATCTGTGCCTTTCATTATTTTTTTAGTTGTTTCACTACTCTGTAAGTTAACCAAAAGTAATATAAATGTTTATTGTCTATAGAAATGCAAATAGATTTTATTTGGTGGGGTACAATTGATCCCCTTTTCAAGAAGCAAGTTTTGCATTTATTAACAAGTTTATTTTGGGAGAGAGAGAGAGAGAGAGAGAGAGAGAGAGAGAGAGAGAGAGAGAGTTGTGTGTTGAATTCTTTGAGTCAAATGTAACCTTTTACTTATTCCTTCATTCATTAATGAGTTAAACACAACCTTTGTTTATTTTATATTTGTATGAGAGTAATGATTTAATCTATTTCAAGAAAATCTTTTAAGTGTTGGAGGTCGTCCTCTGAGATGGCCAGTGGATCCACATGACAGAACAAAGAAAACTGTGTTGCCAGGCAAGGGCACTCTGCTTTGGATATAAGCCCAGACACATCTCTTCTAGATTTCCAGTAGAAATCCAAGCACCAATAGATCTTTAACTTGGCTGAATTTCTGTTTCTCTGGTTTTATTTTTCTGTCTCTTCTGATTGTGTATTTGGTGGTGTGCTTTTAAAATACATATATTTTTATTAATTTCAGAGAGGAAGGGAGAGGGAGAGATAGAAACATCAATGATGAGAATCATTGATCAGCTGCCTCCTGCATGCCCCTTACTGGGGACTGAGCCCACAACCCGGGCATGTGCCCTGAGTGGGAATCGAACTGTGGTGCATGGCTCAAAGCTCAACTACTGAGCCACACCAGCTGGGCTGTTTTGTCTTGTTTTATAATTTAATTTTTTTCATTGATTTTTAGAGAGGGAGCAAGGGAGAAAGAGAGGGAGAGAGAAACACCAATGTGAGAGAGGCACCCCAACCAGGGATGGAACTTGCAACCTAGGTATGTACCCTGACCGGGAATTGAACCCGAGACCTTCTGGTGCACGAGACAAAGCTCCAACCTACTGAGCCACACTTGCCAGCACTGTGTATTTTATTTTTATTTCTGGCTCCTATATGGTAATTGCTCCAGGGTAGCAGCAATGAGGGAATTTGGTGTTATGGGTTGTTTAAATCTATTCTCTGTTGAGTGAAAGACAACAGAGCATTTGATTTGTCTTTATTTGTTTTTTCATTTGTCTCTTTTTAGCTCAAATCACATAAGAATTCTGTGACCACTGGGAAAAACAGCTCTTAATATCCTGTACAAGGTTAATTCATGACTTTTGTGTTTCTGCAATTTGTTCTTGACCTATAGATGATATTGTGGAAACAAAGACTATAAACTCTCTGTGTGTCTATTGTTGCATGAATGTGAAATGTTTGTCTATCTCTACAGGGTATTAATACATTAGATTATAATGTACCTTAATTTAATGGAGCTTTCTTCTCATTGGCTTTAGAGATAAATAAGTGCTTATATAAACTGAATATTCCTACAGTCCCCCAAAATAAGAAACTTTAATATCTAATACCAATTCAGAAACATTTTATAACCCAAGTTTGTATGATTAAAATTAATCTTAGGCAGGCCGGGCCATTGTGGCTAAGTGGTTAGAGCATCGGCCCTCAGGCTGAAGGGTCTCAGGTTTGATTCCTGGTCAAGGGCACACACCTGGGTTGCAGGTTCAATCCCTGGCCCCAATTGGGGCACATGCAGGAGACAACCAATTGATGTGTCTCTCTCACATAAATGTTTTTCCTTCACTCTTTCTTTCTCTCCCACCTCTTTCTTTCTCTCTCTCCCCCTGCCCTTTCCACCCTCCTTTCCACTCTTTCTAAAAATCAATGGAAAAATATCCTTGGATGAGGATTAACAACAACAAAAAATTAATCTTAAGCAAATGAGACTAGTTTAGTCATTTTGACTTTAGAAACCAGAATGTCACTTCCCTTATTTATCAGTGCATAACACAAGCATACATTCTATTTTACTTACTTTATCTTTCCCAAATGTAGACAGGCTTAAAAATCAAATTAGCTAATACTTAATGTTACATAACATTTAGTATTATTAAATAAGTAAATTTGTATTCGACTAAATTCAGTCATTATTCTGACAAACTTTTTCTTTCAATGGTAATTATGCTTTTGTAGCTGGAAGGTAAGTTCCAATATTTTAAGGTAATCTAAAACCTTGGTCTGATAGTGTTGAGTTAGTTCATGGATAATCTTTGGATGCCTGGACAATGTCTAAACACTGTAAAATACCAAAATGTTGATTACTAATGTAATTTTAGGTTTCTATACTATTGCTTATTTGTATGCTATGGAGAGGCACTATCTTAGGGTCATATTAATGACTGCCTTCATTTTTGCCAATTTAAGAAGTAAAAGTAGGCATGTGGGATGTCACGTTATGTGTGGTCATGAGCTTTGCTGTTCTGCTAAAAGGCTTGGGTGAGACAGACAGTCTCCCTTATCTACTCCCCTGGTTTTCTCTGTAAAATAGAAAGAAAGCACTTGGGTTAAAGTCGTAAAATTAATACGACGCTTGGAGCTATACAAGGAGAACCGGTGACAGAAATAAATAAAATTGCTTGACAATATATAAATATAAATATATATAAGAGAGAGGGAGAGATAGAAACATCAATGATGAGAGAGAATCATTGATCAGCTGCCTCCTGCACGCTCCACACTGGGGATTGAGCCCGCAACCTGGGCATGTGCCCTGACCAGGAATCAAACGGTGATCTCCTGGTTCATAGGTCAACACTCAACCACTGAGCCATGCTGGCCAGGCATGGGCTTTTCTTATTTTTCAGGGAAAGACTATTTTCTCCCTAAAGCAGTGATTCTCAGTCTTTTGGGGGAGCTCTGCAGACCACAAAGCAGGAACCCCCCATTTTCACGGGAACTTTCTCCTAATACTTATCTGATCCCTTTTTGTCGTCTGATGCTCAAAGGACACAGACTCCCATGTGCCCTTCTTCCTAAGAACTGTCATTGTCCTCCACATCCGCGCCCCCCCTCTCCCCCGCCACAGGACCAGGAGCCCTCTGATGGCTGAGGGTGCTCAGTTCACCCAAACACGTGTCCATGGCAGACCCAAGTGCCAGGAAAACAAGCGAGCTTATGAAAATTGTGTGGGACGGTATTTGTTTGAGGATTGCTGCGAGAAAGAGGTGAAAGAATATTATGAAAGCGCAGTGCCCAGAGCAGAATAGAGGCACATAAGTGTTTCTTCTTTTCAAGTCTGGACACTCACCAGCCTCCCAGGATCCAAAAGTGGCATTTCCCTTTTGCCTCTCAAGGAACCTGATATGGCCAAGATGAGGACAGACTCAGAGTCAGGGCCAGTGGCAGCAGAGACTGGAGGCATTTGTTTCTGCCTGACCTCAGCGACAGGTTGCCTTTGCTGTGCTCTTATCTGTGCAGCTCCCTGGAAACAAGTCGATCCGGTTACTCGTTCACTGAGAGCCTTTATCCTTGGCCCCATGCTGACAATCTATCCACCTCCACTGTTTGGGAACAGCTGACTTGTACTCAATGCTGGAGGAATCAAGACACCAGGATTCCTTAAGAAAAGTGGAGGAGCCCACTCCCCGCTCCCATAGCATCCAGCATGGCGCACAGCCTGGGCTGCATCAGGTTAAGGCCCGAAGCATTCTGTAGCCAGAAGACTGGATTGCAGCCTTGGCCCCATCACTTGTGACTTACATAACCGAGCAAGTCACTTAAGCAACCTGAGCTGCTTTGTATCACCTATCAACTCTCATGGTCACTGGCACCACAGTTGCTACCTAGCAAATGGTAGTTGAATGTAAGAGTAGAAATATATCATTGAGGATTACACAAGTGCTAGCATTATGAAACAATAAGACACAGCAAAAGTAAGGGGAGCCCTGGCCAGTTGGTTAGAGCATCTTCCGATATAGCATCTGCCAAGGTTGTGGGTTCAATCCCAGGTCAGGGCACATACAAGATGCAACCAATGAATGCATAACTAAGTGGAACAACAAGTCAATATTTCTTTCTCTCTTCCTTCCTCTCTCTCTAAAAATCAACCAATCAATAAAAAGTAAGGGGAAACTGCAAAATCACAGAAAGATTTGGTAATCGGAAATCAGTTTGACACAGTAATCCAAAATTATGTAAAAGCTCTCCAATGAGTAGTTACTCAGCCTGAGCAGCACTGAAGTACCTGGGCAGGTTTTGCCAGGCCTGCCTTTGCAACTGTCAGTAGTAACTGCACATCCCTTGTCTCTATGTTGGGTTCTTCTGAGGATGAGGCAAGTCTGAATCCCCTGACATCTAGATGGTGGCTCCCCATAATCGTTTCCAGGGACAAGGTTCAGGTACAGAATGAATTCACAGAATAAAAGAATTCCTCTTTGTCCAGGACTTTGTAAATGCTCAACTCAAAGGAAACACAGTGACTCCTGAGACACAATGGAGAGAGCATTTATCTATGTCCTGGCTCCTCTCTACTTTCATTGATCGATATGAACACCCCAAACCACCCCAACACAGGTACAGACAGCCTTTTAGCTATGTTTTGGTCCATGGCTATATTAGTTATCCACTGATGTGTAACAGATTTAGTGACTTGAAACAGTGTACATTATCTCATAGCTTCTGTGGACTAGGAGTCCAGGTACAGCTCCTAAGAGGTCCTAAGCAGTCCTCTGCTTAGGGTCTCACAGGCAGCAATCAAGGTGTCATCCAGGGCTGTGGTCTCATCCCGAAGCTTGACTGGGGAACAGTCTGCTTCTAAGCTCCCTCAGGTTGCCTGCAGAATTCATATCACCGAGGGCCCTCACTCCTAGAAGCCACTCCCAGCTCCTCGGGGCTTCTAGAAGTTTTTTGCCATATAGGTTTCCCAACATGGCCACCTATTCCATCCAGCCAGCAAAGACAATCTCAAGCAAGATGAAATCTTACAGGACGTAACCTAATCAAGAGAGTGACATTCATCCCCTTTGCCATATTCTCTTGGTTACAGGTAAGGTCTTGCTTACATCCAAGGGGAAGGGGCTTCCCCAGAGAAATTAAGATCAGGAGGCAGGGACTGTGGGACCACCCTAGAGTCTGTCTCTCACAATGGCCAAGTCTGACAGTTGTCCAGCACTCTCTGCCATGCACAGAACTCACCATGATGTGTTAAAATTATTTACTAAGACCCCAACAGTAAAAGGGAGGACTGCCCATGCTGCTCCCAAAGCCTTTCATGAATTATGTTCTAGATCCCCAGCTGGATCCTTCCCTGGCCAGGCCATGAGGTCAGGACCACCTGAAAATGCTCAGCTGACACCTGACCACCATTCTTCCTTTATCCCATCGGCCAACTCTGAAGGTGCTTCCCACCTTCCCTTTCATCTCAGGGTTTAACCTAGTTACCACTTCTCCCTGCCCCACTCCCCCTCCTCAAGTGTCCCAGAGACTTTTATGCCGGCTTCTCGCCCAGTCCTCCAAGGAGCTTTCCATCCTCTGATCCTGTCTGTGCATCAACCAGGTCTCGGGTGGATATAAACCCAAAGCCTCCACTAGATGCTACATTTTTCAGGGCAAAGGTTCTGGCTTTTATCAGATTCTCAAAGGGGTCTCCTTCTTCCCCCAAAGACAAAGGACCATGGTGTTAGGAGGCCTTCACCTATACATCTGAGAGAAAAAGCAGACAGCTCATGTTTGGGGGCATGGGCTGGCTTCTCCCGGAGCTGGGCAGTGCTCCATCGCCCCAGCTGTGATCAGCCAGGGAAGCAGGCGGGTGGTGTGCTGTGCCTGGAGCAGTGCCCAGGCCCCACTTAGCTTATCAGCTGCTCTGCCCTTGCCTTGAGGCTCAGACCTTGTGGGCTGATAGCAACCTCCCCTCTTGCCAGAGTCAACACTGCCGGGGGCTGTGAAGCTGGCGGCAGCTCCTGGAGGGTGGGGGGAGGACAGGGGATTGAGTGCCACGTGTGTTTAGCAGGTTTGGGGCCTTCATCTCCGTAGGCCCCTTTCACTCCTCTCCGCCTCACCCCTCCTGCAAGGCTTGCAGCGGTCATTTAGGACAGTGGACCCAAGGGCAGCATCTCTTCCTTGTCTAGGGCTCTCTGAGACCTGTTGTCGAGTTTGATCCATCATTGGCATCACAGACAGTCGGTCTGACCGGCGGGAACCCTTGCAGGGTCTTGTGTCTCCAGAAACCAGAGCCATGTGCAGGAATGCAACGCCAGCACCCGGGCAAGAAGCTAGGGACCCATGGTGGCAAACGTCCCTGGATTGTGACGGGGTCGGGGACGAGATGGCAATCAGCTGAGCCTTTGCAGGCCCAGGAATCCTGTGTGATGTCAGGGCCATGGAGGCCTCAGGCACCGGGCAAGCTCCATGTCACACGGTGGAGAGCTGTGAGGATCCCATGCCAGGGTTCCTATCATGCACCGTGGGAGGAGAGAAGTAAGGCCTGCATATGGTTCAGGCTAGAAAGGCATCTGACCGATGTGTAGGCTATGCATTCTGGGAAGCACATCAGGTGGATGGGCAACTTATCACGGGAGAGATTTATGGCAAAAACATACCAAGGACCTTAGAGACCCTAGCAGCCCTGGCTTCTCATTCCCTGTGAAACTAATTTCACAAGAGGAGAAAAGGAGGCCACTCTGATTGTTCTTGGCAAATGAGACCAAATAGCCTGGTTGACATGGGTGGCACCAGTTTGCACTGGAGGGGGGGCAGGTGCAATGGATGTGATTCAGTTTCCCGGGGGTCAGATGGAATAGGCAGGGTCCCAGGGAGCGGAGATCAGTGGGTCCCCACCTATGACCCCTGAACCAGTCTGCGGCTTTGGTTGAGGACTCTGGCTGCACATGGGCCTGTGAGCAGAACAGGTGTCAGGGACTCAGCCTGGCATTCGCAGGCCCTGGTCCGCGTGGGGTGGATTTAGAAACGGGCTGCAGGGACTCTGAACAGACACTTCACCTGTTGCTGTGTCACACCTCATGGTAAGTTGCACTGACACAGAGAGCATTCTCCTGGGCCTCCCGTCAGGGAACACAGGGGCCAGAGTGATGCACAGTCAGGCAGAAAGGGAGCGAGAGCCAGAGCGAGCTCACGATTCCCTGTCAGAGGCCACAACCCTAGAGGGGGGCAAAAGCAGGCAGGGCACTCTCTTGGTGACATGGGGTCGACTTGGGAACCCAGCTCAGAATTCAAATCCACCTCCAGGTCACCTCAAACCCCTACTGATGCCGGACTTCCTCCAGTAACACTTGTCTGTTCATAGTATCCCCAGGCTATTCCGATGATTTCTACTGATGACATCTGTCTCTGCCAGAAGGACAGACGGCATCACTAGAATGTGTGGGAAACACATGTCCTGAAGGAGGGATGTTAAGACTCTCCACTGGGCTGAAACCGGTTTGGCTCAGTGGATAGAGCGTCGGCCTGCGGACTGAGAGGTCCCAGGTTCGATTCCGGTCAAGGGCATGTACCTGGGTTGCGGGCATATCCCCAGTGGGAGATGTGCAGGAGGCAGCTGATCGATGATTCTCTCTCATCGATGTTTCTAACTCTCTATCTCTCTCCCTTCCTCTCTGTAAAAAATCAATAAAATATATATTTAAAAAAAAAAAAGACTCTCCACTGGGGTGCTGTGAACGCCACACAGGTGTGCAGCGACACTGACGCCCTCCACCCTGGGGACCTCAGGGCACACGCACTGCCTCAGTGTCAGCTGCCGTCTCCTACACTCCAGCGGGTGGCACACATATGATCACCTCTTTCCTAGGCCACAGCTGCAAAAGGTGGGGAGACCCTGAGACCAGCCTGAGCTGGAAGCCACGCCCCCAAAGAACAACCCCACCCAAACCTTTAGGAGAAGGATCATTCCTTGGAGAAAGCTGGGGAGTGGCAAATAAATACTGTGATTGGTCTCTTTCTCGGTCCTGCAGGCATAGCGTTTACATGAAAAACAAACACAAAACACCTTTGCAAAGAGCTGCGGATATTTTGCCCAGAGGAAGAAGTGATGTGATGAAGTTTGTTAGGAAGGCAGACTCTCAGGCCCCGCCCAGGACCTGCTGAGTCAGAATTAACAAGATCCCAGCTGACCTGTGTGCACTTGACCTCTTTCTAGAAACGCTGCTCTACCAGATGCTAAGTTAGTGATGTGTGCAAAAGCGTGGTCTTGGGAGGAAAAGAATGGCCAAGGAGGCCACACAATCATAGTCTCAAATCCTGACTCCGTCACTTCCCCCATAGGACCCACCTTCTCTGAGCCTCAGTTTCCTCACCTGCAAAACAAAGACAATCACAGTGCCCACATGATAAGACCAAGAAAGAATTAAATAGACTGATGTATGAGAGTGCCTGGTGCACATCAGGTGCTTGGTGGTGGGTGAGAATTCTTTTTCTGGAACTTCCTTCCTGGGAGATTCATCAGGGTGGGGCTGAGGAATGGGTGTCTTTAAAGCTCCCAGGTAATTCTAATGCAAGGGCAGGGGACACTACTTTGCATCATTTACGGAACCTAACACCTGGAATCGAGCCTGGAGAGCACCCTTGTGCCCGGGGTGAGGCTGACGAGTGTTGGAAGATGAGCTCCCTGCAGTGGGAAAAACTGTGAACTCCTCATGGCAGTGAGCAATGGGCCAGCCCCTCAGCAGCATGGTGGGAGGTCAGACTTGGAAGGCACAGTCCAACACCCATGACGGTTCATCGGAAGGACAGGGGAGAGAGAGGTGGATGCAGCAGGTTTAGTGTAGCCATTTCAGGAGCTTGGCTGGGAAAGGAAAGAGATTTGTGAAGGATTTTTAAGAAAGGAGAGAACTGAGACCCTACTGGGGATGGTAATTAAATTAGCATTTATTCAGTACCTACATTTTCTTCTATAAGTTTACTTAAAAAAAAAACAAAAAACTTCTTGGCCACTGTATAATACAGCATACATATAGAGATGTGCATAAAACAAAAATGCCGGGGTCCAACCCCAGCAGGTCCAGGGGTTCCCAAAGGCGTAGACGGAGTCGGCGAAGAAGGAAGGACACGGAGACAGTGTTCAGTTGATCAGCAGCCTAGCCAGGATCTCCAGCCAAGTTCTGGTCTGGATCTCCAGAGAGGTTCTGCTGTTTATTGTCTTGTTACATCCGTATTTATACCAGTTGATTTTAATCCTGTCAATTTCTATTACAAAGGTTAGGGCGTTTCTTATCTCCATTCCAGGGAGTAAAGATTATGTAGTTTAAGCATGATTGTTTGTAGTTAGAGTGATTAACTACCCGCCTGGCACTTAGTTAAGGAGTTTCATCCCCTCCCTAACTTCAGGGAAAAAACCCTACCTGGGGAAACAACCTTTCTTGGAGAGGTGACCTTGGTTAAAACACACAGCGCTAAGGGGAGCAAACATATTAAGAACAGTATGCTATATACGCCAGGTCCCTTGAAACATATGCTGTGCAGATGTTTCTATCCTGCAGCGACTGTGTCAAGCAGCAAGGATGGACCGGTTTCTGGCACAAAAATGTCTAGTTGAACAAATAATCATGATGCAGAGTCCTGTGCAGCCACCGAAGAGGCAGAACCAGGCCAGCACCCAGCACAGGTGTGCAGCGCGGACCCCCTTGCAGGAGGTTGCACATACAGGTGTTACTTTATTTGTGACCTTATTTTACCCAGGAGGACGCAGAGACTCGGGAGGCATAACCACCTCCCCCAGGGCCCCACAGCTTGTGAGCAGCAGAGTAGGAATGAAACCCACTTATGTCTGACTGCTGGGCGGTGTGGGGAGGGCAGGAATGGAGGGCCAGGCGCTGGAGGAGGTGGGCATGGAGGGAGTGGGGTTAAGTCTCCTGAGCAGGGGAGGATGAGAGGAGAGGTAAAGAGCAGTTACTTTGAAGGGAGGAGGGAGCACACACCCAGCAGGTGCTCATCCTCATCAGGGCTGCTTCCCACCTCTCCCGGACAGTGCCAGGGTGGTCAGTCCTCCGGGGGGCTTGTGAGAAGTGCCCCTGAATCTTACTCTTAGGCAAAGAGCTTGGGAAGCAGGTCCGGGATCTGGGCAGTGCAGAGTCACAGAATGAAAGACCCTCCATGCAGACAGTAGGACTGCCCCGCTCAGTGCCCCGGCCCTGCTGCTCTCGGGGAGTGGGACTATCTGCAGAGGCAAATGCTCTGCTGGTTGGCCTGAGGGGTCATGCTAGGTTTCAAGTGAGATAAGACCCAAATGGCAGGTCAAGGTGAACCCCGCCAGAAAGTCATTATTCTGAGGAGGTCACATGGCCAGCAGGTAACCTTTGAATGAGGACATTCCTGCTTTTCCATCAGCAGCTGGGAGTTTCTGAGACCTGTTGATATAGAATTAGAACGTTCAAAGGGTATGTGACAAGTGCCCTCCATCTGCTCAGTTCCCACACCTTCCCAAGCCAACTTTAGTCCTAGTTTCTTATGCTTCTTTCTAGAGCTTTAAAAATGCACATCCTAGCAAATCCCTATTGCACATACTGGTTTGCACCTTGCTTCTCGGCCCGTCCCATCCCGCGACCCCCGACCCCCCATTTAAAAACATTTGGTAAGCACACATAAAACTTATCATCTTAACCATTTTAAGTGTACAGTTTAGGGTTGTTAGGTACATTCAATTTTTTGTGCAGCCATCACCACCATCCGTTTCCTAGCTTTTTTTGATCTTGCAAGACTGAAACCCCAGCCCTAGAGACTAACTCCCCATTTCTCCCTCCTCCCAGTCCCTGACAACCACCATTCTAATTTATGTCTCTATGACTCTGACTACTCTAGGAACCTCATAAGTGAAATCACAGTATTTGCCTTTTTGCATCTGGCGTATTTCACTTAGCATAGTGTCCTCAAGTTTCATCGATGTTGTAGCTGATGTCTGAATTTCATCCCCCTTTTTAAGGCTGAATTATATTCATTTCTATGAATGGGTCACATTTTGTTTATCCCATATCTTCAATGGCCACTTGGGCTACTTCTACCTTTTGGCTATTAGAAAAAGTACTCCTGTGAACACAGGTGTACAAATATCTGAGTCCCTGCTTTCAACTCTTCTAGCTATATACCCAGAAGTGGGATTTCTGGATCACATGTTAGTCCTGTTTTTAATTTTTTGAGGAACCTCCATACTGTTTTCCATAGCAGCTATACCATTTTATATTCCTACCAGCAATGCACGCATTTCAATTTCTCTACATCCTCTCCAACACTAGCTATTCTCTGCTTATCTGTGATAGACATCCTAGTGGGTGTGAGGGGGTATCTCATCATAGTTTGATTTGCATTTTCCTAATAATTAGTGCTGTGGAGCAAGGGAGCTGACTCGTTTCAGTCATTCATCCAACACATGTTTATTGGACACCTACAGTATGCCAGGCGCTGTTTAACTGCTAGGGGTACTGCAGAGAGCGAAGAAAATAAAGATCCCGTCTTTCATGGACCTTACACCGCGGGGGAAGACATAATCAGGTACAGAGAAAATTTTTTTTTAATTGAACAATTTTGGTGTTGGAAGTTATACAAATCTCTGCCACCAGAGGGCACCCCATGTCAGGCTGGCTGACACAACTAGAGAAAGCGTTTTAGGGGTTGGTGTTGGCTGAATTGATTGGGAGATGGCAGGCAAAGGTTACCCTGTGTGCAAGGGTGCGCCTGTAGGGAGCCTCATGTATCTGAGGACATGAAGAATCAGGTTTGTGTCACTCTTTTTGCTCCACAAACACATATAAACAAAATACAATGACAGTATTAATTTTACATGTTATGACATGAAAAAAGTTTGGGTGTAGTTCACTTCAATTGTTCACATGAATGTGTGAGAGAATGACACATGAGTATGTCCAAACTTGAAAAGGGATTGAGACCCTCAAACCCAGGGGGCGTCCATTCTGTCCTTCATGTTCCTGCCTCTTGGTGCATGAGCCTGTCGTCTTGGAAAAAGAATAGCAGCCTCTGCGTTCCTTCCCCTGCCCTCCATGGGCCGGGAACTGATGAAGGGCGTGGTGCTTATCACAGAGCTGCCCCTCCATGCACCACTCCCTCTCCCAGAGAACTGTGTGTGATTTGAGGGACCTGTGATACCATGTGAAAGAGGCTTTTACAATTTGTAAGGAAAGACAGAAGAAGACCGGAGACTGTGCTCGCTTGACTTACTAGATTTGGTGGTTACATTGAAACAACCCCAAACTCGAAAATAACATGACCAGTTCTCAGGTAGCTTGGGGATGTCAAGCTCCAGATTTATGGCCCTGTAAGGACCAGCACTGTGTTCTGGATCCTGAAGGCCGGGCCTGGTTTAAATTACTCTTTCCTAGTGTGACGCCCAGTGCCCTTGTGCCTGTCAGAGCTGCCTCTGTTTGACTTCGGGAAACACCATTGTGCTTCTCAGAAAACAGGAAATCTAGACAAGGTGCCTCTACCGTACACCATTCCATGAGTCACCAGGAGTGATCCGATGGGATTTTAGTAGGAAGTCACAGTTGGTAGTAGGGCCACACACAGGATCCGAACAGGGTTTCACACTGGTTTTTGAGTTTCTGGTAGGCAAGGACTGTGCCTCATTCATTTCTGAACTCCCAGATCCTAACAGTGCCTCGTCCGAAAAATATTTGTTGAGTTGAAATGCAAATAAGTAAAGCATAGGTAACCACAACAAATAGGTACAGTCACTCCATCCTTTGAGAGACGCATGTAGAATGGTTTGAGCAAGAAAGTAAATGTTACATTACAGTTCTGCTTCTTAGATCTGCTATTGTTCTGTCAGTGATAGTTACTGCTCATGGTGATTCCAATTCATTTCATAATAACTGAGTTCCTTTCCCAGGGTCAAGAGGATAGGGAGTGGATGAATTTGGAAAGAAAATTGGACTTGAATCCCGGGTCTGTCATTTGCTGTGTGATCTTGGAAACATCATTGATCTCTCTGTGCCTCAGTCTCCTTTTCTGTAGTAATGGGCAAAAATATCTAAGTCAAGAGAGGATGTGAGGATTACACGAGAAACACAAGTGAAGATGTCTGGTCACGATCATACAATCCAAAGTGGATACAAAAGGCTCACAGATGCTGATCATAACTGTGTGTAGGCACAGCTGGCCATTGGTTCAGAGAAAAAGTCAACCAAACCTACAGGTAACAACAGACAGGATACTAAGCTTTTAAGGTAGAAGATTAGAGAATTCATTTTAGATTTTTCTTCCTTTTTAATATAAATATTTAAAGCAAAATTTTCTCTAATCATTGCATTAACTGGAATATCATAAATTTGGGTATATCATAGATCTATTTCAATGGGCTTAAATATTTTCTAATTTCCTTTTCTTATTTCTTCTTTGACTTGTGAGCTATATAGTAGTATTCAGTAGTTATTTAGTAAATTGTTAAATTTCCTAAACTGATCTGGGGATTTTCAAATAGAGAAAGGAGAGATTAGCATAGGCTCACTTGGTTCCCCTCCCACACCTCAGGTTCCTCTCTAGGACTTGGTATACCCAGGACTTTCTTTCCATCTGCTATCTCTAATGTTTCCTTTTCTGTGTCTGATTTTTTCTCTTGAGATCTAGAAGTGATGTTTTCATGCCAAGGACACTTTGAGGTCAGCCATGTCAGGATGGGCCAAGTTTTATTTGCAGGTGACTTGCCTTATTTATGGACCATTAGAAGGAGCAGCACCAGAGACTTGGGCCATAGACTGCCCAGCTGTAGAATGCCCGATTCTGATCCGCTCGATCCTAACTGTGGAGCAGTGCCATTCTGCCCCAAGACTCCGAGGAGCCACTTTCTGCAAACACCTGAGGTGGCTCAGACTTAAAATAGTTCTACTCATCCTCCCCACATGTACGGAGGGCCCTGGCTGCTCTGGGTACTGAGTTAGGTCCTAGGTCTTTAAAGGGGAAACTTCCAGTCTAATCATGGAGTCACAATAAACACAAGAAGAGAGGACCCCGGGCAAGACAGACACGGATGGGCAACGTGGAGATGAAAGAGACAAACTGAACTATGTGAGCCACTGTCTTAGAAAGTTGTCCTTCTGGAAGAGAAAGCCAGGCTTCAGCTGCCGGCTGAGAAGGACTGTGAGGCTTTGAAACTGAGTGTAGCCAGTGAGGGGAATTCTGGAATAGCCCGGGCATTTTTGTATGAAAGAACAGGTGATAAAAAGATGTGTTTCTCACTTTTCAATTGTAATGGGGGGAAATGGCTACACTAATGTAGCTTTTACGATTTTTTATATAATTTTTTCTTTGTTGATTAAGGTATTACATATTTGTCTTTATCCTCCCCCCATTACCCCTACCCCCTACTCATGCCCTCATCCCCCTGGTGTCTGTGTCCATTCAATTGTAGCTTTTAATAATGGAGAAGAAAAGCACCAAATTAAACAATAGACTAAAAAACATATTCCACTATTTTCAGGTTAACGGCTATTTTCTTTTCTTTATAAAGAATTGCATTCCAGAACTGACATAAAACATGAATTTCCATTTAGATGACATGAATGAAACACAAGCATTGTGTATATCCTCATTTTCTAGTCATCCTGCTTTCCTAGAGTGGGCACAGTGCTTGGCACGTACTAGGTAGTAAGAAGTATGTGCAGAATTAAAATAAATTATGGCAGAATATTCCAACTGGAGATTTTGTTTTTGAGTGGTGAGCATAGCATCTGAATTCTGAATTTTCCAACAAATATGAAAAACGGTGACAATTGGAAACGTCAAGAAAATGCAAATATCAAGAATATCAAGGTGTAAATTATTGGTGTCGATAAAGGATTTGACAAAAATCTGCATGTGAAGAGATTTCTCTGTTTCTCCTGCAGGGGGCACTTTAGGATTTCCTAAATACAGTGGGTTCTAACAAGTCTGACAAACCATTTGTTTACAGGGGGGACTTCACAGATGTGTTTTCTCAGGCCTCCTTCTCTGCATGGTTCTGGAGAGGAGAATGTGGAGGTCGAAGGCCTGCAGGAAGAGGGGGTGTTGGGAAGAGCTGGGATGAGCAGTAAGGAGGCCATGGACGTTCTCAGCTCTGCACCAACTTGGACAGTGACGTTCTCAGACCTGCTTCTTTGTCATAGAAAAAAAATCCGATTGATGAAGCCCTCTGACTGTGAGAGCATATGACGTGCCACACCTCAGCAACTTGGGGTTGATGTAAGGTCATGGCTCCTTTAATATTTTCTCTGACATAATTCTGAACCACATTTTACCATGGCAAGCCGGTCTCTCGTCCTTCTTCCCTGAGACCCACTGCTTCCCCTGGTTGCACTCTGCACTCTGCTTTGCCCCTTGAAGTGGAGGCCATCGCCTCCTCTCAGCCGGGCTCCCAGCATCACAGTCCCGCAGGTCTGCGATTGCATCCATCAGCCATCCTCCCCGGGAAGGAGTCAGGCGGTCGGTCCGGAGTTAGAGGTGCTTCTGAGATGCTTTCATAGCTTTGACTCTGTAAAGGAGTCGAGATCTCTTTCTCCATGAAGGCTTCTTGGCCTGGCCCCATTTGCCCACCCCTGCCTAGCCACTGGGAGGGCAGTGTTGGTCAGTGCCAGCAGTCCTGGCTCATCCTCCCCCAGGAGAATAGTTGCTGACTTGCCTTTATCTACTTCCCTGAAAAGGATCACTCAGGCAGTTTTTCCCAGGGAGACTCACTGTCTCCTCGGCTAGAAATAGAAATGGCTGGAAACTTTGAACAAAAGTTGCTCTTAGAAAATCCAGTTCCACCTCCTGGGGTTCCCTGCAACATTTTTATGATGGTTCATTCAGTCTTAGAGAGAGAGAGAGAGAGAGAGAGAGAGAGAGAGCAACTTTAAGCTGCGTGGGGGTACAGGAGATGACATTTTGTATCCCTTTGTCTCCCATAGGAAGCAAGCCAATGGGGACCTCCTCCCTCCCTGCATCCAGCCCCTAGATTCTTCCAGGGTTTCCATACGCCCCTCCCTCTGTGGCCTGAGCTCTGGCCATTCCCAGAAGGGCCCCCTGCAGGAAGCAGCCTGCCAAGGGTGGGGTGGAAGGAGAGCAGGCACTGAGACCCACAGGCTTGGCTCCAGCTGGGGGTGGGCTCGCACGGGCTAAGGGGTGGGTGCCTGACCTTGGATCTTCTCCTGCTCCCCGAGTCTCAAAGTCAGAAACTGTAACTTCTGGGTCTTGTTTGAAGACCTGACCAGGACATTATAAAAAATAGTTAGGGACACAGTGCAGAAAGGGAAGGCTATTTTATGTTCTCTGATTGGTGCCAACTCGGCCGCTTTTGCTCTTTCTTGCACCTTCTTTCTTCCTTGGCTTCCTCCCCCCCTCCTCTCCTCCTTCTTCCCTCTTCTTCCTCTCCGCCTTCTGGTTTCTGCTCTGAGGTTGGGGGTTGCAGAGCCAGGGCAGCTGGCATGAATGTTACGCCTTTTATTAAAAGACTAAAGCACCGTGAGGGACCCCCGGTAGCCACAGAGGAGACATTTGGCTGGGGAAGTGCCTGCGGCTCAGTCTCCTGGTCTGGCCCAGCCTTGGGTCTAGCAGCAGGGCCAAATGCAGCCCATGGCTCTGCAGGCAAAGGCCAGGTCTCCACGCATGTCATGTTGCTCTGTGTCATGAGGTTTGCGCATATCCCCCAACACATTTGCATGCCATATGATATATTACTGTACCGGCACATTATGCACATTTAAAGCAAATTAAAAGCAGAGAGGAAGAAATTAAAACTATGAATAGTTCTCTTGTCTTCTCACATGCCACCGCATCAACCTGGACACTCCCAGGCGCCTATCAGAGTCCACTGGCCAAGCTGTCCCTAGAGCTACAGGCCTATGGGTTTTGCCGGCCACGCCAGTTGAGGTGAGGCAGAATGGCGGGTGATCATTAATAAACTGTTCATAAACATTCCCGTTCTCCTCTGCTCCTGGGCAGGTGGTCAGCCTGCACTTGCTCACCCCTGGAGGTTCGGTGACTTGCTTTGGCCAAAGAAACGTGAGCAGAAGTGACACGAGTCACTTCCAGGCGGATGCTTTCAGAGCCAGGGCTGGAGGAAGAGGGGGGCTAGTCTGCTCAGGCTGCCACACGGACTCCCCCACACTAGTGGCTTCAGTTCTGGAGGCTGGAAGTCCGAGACCAGGGTGTCAGCAGGGTTGGTTTCTCCCGAGGCCTACCTTCTTGGCTTGTAGATGGCTGTCTTCTCCCTGGGTCTTCATTTGGTCTTCCCTCTGTGTGTGTCTATGTCCTAATCTCTTCTTAGAAGGATGTCGGTCGTACTGGATTAGGGCCCACCCACATGACTTCGTTTTACCTTAATTACCTCTTTAAAGGACCGATCTCTAAAGTCACATTCTGAAGTACAGGGGGTAGGGCTTCTAGATAAAAATTTTGAGGGATCACAGTTCAGTCTGGGACAGCGTGTGAAGGCATCATTTCCCAGCGGCAGTGGCAGGCAGAGGTGCAGACAGGATGGCGAGGTGTCTGGAGAGTCACCCGGGTAGGTGGTGCTGGAAGCTCCAAAGGCGCCTGCTGAGTTTGCTGAAATCGAGGTGGTTTCAGGTGCGTTCTGTGAGTCATCTCTTCTAGCAGACACTTCCCTGACTCTTCCAATCCTTCCGTAAACCCCCAGTCCCCTGGAGCAGGTCCTCCCCCTGCTACAATGCTGAAAACGGTGCAGGTGGGGCAGGGTTAAGAGGTTTTGTCCTGCGATGCCCCAAACAGGGCACCCCTTCCAGGCGAGGCTCGCAGGGCAGTGGGTGGCGTCCCTCGGGTGCCGGCCAGCGGACCTGGAGGTGAGTCTCTGGGAGACTTAACCTTGGGAATCTGGATGCCCTTTGGAAAGTTGTCCTTCCTCAGTTGTCCTTCAGTTGCCCCTGCGAGGAGAAGGGGTAGGAAGAAGGGCCCTCGGGGGGGCTCCCTGTCTGACAAAATGGTGTAGGAAATCCACACAGTCCTGCAAAGCGGAACCACGCCTTTGGGGTTTAGTCCCCAGGGAATGTGCTCACCCTCCTGATGCCCGTCCCTGCTGGTCGGGGACGTGTCCGCAGAGAGCTTATCTCCTCGCAGGGAGCCGTGGGCGACTGCTTTCCAGAGCCCTCAAGCGTTTGAGGTTTCTCTTCCTGAATCAGTTTCCTTTGCAGCCCGCCTAGCTGTCTCCATCGCTGTTTGCTTTGAGCCTGTGAACAGGGTATTTAAAAATAGCCAAGCCCGAAAGCTTCCGTGGGCCTGAGCGGTTCTGTCAGATAGGGCCTGCGGCCCTGCGAGGCCTGTTTGTGTTGGCAGGGCCCCTTCGCCGCACCATGGTCTCTCTCCCCCGCCCGGCCGCCCGCCACAGCCTTCTTCCCCAGGCGGCGGCAAGACCACAGGCTTTGGGCGCTGACATAGAGAGTCAGGAAGGGCCGGACATCTTCCCCTGCTGGGAAGCCCAAGGGAATGATGTCAGTGGACTTCAAAACCCCCTTTTTAAATAAAGTTGATAAGATCTATGGGAGGCTCTGGGAGCCACTGTTTTGACTGGTCACCAGTATGTGAGGCACACACTTAGGTCATGGGGCAGCTATGCAGCATCAGGCTGTGTCTGTGAAATAGGAAGCTGCTCCCTCCCGGATATGTCACCTCCATCCCCCCATATTCTGATCATCACCTCCCCCTTCCATTCAGTGTCCTTTTCTCCACCAGTACCCTCACCCAGCAATGCCCAGATGGCCCTGTGACCTCCAGCCAGGGCCCCTCCCTCCACTCCAGCCCTGTCGTCACCCCCGTTCCCATGTCCCCTCTTCCCTCCTCACTCGGCTTGGATTCCTTGGTCCAACACTGCGATGGCTCCTTTGCAAAAACAGTTCAAAGTTTGCCTTCCCCGTCCTGGCGCGTCCCTGCCTGGCACATCCCCTCTGCGTCCGCCTGGTCTGCGTCTGCACTGGGACAGCTAAGCATGGCTGAGAGAACTCACTCACCCACACCCCCGGGCTCGGCTTCACACAGAGGACCACGAGCCTCAAATGGGCAGCCCACACCGGAGGAGGAGGATCCCCTTATGCTTCTCTAAGAAATTAACGTATTCATTTTCTGAGATAATTATTTCAAACTTCTTTCTCCTCAAGCCTCTGACATTCCATCTGCTCCAAGTCGCTTTCCCATTTCACAGAGAACATAAGAAGGATCCAATGCACAGATGAGGCCCTGCATATATGGGATGGTGAGGGCTTGTGGTGGGGGCAGGCTGGGGGGTCAATGGGGGGGGGGAGAAGAGGGACATATGTAACACTTTCAACAATAAATAATTATTTAAATAAATAAAAAAAATTAAAAAAAAAGAATTAACAACAACAATAAAAAAGAAGGATCCAGTGGGGCTCTCCTCCTCTTCCCAGCAGAGGTTTCCCTAGTCCAAGCATCTGCACCCAGGCCCTGCCTTCCCTCCTGCTACAGCAGAAGCATCCTTGCTCCTCCCCGGCTCAACCTTCCACTCATACTCCATCGCCTGCCTTCTCTGCTCCTTAAGGACGTCACTGCTGGTTGCCAGAGGGGAGGAGCTTGGGGAATGGGTGAAGAGGTGAAGGGATTAAGAAGTACAGATTGGCAGTTACGAAACAGTCATGGGGATGTGACCATAGGGAATACAGTCAATGACGTTGTGATAACTCTCTGTGGTGCCATGGGGGTGCGGAAATATCAAGGGGAACACTTTGTAAAAGCATAGGACTATCTAACCTCTATGTTGTATACCTGAAACTAATACAAAATAATATGGACTGTAAACTGTAATTGAAAAATAAGCTTAAAGAAAAAAGAACTTCACTGCTGTAATTACCTTCTCTCCTGTGCACCATCAATTTCTCCCTCTCCGACCGATTATTCCCACTGACAGATCTCAGATGCCAACACTCTCATTGCACACTTTTATTGTTATGCATTGTTAATAAACAATGGTACTATTTTAGACATTTATTTGATTATAGATTGCTACAAAAGAACAACCCAAAAATCGTTGTCCTGGCTGTGTGTCTTTGCCCAGCTCCTAGCCTCTGCTCCTTGTGTAGCAAACTGCCTCGAAACACTGTCTCTCTTCTCGGCCCCCACTTCTTCCTCTCCCATGTTCTCCTCAACCCACACAACTGGACTTCGTGCTTACCCCTGCACTGAAATGCCTATCACACCGTAATAAATGGCTAAAGATCTCCATCTTGCTGAAACCTCTGTTTATCTGTCCAATTCTTCCTCAATTTCTCAGCAGCATTTGATATTGATGACACTGTCCTACTTGAAACATCATCTTCTTTAAGGCCCATTTCAGTTTCCTTCTCCTTGGTGAGGTGTTGTCAGCCTCCAGCTCCTCCTCCTCCATCAGGACTCCAGGAAGGGCCCGAGGTGCTGTTCTCAGCCCCCCTTTTCCTATGTCTACATTCTCTCTTTAGAGTTCATCCAAGTAGGGTGCTTCTAATAGTATCCAGACATCCAAGTCAGATTCCCAAATGTTTGTCTCCAACGTTGGCCTTCCCCTGAAGTCCAAGTCCTTATATCACCACCTGCTCCCTCTCCGCTTGTATAGCGACATTTCAATATAACGCGACTGAAACAGAACTATCCATGCCGCCCATCTACCCATAGTCACGGTCCCCTCAAACTTTCCCCATCTCAGTAAATGGCCAGAGGGCTGTCGTTAATTCCTCTGTTTCCTTCACATTCCATACCAAGCTAGCAGTGTGTCCTGGTGGCTTTACCCCCAAAGCATGTCCCCAAGTAAATCCCGAATGAGACCACCTGTCACCCCCTCCACAGCTGCTCTCTGAGTCCCTGTCACCATCATGGCCACTGTAACCGCCTCCTAATTCTTCTTCTGGACTCCACCTCTGCCCCACTCCCCTTACGTTCTGCGTAGATCTTGCTAACATTTAAATCAGATCGTATAGCACCTCCCCGCTCAAAAACCTCAAACCACTTGCACAACCCAAATAAAACCCTGACTCCTCACTCAGAACACGAGGCAGATGTGTTCTGCCAGTCATGGCTGCTCACCTCCCAGCACAGCCTGTACCCCAGCTGTACCGCAGACCATGCTCCTTCCTGCCTCAGGGTCCGGCTCCCTGTTTTCTACCCAGAACCCTCTCTCTTCACCTTTGCATGGTGGCCTTTGCAGCTGAAACAGCACCCTCTCAGCAAAGCCTTTCCTGACCACGTGGGAAACGCAGCCCCTCCCACATTGTCATCACATTTTATCTTCTCTGTGGCACTTAAAAATTGCTTAATTTATTTGGAGGCCAAATTAGAGGTGAAAAAGGTGCACGTGTGGTCCCATCTGGAGGGGTGGAAAGGCCCAATGGCTTCTGAGTGCCCTCTGACCACATGGCCAATGGTGATGCCGGGTTTCCAAGCGCCCATGCTGCCCCTCAGCTCACAACCCATCCTGTGCGCTCTTTGCGGGAAACAGATGTAGTCACCCATGTTGTAGGCAGGGGATCAATCTCAGGGGACTGCAGATAGCTTCTTTTGGGCTGTTCTTTCCACAAAATGGGATTACTAACACCTGTTCGGACCCTCTGACGTAGCCCTCTCCTGAGACCCCTGAGATAGGGAGTGGTTCAAACATGCCTCCCCTTGCCCACTCCATCCTTTGGAAGGTTTCTCCAAGGCCTGTGGACCACCTGTGCCAGTCTCTTGGGGCGTTTGTTGAAAACAGGTTCCTAGGCCCCATTCTTGGAGCTCCCATCCCTGCGGAGGAGCCCAGGAATTTCCCTGGGAATATGCATTTGCAACGGGTGCTCTGGGAGATCCTCATGCACGCTTAATTTTGAGGACTGCTGCTTTAAGAGGTTGAAAAAGTTAAAGGCACAGTTCTCTGAGCATGGCAAAGCTAAGCTCCACACTTCAAAGATGGAACTGTGATTTGAAATGCATGTCCTGTGGTTGCATGTTCAGGCATTGTTATAATCTGACCCAGTTACTCTGAATTCAATCAGAGTCACCTCTGGAAGGGACCACTGTGTGAGGGCGTGGTGCTAGCCTTGGTGAAATTCAGGATAATGACTGCATCTCCTAATTTCACCCCTTGAGCTCACTTAGCCCACACTGGGAAGCTCTTGGCTGCAACCACCAAGAAGCAGCCCCTTGGGGGAAGGCACCATAGAGGAAAAGAGGGATTATAGTGAATCTTTTTCTCCATTCAATGGCTGATTGTTCAAATCTTTCTCTTCTTCTTCTTCTTCTTCTTCTTCTTCTTCTTCTTCTTCTTCTTCTTCTTCTTCTTCTTCTTCTTCTTCCTTCTTCCTCCTCCTCCTCCACCTCCTTCTCCTCCTCCTCCTCCTTCTTCTTCTTCTTCTTCTTCTTCTTCTTCTTCTTCTTCTTCTTCTTCTTCTTCTTCTTCTTCTTCTTCTTCTTCTTCTTCTCTCTCTCTCTCTCTCTCTCTCTCTCTCTCTCTCTCTCTCTTCTCAGTTAAGTGTTCGACCCTATCCTTTAACAGAAACAATATACATCTTCTTTTGAAATATTTTTATTTCACTTTTTTCTAACAGCAATATAGAAACAAATAATTGTAAAAAATAAAATTATAAATTGTCCATCAATTATGTAATAGCACTTGGTATTGCTACAAGGAGGAGGCCTGGGCTGGGTCAGGCCGTCTCAAGCCTGCCCAGGCTCTCCAGGCCTCTGTGATCACTGCTGAGCCCATGAAGGCATCAGATGTTACCACACACAAAGTGTCAATGGAGACTTCGAGTTTACACCCAGGGGTCCTTGGGGGTGGCAAGGAGATGGGTAGATAATGAGTAAAACTGCAAACAGTATTGTATACACATGGTAAGCGAGAAGGTTGCTCTGGGGAGCTGGCATCTATGGACCCACACGAGGCAGGGACTTCACAAAGCTGAATGGACTTGGTTAGTTATTTGAGTTCACTGTGTAAGTAAGGGAAGTCACAGACACTGGACAACAAGAAAACACACCAGTCTTTTCCCCTCCACCTCTCTTCTCTGATCCTCTCTTCTTCCTCCTTCCTTATCCCCAAATATTAAGTTCTCTTGGGATGAACTAAACAAAATAGCTGAAATAACTAACCTATCCAAAAAAGTGTGTCTTGAGCGTAGTTTCCTCTCCTGAAACAACAAAAAAAGTAGGCTGAGCAACTAAATTGCCCAGTTGATTCCGATTCAATTGAGTTGACGAAATTCAACTACATCCTTCACCTTCAGTTGATTCCAGCTTTCTCAGTTACTGTGATGACTGATTTCTAGAAAGAAAAAAAATCAGTTTGGCTCTTGTTTTTTTAGAATATGGAATGAGCTCTCCTGTGTGAGTAGGTGTATGTGTGTGTCTCCGGAGGGTGTGTGGTGGGTGTGCGTAGGCCCCCCTGACACCCATGACCTCATCTGGGAGAAGCCTGGCAGGAAGGCCTCTGCAGGACTTGGCAGTGCTTGGACGTATTCCTGGGGAGAGGTTATCACTGAGTGGAGAAAATCTCCCCCGTTTCCGGCCTGGGGGAGGGGGAGGGGTGGGTGGCGTTCCTCCAAGGTCGCCATAGACCAGTCCTCTGAGCTTCAGACTTTTGTCACTGCTCAGAGTTGGGCCAAAACAAATCCAGCTATGTGGTCACAACTTCTCTGAAGGAAGCATGAACCCTCTGGCTCTTTGAAATCACAAGACCAACCTTCTTTTCTGTCCAACTAGGGACCATTCATTGGCATCTTCCTACTCCTGGCCACAAAAGAAAAGCAACCTTTTCCTAACATGGGTCCTGGTGTGTGTGTGTGTGTGTGTGTGTGTGTGTGTGCGCGCGCGCGTGTGTCCCAATGAGATTATACAGGAAGACAAAACATGAACATCAGGGCAGCAGGACATCTTACTTCGACTATGGATTTGTGATTGGTAATATGTGTTCTGTGGGTCTGCTGTCCAGACATTGCTCTGAGTTTGACCCAAAGATTCTGAATTGCACAGTGGGAGGTGCACGTGAGGGCTGAGTGAGGTGGAGAGTAGAGGGGTTGGCAGTTTGTAGGTTTGGCAAAGCATTTAGGACCATCTTTGGAGTTCAAGTTCATTGATACATTATCTGTCTAGGCATTATCGATAATGATTTAACACATCAATGTGGTATAGCCACTCATGAGCTGCGTCACCTGAGGGAAGTCATTTTCTCCTTCCCTGGCTTCACTTTACTACTTTGTGAATGAGAGGCCTCGATTAGGTGGCATCCAAGGTTAAAAATTCCCGCCTGCCGGAGGAAAACCTGACACATGGTACTCTACCGGGCTAACTTTCCTAACCTGTTCAGGTCTCAGTCCTCACCTTTGCGATCCTCATGCAAAAACCCTGAACCTCTGTATTTGACCTACCTAACTGGCTTTGCCATTTGGACAAAAATCAAACAGTTATTAACAGGTTAGTGACAGATTAGTAACAGTCTGATTCCATTAAAATTAGTCATTTAAGTCAGGCACAGAATCTCAGAGGAGCTCAGGGTGAGCGTCTGGGCTCCCTCCAGTTTCTCTGGGTGGGCAAGGTGACGTAGGTGACACTGGCAGAACCCACCAGGAGGCCATTGCTGGGCCCAGGGAAAATTCAGTTATGGGAAATCCATGGACAGACCTGCCTGGTTCCGTCACCAGTGGTCTCCTAGGCACTCCCCCAGGGTATGGCGTGATGGCAAAGGGACTCTTTGGAAGTTGGCACTTGTACAAGTGGCCAGGCAGGCAACAGAGGGCATCTATGCTTGCTCCAGCCAAGCTAGACTGGTGTGTCCCAGCACCCGCTGGGTACAATTTACATTGTATTCTTTTGGTTTTCCTTTCCTGGTGGGTCCCTGTCGGGGTTTCTGAGTCACCCACTTAGGGTGAATTCGAGCCAGTACTTAGAGGACAGCCACAGCAAGATGGGCACATCTGATATGTCTAATCACCTCTGCCTGGGGGCTCCATGCCCGTGGGGAAGCCTTCTGTAATAATCACTGTTTTGCCCACCTCCTCCACCCCCACTTGGGGATCCCAGTTCTCATAGCACCAGTGATTCCAGGAAGCAGGAACATGGATCACTGAGGGGAGGACTGAGAGGTGTCATGCTGGAAACCCAAGTCTCATTGAACATAGGGATGGAGTGGCCCTTCTGCAGGACTCTTTGGGTATTAAGTGAGAGCCAGTCATGGGGATGCTGGGTTCCAAAGCTGGGGCCCCAGGGAGATGCCCTGCGGACAGGCCCTGGGGTCCACGGTTCACCAGTCTCAGGGAAGCTGTGCCTCTGGGGAGACCTACTTGAGGTATCTCAGCCTCACTTCCCTTCTCCCCACGCCTCCTCTCCGCTTCCCAAACCCTCTGTGCTGGCTCCTCTGCCCTGTTGTAGGGCTGCTCAGCAGAGGGAGAACCTCCGGGAGTTGATGTTCATCTTGGTGACTCCAATGAGCTTGAGTGGCGTGGAGAGACTGAAGGAGGAGGCCAGCGGGGAGTCGCAGAAAAGGTCTGACAGCTCATCGCGCTCCTCCAGCTCATAGGTGGCGTCGTTGAGCATCCGCCTGTGGAGGTCGCAGGTCTGCTCTATCTTCAGCTTGTTGATGTCACTGCGCAGGCGCATGAGCTGTCTGGCCAGCTGCTGGTCCTGCAGCCGCATCTCCGTCTGGAAGGGAGGAGGGGGCGTCAGTTCTGAACTGGAAGGGGCAGGGATGAGGGGGAGCGAGGAAGGGGGAAGGCTGCAGCTCCACAGTCTCTGACAAGCACAGGCCTGCTACTAGGAGACTTAACTAAGGGTTTGTTTCAGCAATTGGTCCACTTGGAGATATTAACACGTTCCCAGCTCAGGGAAGTGAAAAGGCAAACATAGGGAGGTGACAAATGAGAATGTGCTTGCCAAACAACACTTTGTGGTAAGTTAGACCCTATGTCTAAATCCTTTTGGAAGAAGGACATGTCAGTTCTGGTGTATTTCCAGCCCAGTCTCATTGGTTACAGATACGTACAGATGGAGTAAGCGTATAAAGAAATTAATGGAATTGATAAATACCAAATCCAGGAGCATGGTCACCTCTGGGCAGGAAGGAGGGAATGTGATTAGCGAAGGTACACAGGGGCTTCCACTTGTATTGGTAATGTTTTATATCTTATGTCGGGTGGTGGGTATATGGATGTGAGAGAGAAACATCCATTGGCTGCTTCCTGTACTCACCCCAACCAGAGATCAAACCCACAACCTAGTTATGTGCCCTGACCAGAAATCAAACCCACAACCTTTTATTTATGGGAAGATGCTCCAACTAACCCAGCCAACTGGCTAAGGCTCTATTATACTTTAAACATTTTAGAATACCTGCAATATTTCTTAATAACGTTTCAAAAGAGCCAAACATAAATACATGCTACTATTTATTGAATATTTTCCTATAAACCAGATACCGTTCTAAGCTCTTTGGGTATGTATTAGCCAGCCATACAAAATACCATAGACTGGGAGGCTTAAACAACAGACATTAATGTCTCACAGCTCCAGAGGTCAGGAAGTCCAAGATGAAGTTGCGAGCTGATTCAGTTCCTAGTGAGGACCCTCTTCCTGGCCTGCGGATGGACACTTTCTCACTGCGTCCTCACGTGATGGAGAGAAAGATCTCTCTTTCTCTTTTTATAAGGACACTAATCCTGTCATGGGGGCCCACCCTCCTGACCTCGAAATCTAATCACCTCCCAAAGGTCCCACCCCCACATACCATCATATTGGGGACTGGGGCTTCAACATGTAAATTTGGGGAGTTGGGGGAGACACAGACATTCAGTCCATAACAGGGTTTATTAATATGCAACAGTCAATCTTCTACAATTCCATCCAGTAATGTCACCGTCATCTCCACAACTTACATGTGAAGAGGCAGAGGCTCAACCAAGTAGGTCACTGTGTCAAGTCCCAAAGCACACACACGGCAGAACTGGGATTAGGAACTCAGACAATGAGACTCAGGAACCCAAGCTGCTGGCAACTAAGTCCTTGTGCCTCTTTGGGTAGAGTCGGGGTGTGGGGGTGTGGAGTGAGTTCTGTGCTCAGGGACCTCGTAGGAGGGACCTCGTAGGAGGCGCCTGATATTCCCAGTGCCTCAGTGTTTCCTGTTAGGAAGGGATGAGATAGTAACTCCGCACCTGGTTTAACATGTACGGTTTCCATTGTTCATCTACATGTTAACCTGGTCGGAGGTGCACAGCCAGCCCCGAGGTTCCCCCAGGACAGTCTGAGTATTTCACAAATCCGGGGGAGCTCCCGCGATTGCTCGGTCTCACAGCTGTGCGGTGGCAGAGGTGGGACTGGAGCTGAGGGATCTCCCGGGGGTCCTAGTGCGGAGCGTTTTCCATTAACGACACAGTCACAAGGTCACCAGCTGCACCTGCTTCCTTCTCACCCTTTACTCTGCCTATGTTCGCAACGGGGTATTTTTTAATGGTTTTGTGTCTCAGCTGTGTCGTTTGTCCAGTGCTTGGAGCCAAACTGATTTAGAAAAATCAACTGTGAGATCCCAGAGGGACCCTCCCCCTGGTTATGTAAATAAATCCAAATGTTCTCACTTCTGCCTGTTCAGATTTGGAATCATGTACATTGCAGGGTAAAAAATAAGTGACTTCACCAGTAAGCATTTCATTTTTTCTCTCTTTCATTTTTATGTACTTCTACAGATCTCTTCCAATTTTATACATGAGGGAAATCAAGATAGAAAGTCTTGCTTGGGGATAGCAAAGTATTTAATGGCAGAATCAGGATTTAAGTTTACAGCCTTCACTTAAGTAGCGTACTTCTCAATCCTTAGGCATAACAACCTAAATTTATTGCCAATCAGAATCTATTGCTCTAGACCAGCGGTTCTCAACCTGTGGGTCGTGACCCTTTTGGGGGTCGAATGACCCTTTCACAGGGGTCGCCCAAGACCATCGGAAAACACATATATAATTACATATTGTTTTTGTGATCAATCACTATGCTTTAATTATGTTCAATTTGTAACAATGAAAATACATCCTGCATATCAGATATTTACATTATGATTCATAACAGTAGCAAAATTACAGTTATGAAGTAGCAATGAAAATAATTTTATGGTTGGGGGTCACCACAACATGAAGAACTGTATTAAACGGTCACGGCATTAGGAAGGTTGAGAACCACTGCTCTAGATGAACACCAAACTAATGAAGGCAGGTGTGCCCCAGGGTAGCTGGTCATTTATTCATTTGGAGGCCTTAGCCATGCCTGGAACGGGGCTAGGTGCTGCCTAAACCCTCTGAAGGAGACAGTATTCAAATCTGTCTGAAAGACAAGGCTGGCTCACACCCACTGTTTAATTTGATAAGGTCTTCTGAGAGTTTTACTCTACCACTTCTCTTTTCGGGTATTTTAATTTGAAAAGGAATCTGTGAAAAGCTAGTAACCCTATAATTTAGATTTGAACTTTGGCCTCAGGAATTGGATCTTTGGTCTGAAAGGGCTTTTTAAAGTTGGAGACTTTCAGGTTGAGCAGCTGTCTGGGATGTGATGTGCCTTGCAGTGGGTATGTGGTGGGGGGAATGGGCCATTTTTCTATGGCCAATAGATCTGGTCAAAGGTCAGAGCAATGAGTTAGGGTCTAAAACCCATTAGAATCAGCTGGTCAGAGGGGTGATAGTAAGGCACATGCCCAGTTCCCTTTGACTGGACAAAGGCCACCTCACTGGAGCCACCTCATGAACCCATTCAACTCTGCAGAAGAGAAAGAAAAATCACACATCCAGTAGGGCTGGTGACTGCCCATTCTGCTGGTTTGTGTTCCAACACGGGGAGGGGTGGTGAATCTGCAGGCCTGGGCTCTGAGGGCCCCTCATAATGTGTGCGTCCCACCCTGGGAGTCTCTCGGAATATATATTTTGTTATGACCCTTGAACATAAATCAGCTATTTCATTTGATGCTCGAAGTAACAGTGTTTGTTCCAATTCTACAAGAAAAATCGGCAGTGCTAGCCTATTCTCACCTACTCTGTGGGCCACACAGGGGTTTTCCAGGGTGACTTTGCGCCTTAAATACTAACTGAGTCCCTGTTATAAGGTAACCCGACTGTAACCATATAGAAAAAAAGTTCCCACTGTCACTGCAGAAACCTAAGCAAAATGTGCAGGGCTCAGAGGTGGTATTTTTTCTAGAAATTTTTTTTTCAATTGTGATTAAATACAAATAACATAAAACTTATCATCTTAACCATTTTAAAGTGTACAGTTTAGTAGCATTAAGTACATTTACACTGTTGTGCAGCCACCACCATCATCCATCTTCAGAACTCCTTACATCTTGTAAAACTGAAACTCTGGGCCCTGGCTGGCTAGCTCAGTTGGTTAGAACATTGTTCCGATATGCCAAGGTTGTGGGTTTGATCTTCAATCAGGGCACATACACGAATCAACCAATTAATTCAATGAATGCTTAAATAAGTGGAACAACAAATCAGTATCTGTCTCTGTCTCTCTCCCCCTACCTCTCTCTCTAAAATCAATAAATAAATTAAAAAAAAACACACACACACACAAAAATCTGACACTCTGTCCCCATTAAACAGCTTCCTGTTCCCCTTCCAAGCCCTGGCAACCACCATTCTACTCTCTGTCACTGTGGCTGTGACTACTTTAGAAACCTCATATGAATAAAATCTACAGTATTTGTCTCTCTTTTTCTTTTTAATATATTTTTATTTATTTCAGAGAGAAAGGGAGAGGGAGAGAAAGGTAGAAACATCAATGATGAGAGAGAATCATTGATTGGCTGCCTCCTGAACACCCCCCACTGGGGATTGAGCCAGCAACAGGCACATGCCCTTGACTGGAATCGAACCTGGGACCCTTCAGTCCATAGGCTGATGCTCTATCCACTGAGCAAAACCAGCTAGGGCTACTATATTTGTCTTTTTGTGGCTAGTTTATTTCACTCAGTACAATGTCCTCACAGTTCACACAGTTAAGAAGCTTTTTATAAATTAAATATTTTCAGAAAATGTAATGAACGTGTCTTTGCAGATCCTGTGTAGAGTAGGTCAGAAAAGTGGCAGTTCCTGAGGATGGTTCCCGGGAGCAGGGTCTAGGGATGAGCAACTCCTTCCTTTTTCTCTTTTCTGCCAAGGAGACATGTGGGGCAGCGATGACAACACCCTGTCTCCTGCCACATAATGCCAGATGCACTTTCCATATATTACTTACTGCATCTTCCCACAACTCTAGATGGCCGGTATTTTGATCTGCTTTATGGTTGAGGAAGCCAACTCAGAGAAGTTAAGGGACACACATGGTAGCACTCGGATCACACTGGGGCCTGTCAGAGCCCAGAGCTGGTGGCCTTTCTGTGACTTCCATCGACCTGAAGGGGGGCTGGGTCCCAGGGGCAGCAGAAACGGGAACTTCAATTGCTCTGGGGTTAGAATCTGGGCTCATGCTGAACCTTATTCCTCATTAGCTGTGTGGCTTTGAGCAAGTCACTAATGCTCCTTGAATTTCTGTCTCTTCATCTACAGAAAAGGCATAATGCCTAGTGCAGGACTGTGAGAAGCAAATTAGATGGTACGCAATATACCAACTAAGCTGAACAATGCCAGTCAGATAAAGGTAAGCGGTTCACAGCTTAAGTCTTTTCTCTCCAGACCAAGGTGTGGGATGTGGAAACCAGCCAGGGCCTCCCAGTTTTAAGACTTTAGTAAAGAAACTGAGATGCTGGGCCCAGTGACTCAACTATCGATGTGGATTTAATGCATTCCCTGGCCAGCACCCAACTGCAGGGCGTGACTGTTTCTAATGCCCTGTCCCAGGGAGAAAGGCGCTTGCCGGATTCTCAGAGGTGTGGCCCGTAATCCCAGCAATCCTGTAATTAGGGTAGAGCACTTGGTGAAAGAGCAAGAAATGTCACTGCCTCGCTGTCAGCATGTTGTGGTAACAGGGCATGTTCCCATCAGGGGAGAAAGCCATGAAGGGGTTGGCGGGTGACCAGTGGTCTCTTGGAATAACAGTGTTTGTGGGCTATGCTTGACTGTAGCCAACACAGGTGTGCTTCCTGTGTCAGACAAGAATGCTTCTCAAGTTGTTTTTTAAGGTAGAAGGTGAATCCCCCAGGGCAGGATTAAGTAAGTAAAGGCGGCAGTTGAGCTGCGCCATAGGAGGAGATTGCCTTGGCTGGGCTTGGTGAGGTGTCGGGGTGGTGAGAGGCCCAGGTGGGGAGAGAGGAGACACCCAGGAGGAAAGCCAGCCAGGAAACTCAGAGGCAGGAAGATCTAAAATGAGTGTGTAAGTGGTTTGCTGTGAGGTTTCTTTAGTCAAGTCTTGTGGGTCACTGGTGATTTAGAGGGAGTTAGAAGACGGGCTGACTCCTGCCTCTAGGCTGGTGAAATGAAGACAAAGCCTGCAGTAAAATGACATGGATGACATATGGCAGTTACTCAGTAAATGAAACATAGAGTTACCATATGATCCAGCAATTCTATTTCCGGTGTGTGCCCACAAAAAAGGAAAGCAGGGACTCACACAGCTAGTTGTACACACCCTGTTCACAGTAGCATTATTCACAATAACCCAGGTGTCCATTGATGGGAGAATGGGTACACAAAAGGTGCTGTGCTGGACCCAGCTCCACCACGGGACAGAAACCTGGACACTGGCTTTGCCTCTAGCTCTCCGGAACCCCCCGCTGATGGTTTTCCAGGACTGGATTAAGGAAAATGGGACTTTAGAAACCAAGGGATGTAATTCCAAGCAAATAAAGCTTTCTACCACATCTCATCCTCTTTTGGTGTCCTCTGGAAATACTTATTCCAGCAGCACCCCCAGAACCCCACTTCCAACAGCAACGGAGAAAGACCATCCGCACATTTCTTTGATAACACCCCCACCCTGCCCTGCCCACCCTGGGCACTCAGGAAGGCCCTGGAACTGTTGAGTACTGTGAAATGTGGCCAGCACTGACCATGGGGGCTGCTGATACGAGCGTGAGACAAGAGAGGGCTGGGCCGGAGCCGGAGAACAGCTGTCTGATGGGCCCTCATAGAATCTCTCCGCACATCTTCCCTCATTGAGAACTCAGGGCTGATCATCCTTTGGCTCCTTCCTGCTCTAGGGTTGAAGGTTCTGCTCATTATTCTAACTAGCACTATTAGAATTAGCACAATCAGAAAGGGGAGGTTTTGTCCTCCTCAGTCACTGGAGCTGGATGAGTGCCTGCCCTGGTGGGAGCTGGGTGGGTGCCTGCCTTAGGGGAGAGCTGGGTGGGTACCTGCCTTAGGGGAGAGCTGGGTGGGTACCTACCCTGGTGGGAGCTGGGTGGGTGCCTGCCCTGGTGGGAGCTGGGTGGGTGCCTGCCCTGGTGGGAGCTGGGTGGGTGCCTGCCTTAGGGGAGAGCTGGATGGGAGAAGAGAGGCTTCTCAGCCTCCTGGAACCTGCCTTCTCCTGAGCAGCTTCTGGCTCGATAGTCGAGAGCTGTGGCTCCTGAAAACCAGGCCCTTGGCACAGACATGGAGCCCTTCTCCATGCTGCCAAGGACTTGGCTGCCCTGAATGAGCCTCTCTGTGACTTTTCCCCGGCTTCTGTCTGCTCACTGGCTGTGACTGGCTCAGGCCCGCACACAGGGGCATGACCAACACCCACTGGGCAGTGCCCAGTTTTTCAGACCCTGGCAGCAGCCTGGGAAGAGGGGGTGGGTCCAGAAGCTTGTAAAATAATACATCCTCAGAAAGCAATTGCCCAGCCAAGGACATGCCTCAGGCTTGGACAGTCCCTTCTGAACCCATCCGCCACCAGACCTGGCCTTCGATTATAATAAGGAAGAGAGAGGGGGAGTTCTTAGAAAGAGAGCTAAATTGAGTAAACTTTGGAGAGTAATGGCCCAAAGTTTCAGGAATTGAGAGAACGTGTTGAATGAGCATAAAACTTTATGAAATACAAAGTGTACTCCTACTCATTTGCTCACAGGAGCAATTGGCTGATAGCAGCCGTTCAAAGCAGGGGTTCAGAGGTCAGGTGGATCTGGGTTCAAATCCATGCTCTGCTGGTTGACCATAGGCAATTGCTTCACCTCAGTTTTCTCTTCTGTACAATGGGGGTAGTGATAGTGCCTATTGAATGATGTGATGTGTGTGAATGTGCATAACCTCTAGACCTTGGCAGGTGCTCAGTGCCTTTCTCCTGCCCTCCTCTCTGTCCTCTCATAACACCCTGCCAGGTAGGTATTTATTACCCCCACTTTCCAATGACAAAGCCCAGGGCTAGGCTAGTTGGTTTTCCTAAAGTCACCCAGCTAAGATGTGGTAGAACCTAATTGGAAGTCTAATCTAGTTAGAAATTTTACGCTTTTCCCAATCTGCCTGTGACCGGTTAATGAGCCAATGGCCCGAGAATCACCCCCAGGCACCTGTTAAACTCCTGACACCACTGCAGGTGTACGGGATCAGAACTTCTACGGAGAGTCGGGGCAGGCTCCATATTTTTAACACATGTCCTGGAGCCTCGCCCACACTACCCACTAGTCACTAGCAGGTTGTATAGTTATTAAACCAGGAGGGTGGCCACCGGAGGAACGGGGTTTTAATTATTATAGGAGAAATGAGGAGAAGCTTAATGTCAGTTATGCTTAAAGGTGTGGATTGGGTTGCTGAGGAGGTTGGGGGGTTGTGTATTTCCCTTTGGTTAATTTCATTGCCCACTGTGCCTGGCACACGGCGACCACTCAGCGTGGACTTCAGCTCCCCCAGGCACTTTGGAAGTACATTACATTTATTGTATAACTCTTGTCACACCTTGTCCTTGTGTTTACTTGCCTGTCTCCTCCACAAAGGGGGAAACCCCAGGAAGACGTTCACCTGGGCCTCCACCCACACCAGCACCTAGGACCAGGCACTAGTGAACGTGGGTTGTATTGAATAGACAGGACTGGGTCAAAGGACCCTGCCTGTGTCTTATACCCCGAGACTGCCTTGTGCTGTTGTTCTGGTTGGACACAACCATCAGACCTCTTCTCCTTCCCTCTGCCCTCTCCTTGGCACTGCAAGACAGCCAGGAAAAGGAAGGGAGGGGAGACCTGATTCCTAGTCCACTTCATCTCATTGGTCCACAGTCCCCACCTCATCAGCTCTCATGCCAAATAGGAAGTTTTTGGGGATTGCAGGCCTCATTTTTCTTATCTTATTCTAGGAGATTCTATACCTTTTTTTTTTTTTTTTAAATCCGCAGACTATAGGATGAGGAATGTGTACCAATTACATTGGCAAGAGAGAGAGGAGTTTGGTTCTTATCTTTCTTTTGTCTTTTATTTTTTTATTTTTTATTCTCCCTAATCTATCTATATCAGTGGTTCTCAACCTTGGCTGCACATTAGAATCACCTGGGAATCTTTTTAAAATCCTGATTTCTGGGCCTCATCCTCCAGAAATTCTGTTTCTTTGTTACTAATGTTGTGGCCCCACCCCATAACAAAGAAACAGAATTTCCGAAGGATACCCAGAAATCAGGATTTTAAAAAGATTTCCAGGTGATTCTAATGTGCAGCCAAAGTTGAGAACCACTGATATAAAGGGTTAATATGCGAATTGTCCTTCCCTCCATCCAGGTAATGACGTCAAATAGCAATACCCGGCTTCCTCTCCCTAGCTACGACTAGCCTCCTTGCAGTTTCTTCAGCCCAGGAACACGACTTGTTTTATACCCAGGTGGAAACAGTTTACACTACAACCAAATGTCTGTGAAGCATTTTCCCGTGCCTCATCTCATTTGATCCTCACAGAAATCCTGGAGTAGATAGATAGGAGACTTGGTGGAATCCTATTTTCTTTTCATTAGCCCAGTGGTTCTCAACCTTCTGGCCCTTTAAATACAGTTCCTCATGTTGTGACCCAACCATAAAATTATTTTCATTGCTACTTCATAACTGTAGTGTTGCTACTGTTATGAATCGTAATGTAAATATCTGATATGCAGGATGGTCTTAGGCGACCCCTGTGAAAGGGTCTTTCGACCGCCAAAGGGGTCGCGACCCACAGGTTGAGAACCACTGGTCTACACATTCTGTAGTAACCACGAAAGGGCCAGCCTCTGGTCAGGGGAATAGAACACTGTTTTCCTCCTGCAGCCCGCTGGTGTGGACAGGCTGAGAGGCTCGACACAGACTGAAAAGACTTTACCTGGAGCAAAGGGTCACCTGGACTAGAAATTCTCTTGTGGATCAAACCCAGCTCAGCCAGCACCTGGTGGCTCTGAACAAGTTATTATTTTCATCATAGAATGGGCATGGCTGCCCTGCCCCTGCTAAAGGCTGTTATGAGACATTGCTAATTGCACTCTGTAACCCTTTACACACGTCCCTTTCTACAATTGCAGGGTTTCTAATGTGGGCTTTTTGACAAATCATATCCACCCTGACTCAGACCTTTGATGTATCTATACCTCGTACCAAGGAAAAACCTCTGGAGCCAGAGCCAGGACATGCAGGTCTATGTCTTGGTTTAGCCACACCCTTGCATCTGACCTTGGGCAAGTCAACATCTGTGACCCTCGGGCTCATCGTTTCTGAATCTCAGCCTTCCTATCTGTAAAATGGGACTAGCAAATACCTCCAAGCCACTCACAGAAAATGGTATGTATCAGGCCTCTGGGGCCACAAATTGCTCCCTAGATGGAAGGCATTAAAGTGGCCGCCATCTTCACATTTCTCACCTCCATCCCCCTCGAAAGATGCTCGGTGAGTTTGATCTGTCATTCGGCCATCTCACTCAGCAGAAATGACTGGCCTCAGAGGGCTGGGCTTGGACAGCCCCGTCATCTGCTTGCCAAGCACAGGCAGGAGAGGGTTAACCAGAGGAGGAGCAACTCAAGCTGCCACCACAGAGGGGCCAGTGGAGTCCAGGGCTACAGCCTCCTGCCACAGCAGGCCCTGGAATGATGAAAACTTGTCAGGTTTCCTTTTGTTCTCTCTAACAACCATAAACACCTTTGAGGGGCTCTGTCTGCAGGGATCCAACACTTTGCGTGAAGCTAAAAGAAAAATATCTGCCCACACCCAGGGATTCTCGCTACAAAGACAACCCCTTAGGAGGAAGCTGGAATGCTTTGTTTTCATTTGGCATTACACGGGCCAAGCAGAAGATTTCTCCCTTTTCTTTGCCTTACAGGTTGGCAAGGGGGACACTGCAGCAGGATTAAAGAGAGGAGACAGAGAGAGCTTCCCCCCTCCTCCTCCTCCCCCACTCCCCCGGTCCCTGGCTGCTAGCTCTGAAATCACACACACACTCAGATGCGATATTGTGATATTTTCTGGATTCAGCCAGAGGGCTCAGTCCCACAGCTTCAGGGCCATGCTCTCTCTAGGTCCCATTTCCTGGAACATTGCCCCCACCCCAGCCCAGGCCGAAGGTGGGAAGCTGAAGTCTGGGACCTTCTGGCCAGGTGAGCAGTCTGGAAATATCAGAGTAGCACAATGGCCACATAACCAGGTTCTGAGTCTGTCTCCCATGAACAGCGGAGCTGGATGGATGTCGGCCTGGAGGAGCCAGGTGGCCCAAAGCCACCTAGGGCAGAGGCCGCAGCCCTGTCTGAATACTCAGGTCTTTCTACCTGGAGGGGCAATGCCAATAGCTACACCTTGATGAGCAACACCTTCCTTGTATCTCCCACCACAGGAGCCTGAAAAAAACATACACCCATTCTACTTGAAAGTCCCTGGAGGCAGTCAAGAGTGACTGTCATTTCCTTTGGTGGAAAGTGAGAGGGAAAGGAGACCCCTGAGGGAGCAGTTGGGAGCCTTTAAAGACCTGGAAACAAGTCAAGATCCAGGCAGTCACTATGTGTCTTTGAGCTGGACTTGCAGGAGGCAGAGGCCAGACAAGCTGATCTTTCCAGACCAACATGGCCTGCCTCTAAAAGGGTCAACACTGACAACCAACGCCTTGCTGGTTCCGGTAACTGCTGCTGGGACCGCCTCATGAAGGTCAGAGAACCACTGGACGCAAACCCACAACTGAGCCAAAACACCGGTCATATTGAGTGTTTGGCTTTCTGTAGGGAAAACAGCCACACGTGACGGAATTATAGATTTCTAGTCTGTTCTCTCGGCCACTTCAGGGCGAAAAACAAATCTGCACCTGAGCCGGACAAGTCAGCAGAGAGGGCTTGCTCAGGTGGAGAGAACACTTGATTCTGGGCTTAAAAGTGATTTGAAACTACTTTCACTGAGTTAAAAAAAGAACTGGTAATTTTAAGTAATACCTTGAATGAGTTAACAGATGATAAATTAGAAAAAACAATGACATGGAGTTTAATGTTTTGACTGAGATTTAAAAACAGAAGAATGGGTTTATTATTCAAATGTTGAAATCTTGTTTTTAAATCAATCAGGATTTTACGAGTTGCCTTGTTACTGTTTAATCTCTGAAAAGGGCAGAATTGCATGCATTTGAGTTGGCCTGCCTGCCCTTTGGTGTTTGGGTTGCTTTTGACCTTAGACATTCCCTCTTCTGAAAGAACTGGGTTCTTGGACCCTCAGTGCAGGATGCTGTGACTAGTTCCCAGAAGCCCATTCACTGGCCGAGCCCCACGCCAAAAGGGACAGGGTGCAGGGTACAGGCTTGGGGATTCCTGGGCTTCCCTCTGAGGTACCTTCTTAGTCCCCTAGCCCCAGTCTTGCCTGCCTATCAGTCCTGATTCTCAAACTGTGGTCTGTGGACCAGCAGGGTAGCATCACCTTCGAGCTTGGTGGCAATTCAGAATCATGGATCTCATCTCAGATCTTTAGGATCAGAATCTTCATTTGAACAAGAGACCCTAGTGACCTGTACGCACATTAGCGTCTGAGTCGCTGCTCTAAGCGATTCTCTACCCTGCAGCCAGGGTGGCATGTCTGAGCGCCCTCTGCAGGAGGGCTATCTCTCCAGCTTCATCTCCTGGCTCTCTCTCTCTCTCCCCAAAGTGCTCTACTCCCAGTGGGGAAGGCTGAGTTCAAGCTCTGGCTCTGCCACCTACTAATCATATGATTCTAGGCAGGTCGTCTGACTTCTATGAGCCTTGGTTTACGCATCTGTAAAAGGGGCACAATCACTGTAATCACACAGGCCTGTTGTAAGAATCACAGAGGTAATGGAGTGAGGGCTGGGACTCCCTCCAATCTTGTTTCTCCTTTTGCCCCCACACCCATGCATTCTTAGATAACCTGTTTATGTTAATGTAGCACGAGCAAGCAAGCATCACTAATTGGCACGAGGCTGCTTTTGTTTGAGGGTGTTTATAAGCTGCCACTGACCAGCCAGTTGCTGGCTGCTTTGCTCATAATAAAGCATGTCCCACCTACCTACTGTCACTCATCTGTTCTTCCAATTTCCTGCACCCAGAGGGGTCAATTCCCTGGCTGAGGAACTTGCACCCAACACAGCCTTTGACAGCCAAGACAGTCCTAACAATGTTCCTCCCTCCACCTATGGAGGATTATTCTATCCATTACCAACGGCTGTCCTCGACCTGGCTCACCTTCCTCCTCTCAGCTAGCATACGCTGGCCAGACAACTTGTTCTGCTTGGCTTGCAATGGCTTGGCAACAAATATGAGCATGGCCCGTGGGCCTGTGGCAATGGTTCACCCCCTAGGTCAGTGATGGCGAACCTATGACACGCGTGTCAGAGGTGACACGCAAACTCATTTTTTTGGATGATTTTTCTTTGTTAACTGGCATTTAAATATATAAAATGAATATCAAAAATATAAGTCTTTGTTTTACTATGGTTGCAAAGATCAAAAAATTTCTATATGTGACACGGCACCAGAGTTAAGTTAGGGTTTTTCAAAATGCTGACACGCCGAGCTCAAAAGGTTCGCCATCACTGCCCTAGGTTGTGCTTGTGAAGTACCTGGGAGCTTTAAGAACCACTGATTCCTGGGTCCTCAACTCCCCCTCCCCGCAAGGTGTTCATTTGATTGGTCTGGGATGTGATCTAGGATTTGGGAGGTTTCCAGGTTTCCGTGGGGATTCTAATATGCAGCCTGGGTTGGGAGGCACCTCTCTCTGATGCTACAGGACGAGGACAAGCTCTAGAGAACTCCCCACTGGTTTACACACAGGGAATTCCGTCTCTGCTCTCCACCCCAATGGGAGCCAATGGGGAATGCTCACTTAGAAAGTAAAAGCCTCTGCTCCCCAAAAGCAATAGAACCTCAATGAACCCTAACCCAACAAATTGAGTCCTTGATTAATGGAAATATTTTTTTGTTCCTCTTTATGAAAACAAATGAAAGCAGTTCCGCCTCAGGAATTGAAAGGGCAACTTCCAGGGTCTGCCCTGGCCACCGTGGGTCCATCTCCCCTCCCCTCCTGCACCCCCTTGAGCACCCAGGGACACAAAGAACCCACAGATGCCCCATCTTTTATGCAAATCAACTTACACCCCAGTTACCAAAGACATAGAGCAGTGGTTCTCAACCTTCTGGCCCTTTAAATACAGTTCCTCATGTTGTGACCCAACCATAAAATTATTTTCGTTGCTACTTCATAACTGTCATGTTGCTACTGTTATGAATCATAATGTAAATATCTGATATGCAGGATGGTCTTAGGCGACCCCTGTGAAAGGTTGAGAACCGCTGACATAGAGGAATGGCGCGTTTTAAGAAGCAGTCTCAATATCGAAGATTAAAACCAAAAAAAAGAACACCCCCGGCCCCAGCCACGGTTATTTCAACTCATGGGGGATTCCAGGCCCCAGTGGGGATGTGTTTTTTGGGGTTGTGCAGGGCAACCAAACAGGCTCTGCCTACAAAGACTAACATCAGGAGTGGCACTGGGGAAGGTGGGGGACACCTTCATGGGCTCAGGTTCTCGTGGGCAACACTTGCTTCATAAGTACCTGTGATCAGGGGCTTATTGATGCAGGGATGTCATGTAACTACATGGCAATAAATCTGACCTTTGATTTAATAGGAAAGGACAGATGTGCACGTGGGAGAGATAGAGATGGGGCGGAAACAGAGAGAGGGGGACAGAGATAGAGACAGACACACACAGAGAATGGCATCTGGGGATCCTTGCAGGGGCAGCCACTTACCAGTTCCTTCCTGAGCCAGGCTATGGCCTCGTCGATATTCTCAAAGCCTTCCAGCTTGCCCGTGGACCCGGTCCCGGCATCCCGGCTGGCACTGGCATTAGGTGGTGGGTGCTGCCTGGGCTCTCTCGGCGGCAGGGAGGGCTCTTCCTCCCCACACTCCCGCTGCTCAGCAGCCGGCCTGGGGAAGGGCCAGGCCTGCTCCTCCAGCCTCGCCTGCCATTCCAGGTAGGAGGGCCTGCGGGTCTCCAGCCTCAGTTTCTCAGTCAGGGCCTTCAGGCTCCGGAGGTGGTCGTCAGGAGGCGGGGCTGCTCCCGCCAGCACCTCTTCCCCCACCACCACTTCTTCCACCTGGATCTGGGGCACAGACATCCTAGAGCCTGCTGGGTGGTCGGACAGGGGAGGTGGTGGAGGTGATGAGGGAGTCCTGGCGGCTGGTAAGGTTGGGGCCCACTCTGGAGTGGTCTCACCCAGCTGGGGCCAAGGCTCCCGTGGGCATCGCTGGGGTGTGAGCAGCTCCCGGAGCCGAGAGGGACTAGGCAGGAGCGCACAGGGTGCCGTCCAGAGCAACAGTAGAGCTTTGGGTTTAAGATTGTCTCCGGAGTCCCGTGGGCGCCGTGCTCCGCACAAGGCAGGAACAGACAGGCGTTAGCAGGAATCTTTGGGGCAGCTTTGCCAAGAAGATCTATCAGTCCCGGAGATGCAGGCGGGATCAGAGATGGGCGGGGAAGCAGCTCCCTCCTTGTGGGGAAGGGCAGGTGGCGAGAAGCTGCTGGCCAGTCCAGGGAGGCCCTGAGGAAGGATGCGAACAATGTCAGTAACGGCTGTGAGCGGGACCTGCGCGCTCCTGGGCAGGGGACACTGACAGGTTCAGTGACAAGGCTGCTAATTGCGACTTCAGGACTAGACATGAGGCGATTTTAATACCTTAACGTGGTGCAGGGGAGTTCATAATAAATCAATACTTTGTACAGGGTTTCACGATTTATGAAGTGACGGCGCCTCTGTTACCTCATCGTCCTCACTGCAAGTCTGTGATTCTTTGCTTTTGTCCCCATTTTGCATGTGAGACACCTGAGTCTCTCAGGGGTTAAATGACTCACCGAAGAGCTCCCAGCAATTAGCCAGGACAGGGGCAGGTGGTTGGATTCTGAGGGCTCAGGTCTCCGTGAGGGCAGCTGCCTGAGGGTCCCCAAGCAGCGCAGGTGTGCCTTGGGGCCAGGAACCACTGACCCCGCCCACCCCACCCACCACAGCACCTGTCCTCAGGCACCAGCTCCTCACGGCCAGTCCTACGGCCACTCTCAGCGGCTTCCTCCCAAAGCAACACCTACTTCACTCTTCAGAGGAGGAAGCAAACAGACCTGCAGCCCAGGAGGAACCGATGAATTCAGGTGACTCACCATTCTGGGAAGATGGTTAGCACGGTCCTGCCCACACAGCAGTGCCTCCGGGGCAAGGGCTTCGGCTCCCTCATCTGATTTGGCCTCCCCACCTCTGGGGAGAAGGTTGAGCCAAGGTGCTTGCCCCATAATATCAGGGCACAGGGTAGAGAAGTGACCTGGAGTTAGACCTTGCCGCGCCCCCCTCCATGTCCCTGCACCCACAGGGTATATCAGAGCAGGACCCTTTGACTCAGACTATGGAGGGAACTTCTTGGCTGTCGGGGTGTTTAAAAAATCTGTGCTGGGGCAAGCTGCGAAAAAGAATGAAGGGATATGGAACAACGTCCAAGACACAGCTTCCCTGGAAAACACAGGGCATTTGCAGCCTGGAGAGGGTGCCACCTTGGTGTGGAAGAGTGGGGGGGAGGAAGAGACTTTTATTGACTTGTAGGTGCCTTTTAAAAGGTCTCTGCAAGGAAAATAAAACTGGAACTGAGAGTGTGCTTGCTTGTGGTGAGGGGACTGGGTGCTGGGTGACGGTGGGCAGGCACAGGACGAGGCAGAATTGGAGGGGAGCAAAATCAAAACACAGGCGGGGCCACTCAGGGAGGCGGTGCGGCTTCTCTCCCACAGGGGCATGAGGTGCTCAAGAAGAGCAGAGCTTGCTGTCTGTTCCAGGTGTTTCTACAATGCCCGCCTGTGCTGTAATCTGCCCAGAGGAAGACTGGCTGCCCTTTTCCCATGCTCTGCTGCCCCTGCTTTGGGGCACCCCTGAGGAACAAAGAGGACTATTCCACCCTAATTGATGGCAGGGAAACCTGGATGCACCTCCAACCACACAGGTGGGGATCCCCTAAGGAATTTCCAAAAATGGTGCATTGCCAGGCCTCATTCCTGGGGGCGGTAACTCAGTTAATGTGGAGTGGAACTCCGTGTATATTAAAGCTCCCCAAGGGGTCTGAGTGAGGCCGGGGTTCCTAGATAGAAACACCAGATGTGGAATCAGACTGCCTTAGCTGAGGGTGCTGTCAGGCTAGCTGAGCCTCCGTTTCCTTGCCTGTAAAATGGGGCCATAATATCAACCTCCTGGGTTTGGGGCATTGGCAGAACTAAGGTTGGTCCATGTATTCTGTAGGCTTAGGTGGGGTGTTCTCATGGGTGTCTTTCTGTGCAGTCACGTGGTCACACAGGCATCTTTAGAATCTCTTCTAAAGACCTATTAGTCGCTTTCTGGGGCCACTCCCAGGCGCTGTCTACCTCTTTGCTGAGATGCCAGATCTGTTTTGAGTGTGCCTTGGGGCGGCTTCACCCCAGAAAGGCTTCTTCCCACTGACACAGGAGCTCTGATTATTCCCAGCAATGCTTTTTGGAGAGGATCTAGTTGCAGGCAACCATGAGCAGGTGAAACTAATGGGAAGTCTCACCTCCCCTCCGTCTCCCCCAGCTACGCACCCACGGAAGACGGCAGGACATCTACAGCGGAGGGAGAACCTGTTAGGGAAGGGTCTCCGTTTGGGGCGGGTGACAGTTATGGCTGGATGACTTTATGAAGCTGCCTCCTTGGGAAGGGGGAGGTTATGTTAATTATCAGTTTCTAAATCAATTCAGAGAAGGCCTGTGAAGACAACGTCAGGGCAACTTGGGGGCATTAACAGGAGCACCAGCGCCCTGTGAGTCAGCTAATGATGATCCTTCAACCCGCTGAGCCTTAGGGAGTGTGTAAAAGCACCCCTGTGCACACCCCTGCTCCTCCCAGTAGCCCCGAGCAGTGGGAGGGATCACCCCATTCCACAGCGGGGAGGTGGCAGGAATGGGACTTAGGCACAGTTTTCAGACTCTAATCAGCCTCTTTCTACTCCAGAGAGTGTGGGCCTTCGGGTCAGACTCCGGGGCACCCAACTCTGATCGTGGGCATATTGTGTTTATGGCCACCCTGCTTCTGCGTCCGCTTCTGAGAAGTGGGGGTCACCAGGATCGGCTATGGAATTTGCCCGAGTTGGTGCAAAATGAGAATGCAGGGCTCCTTTTAAAAAGAACGAAGACTTTTAAGATGGCACCGCAGAGCGTTAACCCAGGCGCAGGGCCCTGCGGGACTGCCTAGGTCCCTCCTTATGAAGCAGGCCCTGGGGTAATACTGTGGGCTTCATAGGTCATTGTGAGGATTAAGGTAGCAAATAGTGAGCCCTTAACCTGGTGAGTGGTATACTTCAAAAAAGTATACCTCTAAAGTCACACTTTAAAAAGTATTATTCTTAACCTTTACAATTTTATTAACCAATGCCACCCCAATAAATTTAATTTAAAAAAATATTATCCTTAAGATGATAAGACCTATCCATGCCACATCAGTCATAGCCCCAGATGGCCCCTTCGGGCGGCCCTGAGCAGTCATCCTGGTGGCCCCTGACCTGAGCCCATCTCCGCACCCTTCCGTCCTTCCTGGAAAGCCAACTGAGATGAAGTCGGTGGGCCCCACCTCCCCGCTCCCACCCGATTTTCAGGTCTCGATTGCATTTTCATCACGCCAGATGAAGTCAGCCATAGCGAGGAGGAAAAAGAGCCCAGTTTACAAAATCACCACAATATACCTGCTCCCTTCCCTTCCTGCTCACATTTTACTAGTAAATACCCCAGCTCATGGCCTGGGGCCCCAGGTGACCCCGTTTTGATTGTGTTAGCCATGAGGTGAGAGCAAGGACTGGGGTGGGATGCAAGCCCCTGGAATCAGCCCTCTCCTCTTGGCCTCAGTTTCCTAATCTGTGCACTGGCACCCCCCTCCCCATCTGCCTCTCAAGGATGCTGTGAGAATCAGCTGGACTCACCTGTGAAAGCTCTGCAACCTGTAAGAGCGGTACCCACCTGAGGATTATTACTATCATCACGGCACGTGTGGTGGACCAGGGACTCAGCCCTTTAGGAGGTGTGGTCATGTGCAGCCTGCAGGGACCAAGTCCTCGACTGCCTCCTATCGCCCGCAGCATTCCCCGGGATTTGCTGAAACCAAATCTGTCCCCCTGGTCACTGAACCAGGGAACACTGCCTCTCCGGATGTCCCAGGGCCACAGGGTCCAGTGGGGTTTCTCCCTCCCTCCCTTCCAGAATGTCACCCATGCAGGCCAGGCCAGGCATGACTGAGTTGGACCCAGTCTGAGCTGCAGGAGAGGTGCCAGCCAGGTGCAGGGGGCAGAGGAGCGCTGGCCAGCTTCCGGGGCCGAAGGGCAGTGGGGGCTTCCACTTATCTGGACAAACCAGGAACTTCCAGGGTGTGGGCTCTGGAGGAGGGACCCTCTAATGCCTGGACAGTCAGGCTTTCTTTACACCTAACCTAAGTCCTTCCTACACACTTTCTCTCACTCTGGGCTTTGCAAAGGCGAGAGCCTGAGAAGGAAAGCCAGGCCTGGGACCTGGGGCAGCCAGAAAAACAAGGTCAGACCATAGTCCCCCCAGGCCCAGGTGAGGCCCACCAGGCAGTCCACCCACCCCCCTGCAAGGGACCAGCCCCGGGGCATGTGGGCCTTTTTGCAGTGGGGACATGCCTTTCTGCACGCAGCGGCTGCTGTTCAAGCAGGCTGCCTGGCTCGCTCCAGACCACGGTGGCTGTGGGAGGGAAGGGCTGTGCCAGCCATGAGCTAATTCCTCTGGCTGCCGGAGGAGCCATGTGGGTGCAGCTCAGTCACTCAGCCAACACCTCGCCTCATGATGACCTAATCTGTTCACTTGGACAACTTTCAAACCCACTTCCTAGATGGGCTCCGAGGGCAGGGGATGGTACAGGGGGCTGCTGGCCCATTTTCTGTCTCTGTCTGTCTGTCTCTCTCAGACCTGTTGCCCTACATTCTTCTGAGAAACTAGAAAGCTGCCCGCTCTCTGTTTGGACCTACGGGCCTGTGCCTGCTCCTTCCGGTCTTAGGTTCTTCGCTAGAACCGTTCCATTTCTTCTCCATAAAGGCCCACCTGTCCAGCACTCCCGTCCCACAGAATTCCACACTCTCTCAGGCCTGCGACTTTGTACCAGCTGTTCCCTCAGCCTGCAATGCCCTTCCCTTCCCTCTACGCCTCAGTTCTCAGGAATTTTCTCCTTCAGGACGTTTTCCTTAACTTGCCCGAGCAGTGGGTGCAACAAGAGCACTTCAGAGAAACAATGATGTCATCACAACAATATTAGCTAACGCTTACTCAGAGCACACCACGCCAGGAATTGTTCTAAGAGCTTTACATGCACTAACACATTGAGTCCCCACAACAACCTCTGGGGCAAGTATCATCATTGTCTCCATTGCACAGACGAGGAGACCGAGGCACGGAGCGAATAGCTTGTCCATGGTCACAGAACTAAGTGGTGAAGCTGGGATTTGAACCCCTGCAGCCGGCTCCACCTTGGGTTGTAACCACTAGACTTACTGGCCCTTTCAAGCCACAGCACTTCTACCAGGGACCTTCTTTTTTTCGTTTTATGTCTTTATTGATTTTAGAGAGGAAGGGAAAGGGAATAGAGAGAGAGAAACATCAATTTGTTGCCTCCTGTACACACCCCAACCTGGGACTAAGCCTGCACCCTGGGCATGTGCCCTTGACCAGGAATTGAACCAGTGACCTTTCAGTGCACGGGATGACACTCAAACCAACTGAGCCACACCATCCAGGCCAGGACCTTCTTGATGGTGTTGTCCACCAGACCGAGCTTCATGAAGGTGAGAACCAGGCTTTGTATCCTGGAACCTCCAGCACTTAGCGCCATGCTGCTCTCTTTAAATGTTCATGGGCTAAATAAGCAAATGGAACAGATTTCCCCTCTCCTATCCCCCACCCCTAACACACACTCTCACTCACTGTGACCTATACTTGCTCAGGTCTGAGCCGGTCTGGACAGGCTCAGGGAAGCAGAGTGGACCTGGACTTCCTGCGATGGCACCTTTACCGCCTGCCCTTATCAGACCTGCCCTGACCTCAGAGTCCTGGACACAGGCTGTCAGACCCTAAGAAGACAGAAGCGACCTCACCCTGCATCAAGGGCCAGGACTAGGTGCTGGCACACAGACAGGGCCATTCAGTATCCCACATACAGCTCTAGGCCCTCCTCCCCATCCAGCATCATCAGGCAATTTCCACTCAACATCCCTTCCCTCCTTCTTGAAGGAGCATTTTTTTTTTTTCCTATGGGGAACCCCTGCATGTGCTTGCTGGGGACTGCCGGTCCCTCTCTGGCCTCAGGGCGGTCACATGACTCGAGCTGAGCCAATCAGAGCCCTCCTGGGGTTTTGCATCAGAACCACCCTGGAGCTGCATGTCCCCTGCTGGCTGGGGCTGTTGGCTCACCATCTCGCTTACCACAGGCAGAGGGGCTGCCTGACGAACCAAGCCAAGCATGTGAGATAGCCAGAGGCCCTCGGCCCTGTTGGAAGGCACCACCTGACCTTGATCATATAGCTTACATACTCTCTTTGCTTAAGCTTCTTTGACTGGGTTTCTGACCTTTGCAGCCAACATAAGCATGTGTTGGACAAAGAATATAGAATAACATGGCCAATATTTGTTGATATTTGTCTTTTGTTTGTTTGCCGTTTACTGTTGGTAGGGAGCTCCCCGTTTTGTGCGGGAGAGCAAACAGGCCGGGCACCTGCCCTCTGAAACCAGAGGATCACGTGCTCCCTCCTCCCTGGCCACCAGGTGCCGTGGCAACCAGGTGTAAACATGTGATTTGAACTTGGCCAATCAGATACCCAGGCCCAGGCCTCTGAATCTGGTGTGTGAGGGCAGAATGGAGGGTCAGGTGGGGTTCATTTGTGGCCACATCCAGCCTCGGAGGCAGATGTGACCTGTGGGGAAGGTAGAATTAGCTAAGCCATCCCTGAAAAAGGACTGTTGCGGGGTCTGTTATTGTGATATAATAAGAAATATATTTGGTCTCTATCCCCAGCTCCTGAAACAGAGCTCCTAAAACCCTTTTTAAATATATACTTATATTTACATTTTATATTTATATTTTATTTCAGAAAGAAAGGGAGAGGGAGAGAGAGAGAGATAGAAACATCAATGATGAGAAATCATTGATTGGCTGCCTCCTGCACACCTGCTTCTGGGCATTGAGCCTGCAACTTGGGCATGTGCCCTAACCCAGAATCCAACCGTGACCTCCTGGTTCATAGGTTGACACTTAACCACTGAGCCACCACTGCTGGGCTCCTAAAAACCCTTTTAATCTTCTAGGTGACGAGAGTGATAGGAAAACCTCTGTTATAATGTCTGCTTTTTGTCCCCAGCTCCTGGGACAGCTGCATGCTGATACAAATGAAAGGAACATCTTTTGTTACTCATAGCAAGGCTCTCTCGACCCCACTGGAGCTCATGTCAATGAGCTGACACTTGGGTAGCCCCTCAGGATAGCGCCGGTGGCCAGGGGAAATAACCAGGTGATAGATCATGCCTATCTAATGAGGCCTCCAAAAAAAGCCTAACTGAAGGGGTTCAGAGAGCTTCCAGGTTGGGGAAGACAGGGGGTGCTGGGAGGGCAACATGCCTGGGAGGGCCTGGGAGCTCTGCACCCCTCCCTCACACCTGATTGATAGCCAGTCATTTAGAAATACAGGTGACAACCTGGGACTTGCGATTGATGTGTGATGTGGGGGACAGTCTAGTGGACTGAGCCCCTAACTGGCGGAATCTGATGCCAGCTTTAGGTATTCAGTGTCAAATTGAGTTAAAGTGCAGGCGACCCAGTTGGTGGCTGCAGAGAACCGGGAATCGGCTGGTGTGGAAACTCACACGCCTGGTGTCAAAAGGGGTGTGGGGCGCTGTGTGGGTAATAACCTAACACCTCTCTGAAATGGTCTCAGGGGCTCATTTCCCTCACAGGACTCTCTCCTGTTTTCCCAGCGGCCCTGCTTCTGCCTGTTTGAGTCTTTACCTCCTGCCACTTCTGTGAACACCTTACAATAATGTTGTCTTTTGATGCTTACAACCAAGAGCCCTGGCTGAAATGAGGGGGAACGTACAACTCATTTGGGGAGGCCATATGTATAACTGAGGGCTGAGCAGTGTCATGAAACAGTGTGACTCCCCTCCCCACGATTCCATGTGTCCTTTAGAGGGGCTGGTGCCACCTCCAGGGAGAACCACGGGGCGGTGACCATTGTCCTCTTAAAGAAGCTTTTACCAGGAGTCCATCTGCATTCATAGCTATGTTTCCTAATTTACAGTCTACTACAGGCAGTGCTTGGTGAGGCCATAACAACTTCATGCATGTAAACTTACACTCTTCCTTCCAGCAAAAGTGCCATCCATGGGTCCTTGTGTATAAACTGACACACTCTGGTTTTAGGCTTGGTGACACCCTCAGAACGCTCAACAGAGGAGCCACAGACTGCTCTGCACAGGCATGTGAGGCCCTGACTGCAGTCCAGGCCGGCCCTGCTCCCAGCAACAGAGAAGCGGATAGGAGGCAATGGTGGGCACATGAAGGCAGGAAGACATCCCATCCCCCCAGGCCTGTCTTGCTGAGGAAACTCGGATCCTGCAGGATCCTTAACCACAGTATGGCCAATTCTTCATAGCAGAAATGTCCCCGCAGGAGACAGACCACAGCCACGGGCCTGCTCCTGGGGCACAGTGCCTCTGGCTCTGTGTCTGCTGCTGAGCCTTCTGCCACCTCTGAGCATTCACCCCCTTCTGAGGCTGTCATGCTCCTCAACCAGGTCAGGGGTCACTCGCGAAAGCCAGCACCTCTGTTGAGCGTGTTGCCTGTGTCACTAAGCCTCAAACCCTCCTTAGAGAGAGTCATTCCCTGAGCTCAGGAGTGGCCTAAGGACAAGCAGCATCTTCCCCATCCATAGCCAGCGCTTGTATGAGGGGCGGGGGGCAATCAGAGGGCTGCAGGAAAGGCAGCTGAAGCCCCCACTCTGACTCCCAGTCTTGGCCAGGCCAGGCCACCTCCCTTCTCTCCGCAGAGCCGCATGTTCCCATCTCCTACCTGAGACCAAGGCAGGGCCCATGTGACTGAGGGTGAGATCAAAGGGGGACCCCAGCTCCCCAGGCTGTGGGTCTGCATTCTGAGACCAGAACCACCCCCAGGGAGAGCAGTGAGACTTGGGGAGTCACCTTGCCTTACTGCCTGGGTCTCTGCCCCTCTTTTGAAAAATGGGGTGATGCAGCATCCACCCTGCAGAGGCATGAGAGTGAGGGAAGGGCTCAGTGGACTAGAACCTGTTTTATAAACAGAAAGAAATTCATGGTGGCTCAGGCCATACTGATACCTCAGCCTTTTACTTTCCTTTTCTAAAGCAGATAATGCTTTCCACCAGGTGGATATGGGGTCATTTGGCCTGGGACTCTGACTCAGAGCTGTGACAAGGCAGGTTTTCTGGTCTGGGTTTACTCATAAATCCTGGTGCTCAACTAAAAGAGGGAGCTCAGGGCCAGGACTCAGGACTGACCTCCGGCGGCAGCATTGGATGGAGCCAGTGAAATCCCCGCCTGTGTTCTGCAGACTTGTAGGAGCACTAATGCTGGGGCTGAGAGGCTGGGGGACACAGGCCTGCGCCCCACAGAGCTGCCCACAGGAGCCAGGGAGCTTCCAGGAGCTTCCAGAGATTGTGTTTTCTCTCCTCATCAGAGGTTGCCATGGTGACCGAAGCAGGAGGAGACACCCGCTGGTCTGGCTCTACACAGATCATCTATCCTGGCTCATCTTTATCCAGGTCTTGGTCAGAGCTGGTCCTGGGAGCGCCTGAGAGGGGGGACGGACACCCAGAGGCCAGACCCTTGGCACCAGTTACGTGTGCGTGGTGGGAGAGAATGGTGTTGGGACGTTGTGTGAGCTTGTGTACAGGTGGGGGGATAGGGGTGGGTTACATTGCTGCATGTGTATCATGATGGGCAAGGGGGGATGCTAGTGAGAGAAGTGGGGTGGTGTCAAGAGTGCACATGACAGTGAGGTCTTTCCCAAATGTGCCCTTGATCTACACCTCAGGGGAGAGCACACCTGCCAGTTGCACGCTGCACACAAAGAACCCTCCACTTCCACTTCCTGGAAGCTATGGATTATTCCTCCTGTCCCGGCAGCAAACCATTGTGCAAATCCAGCCATTTCTTCTAGGCTGTGTTCCCTGCTCTCAAGCCTTGGCTCTCTCACCTGACTTCTCCTTGAGGACAGTGACTTTCTCGTGTTTACTGCTGTGCCTGGCACATAGTAGGTGCTCAGTAAACTTGTTGAATGAATGAATGAGTGATTGAATGGATGAATGAATAAAGGAGAACTTTTATCCCTTTGTTTGTCATTGGCCCATTTGGGAACTCACTGATCCTCACCAATTCTAAAGCTCTGCTTTAGGGCTTAACTGAAGGCTTGCCTCCTCTCCTAAGCCCTCAAAGACACCCCACCTTCCAGGCCATTCCTTGTCTGAATTCTGGCACTGGCTTCCATTACGCTCATGGCTCACTGGCCTGTATGACCTTGAACTGTGAGAGTGTCCTGTCTCCTTGACCAGATGTCTAGCTCCTCAATGGGAAGGGCATTACTTTCTCTTTTGTGTCCTGAGCACAGGCCTCTGCAAACAGCAGATGTTCAATGAATGCTGGAGACTGCAATGTTGTGAATCAGTGAACAAATTCTAGCCTGAATAGTTCACACATCCAGGTGGTTTCCTGCCCAGAAGACCTCCTGCAGGTTCATGGGTAAGACTTGCAAGATCAAGATGTTTCTAGTGAGTCTGAATTAGGGGGTGGGGGCAGGGATTTGGGGGAGGCTGGTCTAAATTCTATGCTTTATCCTTTCCCCATAAACTCATGTTTGAATTTGACTAAGTCTTCGAGCCTAGTTCACCACCTCATTCTACAGTCATTGCTCTTTCTGAATGGAACTGACCACTTGCTCTCCAAACAAAATTTTAGCACTTTTCTACACCAGTCTTGGGTACTGACCCTCGTCTTCCTACGTTGCATGACTTAGTTACATTTCTGATGTACCTGTTAGGCGGTCAACTATGTCTTTGTTTAGCATCCCTCTGTGGGCACCACCCCTGTTTCAGGTGATCTGAAGGGACTGTGAGTTATAGCTCCCTGCCCATTGCCACCACCCCCAGGAACACTCATGTGACCCAGGCAGACATTCCTTTAGGTCTTACTCTGGCAAGAGTGACTGGTCCATTGGATGAACACCTGGCCAAGCAAGGCCATCTGGATATTTTCATAGGATTTAAATATAGACACATAGAAACAGGGTGCCTTTTCAGATGAGGTAGCTCAGCTGGAAGAATCTAAACCTGAAGTTTCCAGGGTCCATCTCTCTCAGCCTCATGGAGAAAGCTCCTCACTCCCCTTGATTCTCCTGCTCCAGGCAGCCCCAGGCCACCTTCTGCCCGGGGTCCTAGCACTACTGCTGGGAGATGGGAATGAGACAACCCTTTTGGACACCCAGCCAGGGGCAGGAGAGAGGAGAGCTCCTGGCCTGGGAGACAGCCCCAAGGGCCCCATCCCACCTTCAGTTACTATGGCAACTCACTTCCCCTCTAAAGCTCCCACTTCTCTCCCTCAGAAACGTGTTTTGGTGCAATGGCCTTTGCACTTCCTTGTACCCCAAGCACAGACTCTAAACCACAGCATAGACTCTGTCACCATGTCACAGAGCCACACCCACCGGGAGCAGAGGCAGAGGCACCGACCTACCTGTACTCCTGGACGTGTCACTCAGTGCAGGTGGGTTTGCAACATCCTGTGCTAATAGCTGTGCCTCAGCATATTCAAAACATCTGTTTCCGCACCTGAAACAACAAGAGCAATCACTAACATTTTGAAATCACACTGCAGTATACAGATTCCGCACACCCCCTACCCCCCCTACCCCCCCGCCCCCGCCCACACACACACAGGATGGCCTGGGCCGGAGAGACCTTCCTGAGAGTTATTACAGAACAACCACAAACCAGAGAAGTCACCAGACTTGCCAGGGTCACACAGCACCGTTAGTGTGGCTGACTGGCTTGGGTTGATCTTGGTTCCTCGTTGAGCTTCTGTTGTCTCGAATACAGGGAAACCTTGCTTTGTCTCACTAAGCTATTGTGAGGCTAGAATCTATAAAAAATACTTGTTATGACCTTTGCACATTCAGAGCTCTCAGTCTGTGCTGAATAATTGATGGGTGCTGCTCCTGCCTGCTTAGAGCAGATTCACAGGCCTCTGCCATAGGCTGGGAATGTGGAGACCTTTCCCATCATTTTGCCCAGTGTAAGAATTTGCCGAGGAAATCACCAAGAAAAAGTTGTGTTCCCTGTTGGCAGGGGGGGAGGGGGGGGGCCCTGGCTCCCGGGAGCCATAGATCTAATCTAATTTATTGCCTCACTGAAAGGAGAGGAGAAAGTGCAGGCTGCTGCAGGGAGGGGGCTGCGGGCTACCCAGAGTCTCTGCCACGTGAGGCCCTGGGAAAGGGTTGCTCTGCTCTGACAGGCAGGGGAAAGGTGCCTGGGAATCTGAGAGTTGGGTGGGGAGGCACGGAATCAGCCCTGGGAAAGGAAGACTATGAAGCAAGGTTTTCCTCCATGAAAACACCTGACAAGGCAGAGATGTCGGGGAAGGGCAGAGGCAGCCTCTGCGGCCATCCCTGCCGACTGCTGCATGTGACCATAGAAACTCTCTGTCCAAAGGCCATGGCAGCAAGGATCAGGGAGCAGAAAGTAGACACAGGGTGGCCTTTAAAGCAATTTTCAGAGATCAAAGTAGGCACAGTTTGAGCCGGTATTCTGGCTATGAGAACAGGGAACAGCTGGCTAAAACTTGCGGAACCATTCACAGCTCAGGACACCAGGGATGCACAATCCTCCCGCTGCGGGATGTGGCCTACACAGCGTCTCCTGACTGGCACTTGTCTCAGTCCCCCAAACAAGACCGATTTAGGACTGTCCCAACCCACAGGATCATTGGCTCCAACCTCAAATGAGCAGAATCAACAAGTCCCAGCTCAAGTGGGTTTGCTCTGATGACTGGCTTTCTCTCTCACTCTGCAAGTTCCAACTCAATGGTTTCACGAGGACTTCCTAAGAAGTCTCATGGTGTGCTCCGTGCTCATGCAAGTCACTTCACTTTCATACTATGTCTGGACCTGCCGGCCTCCCAGGCGGCTGAAGGGCCCTTGGAGTTTCCGTGTGTGGGCAGGGCTCCGTCCTAATGACTCCAGGATGCGGAGTTGAGGGTGGTTCCAGCTTGGGCACAGCCTGACCAGCAACATTTGGGTGCTGCCTGCCACTCACCCAAGGTGCCCCCACCCTGGGGCTTGGAGGGGACATTTGGCTCAGGCACTGCACAAGCAGAACAGAAAGCAGGACGTGTGACCTCCTTCCACATTACTAAGAACACTTAGTAATTCTATGACCTTGGGTCATTGATTTAAACCCATAGTTCTCAGGTTCCTCATCCATAAGTTGGAGATCATAATGGAAACTACCTCAAAGCTTTGGAAGGATCCAATGAGGTAGAGTGTATGCAAATTCTTAGTTTGGCCTCTAATAACACTGTCACCCCACTCTAGCGGACTATGGCCAGCACTTTAGCTGTCTTTCTGTCGGCTCAATACCAGGCATTTGATAATTAGCAGAGTAAACATTAGAAACGCATTCTCCTTGGTGAAAGCAGAGGTATTCAAGACATGTGGGTTGGCCAAATGAATTCTGAGACACCCTTGACTCTTGTAAGAGCAGGTGAAAGAATGCAGTGAGACCTCAAGGGATATGCGGTCAGGCATCTAGAGACGCAGATGGCTGCAACTAGCCCACAGAACAAGCTGCTGGACCCATTTGCAAGTAAATAGTTGCTCAGAAAATATCTGCATATGTGGCAGAATTTGGTCAAAGGCTTGCTTTTATTCGGCTTGATAATGAGGTCTGCCTTCACATCCTCAACGTTTTCAGTGGCTGCTGTCAAACAAATAAACCAAACACCCGACACAACAAAACCTGAGAGTTGTGACCAAATGGATTCAGGTCAGTTCACAGTATGGTGCTGTCTCCAGAGCATAGCACATGTCAATGCTCACAGGAGAGGGAGGTAGTGCCACTTTTAACTTGATGGTGGTCAGGGGTGCCAGAGCCTCACTGGCCTCCAGTCCAGGATCCTGATCCAGAACCTTCCTGGGTACTCATCCCCCTGAGAACTCCCCAGTTGGCCTTCTGGGTCACCCTGGGTCAGACTCACAGGCTCTGTTGGCTTTCTGGAATGAGGAAATGCTGCTCAGTCTTCAAGAAACCCTGAAACTGTGGCTGAGGCAAAGGTCACTGTCTGGGCCCATGATGTATTTGGAAAATCAGTTCTTCCCTTCGAGTTCCCATAGGACAAGCCCTCTGAGGAAGTCTTTGGGGACCCATTACCAACTCCCACACTTGGACCAGAATACCCGAGGAGAATTTCTGGCCATACTAGAGAAATTGCCTTGAAGAAATGGACTCAGTCTGCACCCTGGGAGAAACTGAACTTCCACACCTTCCTGAGGCTCTGAAAAGGCTGCTGGGCAGGGACCCAGGTGTGAAGAGGCCCCTGATGCTGGAGAGCTCACTACCCTTCAACCACTAGAGATGGGAGAGCCCTTCCTTGATGGGCAGGGCCTACTGGGAGATGGGCTGCTGCTCTTTCCACTCCCTTCTCCAAGGAGTTTTTCATGGGTGAGCATTGTTGCAGGGTGCGTGTGGGAAGGTCAGGCAGCATTCAGGAGGAAAGAAGATGGGCATGGGGCAGCCCAAGCCTCTAAGTTCTCCTCTTGCCCACCTTCCTTCTCCCTTTTTTCCTTCCTCATCAATGAGAGAAGTATGTGTGTCTTGGGGGAGAGGAAGGATAAAGATGGGAAAGTGCTGGGATTTCATTCTCCAGGGCCACTCTCCTAACCATGGAGAAGCTCATATGTGTATCCTTCCCAACTCAAGTTGGTAGCTTGACCCTCTGCAGCAGCTCACATTCTGCAGGCTGATCAGAAAGTTAGCCAGGCTTACACGTCACCCCGCTTCTGAGCCTCTTTCCCACCTCCAGTCTCACCCTGCTCCCATGTACCCACTGCCCTCATTCAACGCATCCTCACCCCTTCAAGGTCTGCTTCAGAACTTGCCTTCCCTCCCTACTCCTCTCCCCTATCCAAATCCTAGGCTACATTTGCATTTTAAGAGCCATCCTGGTTAACCCTAAAGAGTTTCCAGTTCATGAGTGAGGACTCCCCTGCCCCTAGTATGTAAGCCAGAGAGCAAACTGCTCAGATTATCATTCACCTTCTACCTTTGCAAATAGCTCAACCTCCCCGTCAAGCCAAGCGCCATTGTGGGGAGAACATACCCCCAGCGGGTCGTGGGAATCCCAGATGCTGTTATTGGGCCAACAGAGTTCTCCCCTAGCAAAATTTACCTATGGAAAACTACCCCAGTGTGTGAGCAGCCTAACAAGCAGTTTCTTCCTCGTTGGTCTGGGGCTCAGTGGATCTACCTCAGGAAATTCTTAGGCTCTGCCTTAATTTACTTCCCAGCCAGAGTTCCTATTAGAGGCCACGCTGGTGAATACGGGAGCGGGACTGATAATCTAGTGGAAATCCATGAGTGTAATTGGGAGAACAAGGAGAGATGAGAACAAGTGCATGAGAACTTGAGGGTCTTCAGATGGGAAGAGGGAAAAGGAGGCGGGGAAGGAGAGGACCCTTCTCTCTGCTTCAGGCCAGCAGGGCAGAAGCAAGCCAGGCCCGATTACAGAGCCTTTCAGACTCCTGATACAAGAAATGGCTTTCCTGGCTCCACAGGGTCTCTGGAGATGGCAAGAACCTTCCCAGGTCACAGGACGAGCCAGTCACACAGCTCTGGGTGAGACTGGCTTCCAACCTCCTCTAGGTCTCTTTCCTGGGATCTGCTAAAGCAGCCACCCTTTAAGGGCACTGTCTTAGTTAGGAGTCAGGCACTCGAGGTTGAATGACTCTCTCTGCTCTTCAGCAGCCACATGAACTGCACCAAGTTACTAAATTTCTCCAGCCTGGTTGGCAAAATGGGGATATTATGTCCCCTGGAAGACAATTGTGAAGATAAAATGACCAACAGATGTGAAGGCATCTCAAGCAGTGCCTGGCTGGTAAATGCACTCAGGACAGAAGAGCTGTCGTCTTTCCCCTCTAATTACAGCCCGAAGGTGCCTTGCCAAGCCCCTCAGACATGCTAGCAGCAGCTCCCACCCTGCGGGTGCGGTCAGGCCAGAGGTGCACGCCACACTGCTCTCCCAGGACTTTGCCTACACTCTGCACTCCCCATCTGTGCCTAGTGGGAAGCTGCCTCAGAGCCTGGCCTCCCTGAGCACTTTGGGGATGGCCCTGTGGATGGGAACCTGGGCTCGTCCTACCTGAGACTCACCAGGAATGGCTGGGAGTTCGTGGAAACCAACCTGCCTTCCAGACCTTCTCAGGAGGAACCACACACACCAAGGCGAATGAAAACCAGATGCAGGCAATAGGGTGTGTGTGTGTGTGTGTGTGTGTGTGTGTGTGTGTGTGTGTGTGTGTTTTAAAGCAGAACATCCCACCTGCCTTGCTGGGAGGAGACACCTGCTCACTCCCGGGAACTACAGAACTTCCTGCCCTCTCCCAGCGACCCAACCTCACTCAGGGCTGGCCTGCTCATTCCTGCGGGCCCTTTGGGCTGTGCATTTCCCCCTGATCACATGGGCCTCAGCCCTACAGCGCACCCTTGGGCCCAAGCGCCCTCGGTGGGTTGGTCACGTCCCCTGAGTTACAAATGCAGCTCGGGGCAGGAACTTTGTCACTGAGTCTGAAGTAGACAGAAGGGACAGGGTGGGCTTGGAGATGACCAGCGGTCTGGAGAGGCTGAGTGGGGCTCCTCCCTCTCAGACCCGGTACCCCAAATCTCCACGCAGATCTTAACCCTGGAGGTAGCCAGCTGCGATTTGGGAGATGGAGTCCAGCCACTTGTCTCACGCCCCCCGAGGGAAGAGTCCCAGAGGCCGGTGAGGTGGGGTGTGCCCTTACAGCGCCCTGAGATCGGTGTTCCCCGCGGATCCAGGCAGGCTGCTTCCCGCCCCTGCCGCCGGGGAGACCTGCGCGCCCGGAGCCCCCTCCCGGCCCGCACCGCCGGCCACAGCCACATCCCCCAGCCGATTCCCAGCCCGGGGATCGCCTCCGCTCCGGCCGCAAACCCACCTTCCGGGGTGCTCAGAGGCCCCTTCCAGGGGTGTCACCGAGGTCCCCGCCTCCAACTCCCGACGCGGGCTCCCCGCTCGGCAGCCTCTGGCCCGGCCTCAGGGGCTAAGCCGGCTCCTGCCTCTCTTTCACTCGTGCTCCCGTGAATTCTCAGCACTATTTTTTTTAAGGGACTTTTTTTTTTTTTTTTTTGCGTTGCGTCAGGACGGTTGCCTGGCGACGGCAGAGCTATTCGGCGGGCAGCCCTTTCAGCCGGATCCCCTCCAGCCTCCCATTCAAGCCGCTCCTCCCGCGGCTCCGGGACCTGGGCGCGCGGGGTCGGGAGACGCGCACCGGGTCCTAACGCCCCGCTAGTTGCACGTTCCCCGCCCAGACCTGGACCAGAGCGGCCGCCCCGCCACACGCATTTGCCAAACCCTAGACGAAACCAAATCTAAATATCCTTTTCTTTTTCCTTTTTTTTTTTTCTTTTACTCGAAACCTAAGCAATGTTCCCATAAGCATGACAACGTGGCTTTGCCACTGTCAGCAATTTGCCTGCGTGGAGGGGCCAGGAGAACCCGTCGGGCACCGCCAAGCCCGGAGCTCACACTCCACCCACAAGCGGCTGGAGTTCAGACTATCAGCAGCAACTCCCACTACCCAGTGCCTATCGTGTGCCCCACTGTCAGTGAAATGCCCAGCAGGCAGAGGGGGCATTTCCAGCTGCAGATGAGGAGACGGAGGCTCAGAGAGGCCAAGTAGAAACCAGAAGTGGGCGGAAAACAGACGTTCTTCCAGGTCTGTCTCCTAGACCAGCTGGGAGTAGTTCGAGGGACCTGCCCCCAAGGATGTGTTCCCCCCACTAACCACAGGGTGCCTCATGGCATATAATACTATGTGCTGTGTCAACCACTAGAGGTGGTTATATTCTAGATCTAGCTGCTGCTCCGCCAGAGCCTAGAGCTCCAGGTACCTAGGACACAAGACAGACGCCAGGGCAGCCCCATCCTGGCTTTCAGGATCAATCTTTTTTTTTTTTAATTCTTTATTGATTATAGTATTACATATGTCTCCTTCTCCCTCCCCCCCCCCCCCCATTGACCTCTCTCTGGCCATTTCCACCCCCAGCATGTGACAGCAGACAGGGTTCTCCAGTCCGGACCCTTGGGCTCCGCCTCCACCTGGGACCACTGGCTGATTCCCGAGACCATTGTGCTGCCCCCTGGTGCCTGTGTCCTTCACTGCTTCTCCCGTCAGGGCCCTTGACCCACTTCCTTTCCCCCTTCATTAGCACCTCCGCTAATGGACTTGGCTAAGGAGGCACCCTGCTAATGTGAGCACCTCTTCATGCTAACGGGGTAATGCTTCCAAGCTAGCAAGTCTTCGGGAGAGTCACAGCACCCACCCAACCTTTTGATTCCAGCTCCTAAACAGTGATCCAACCCTCCACTTCTTCCATCCCCTCTGCCTCTGCCCTGGCCCAAGGCACCGCCGCTGGCCCCACCTCCAGCAACAGCCTCTTATTGACTCCTGCGCCCACTCTTGGCTCTCCACCTGCCTCCCCCTGAGCCAATTATTCCTCCACAGCCAGAACAAATTCTTTGAAATGCAAATCCGACCCTGGCTTCTCCCTGCCTAAAGCCTCCCAACAGCTCCCATTCCTCCGGGATTAAAATCCAGCGATTAAAACCCAGCGTGGCCCACCAGGCCTTCGTGGTTCAGCTCCGTCCACTGGGCCTGCCTTGCGCCTTGCCTTGATGTTCTGCTCTCCAGACAGACGCTCTTCCGGGTCCTTTTACACACCTGCTCCTCCCACACAGGGCTGACACAACTCTGCCTCCTGAGAGAACCCCAGGTCACATGTCCTTATAGCCTCACCGACCTCTCCTTCATGGACAAGCTGTCCTCTTATCTTTTTCAGTGAGGTTATTTGATTGGTATCTGTCTCCCTCAGAGGCTGTAGGCTCCGGGTGGCAGGAACCACATTTGCAAGTTGAAGGCTGGGTTCAGACTTGGGGACTTGGCGTCCTCCTGTGGGGGGTTGTCCCTGGCCACACTGCCCTGTGCTGAGTACTGCTCGCCAGTGTGATCTGGCCCCAGCATGTGGTGGTGCTCCAGTGTCTTCTTGGTGGAGCCATTCCAGCCCATCTGGAAGTGCTTTCTCCCATCTTCAGCCTCCTTGCCCCTCATGTGGCCTGGGCTCCTGGTGCTGCTTTCTCGTGGATGCATTGTCTTCCTTCTTCACATTGATAACCTGCCCCGGGCCGGGACAGGTCTTACCCTCATGCCTCCCTTTCTGCCTGGCATTTGCCTGGTTAGGGGGGTGGTCAGTGATGAGGACCAGGAGAGCCAGCGAGGGAAGGAAAAGGAAGAGGAAGAGCCGGGTCTCTGCTGGAATAGTCTCAACTCTAAGCAGATGCAGTGCTGAATGAGTTCTTGGTAGAACTCTAGCATAGGCTAGTATGTGGCCATACAAATAATGTTTTTTTAAAAAAATATTTGATGGCATAGGAAAATGGTAATGATTTCATGCTAAGTAAATAAGACCAGAACACCAAATGCCTAAGTAAGCAAAACACTGTGGAAAGTTTAATTCTAATATCTAATTCCTCTAAATGTGTAGAAAAAAAGATTGGGAGGGTATATATCAATATTAGCCGTGGTTATCTCTGGGTGGCAGGATAACAGAGGATTTAAAATTTCTTCTATAGACTTCTATTAATGTTCTGTGTTTTCTACGACGAATAGTTTTTGTCACTGGCAACTTCAAAAACACAATTACAAAGAAAAGATGACCCTGTGTTTGGGGTAGCTGATGCCTGCTGCTTTGTGTGGAGCTGCCATTTATATGTGAGGCTGGACAGGAGCCCAGTGATGGGTGGAGGTATCCTCGGGCCTAGAGCCACGGGGCCACCTGGGGACTCTTCCCCTCCAGCTGGCCCTTTGGACCAGGGAATACTGGGTCAAGCCCATGAGTCTGGACTTGGTGACAACGAACTGATTGTAGAGCTGCCTTTTGGATCAGCCCTATCGATCCAATTTGATTTTTAAGATGTAATGTTGTGTGAGATGGCTGGCCCAGGCATCTGGACCATTTTAGTGAATGCACATGTCGGCCAACAGCTGCCTCACTGACTTTCCATTGGTCCCAAGACGAGTGAATATGGTCTCCTTTGGACCTACAGAAATCCTGTGAAATAAGGGAGTCAAGAAACATTTTCCTGACCTAGCCAGTTTTCTCAATAGTTAGAGCGTCTTCCTGTGGACTCAAGGGTCACAGGATTGATTCTGGACAAGGCACGTATCTGTACCTCAGTTGCAGGCTCGATCCCCAAGTACAGAAGGCAACCAATTGATGTGTTTCTATCACATCGATGTTTCTCTCTCTGTGTTTCCCCTCACCCCTCCGCCCCCACTTCGACTCTCTCTAAAAATCAATGGAAACAATATCCTGCCCTAGCCAGTTTGGCTCAATAGATAGAGCGTCAGCCCACAGACTGAAGGGTCCTGGGCTCAATTTCTGTCAAGGCCAGGTACCAGTTGCAGCTTGATCCCCAGCCCTGGTCGAGGTGCATGCGGAAGAAAACCAATCAAAATGTGTCTGTCTCACGTAGGTGTTTCTGTCTCTTCCCCCCATCCTTTCCATTCTCTCTAAAAATCAATGGGAAATATCCTTAGATGAGGATTAATAACAACAAAAAAGAGAATATATCCTAGGGTGAAGATTAACAACAACAACAAAAGAAACATTTATTTTATCTTAACCTAGGAGGACGCTAAGCTTGAAGAGGTTTGGGGGCTTACTCACACGGCTAGTAGTGGCAGGGCTCCCAGGGCTGTCTGGCTCTGAGTCTAGGGCCCTTCATACTGCATCACACTAACCCTGCAGTCCCTCCCCTCCCCCCCCCGCCCCCCAAAATAGCCAGGGCAGCCTCAGCGACCACAGTGTGCTTGAGCCATGCTCGGTGGTCAGGGATGACCTGATTAATAAGGTGATGTTTGAGCAAAGATGTGAAGATGTGGGAGTTGGTTATGAGGTATTTGGGGGAAGGTTGTTCCAGGCAGAGGGACCAGCCAGTGCAAAGCAGGCCTATTGCAAGCAAGGAAGAGCAAGGGGCCTCACATTGGAGTGCAGCGAGCAAGGGAGAGATGAGGGCTGTGGGAGATGAGGCCAGAAAGGTGACAGGGTGGGGGTGCTGGAGCAGATCCCATGCATAGACCATTGTAAGGACTCATCTTCCCCCAAAGGAACACAGAGAATGCACAGCTGGGTTGGGTCTCTGCCTTCCTGTCACTCCCACAGCACAAAGCACTCTCTAAATTAGTCTTCCCAGTTCCCACCGGAGTTTTTAAGCTACTCAAGGGCAAACTCCATTGTCTAAGGCTCCTGGCTATCCTTCCTGGTGATTAAAATTTGGTCCCTATTGACTGAATGAGAGGAGGAGGAAATATATTTCTTATTGGCACTATTATACATAGGACATGGAGGGGGGTGACACCCTCCCCTGCTTCAGGGAGCAATTAGAACTCACAGTCCTGGGCCGGAGTCCACTAGCTTCTAATCTGCCTTTGAGAGAGACTTTTCCATTCCGGGGCCCAGCGTTTCAAGAGGATCCAGGAAACGTTTGTCATTTGGCACTGCTGCTGGCGTCAGGAATGGCTTTTCTCTGCCCTTATCTCTCAGGAGGGGCTGAATCAGGCTGAATCACAGAAGGCTCCCATCTTGTAGGGAACCCATTAGTTCAATGAGCAGTATGGGTGGCTCGCTCTGTGCCACCTGGTGCTAAGCATGGGGATACGGTGCCTGCGGCTTATTAGTGTAGAAAGATCATTTAAAAAGCAGCCACCTTGGAACTGGAGTTAAGAAGGTGACAGCTGCCATCTGAGCCCAAATGAGGGGGATGAGTGGGAGCTGGCTAGGAGAGGCAGTGGGGAGGCCTGAGGGAGAGCGTGGCAGGAGAGGAAATAGCATTTGCAAGAGCAAGTTGAAGACAGAGAGGGATTCGGCGTGGCTGAGAAGAAGAGTGCAAGAGGGTGTGATGGACCAAGGTAGGGTCTGTGGACGTGTCCCTGAAGGTGAGGAGTGAAGAAGGGAACATGTCATGGCTTTTATATCTCAGAGAAGCTGGATGGATAAGGGGACAAGGCAGGAGGCAAGGAGACCAATAAAGAGGATGCATCCATTTTACCAGCGGTGAGAGGCAGTGGAAGTCCAGACCCACAGCAAGGTGGGGCTCACTGAGTTTCCAGTGGGACAATGGGAAAGGTAGCACTGTGAGGGGGCACAGCAGGGGATCTGGAGGTAGGCTGACCCAGGTTCGAGTCCTGACTCTTCTGGTTACTTGTGTGTAATACCTGTAAGAAGTCACTCAAGTTTTCTGAGTGCAAGCTACTTCATCTATAGAAGGGAAATAATTTTAATGATATTGTTTGTATTCATGGGTAAGGGGCCTGCCTTGGACCCTATGCTTTAGAAGCCTAGCTCTGGGCTTCCTTAGGGTAAGGTGACTACGCGACATGCCCACTCACCGATCACTCCTTTTCTTCTACACCATGCTCCAAGGATCAGCACCTGGAAATATTCTGGCCAAGGGGCCCGCATTCAGGCCTGTGCAGACCTCTTATCTGTGGAGTGTGGGAGAAGGTTGCATTCTCAGTCTTAGCACAGGGTCCTCAGGTGGAAGGAGAAAGAGGGAGGGCCATGGACAGGGCTGAGGCCTCACTTCTCCTGACCCTACAAGTGCCAGGGTTCAAGGATGCAGAATTATAACCTGCCTTTGAGGTTGTTATAAAGGTATATTTGTCAAGGCAAGAGGAAAGAACAAACATTGCTTAACAGTTTGTTAGCTTGATTTATAACTCTCAAATATTTAGACACATGGCTTGTGGGCCTGCGTTTGTGCACTTGCTTTGGACCTCTCCAATGTTAGGGTGGGCCTGGTTGTGGTCTTGGCTTGCTGGTTTGTTTAAGAAGCAAAATACACTGCCCGGCTGGTGTGGTTCAGTGGTTGAGTCTTGACCCATGAACCAGGATGTCACTGTTTGATTCCTAGTCAGGGCACATGCCCAGGGTGCAGGCTTGATCCCCAGTGGGGGACGTGCAGGAGGCAGCCATTCAATGATTCTCTTTCATCATTGATGTTTCTATCTCTCTTTCCCTCTCCCTTCCTCTCTCTGAAATCAGTTTTAATTAAAAAAAAAAAAAGAAGAAGAAGAAGCAAAAGACACTGTACACAGCACACAGACATGAGCTATTGCCATGCGAATCTCTCTCCTCTCCATCATGGCATCCCAGCAACTCCCGCAGAGTTTGCCCTTTTATCTTGTGGACACTTGAAGGAATAAACATCTGGAAGAGGCTGCAGAGAGTATTTCCAGGCCCAGGCCCAACACATACTGGTGGCAACTGGAAGGAGGCATGCGAAGCATTTGAAGGAAATCAGAAATGATGCCACTAACGACTAAAGTGAAGCAGCCCTGCTGGGTGAAGGAGAACCTCCTAGATTCTTCTAAGCATCATCTCGCCCATAGAACCAGGCTCTTTTGAACAATGGAAAGAGCCCTGGGTAGGAAACAGGAGATCCAGGTTTCAGACCAGGCTCTGTTACTAATTAGACCTTTGTCAAATCACTTTCCCCGTTGGATGGTTTCCTCATCACTGGCATCTTCTGACCCACGATTCCAGGATCCTCCCCACCCACTGAATTGCTGGGCGGGGTCAGGAGGCAGGACCAGAAACTGCAAAGTGGGAGGATCTGGCAGATACTGAAAGTCTGAGGTAGCAAGAGATCAAGGCCAACTGGACAGAGAGAAAGAGTCTGGTGGGCTTGCCCTGAGGCTGAGGTGAGAATTCACCGGTGAGACACTCATGAACAAGGCTGCACCCCCATATCCTGGGGGAGCTCCTGCTTGTTCTCTGCCCTGCTTTAAGTTCTGTGGGTGGGATGGGGGAGATGAGGTCACGTGGTCCTAGACCAGAAGACAGAATGAGGAAGTCTAGGATCTCCAGTAGAACTCAGCCCCTTATGAAAGTGAACAGATGCCCAACTGCTTTATGAACTCAATAGCGTTCCTAGTGGTTGAGCCAACAGCTGCTGCTAATGAGTTTATTTTCATTTCCACCAGCCAGTCTCTGATGATACTTTAGGCTAGAGATGGGTGTCAGGAAGAGAAATGTCACAAACAGGGATGAAGTGGAACCTGATCATTCTATCACCAAGGAAACCTAGACCATAACCATGGGCTTTAGAGGCAGATCAAGACCAGGTCATGGAAGATAACGCGTGCTTGTCATCCATCACACAGAGAGCACTGGGAAGGGGTTCTAGGGGAAGCTGCTCTGTGGATCTTCATATTCAGCCCCCTTCCAGAAATTCTAAGCCATGTACAGAACTGCCTAACTGGAAGAAGAATCTCCCTTTTACTTAGCTGCTCTCTTAAAATCAACTCAAAACGACTTCCCCCATAGATGTTAAAATAAATGGGATACACACTTTCCCCCCAACCCCATCTTTACCAGTGATTGAGGTGGAAAGAAAATATAGTTGACTTGAACAACATGGGGGGGAGGGGATTAGGGGCGTCAACCCCTCTCGCAGTCAAAAATCCTAGTATAACTTTTGATTCCCTCAAAACGTAACTATTAATAGCCTGCTGTTGAGAGGAACACACACTTGATTAATGCATATTTTGTATGTTTGTGTAGTACACACGGTATTCTTACAATAAAGTAAGCTAGAGAAAAGAAAATGTTATTAAGAAAATCATAAGGAGGATTAACATACTTTTACAGTATTTATTGAAAACAAATCTGCCTATAAGTGGACGGACCCGTGCAGCTCCAACCCATGTTGACCAAGGGCGTCAACTGTATTATTACATTACTCCAGTCAGGCTGGGGGGAGCTTGGGTCAATTCCCGGCTCTGTCACTGTTATCGGCCTGTCTCAGGCAACTATCACCCTTTTGAGCCTCGATTTCCTCGCCCGTATATTGGGGGTAGCAATACCTCCACTACAGGTTGTTGTGAGGATTCGAATTAATGCCTATGAAATGCCTGATGTGCGTTTGGCACGGAGTAGCCACCTGATAAATGATGTTTCTTATGTCTTGTGAACCAACAGGATTTTATCTCCTGGGTCTTCAATTGTGCACAGCCTGAAATGGGGCGTGCTGGAGTCTCATTCTAGTCTAATGCACAGCGTGAGCAAATATTAAACAATCAAGCCGGCAGGGTTTCCAAATACCTCAGCTGCCTTATTTATCTTCTTTGAACACGAGGTAGCTCTGTTTGGAATCTGACACCAGGAAAACAGGCTGGAGCACGGAGCAGACAAACACACCCCGCCGGTCGGCCACAGGTTCCAGGCACAGACTCAGTGCTCCCCGCCGGGGACGCAGCCAGCCTCTCCGGCATGCTCGGCTGCCATTGTGCTGACTAACATCTTATGACTATGACTGTTCCTGGTTCCCAGAGAGAACTGGCGGCAGACCGGGAGAGAAAAATAAATGCGGGCACACAGAGCGGGACTTATTTAATGCACTCTGGGGATGAGAGAAACAAGATACAGATAACAGGCTGATGAACGCGCAGCGAAATCACGTCTGCAGGACCCCCTGATGAATCGCTTTCAGGTTCGTGTTTCCTGATTGGATCGAAGTGTTTAGCAAGCAGAATCAACCCTCGTTGAAAATGGTTGTTGGGGATGATGTCGTAGGCCTATGAAAAGGAAAGAGAGTGTCAGGGAGAGAGAGGGAGGGGGGAGGAAGCAAGTGGAGGGGAGAATAAAAAGGAGGAGGAGGAAAGGAAGAAAAGAGAAAGGAAGGAAACTGTTCAGAATGGGTGCTATGGTCTGAATATGCCCCCCCATCCCTGAAAAAAATAATTCATATGTTGAAATCCTAAGCTCTTAGGAGAATGGGGCCTTGGGAAGGTGATTAGGTCTTGAGGGTGAAGCCCTTGGGAATGGAATTAGTGCCTTATAAAGAGACCCCAGAGAGCTCCCTCTCCCCTTCCACCAGGTGAGGACACAGGGAGAAGCACCAGCTATGAACCTGAAGGTGGGCTCTACCCAGATGCAACATCTGCTGGTACCTTGATCTTGGACTTCCAGCCTTCAGCACTGTGAGAGATAAAATCCTGTTGTTTATAAGCCCCAGTGCATAAGACAGTGGGACTAAGGCATTCTTCTCCTGGGGCCTGGTGTCCTGGAGCCCGCAGCCTGTGAAGTGAACAGGGCACTGCCAGAATGAACTAATAGCCTGATTGCATCTGCCACTTCTCACGAAGGCCTTGGCCATGCCAGCCTGGGCGGTCTAGCTGTTACAGGTAGGGCCAGGTCAGCCTGGGGCTAAGAGTTCTGCAGCCAAGCCCCACCTGTGGCAAACCCCCACCTCAGGACAGCCCCATCACTCCTTCTCTCTGCAGGATTCACTCTCTTCTCCTTGGACTTGACCTCAGTTTTCTGAGCTGTGGGCATTTCTGCATCGTTGCAAGTGAGGGCTCATGGTGCTGAAGGGTTTAGGTTATTTTTGAAGTTTTCCAATAGGCAAAAATGACCTGATGGCAGTGGGAAAGAATAGCACCTTAGAGTATATAAAATCCTCTCAACCCCTACCCCATCCTCAACTGACCCTTCTTACCCTGAAGTCCAGTCGTGCAAACAACTCAGGCCTATGGGACCTCAGAGTCTAAGAGCAATCAGATGGAGGCAAAAAGAAAGCAGGCAGAGGCTAAGTTTAAAAAACAGTTAAGGTCCAAACATCACAGTCCTTCTGAACTATGTCTTTACAAAAGACTTCTTGCCTTGCAAAGAACCGTTAGATTTTTGAAACACATTCGTAGTCAAAGAAGCCCACACAAATACATCCAGTACCTGCAAAATGCTGGCTACATTCTGGGCTAGGTCATTGTTCTTGTGTGATCTGACTGAAGTGTTAGAAGAGAGTAGAGAAATATTTAATAAGTCTGGTCAGATGTACCCATTTGCAGGTCCTAGAATACAATCCTTCCCTAAGTGTATTGATTCTATTTCCCTCTTCCCTCCCCCAATTATCTACTCCTCTAACTGGAATTGGTGCCCCTCATCTGTGGTTCCCTGTCACCAGGGGCAAACCGCTACACTACCACTCTATCCTGAGGTCACTAATCTCTGTGTCCATCTCGCCTAATAGGTTCCAAGCCCTGTAAGGTCAGGGCTCATTCCATTCCTGGAAATGTTCCCAGTGCCCCACACAGGGCCGGAACGTGGTGGGTACCTAAATCAATGGTGTGTGTATATGTGCACAAATGAAGGAATAAATGCTGAAATATTAATAATAATCAATTACGGGTGGTGGGAATATGAATGACATTTTTGGTCTCATTCTTATAAACCCCTGTGCTTAGTTTCCTCTGCTAAGGAATGACTGGGAGGGAGACAAGCTGAACCAGGGATCCCAGGAATGGGCTGGATGGGCATCTGGCCATGGGGTGGGTGGTTTGAGGGCCGGGTCATTTGCCCTCTCCCATCCTAGGAGGGAGCTTGATGGGGGTCCCTTAGTTCACCACAGATGTCATCTGGCCACCACTGATCCCCCTCCCTCCCACACACACTGACTTACAGGAAGACAGGAGGGGATCTCACCCCGTTATTAATGGGCCTGTGAGATCGATCACTCCTGCTTTCTTTTTTCTTTCTTTTTCTTTTTTCTCGTTCTTTTATCGCTCCTCTTTTCTAAGACACTAAAAAGGGTAGTAGATGGCTCACTGCATCTTTTTTTTCTGCAAGGGACAAACTTTTCAATGTCCTTTTTGCAGATGGAGAGGCTGAGGGGAGAGAGCGGCCACTTCCCCAAGTGACTCCACAGATGGTTGCCAGTCGGGACTTCTCACTGCCTCCAGCCCCGAGCTTGGGAGTAAGGGCATTAAAATGTTTCCATTCATTAGATGCCACTTGGGGAAATTCCACGACTCGCCCCACCTTTCGCCAAGGCCCAGGCCGCTGAGGTGTGTGCACCTGCATGTCTGGAACGTGTGCACCAGGCGGGGACAGAGCAAGGGAAGATGGGTCTCAGTGCGATCGGGGCCTTGAATTCATTTCTGTAGCAGGTGGGTGCCTCCTGATGGCTTGGGCATGGCAGGGGGAATTTAGCCCCCTCTGGCTTCAGGCCCTTCATAGGCCAGATACTCTCCCGTGTGTCCTGTTTGGGAGACTGTTTGGGCTACAGTGTGGGGTCCAGGGCTGAGGCAAAGCCAGTCTGTGGGAAATACAAGAGTTAAGAGGGGGAGAAGGGGTGCTGTGAGAGCAAAGCAGTGGCGACCTGCCTCTTGGGAGGTCCGAGAAGTGAAGAACTGAGGTTCAAAAGGCCGTGGCAGCCTGCTGACCCTGGGCCTGGCCCTGCCAGACCCCGGCCTGTTTGCTCACCACTGAGCCCCATTCTTGGGGTAGTCAGGGACAAAGGTTTTTTTCCTTTGGTTTTAGGTTTGGTCTCATTTCTTTACAGATATGGTATATTTGAAAAATAAGAAGAAATTAAACAGTTCAAAAAGATGCCCAGCCATAACCGGTTTGGCTCAGTGGATAGAGCGTCAGCCTGCGGACTGAAAGGTCCCACGTTCGATTCCGGTCAAGGGCATGTACCTTGGTTGCAGGCACATCCCCAGTGGGGGCTGTGCAGGAGGCGGCTGGTCGATGTTTCTCTCTCATCGATGTTTCTGGCTCTCTATCCCTCTCCCTTCCTCTCTGTAAAAAATCAATACAATATATATTTTTTTAAAAAAAGATGCCCAATTATTCCCACCACCCATAATTGATTATTATTAATATTTCAGCATATTTGCTTCTAGGTTTTTCCACACTGTATATTGTCTTAAAGAGTATATTAATAGTAAGTAAATTGATTCTTCTTTTTAACAGGTTAGAATAGTATAGGTAAGGCTAAGGCTCTTTTGACCTGCCTCTGCCACTTGCTTCTCCCCCAAAATAATCACTGCTATGAATTTGGAGTGTATCTTCCTTATTTGTGGTTTCACTTTTATACACATGGGTATATAAAGTGGGCGCCCCCCCCCACCCTCACAGTTTATTTTGTTTGTTCAGATTTTTTCCTAACGGTATAAGCCTGTATTACTTTGTAATTTGCCTTTTTCTCCCCAGTAGGTGCTTGGTATTGATACACATGGACCTGGGTCACTTCAATGACCCACTCACTTCCTGATGGACATTTTCATTGTTCCAGTCACAGTGGTACAGTGTCATCTCATCTACCTGTGCTTCCCAATGTGGATTCCTGGATGTGACATTGTGGGACTAGGCCAGATGCTGGCAGGTTTCTCTCCCTATAGTGATGGCACCATTTACATTTCCAACAGTAGGACCCATTGACCCACTAACCCAGCCAAGTTCATGACAGGCGTGGGCCTACTATCCTCAGTCCTGGCTCAGTCTTACTTTTCCAATCTTTTAAAAAAATTTTATGTTTATATGCTTTTATTGATTTTAGAGAGATAGGAGGGAGAAGGAGAGAGAGAGAGAGAGAAATACCTATGAGAGAGAAACATCAACAGCTGCCTCCCACACACTCTCTACTGGGGATCTAGCCCACAACCCAGGCATGTGCCCTGACCAGAATCAAACCTGTGATCTCTTGGTTCATGGGTTGTTGCTCAACCACTGAGCCATACCGGCTGGGCCTACTTTTCCACTCTTATTCTCCCGTTTGACTCATTTCCCCCATCTACCTAAAAATGTTTTATTTTAATGTTTTGTAGAGGCAAATCTTTTTAGTTTAACAACAGTCCTTTTTGGAACAAGGTAGCAAGGAAATCTATAAATGGAAGTATTCCAGGTAGTGGTGAGAGCTATTTTAGGCCTGACCCTAGTGAGTTAGGGGGTCCCAAGTTCTTCTGGGGCCTCTACCACCTCCCTGGGGAGAATTCTCCAGATCCCAACCCTTGTAGCCACTGTGCCTCCCCAGCCCCAGCCCTGGTCTGTTCCTTCGTGCACTTAGGGCTTGGTTCGTGTTCCACTGAGCGACCAGTTTCTGCTACTGCCCTTCGTGAGTCCAGGACCCTCCTGGGCACTCAGCCATGACTCACCAGTTGGGCCCCAGCAGAGGAGTGTCCCCTTAAGGGGGGCTTGGCAGGACCTACCATTGCCAAGCTGCAGATGTCGCTGACCTCTCTTTAAATGACTGAGAAAGCCTGATTTGTGGCAGCTCAGCCGTCAGGGTTTGAAGCTCCCAGCACATCTGGTCTCCACTGAAACCAGTCATTAGTGGGATTGTGGGATGGAAGACTGGGAAGAGTTTCCTAAGAGGCCAAGTATTGGAGCAAGAAGAGGACTAACTGTGGGTCAGGAGACCTGGCAGCTTGTCCCGGTGGTACTGCTCGCCAGCTTGCAGCCTTGAGCAAATCCTTCTCTTAACCCTGTAAAATGGGGATGGTATGACCCAGATGAAAATGTTTTCAATCATTCAAGTAACTATGACTGGGCACTTTCAATGCGCTAAGAACTGTGTGAGGGATAGAGTGATGGACAAGAACTATGGGCCTCTTCTGGGGGCTACCTACATTCTAGTGAGCAAAGACAGGCAGTAACAATCAAATGCACCAACCAATGAGGTAACTTAAGCTACTGATAAGTACCATCAAGAAAATAAAGTGGGTGGCTCTAGGGAGATTGCTGGGGAGAAGGCTCACGATGCCTGGTACTGGGGTGATAGCACTGGGCGTGGGCATTAAGTGGGAAGATGCTAGATCACATTGGAGGTAGAGCCCATAGGATTTGCTGATGGGGAAAGGGATGGAGAGGGTGATTACAAGGCATTTTTGGATTGAGCACTGGAGACAGTGATGGTGTTGATTCATTGAATCCGGGAAGAAGTGGTTCTGGAAGGGAAAATCAAGAGACTAGTCTTAGACATGTTAAATCTGAGACCCTCAGTGGACAACCACTGTGGACGAGATGAAGGCAGTGAGGCACCCTGTCTCGGAATGTGGTGCAGAGCTGCAGAACGGATGCAGAGGGCTCACCATGGTGAAGTGCTACCGGAGACGGGGGTGCAGGTTTCTAGAGCTCTTCACACATTTCCCACCCACCCCACCTACTTTCAAATGCCCTCAAACTGCACCCCCAACCCTGGTGCCTTGAGCATTTCAGTGCTGGCCCCAAACACCCTCTGCAGGTGGCTCTGGGATGGTTCCCACTTCTCAGTACAAATCCACACGTATTCTGTCCTGAGTCTGCGGGCCTGGGCCCCAGTTATGAAAGCAGCTGTAGACTACCCTTCATGGAGGTATCAGTGACACTGCACGTCTTATTCTCTGGTGGGTTATTTTCTTCCTTTTGGGGGTGGGTGGATGGGTGGGGATGGCATGTACCAGCATGGGAGCAATGCCCTTATCAAAAGCACTGATGGAGATGTTGGGATGTTGTAGATTGGGGCCTGGTTTTGAGCAGTTAAGAGCCCTGTGAGGCCTTGGATGTCAGTGTGAGCAGCTTCCTGGGGCAGGGGGAGACCCCCTTCCTGGGGCAGCTTTAGAAGACAAAGAGGATGCTGGCTTCTGGGAAAGGGGTGCCCCAGAGACACCCCCTTGGCCCTTTTCACCCTTGCATCAGCAAACACTGTGGGAGTCTTCAGTGGTGAAACCTTTTGGGTGTCTACAGCAGAGACAAGGGCTGCTGGAATCCTCCTGATCTCCTTTTGTTTTATTTTATTTCTTTTTTGTTTTATTTTCTTTTTTGGTGTGTGTGTGTGTGTGTGTGTGTGTGTGTGTGTGTGTGTGTGTGTGTGTTTTCTCCCGATCTCCTTTCTTCATGTGGGAAGGTCATACTGAAAGGGTCCCTCTTGGCCCTGAGCTGTGCGGGACTGGAGGATGGGGTGACCCAGGTAAAGGTACTTCCTCTGCTTTCTGCGCAGCCATCCTTGGGTTTTGTGCTTCATTGGGTTGCTGCAAGTTCTTCGTTGCATTCCAGAGCTCTCCTGGAGTTATGTTCATCTGTTTGTTGTTCTTGTTACTTTTTCTGTTTTTTGTTTTGTTTTGTTTTTTTGGTGTGGGAGGAACAAGCACTGGGATTTCCTACTGTGCTAACTTGCTGAGGTCACTTCTCCTTTTTACTTTTTAGCTACATCTTCAATTTATCACAATCTACTTAAAATTGATATTGACTTTGGTGAAGAAAGGAAACTCCATTTCTCATGTTCCCTCCTCTGTGTTATTACTGTCAAATGTACTTATACATGTTATAAACCTATAGTGTGATGTAATTTCTGCTTTGAGCAATCATATGTGTTTTTTAAAAGTTAAGAGAAGATAATATATACTTATATTATTATATATAGTTTTATTTACCTACATGCTTGACATTCCCAGTGCTTTTCACCCCTTCTGTGAACTGGCTACCATATGGTATTATTTTCTTTCAGCCAGAAGGACTTCCTTTAGTTTTTCCTGAACTCTAAGTCAGATAGAAACAAATTCTCTCCAGTTTCATTTATCTGAAAAATTATTTATACCAACACCATTTTTAAAGAATAGTTTGATCGGGTAGTGAATTCTTAGGTGACAGTTCTTTCTTCTTTTAGCACTTTGAATATACCATTTCACTGTCTTCCACTACCATTGTTTCTTTTTTCCCCTGCCACCATTGTTTCTGATGAGAAGTTAACTATCAATTGTATTGTTGCCACAAATATGATGCATAAGTTTTTCTTTTGCTGCTTGCAAGACTATGTCTTTTCTTTGATTTTCAGTATTTGGACCATGAGCGGCTCACTTATGTTATGTTGGTTTCATTTAGTTTCTTGACTGTCCTAGTCAGTTTGGGCTACTTACAAACAACAGGAATTTATTTCCCACTGTTCTGAAGATTAGGAAGTCCAGATCAAGGTGCCAACAGATTTGATGTCTGATGAGGACCTGCTTCATCGATGGCTATCTTTTAAAAATATATATATTCTTATTGATTTCAGAGAAGAAGAGAGAGGGAAAGGAAGAGAGATAGAAACATCAATGATGAGAGAATCATTGATCATTAATCAGCTACCTCCTGCACACTCACACTGGGGATTGAGCCCGCAACCTGGTCATGTACCCTGACCAGGAATTGAACCATGACCTCTTGGTTCATAGGTCAATGCTCAACCACTGAGCTACACTGGCCAGGCAATGGCTATCTTTTTGCTATAACCTCACATGGTGGAAGGGCGGAGGAAGCTCTCTCGGGCCTATTTTATAATGACATTAATTCTTATTCTTTTCAAGAATATAAAACTGAGAGACTTTATTTCTATCCAACTTACATGACCAAATCATTTTTTCAAAGGCTCCACATCCTAATATCATTATATTGGGCATTATGTTTCAACATATGAATTTTGGGAAGACACAAACATTCACACTGCAGCATTGGTTCTCTAAGTCAATGTTATTTATTAACAATGGAGAATTTTCAACTAGCGTTTCTTCAAATAATTTTTCTGTGTCTTTTTTCTCTTTCCTCTCTTTTGGGACTCCTATTACATTTATATTTAAACACTTTATATTGTTTGTCAGGTCTTTAAGGCTCTGTTCATTTTACTTACCCCCCTTTGCTTTCTTTCTTTCAGTTGGATAACTTTTATTGCTGTATCTTCAAATTCACAGCTTCTTTCTTCTGCCATCTCAGATCTGCTGTTGAGCATAACTAGTGATTTTTAATGTTAGTGTAGGTAGTTTTCAGCCCTAGAAATTCTTGATTTTTAAAATAATTTGCACTTCTCTGTTGAGATTCCCTTTCTGTTGACTCACTGTTAATATAAATTGTTTTAGTTCATGAAGCATAGTTTCCTTTTATTCCTTGAACAGAACTGTAACAGCTTGGAGTCAGAATCTATTCTTCTTACTGGTTACAGTTTCCTGTTTCTTCATGCATCTAGTAATTTCTAGTTGAAAACTGGACATTTGTAGCAACTCAGAATTCTGATTTATTTTCCCAAAAATGGTTGGTTGGTTGGTTGGTTGGTTTTTTTACTGACTCACCTGCATTTGAATTGCAAATTTGGTCCCCTCCATAGTGTGCAGCCACTGAAATCACTGTACAGTTCTTGTTTTTAGTAGTTTACTTGGTTTTTCAGTCTGGCTCTCTAAGGGTGTCCCCTGTTTCTGCATTGTTTAATGGTAAGGCAATTATTTAGACAGGGATTATGCTCAGACACCTTGAACATATAATCCTTCCATTTTCTGTTGTCCAAGCTGCTTGTAGTTGGAGGAACAAACTCAAATCTACAGTAAGTCCTCAGGTCTCCCTTGGCATCCACTTTTTGCTGCACCCTCAACCTCCCTGACTCACACATATTTTAGCAGTCGGCCAGGGAGGTATGGAGAGTGTATTATCTCAGCCCTTTCATGGCTGCCTAACTTCCAGGATTTTCCCCATTACATTTCTGGGTGATCTTCTACTCACTCTGAAGAGAAGTTTTAACTGTTAAGAGGTTAAGCCAATAAAACTGCAGCTTTTCACTTCCTGTCTAGAACTGATTCCTTGACCTCTAACTTATAAAACTGCAGGTATTCATTTTCCCGCCCCAGGCCAAATCTGTCACCTCCAGCTGATAAAGCTACTGGTTTTCACAAATAGCCCTCAAAACAAGCTCACCATTCCCACAGAGAAAGCTGTGGTTCTCATCACCCAAGCTGAGGATTGGAGGAGGGGGAAGAGGCATAGAAGCCCTGGGCAAGAAGACCACAGGCTCACGACCATTCAGATGCAGTAGCAGGTTTTCAAGATTAAACACATCTAATGCCTTTGGTCATTCTCCAGTGTTCTGAAATGTTTGGTTTTGACAGCTTTGTCTGGTTTCATACTTGTTTCCTTCAGACGGAAATTGCCCAACTTCTCACACCACCATTCCTGAAGTGAATCTTGGACTGGATTATTTTGATGTTTCTTGCACTCAAATATTCTATTGCCCACAGCTTTCAATTTAGATCAGAAATGTGCTGGTGTTCGGAGGCGGGTGAAGACGCATGGAAGGAGAGCTCTGAATTTTGCATAAGTCACCTCAAATGAGCAAAAATAAACGAGGAAGCCAGTGAAGCTGAACCCTGAACTGGGGGTTGCAGAGCCAGGGCCCAGTCTCAGTGCAGCTCGGAGAGATCTCTCCGAGGCTGTCTAACAAAAGTGTCTAAAAGGCCTCCCCTGGCCTCCCCTACCACATCTCAGTGCTCCCCATCTCCTCTCCTGGGTCTGCCCCCCACCTCCCCTCTGCCATTCTCAGGGATTCTATGAGTCTGTAAGGGTGAAAATGGCTGAAATTAACTTTCACTTCTGCTCAGACATCTGAAACCCAAGAGCCAGGTCATTTCCTTGTTCTTTTCTGAGTAGCTACAGGAATCATTTCTGTGGTGTTTTTTTCCGACCCCTGTCTGTTGGAGGTGGACAGACAGGTGAAGTTTTTTTTCCAGACCACACAAAGGCCAGCTTACCCTGAACCTCCCCCCTGCAAATTCTCACATCCCCTCTCCCTCCAACCTAATTAAATAGATGAGCCAGAATCAGAGGAAATGGATTTTCCTCTTAGGAAGGTAGATTTCCTGCTTTCCACTATATTCTCTGTATCCTCTGCTCCAAGCATGTGAAAGTTGTCCAAAAGTCACTTATTGAGTCTCCATTGATGAGAACATTAGACATAACTAGGCAACATCACTGGATCCTTGTTCAGTATAAGGTTCCACTTAGGTATCTGTCCTTAAGTGTTTGCATGATTCTCAGTCACAAATCATGTTCAAAGCCATCTCCTTGGTAACTTCCCCCAATAATCCCTGATGGAGCTATTGCCCCACCTCTGTCCTAATACTGCACCTTGTGGAGGCATCCACGGCTGCACTTACCTACCCCATTGGAATTGTCTGCTGGATCCTCTTCCCAGGCTCCTTAGGCTGAGTCCCTCAGGGGAGGGTCATGCCTATTGATATCTCTGCCCCCAGCTCTAGGGTGTGCTCACCACAGAGCAGACATTCACAAAAGCTTGCTGTGCTAACTGAATTGGAATAACAGGACTGAATAACCTCATCTCACATTAAGTTTTAGGTTAGAAGTTTAAGCAGGTCAATATTCTCTCAATTTGTATTTAATGCTTAGGTCCAACTCTCAGGTGTCAGGAGGTGAATAGAATAATAAATTAATAATAACTATGCTTGGATGAGCGCAGCTGGTTCTGGACTCTGCTCTGGGCCCTTTGCTAGCCAGGATAGAAGACAAAGCAGTTTGAAAGATCATATTTGGGACTTTGATTAGGCATATTCACATCAGCTGCTAGTTCTTCGGAGCTTACTATATATCATAATACTTTTTATTATTTGTTAACCTACTTGTTCTCACAAAAACCTTTCAGGGAAATAAAGCAGATTGCTTCAAAGGAACCTTAGAATCCAAGAACTCTATGTTGCTATGAACACCTGCCAAAAGGCTTTTTTTCTACCAGGAGCTCACAGCGAAGTATTGTCTTAGTCCTGAAATCCAAGCAAAGAAACTCCACCTGGACACTGAGACTGTGGACTGGGGTCCCAGGCCAGGGGTAGAAGCAGGTCTATCTCAATTCCAGCCCCAAGGTTTCCAGACATAAAGGCAGAAGAGGAGCCCACTCACTGGTTCCCTTTGGTCCATGGATCAGACAGCAGGTGACCTCCAAAATGTTTAATTAAATTATATTTTAAAAAATGAAAGCAGGTGACCAGTGGCTCACCTGTCTGGCTGGACCAGCAAGTGTCCTGAAATCATCTCAGCAACCTCCTTGGCCCCGTCAATCCCTCGGCTGGTGGAGTCCAGGACGGCACCTCACACTCTAGATGTTGAGGTCCATTCCCATTGCCTCTACCATTCTCTGCTCCTCTGAGTTTCCGTAGCCAAGGGAAGTAGCACATTGAAGAGGCTCTGAGAGCAGAATCAGCGACTGGCTAGCGTGCTATGAAAAACAAAACAACGGGGAAGTAGCATTTATTGAGAGCCAATTCTGTGCTCCTCTCTCACACCCATTCCATCATCCATGCTCATAGTATCTCACAAGCCAAGTATTAGCAGCACTATTTGGAAAACCAAAGCAACAAGGCCGAGAGAACTGTGGCACCAGCTCACACAGGTGGCACCAGGTAGCAGATCCCAGTGCTGCAACACAGAAAAAATACCTGATAGAATTATCTGGAAGTTTTACTAACTCTGCTAGGCTCATGTAGGAAAAACACTGCCCGTGTTGGTAAACCAAAACCCCATGAGAAAACTTTCTGGTGGCACAGGGGCGTTGTGACCAATGTGGCCCAGGGCCAGAGAAAGACCAGCTGCTCCCGGGCCTGCCTCCTGGCCTGTTCTGGGGCAGAAGCGCCCATTGGACCCAGTGAGCCCATGGAAGCTTTCAAAGTGCTCGGGAGGGGCGGGGCTCCGTGGGGGCGGCTGGTGCAGCTCTGACCACAGACCGGAGAGCCTGCCACCTCTGCTGGGTGCTTGCCATCGTCAGGAAGCCACGAGCTGCGTGAACTGATTGAGACCGCTGAGATGGGCTTTTCCTTTAGGATTGCATCAGGCGTTGCTGGATGTGGTTAGAAGGCTGCTAAACCACAAGGATGCTGGGATTTGAAGAGCTATGGTGACAAGCCACTGAGCATTGCCAAGGTAAGACTCTGCGTCTTCTGCCTTCTAGACCATCTCATCTCCTTAAACTGTGCAACCAGTGCTCTGAGGCCCGTGGTTGAGAAAGCAGGCAGGAGCGGCGCTATGGATGTTATAGATGGAGAGAAAGATATTAATATGATGAGCCACACCAATGAATAGACTGTTCCACTGTTGGTTCGTTTTAATTTAATTTAATTTTTAATATATTTTTATTGATTTCAGCCGAAACCGGTTTGGCTCAGTGGATAGAGTGTCGGCCTGCGGACTGAAGGGTCCCAGGTTCGATTCCGGTCAAGGGCATCCCTACTGGGGATGTGCAGGAGGCAGCTGATCGATGTTTCTCTCTCATCAATGTTTCTAACTCTCTATCTCTCTCCCTTACTCTCTGTAAAAAATCAATAAAATATATTTTTAAAAAAGAAAATGAAAAATCACAATATACTGAAATTTAAAAAAAAATGTATATTTTTTTTATTGATTTCAGTGAGGGAGAGAGAGATAGAAACATCAATGATGAGAGAGAATCATTGATTGGTTGCTTCCTGCACAGCCCCTACTGCGGATCAAGCCCCGAAACCCAGGCATGTGCCCTTGATCAGAATCGAACCTGGGACCTTTCAGTCCTCAGGCTGACGCTCAATCCACTGAGCCAAACTGGCTAGGGCATTTCGTTTTAATTTTAGAGAGTTTTTTATTTATTAAAGCTCATCCATTCCAGGTAGATTCTGCTTCTTGGACTTTTTAAACTGGAAGAGACAGTGAATATGCCATAGAGGAAAACGGACAAGTCTGAGGGCTGGGGATACGAGTGGGCACACATGTGTCAGTTGGGGCAGGGGGTGGCTCCAAGCAAGTTACTCAGCCTCTCTGTAACAGAGGTAATGACATCTCCAGGGCAGAGCTGACAGAGGCTAGAATGATGTATGGCTCCAGGTAAATGCTTGGTTGATGCTTTTGCTTTGTTTGTTTTAGAAATAGGTTTTCCATTTTTAAGCCATTGGGGGCAGGGTGATGAAATAGGTTTAATGATGACCTTTTTGGCTAAGAGATCTATTTGGCCAGCTGTGGAAAGCAAAGAACGGTTGATAACAACATCCTGAAGATTTTTTTAGAAGTCTGGGGTTTTGACAGATTTTCCAGTCATTTTCTAATTGGCCACTGCTTTCACTCTCAACTATCCACATTACCAAGGAACTAAAGAATCACTATCATCATGCTTCCATAGTTATAGAGGAGAATTCTGCATAATAGATATGTTGTAGACACTCCTCTGTCCTTGATAGAAGCTGTATTCCCCTCACCTTGAGTGAGGACTGGAAGTAAAGATGGAAAGGGAGGAATGGAAACTCTATAGAGGTGAATATGGGCAGACACCACCTTAGCCAGGCGATCAAGGTTAATGTCTTGAGGCTAGGTCATATCTTGTGTAACTTCTGCTATGATACTTGGAAAAAAATACTTCACCTTTGTGCTATTTTTCCCCCCAATGCATAACCCCAGTCTAGTCAGGAAAAAACATCAGACAAACCCAAACGGAAGGACAGCCTACAGACCACTTGATCTTCAAGTGTGTCAAGGTCATGAAAGATGAGGAAAGATGGGGAAACTGTCACACATCAGAGGAGAGTAAGGAGACAGGACAAATAAATCCAGAACTCAATCCTGGATTTGATTGAATCCTGGAACAACACACACAAAAAAGTCATTAGTGAAAAATAGGTGAGATCTAACTGAAAGCTAACATTTTAATTGATGTCATTGTACCAATGTGAATTTCTTAGTTCTGGCAAATGTACCATGGTGAGGTAAAATGTTAACATTAGGGGAAGCTGAATGAAGGGTATATGAGTAGTCTCTATATTATCTTTGTAATTTATTCATAAACCTTAAATTGTTCTAAATTAAAGAGCCAAAAAATTTATACTTATCCTGCCTCAGAAGGGGTCAAAATCTGAATATACTTGGGAAAACTGGCATCTATGGCCCAGTGGTCCCCATTATCTCTGAACATTCTGGAAAATAGAAGACCTTTAGCTTTGCCTACCATTCTCTCTCCCAACCCACACCTTATACAGGAAAGCTCTGTATTTCCCTCTCTTGATAGTATTTCTCACCAGTCATTTCTTTTCTCAATCAGCACACATATCTTGAGCCCTCAGTCTGTGTCAGGGGTTTTAGAGTCAAGTACCCCTCCCTTTATCGGCCCAGCAGAGCTCACTGGGCTGGATCAGGCTCTCAGGCCTCCAAGTGCTTGCCCAGCTGCCCAAGCCTGACCCCTCTCCAGTTAGGAAGCGGAAGACCAAGAATGGAGGCAAGTGGGAGCCCAAACTCTGCACAGAATACCTGGATGGGATCGCTTGCTGTCCTCCGGGCTCAGTCATCCCTACGGAATCTGTGGCCAGCCAAGCCACTGGGAGCTGTTCCGGGAAACACTCCCTTTGAGTGGAGCTGTGGCCTTAGGGGCCTAAAGTGGGACTCCAAGGGCCAGTTCCTGCTTGAGTGACAACCTGGCCTTGGGAGCCCACTCTGCTGCCCTAGAATCTGCAGCAGCCAGATGAGACCACCAGGGACCAACATCCTTGCTTTTGAGGTTCGGGTGTGTGGGTAGGTGATGGAGAGCAGAGAAGCTTGGCACCCCCCCACCCCACCCCAACACACACACACACACACACACACACCCCACAGACACAGAAGAGCAGGTGTGCCCTTGTGCAAAAGTGATGTCTCAACCAGATTACAGGAATGCTTTGGAAGCAGGAGAGAAAGAAGAAAGCATTATGAAACCACAGGAAGACAGCACGTAGATGAAGATCACACTTAGATGAAGATCAGAACTAAAGAGTGGTGATTGCCATTGGGCCTACACTACTTTTCCTGTCGAATCTTCTGCTCCCCACACTGCCACCTGTATGCTTCGACTACACCAGCCACAAGGCTGCTTCTAGAATGCACCAGCTGGTGCTCCTGCTGGCCCCTCTGCCTGGGGTCCCCTCCCCACTCCCTCATGCAGGCAAGCCCCACTTGTTCTCATTCTAGGGACCAGCACCAATGTCTTCTCTTCTGTCACCAGTGCCCAAATCCATCCCTGTGTCCCCAAGAACCTTCTGCAATGCTTAGGGCTATAGGTTTTCAGATCTGCTGGTGGGTTATTTTGTTTCATTTTATGCCCAAGTTCTTCCCATTGGGCCTGAGCTCCTCCAGGGCAGAGACCAAGTCCTCCCTTCAGGTCCCAGCACCCAGAATAGTGCCAGCACAGGGTGGATACCCTGTGAAATGGTTCTTGAGTGAAAGAATCAAAGGACAAATTCTTGAACACAAGTGAAGATTAAGACAGAAAAAGGCTTGAAGGAGCAAAAGCATATAAGAGTTAATGATCGCTCTTAGGCCCAATGAGCTCCAGTGCCATCGCCACATGGGGATTTTAACAGGGGCCCTTGCAGAAGGAGATGGCCATGTGGGCCAGGCGAAGGTGCTGGGCCTGGGGCCAGCCAGTTCCACACTAGGGCCTGGCTCTGCCACTTGCCACCTGGGGGAGTGTGAGCAAATGACCTAGCTCTCTGTGAAATGGGAACAGTTGCATCTAGCTCCAAGCCCAGATATGAGAACTAAATTGAGCAAGATGATCATAGCACAGAGACATACAAGAGCCTCTGCCATGGGCACTGCTGCCCCCACGTGACCTCCACTCCCCATGGGCCACTGTGTGTTCATGCTTACTTCCAAAACCATGGTGGTTCTCTTGGGTGCCTTGTCATCGCTGGCCTCTGCACACATTGATACCTGGGCTGCTGGACCAGGACCAGGTTGAGGCAAGCAAGACACCAGTGGCACAAAAGTTAAGAAGGTCCTGGCTCTCAGTGTCGCTCAAGTTCAGGGAATGTTCGTGTATGTTTATGTGGTATCTGCAAGGGTATGAGATGATCTGTGCTTAATGAATTAAGTCAGGAGTTCTGACCTCCATGACCGTGGACCCCTGGTGAATTTCACGGGTCCTATGAAGTCCTGAACTTGAATGTGAGCTTTTCTGGACATGCACACCTTTCTGCCAAGAGTGCTTATGGCTTGCATCAGATTCCCCAAAGGATTCGTCAACCCAAAAATATTTGGAATCACCAAGTCCAATATTTACTAAGAATAATTTAATTTTCTCTCTCAATGTGTTGTGCAGAAAAGAAAGTGGGAAGAACATGAGCATAGGACAAGGCAGCCATGCCTGAGAGGTCCTATAGCATAGAGGTTGGACACTCAGCCTTGTGACCAGAGGGTCTGAGTTCAAGGTTGAGTCCTGCCACTTTCTGGCTGTGTGACCTTGGGCAAACCACCAAATGTCTTCATTACATAACAATAGTTTGACCTCACTCTATACTGGCAGCCTTACCTATCTCAGGCAGATTACTTAGACCCTCAAGTCTTATTTCTTTACTTATTGATAACAGCACATCACAGGGTTATAAGAATTAAACCCCAAAGCCCTAATTATTAGGTGAGCTGAAACTGGAGTCCACAGTAACTGCCAGTACTTGAGTGCCAAGAAATGCGCCAGGTGCTTTGTGCACACAATTCACGTGTTCCCCACAACAGCCCTATGATGACCCCAGGAACCACCCAGATGCAGACTCAGGTCTGTGTGACTCCAAAACCAGTGCTCTGACCTCTTCGTTAGTCGGTCTATTATTCGCTCACTGTGTGTGGATCACTGATTCGAGCTCCTTAAAAAGGCAAGGGAAGCTCATCGCCCGCACCGAGGGGAGCGCCGCACACGCTGTGAAGTCCTCCCCAGTTTGCAGACATGAGCACAGCAACTTCGTGGGAATGGAGAGCCAGACGGAGGAGCTCACGACATGTCCACACAACATCTGGGAAACCTCTGCCCGTGGAAGTTGCTGTTCCTCCAGTGGGCACCTGGCGCGATCTGGCCTGAAGAAACAGCCCTCCAGATGAGGCCTGCCTCATCGTGGGCCGGGTCCCTACCTGCCAACTTCCCTTACCCTTTCTCAATGGGCATGAATCCTGTGCCCACGCGCTCAGCCTCCTTGCTGGCGCCTTTCATTACTCCATTGCTCCCACATCTGTCCACCCTTTGGCATCAGTCTTCCTCTGAACACCTCCTGCCTTGTGGCTTCCTGGCCCTGGAACTGTCAGTGGTTGGCCATTACTTATTGTGACATGCGTGGTAAGCCAGACTTGTGCAGGTACAGAAATGTGAATCTCTCTGAAGTCAGACATGTCCAGTCATCCTTCCCACCCCAATGGGTCTGTGATGGGGCTGTCACCCAGGTCCTGCCCGAGGGAGGGTTTTCGCAGGAACCAGAGCAGCCCTGTGTCCGTCCGCTGAGCGCTTTGGGAAGGAAATGTCACATGTGCAGGATGTGGGCCGACCCTTGCTCTTACTATTCATACCCCCCCTCACCCCTCACCCCAGCTGCAGGTGCCAGAGCCCACATGTGAGGGAGGCGGTTAGGGGCTTGGCCTGAGGGGAGTGAGCCAGGCCTTGAAGTCAGAGCTGCGCTGCTATTACTTAGGAGGCTATACTGATGACCGGTGCGCTGATCGTGACCCGTAGGAAGGTCAGGCGGCCTCCTGATGGATGAAGCTGCTGCCCCTCCTGTGGGTGACACTGCAGGAAGCTTTCTGTCATTTTCTCTGGGTGGCTGTCATAGAGTAGCTAACCTCCCAGCACCCAAGGGGACCCCGTGGGGCTACCGCGTCTGTTTCCAGTGTCAGCAAAAGGCAGCCAGGCCTGAGGCTTTGGCTTTGGAGCGATTCTAATGCCTTCCCACCAGGACCGGGTCTGGGGCTCTGGACAAGTCATTTACTTCTGACTCTGGGCACCAGCCTCCTTGGAGGCGGGGGGGGGGGGGGGGGGGCGGGGGTTGAACCTGAAACTCAGAGGGCCTGCACTGTGCAGGGTCTGCTGGGAACCCGGCGGATGCAGGGAACAATGGAGGCGCCATCACTGCAGATTCGGGGTTTGGGTTGGTCTGGGTGTGCAGGGCTCTGACCATGTCTGCGAGGCCCACGCTGCTCTCAGCTGCTCCCGAGGCAAGCGAAGATCTGGGCTGCCAAGAGGCAGGCGATGGGCCGCAGAACTTGGAAGAGCAGGCAGATTTTGTACAGCTATAGCATTTCTTTCCTTACTTTGTAAAAATTATATAATACCAAAACATCTTGTGAAAACAGATACAAGCCATCAATAATTCCACCAACTTCACATTTTTTACCCAAGAGCTGCTTGTCTTGGTTCACATGATGCATTTTTTTTCATCGCTGGAAACTTGAAAGATAGATGACTTCGGAGTCTGCTTTTTTTTCTTTCTTTCTTCCTTTGTTTTCTTCATCACGACATAGACATCTTTCCCACAGCTACACGGCTTCACAATGATCATTTCTGAGGCGGCAATAATATTTCATTGTATAACTCTATTTCACCATTTCAAATAGACGTTTAGTCACTTCCCCTTTTTTAAACACTAGCGAGGACTATGATTAAAACAAAATGCCATGTAGCCGGCAGAGGTGTTCTGAACATCACGGTGCAACTGAAGACTATTCTTTCCTAATCCCTTCAAGGAATGACAATGACATAGGGAGACAGAATGCTTGTTTGGGGGTGGACTTGGAATTGCAGGGTGACAGTGCCGGAGTTTTCATCTCCTCTCATCTAGTTCCCTTGTGTCAGCAGCTATATTCACTGGCCAGGATTACTGATGTGGTCTTTGGCCGGAGAACAGACTTTCCTCTCTGTGAAATGAAATGACTCATAAGGAAACAAAACCCAAGGGTTTGGCCTCATTTGTCCCATAGTTTCAACCAAAGCTCTTAATCAGAGGTCCGTGAATCGTTGCGGGCAGGAAGGGGTCCTGAAACGGCACAAAATTCGACATGTATGTGCATAAGTGTATTTTCTGGGGAGAGTGTCTATAATCTCAGCAGATTCTCAAGCAGGCTGTGGCCCCAAAATGTTTTGAAAAACAACTGCTGATCTATCTATCATCTATCTATCTATCTATCTATCTATCTATCTATCTATCTATCTATCTATCTCTATCTCTCTCCTCCCTGACTCCCCACCCCTCATTTTTGGGAGCCTGGGATTAAAATGAAAGAATCCTAAAGATATGTGTCTACATACAGAGCCCCACCGGTGAGTTGGGGAACATATTATCCCCAACTTAAAGATGAGGAAACTGAGGCTCAGAAGCACTTCTAAGGGCACACAGCTGGCACGTGGGGAGCCCTGGATTTGAACACAAGTCTGCCTCACTGCCAAGCCTGGGTGTGCATACTCATTATGCCAAAGTACCTTTTGGTTAAGAGAGTTGCTTCTATTTTACCTTCTTTAACCAAAGGTAATTGCTGATGTGTTAGAGAGATTCTGCCATGATTAAGGCCACCCATGGTTCTTGACTAAAGGAAATGTTTTGGCATCTTTCAAGGCCTTGCATTTCTCTCCAAGGAGTTGGGCTGACACAGAAATATTTGTGGTTGGTTAACTGTTCTCTCCTGCTACAACCATTAACCATAGGAGGTGAACTGTGTTTATCAAACTGAAATGTTATCACTCAAGGCTTAAGGAGACAAAGTAAGATTGAAATTCAAGAGACCAAACCCAATGGGTGGGAGACTTCAGCCCACAATTTCCTAAACACCATTGGGTCTTTTCAAACATATGTTTTTATTAACAACAAACTACTTAGCTCCACTGAGTGACTTTGGCTATCTACATATGTTTGATTCCCTTCTCTCTTAGTAATCCTTTCCTACATCTTTTAAAACTCCAGCCTGCATACCTGGAGGCAAAGAAGATGGGGCATAATTCAATTTCATGTCTCCTTGTTTCCTTTGGGAATCTCTGCCAAATTAACCCCTCATTACTACTGAACACTGGCAGCCCTTAAAGGGAAAGGGCTTTCTGAAATATGGGAAATAAACCTGCAACAAAAGACTAAATTTTAATTTCATCTTGGGCTTCTTAGATGTAATACATTAAACATTAGGTTAATGTGTCTTGTTGGGCCCAAAGTTTTGACTAACAATCAATAATCAGGATATAGAATAACACCAGCTTTGGTATAAATGACATCTGCCTACTGTTGTCTTAGTAAATTCATCTGTTTACTCGTTATGACAGTGGGTTAATGAGGGGAGGTGAATAAGTAGGCATTTATTTATGTTCAGGTTTTCCCCAATTGATTGATTGATTCGTTTGTTCATTCATTCAAAAGAGAAAGATTTACTGCAACGCTGATGTTTCAAATGCTGAGATGGGCCCTGAAAAAAACAAGTAGTTCCTCCCCTTGAGGCTCTCACAAGGAGCCTAATTCAGAAGGCAAACTTTAAACAAAAGGCCCAATGTCCCATGGCTGGGGGGGTAAGAAATACTGTGGGCCAGCACTTGTTTCTTGATGGTTTGGGGTTATTGCTATAATGTATCACTATGCCATGCTATAATAATAATAACTGACACTGGGTGCTTACTGTGTGTGAAGGTACCCTTCTAAGTACAGCCTATATACCATCTTGTTCAATAGAAAATCATTCAGAGACTTCCTTTCATTTGGTTTTTGTGCCTTTGCCTCATCTTATAGATAAGTCCAGATTATTCATTTTCAAGGTTTTGGGGGCAACATAACAGGATTCTCTTTCTAAAAAAATTATTTATTCAAGAAAGGCTGAAGCAAGGCTCTCTCAAAAAACTTTTTGGCTCCAGATAGAATTTTTATTTCCATGGTTTATCACAATTTACCTGATCCCTCACTTCCATGGCCCTGCCTGGATTAGCCTCCGGCATCGAACCCCAGCAGAACTTACTTGAGTCCCAGAGTGCAGAGTGCTGGGCCTGGCTGAGGCTGCTGAAGATACGGTGTGGTTGCCTCAGGAACCAGGACCTCCCATTTTAAAGTGTGTGCCACTGGGTTGGGAGGCGAAGATGGCAAAGGCAGGGGAACGAGGCTGTGGGTGGCAGAAATGAAGACCCGTGATGCACGGACCATGAAGAAGGCAGAGAGGGAGTCAAGAGGAGAAGAGAAACCAGAGCGTTGCTCCTAATAGGATCTCCATGTCACTGCCTCGGGCCCCTTTGGGTAATGAGAATGCAGGGACAGGACCAACTCCAAGACCCATATCCATGTCCCATCCTCATTCTCTGCAGCTCAGCGAGTCCAGGTTCCCACTGAGACTCTGCTGTTCCTCTGTGCCCCCATAAATCTGCAGTGGAATCAAGGGAGGGCTGGGGGCCACATGGAGACCATCCATCCAAAGCCCACACCTTACAGACGAGGGGACAGAAGCAATGAGGTGAAGTGACTCACCCAACATTGCACCATGAGTAATCCAATGATGCCCTTCAGACATTACAAGATGGTCAAGTGCCCTCTGGACAGCCAGAAAGGGGTAGATGTGCTCAGTACAGGTTGGGGGCATTTATCAAGTTCCAGGTTATTTAAACATGGTAAGCTGGCGGACCAGGAATCCCTTATTGTATAACAGAGCTCTGTATGAGCAAGAATGTGGGCAGCCAGAGCAGCCCACTGCCCAGCCCAGCTGGATTTCAGCTTAGCGTAACTTGGAGAAGTCTGTGCCTTGGAGAGTGTTTAACTAATTGGCCTGTCTTTTGTGAGGGAAATATTTGGAATTTTTTATAGGTCACAGTGGCTGTGGTATTTTATTATACTTAACCTGATAAAATCTGTAATAAATATCCAAAAGAATTCAAAGCAAAGTCTCAGAGAGTTATTTGTATACCCATTTTCATAGCAGCGTTATTAATACTAGCCATGGTTGAATGAATAAATAATAGATTATCAAATTATTGCACACACTTACAATGGGATATTATTCAGCCTTAAAAGAGGAAGGAAGTTCTAACACATACCACACATGGATGAACCTGAGGACATTGTTAAATGAAATAAGCCAGACACAAAAGGACAAATTCTGAATGTTTCCACCTAATATGAAGTATCTATAATAGTCAAATTCATAGAGACAGAAAGTAGCATGGTGGTTGCCAGGGGGTGGCAGAGTGGAAAATGAGTTTTTCCTTTAATGGGCAGGGAGTTTTAATATTGCAAGCTGACAAAGTTCTGGAGATTGGTTGCACAACAGTGTGAAGACACTTAACATTACTGAATTGAACACTTAAAAACTTAAGATGCTAAATTTTATGTTCAGTGTATTTGAACACAATGTAAATTTTAAAAAGACATAGAAGATATGTAAGTGCACTCATTGCTTGAAGTAGGGTAAGAAATGTTTTGTGGCCCTAGTCAGTTTGGCTCAGTGGATAGAGCATCAATCACCCTGCGAACCAAAGGGTCCTGGGTTTGATTCTGGTCAAGGGCACATACCTTGGTCGCAGGCTCCTCCCCAGCCCGGGCCCTGGTCAGGGCTTGTGCAGGAGGCAATCACTCAATGTGTTTCTCTGACATCAATGTTTCTCTCTGTCTTTCCCTCTCTCTTCTACTTTCCCTAAAAATCAATGGAAAAATATCTTTGGGTGAGGATTGACAAAAAAAAAAGAAAGAAAGAAAGAAAAAAGAAATGTTTTGTGAACCATTGTTTTATGGTGTTGGTGTGCATATGTGCACCTAGGAATGTTCTATCTGGTGGTGTACAGTGTATTTCTTACTGATGGTCATAATAAAAAGAAAGAAGAAAAAGAATTTTGGCAGACACCTCGGTGGACAACCTCAGACCACAGAGCAGAGAGGCCTCCCCTGTGTGCGGTACAGCAAAGAGCGGCTGCTGCTCTATTGTTGTCACTTCCCAAGGGACCGTCTCTCTGATATACACAGGAAACACTTGTTAATGTCTACTGAAAGAAGGAGAATCTAGGAGGTCTTGTACACTCTCTATATTCTCACATTTTCCCAAGAAAACTCCATGGATGTAGGAGAGAAGAAAATAAATATTTAGCAAACTCAACTGTGTAAGGGAGGAAGGAAGAAAGGAAGGAAGGAAGGAAGGAAGGAAGGAAGGAAGGAAGGAAGGAAGGAAGGAAGGAAGGGAGGGAGGAAGGGAGGAAGGGAGGGAGGGAGGGAGGGAGGGAGGGAGGGAGGGAGGAATGGAAAAAAGAAGGGAGGGAGGGAGAGAAAGAAGGAAGGAAGTGGGGATAAAGATGGAGGTGGTCTAGATTTCTCAGACTTGCAGATTTTATGTAAACCCTCTGTAATCTCATGAAGCTAAACACCTCCTTGGAAGCCTTCCCAGGGCTTGAACAGGGATCTGGAAATTGTGCCTGTTCTGTAGAAGCAGCTGGGAACAGCACCCCATGATACTGGGCCTTCAGGCATGCACAGTAGGTGTCCTGGGAACTGCCCTGCAGCCATGCCCAAGCAGACATTGTGGAGGGGAAAGTGAAAGTGTGGGGTTTGATGAAGCAGAACCATTAGCACCTGGTTTATAACTTTTAGAAAGTGCTACACATAAGATGAGCTCCTCACAGTGGCTCCCAGATACAGAGAGGCAGAGCATTGACTTAAATGTATTCATCGTGATTTACAATCCCCACTCTTCCTGCCATCCAGGGAACCTGGGAAGAGTGGTAACAATAGTTTGGGCCACGAGGGGAAAGGGCGATGGATTAAAGTGAGGGTGCGTTTTCATCCGGACACATCATTTACTAACCCTGATGCTCAGTACCCTCCCCTCCCGACCCTCACAGGGCTGTTGCAAGGAGCAAATTTGATGACATGTCAGTTGTCACTATAGATATTAATTAGAATGGATGCCATATTAGAAGAGGAGCCATCCATTCTTTCAGTCAAAAATATCTGTGTACTTTTACTACGGGCACTGGAGTTACATCACGGACAAAACAAGGCCTGTCCTCATCTAGTAGGGGCTCACCTAGTAGAGGGAGAAGACAGATGCTAAGCAAATTAGTAACCCTGGAGTGTCAGGTGGGGGCCAGGACTATGGGGTAAAATAAATCAGAGTTAAGTGCCTGGGATGGCTGGGTCTGTGTGATTTTGAAAGGTCAGGAAGCGTCCCTCTGCTAACCAAGTGACATTTGAGCGGAGGCCTGAAGGAGGTAAAGGAGCTGGCAATAGCTGAGGAAGAATGTTCTAGGCAAAGGAAAAGCAAATACAAATGTCCTGAGGTGAGAGTGTGTCTGCTTGTTTAAGGCCCAGTAAGGAAGCTGGTGTGCTGGGGGCAGAGTGGGTAAGGGGGGGGAGTGGTAGGAGAAGAGAGAGGAGAGAAAAGTGTGGATCAATTCTAAGGACTTTGGAGTGTGTGTGTGTGTGTGTGTGTGTGTGTGTGTGGTAAGATATCTCTCTATATAAAAGCCTAAACGACCATTATGACCAGTCGCTATGACACACACTAATCCACCAGGAGGCAGACGCTCAATGCAGGAGCTGCACCCTGGTGGTCAGTGCACTCCCACAGCCAACCTCCCATGGTCCCTCCCCTCCGGCTGCCCCAATCAGCCCTTATTGGGACTGGGCAAGATGGCCCTGATCGGCCCCGATTGCTGGCCAGGACGAGGGACCCCACCTGTGCATGAATTCATGCACTGAGCCTCTAGTACAGCCATGGGCAAACTACGGCCCGTTTGAAATGAATAAAACAACAACAACAAAAAGACCGTACCCTTTTATGTAATGATGTTTACTTTGAATTTATATTAGTTCACACAAACACTCCATCATGCTTTTATTCCGGCCCTCCGGTCCAGTTTAAGAACCCATTGTGGCCCTCGAGTCAAAAAGTTTGCCCACCCCTGCTCTAGTACATGACATAAAATTCACCATTTGAAGTGTACAGTTCAGTGCATTAAGTACGCTCACATTGCTGTGCAACCATTTTTTTTCTAAAACTTGTTTAACTTTCCTAACTGAAACTCTGTACCCATATGTTATGGGCTGAACTGTGTCAAAGTCCTAACCCCTAAAACTTCAGAATGTGACAGAATCCTTCAAGAAGTAATCAAGTTCAAATGAGATCATTATCTTATAATTTAATCTGATCATGTGCCTCTAAGAAGAGGCGGTTAAGGCGCCGACAGACACAGACAAAAGACCACGGGAAGACACTGGACAAAGGTCATCTATAAGCCAAAGAGAATGGCCTCAGAAGACACAAACCCTTCCAACACCTTAATCTCAAACTTCTAGCCTCCAGAACTGTGAGAAAATTAATTTTTGTTGTTTAAACTACTCAGCCCGTGGCACTTTATTATGGCAACCCAAGTAAGTAAACACGCCATTAAACACTAACTCCCTAGACTCCCCCTTCCAGCCCCTGGCCACCATCATTCTACTTTCTGTGTCTATGAATTTTACTGTTCTAGACGCTTCCTATGAATGGAATCATACAGTATTTGTCCTTTTATGTCCAAATGCTTTCACTTAGCATAATGCTTTCAAGGGTCACCCATGTTGTAGCGTGTGTCAGAGTATCCTTCCCTTTGTAGGGCTACAGACTGCTGTATTGGATGGATCTGCCACATTTTGTTTATCTAGTCACCCACCGATGGACACTTGGGTTGTTTCCACCTTTTGGTTTTTGCGAATAAAGCTGCTATGGATGTTAGTATACAAATATCTATTCCAGTCTCTGCCTTCAATTCTATGGGCTCTATACCCACAAGTGGGATTGCTGGATCCTATGGCAATTCTGTTCACTTTCTTAAGGAAATGTCATAGAGGACTTCGGTTTGTCCAGTGAGTGGGATAGGACTAGTGATGGGTTCTGGGTGGAGACGTTTCACGGTCTGACCAGAGAAGTGTCACTGAGTGGGAGAGGACCACTGGCAGAGTCTGGGTGGAGACGTTTCAGGATCACAATTGGCTGCCTTGCTGGAAGCAGGCTGGGGGGAGGGCAGATACAGGAGCAGAAAGACCAGTGAGAAAGCCACTGCAAGAATCCCGGCTTTGACTGGGATGGCAGCAGAGGAGGCAGGGAAAGTGGCCCGGCTCTGGATGTATGTAGAAGGTAGAGCTGGCAGCGTTAGTGATGGTTTATTTGTGAGATGCAGGAGAAAAGGTGTGAGCAACCAGAAGAGGGAGTTGCCATTTGCAGAGATGGGGAAATCTTTGAGACCCGCAGGCTTGGGAGCAGACTGCGGACTTGCTCTGGCCTTTGGAAGTCTGGGCTGTTTAATAAGAATCCTAGTGGCAATCAGTGGTGATGTCAGCTGGGCCCCTGAGTTCCACCAGCCCCTTTCTCTGGCTCTTGTCCTATGTGGGTATCATGGACCTCCAGCCTCCAAGCACAACCAGACCTTTCAGGTGCATCTAGGCTTCTGAGAGCTGCTGCTGCTGCAGCTTATGCCTTGTCCTCGGTGCCTCTCCTGCTCTCTGCCCTTCCTGGGCGTGTGCGGGTGAAAAAAAGCAGCCACCAATTAAGAAAGCATTTAAGCTCAACCATATAATTATCTTAATTCCAACCATATAAACTAGCTCCCAGTGTAAAACTAGACTGTTCTCTTATTAAACAGAAGTAATACTGTTAATATGAGCAACAAGAATAATTTCTCCCTGCGTGGACTTAGAACAAATAAATCACTGATAGTTAACAGCAAAATAAACCCAACCCAACAATAGAACACTTATTAAGCAAGTTGTTAACCCAACACATGCGTACATTTAAGGAAAGATTTAAAATTTTCAAAGGAATCTGTTGGGGCAGGAGGTAGTGGTCCAGTCCCTGCAGACCTCCCTCCTTCCCCGCCGGAGCCAGCTGCTGTGAGAGCCCGCACCTGCCTGTGCTGCGGTCAGAGCTCTCGGTCATGTTACATGGTGGGTCCTACTCCCCAAGGCCCCTCTCAGATCTGACAGCGGTTCTGGAGAGCCAGAGAAGTGAGTACGTTTCCCCACAGCAGCACCCAGGGCAGCCGGCCCTGTGCCCATGGATGAGAGGGCAGCTCCAGGAGAAGTCATTAAAAAGATGTGGTCCCTTGGTTGGTATTTTCCAGTGGTTAGAGCATCGGCCCTGTGCACCCAAGGGTCTCAGGCTTGACTCCCAGTCAAGGGCATGTACCTCAGTTGCAAGTTCGATCCCCAGCCCCAGTTGGGGCATATGCAGGAGACAACCAATAAATGTGTCTCTCTCACATCAATGTTTCTCTCTCTCTTTCCCTCCCTCCTTCCTTTCCACTCTCTCTAAAACTCAATGGAAAAAATATTCTTGGGTGAGGATAAATAAAAAAACAAAAAGCATACAAACAAACAAAAAGATGTGGGAAGAGGGCGTCCTTGAGTGGCTGGTTGCCAGTGAGTGCCACGGATGCCGGCCTCTCAGCTCTCACTTTACAGAAGGGGAAACCGAGGCTGGGAGAGGGTGAGGGAATGCTCAGGGTCCACAGCCTGGCTGAATGAGGTGCAAGATCCAGTTCTCCTGGTTCTGGAGAGCTAGCAGCCCCCCGACCCCCACGGAGCAGTCTTTGGCCTCACACAGGCATTGGGAGCCCTTTATCCTAAGCAGGGCATGCACTTTCCAGTTCGGGCTTCAGCTAAGGCTCTACGGCTTCCCAGACCAAACCCACACTTCCCTGTCTGTTTATCCAGGACACTCAATTTTTAAAACCTGACCTAACCAATCCCTGCAGGACACTGGGTTCTAGTTCTGAATGCAGACATCCCACAGCAAGGGTGGGGTATAGCATAAGGTTACACTCTTTTAAAAATATTTAGATTTTTATTGATTTCAGAGAAGAAGGGAGAGGGAGAGAGAGATAGACACATCAATGATGAAAGAGAATGATTGATCGGCTGCCTCTTGCTTCCCCCGCCCCGGTGCCTGCCCCCACCCCCACCCCCACCACACACACCCTGGGATCGATCCCACAACCCAGGCATGTGCCCTGCCTGGGAGTCGAACCATGACCTCCTGGTTCATAGGTCGATGCTCAATCACTGAACCACACTGGCCGGGTTACATTCTTCAGGACTGAGGGGCACCTCTTTCCCCTGCACAGACAGCCCCTCACAGTTGAAGGTCATCGTCCCCTTGTCACTGACACCTCACCATTTCCACCCACTGTCCCCATTTCCCCTGACACACTCTCTCTCACCCGCCTCCGGCAGTGGTCTCCAGTCCAGTGACCCTGCTTCTGGGCGCACACCCCACAGTCTTCTCCACATGCAGCCTCAGTGATCTTTTAAAGGTAAGTCGGCCCTGCCTAAAACCATCCGATGGTTTAACGTGGCATTTTGAAAGAAAGCCCAGCTTCTTTTCCTGTCCCCTTTCTTTATCTTCACCTCCTCCCGTGCCCTGCCCCTCTGCTCCCAGGACCCTGATGGCCCCTCCTGCTCCTAAAATGTGCCATGTGCATGCCCTGCCCTCCGTAGGGCCTTCCCCGGTGCTGTTCCCGCTGCTCTTCCAGAGCTTTGCCTGCTGGTCATCAGACCCCAGTTAAAACCCTCACCTCCTGGGAGAGGCCTTTCCTCCCTGAATAACCCAGTGCCTCCGCGGCCATTCTCTCACACCTTCCTCTACTTCCTTCATAGCACTGACCTCTGTTGGAAAGAATTGGGCATTTACGTTGCTTATTTGTTCTCTGGCCTCTCCTTCACTTGCTGCTGTGTTAACTAGGTTTGGGTTCCAGAGCTGGAACCTGGTCTGTCTAGTTCCCACCGTCTGCCCAGGACCCACCCCACAGCCTGGCCCAGGTCTATGCTCAAAGGTATCCCTTGGGGAGAGACGGAGCTCCTCAAGGGGAGGACGAGCCTGTCTGGCCCAGCCTGGGGGCCTGAGGGCTACGCTGCTATCAGGTGGGGCTCGCACACAGCTGCTGGCGGCCACGCTGCCACAGCCTTTCCGGAAAGCAACTTGACAGTTAGGATCATGGATCCTGAAACAGTTCCATGGTATTGGGCCAAAGCGATTTTCCTTCTGAGAGCCTAAACAAAGGGGAGAAATTGTAAATGTAGGCGGCAATTTATACAGAAATATTCGATAAAGCTGTGTGTGTGTGTGTGTGTGTGTTAGTATAAAAATTGTAATGTGTTTTTATAAGTTTGAATGATATCAAAGGCCTACGATGTAGTATTAAATGATAAGAACACAGAAGTGCATGCACGGCAGTAATAGCGAATGATATGCATTTAGACGCTATTTGTGCCAGGAACCATGCCAAGGACTTCGCTTATTCTTCCTAATTCTCTCAACAACCCTGTGAGGCAGTTATTAGTATGTTACTGGCTGGGAAAATGAGACTTCAAGAGATTGAGGAAATCAGCAAATGGGACGTAGTTTATAAATTATAAAGTCAGGATTTTAATCCATTTTAAAGACGAAACCATGCTCCATACTGATTTCAGCTTTGTAAAATTTTTTAAATGTGTCTCCCCACCCTTCAAAAAAAGACTAAGAAGAAATAAACCAAAATATTAACAAAGATTCCCTCTGAGTATTGGGATTATGAAAATGTTTCTTCTTTATAACTTCCTGTATTTAAATTATTTTTTTATAGTGAGCACATATTCTCATACAAAGTTTTGAGTTTCATTAAAAAATAAGTTGTCGTACACAAAACTGCAGATGAATAAATGGCTAAATAAAATGAGGCATAGTTACTTAATGGAATAGGATCAAACAAAAACTAGAAGAACTAGGGATCTATGTAGGAAAGTGAACAAATCTGAAAAACACAATTTTAAGTAAAAAAGAAAAGCAAATTGCAAAAACTTGCTTTATGATGTCATTTTTGCAAAATTTACAAAACAACAGTATATGTCACTTGTGGTTGCTTATACATATGTCATAAATGCACAAAATCATACATGGTAATAACACCCACTAACTTCAAGATTACTTTTGGAGACAAAGAGAAGGGGAAATAATGCTCAAGCTTTAGCTATATCTGTGACATAACAAGAGAGGAAGAAAAAATAGATAAAAATAAGTGTGACAAAACACTAGTATCTGTTTGATATTAGTGTTATTACATTAGTCTGTGTGCTTTTATATCTATAAGATATTCATAATTAACAGTAAGAAAACTTAAACTAGTTTAATATTTCTATAAACTTGAGGTGGGGAAGAAATTTCTAAGTGTGGACATCAAAGACAAAGATTGTAACAGAGATGAATAAATTGGCTAGATAGCAATGATAACCTTTGTGAGAAATAAATACCATGAACATTAAAAAGCAAAAGATAAATTGATAAAAAGTATTTACAATATATATGACATACCAATGTATAAATTAAATACATAAATCCTATAGAGAGGCCCTATATGTCATTAAGATAATGATAAACACTTCAATGTAAAAATGAGCAGATGACATGGACAACTAAATGATCATGAGTAACACAAGTAGTTGATAAATACATAATAAATATTAATAGCAAATGAAATTAAAGCTATGCTGTTTATCACCTTTCATTTAGCAGATTGGCAGAGATTTCTTTAAAACTTGATAAAAGCCATTGAAGAAGGACCGGGGAGATGGGCCTTCCATCGCTGTGAGAGTGTAAATCAGGATTACTTTTGTGGAAACCAGTTTAGCATCACAGATGAAGATCCTTAAAAATGTGCATCTTCTTCGACTTAGTCATTCCACTTATAGAGAAATAGCTTTAAAAACACTGAAACAACGACTAAATATAGATTTTATAAGGACGTTTCTTACAGGTTTCTTTAGACTAGTCAAAAGTTGAAAATAACTTATTTGACCAATGGTAGTTAAATAAATTAATGTCAAGTCTTTGCAACGGCACGTAGTTAATAATATTGCTTCCAACTTTGTATACTCATGCATGCGGTGTGAAATTCCTAGAGGACAATTTACAAAATATGCCAGAAGACTTAAACGTGGTGTGCTCTTGGGCCAGCAATTGCACTTGTAGGATTTTTAAACTCATCCAAGATTAATGGGGGATGTGAAGAAGCATAAAACACAGGAGAAAAGGACTTTTTTTTTTTTTTAAATCCTCATCAGAAGATATGCTTTTCACTGATTTTAGAGAGAGAGAAAGAGAGAGAGAAACATTGATGTGAGAGAGAAACATTGATTGGTTGCCTCCTGCAGGGCACCCTGAATGGGGATCAAACCCACAACCTAGGTATGTGCCCTGACTGGGAATTGAACCCTCAGCCTGTTCAGTGGACAGGACAACGCTCCAACCACCTGGGTCACCTAGCCAGAGCAGCAAAGGATATTTTTGCCACATTATATTTGATACTAAAAAGAAAAAATGGAAACGACTTAGGTGTGTTACAAAAGCAATGGTTAAAATAAGTTTGATACAACCTTCTGATAATGTGCCTCACAGCCTTACAATCAATGCTACGGGCAAAACAGGTGACAGGCGAAGATGGTCATGATACTCTCTTCTAAAGCAGGTCACAAAACAGGATGTAGATAATGATCCCAGTTTTGCTTTTTTTTTTTTTTTTAATGGCAATGGAAAGTTACATACCAAACTGTTAACCATGGTTATCTGGATGGTGGTATTGCTGGTAATTTTTATCTCCCTCTCTACTTTTTGAATTTCCTGCAACAAAAGCAAATTGCATGCATGGAGAGGTTATTTAACGTGATTCATAAGAGAAGGCTGAGTTCTCCAAGTGTGGCCTGAATACATAAAGATTTAACTAAATTATTTTATATCATAAACTCAATCACCCTCATTCTGTTCTAAAATCCTCCCTAATTTTCTGATCAGTTTCATATTTTTCACAGATATCATCACAAGTGTTTTATTTTTTACTACCTCACATACTTTGGGAAAGGGTAGAATCAGCCACACTTCACAGTCAGATAGAATTGATTTTCAAATATCAGGCAAGCCCTTAAACCTCACTGAGCCTCAATTTCTTCATCTGTAAAATGGGGAGGAATATGTCTGCTGTTGGGACTAGATACACACTCTACACGCAACACATATTCCTCCCCATTCTCTCTGTCTCTAGCAGGACAAACGTGTCTCTAAATCAGTGGTTCTCAACCTTCTTAATGCCATGACCCTTTAATACAGTTCCTCATGTTGTGGTGACCCCCAACCATAAAATTATTTTTGTCGCTACTTCATAACTGTAATTTTGCTACTGCTATGAATCGTAATGTAAATATCTGATATGCAGGATGTATTTTCATTGTTACAAATTGAACATAATTAAAGCATAGTGATTAATCACAAAAACAATATGTAATTATATATGTGTTTTCCGATGGTCTTAGGCGACCCCTGTGAAAGGGTCGCTCGACCCCCAAAGGGGTCGCGACCCACAGGTTGAGAACCGCTGCTCTAGATCCACTCAATAATCACAATTAACAAAAAAATGTCAGGGGCCTGAGACCTTTTTATCCTTTCTTTTTCTGTCTTTAACCTTTTCCAATTCACGTTCGAAAACACAAATTAGAGCCAGCTTTTCCAGTCCACGTGGTTCCCTGGCCCCTGAAGCCTGGTAGATGTGCTTCCCCTCTGGTCACAAATCCCTTCTCTGGGTTCTGCTTAGCAACGGTTGGAGAGGCAGCTCAAAAGGGTGGAATGATGGAGGTGGTGCCTTTTAAAAGAAATTCAGGTCAGAGCGCATGTGTGTCTGGGAGGATCCCTGTGAGCCTTAGCGGGAGAGAGCAAGGCTCTGAGTGAGAGACGTAACTTAGTCCCTGCTCCGCTCTTCCATTTTGTCATCTCTGTCTACAGTCTCTGATCTGAGGATGACGATGAGGATTTTATTTAGCTGATAGGGTCCTTTGGAGGCTCTTACGATGCTTTGTGTGAAAATACTTTGTGAACCGGCAGGTATCAGAGAGACGCTGTCATTGTTATTATAGAAAGGGACGTTATTTCCCATGTCAAAAACAATGCAGAAATATATTAAAGCGTAAAGGAATGTTTGTGTGGAGGACAGAAAAATAATTCATTCCCTTTAAAGGCGAGAGGATCCCTGGCAGGAAAACTAGGCACATTATTTACGAGGGACTCACATGAAGAAGTGCCCAAGGTTGGCAGGACGGTCTTTCAATCAGCCAAGAAGAAGAAAGGGTCTTTGTAAAGTGGGGCTGGTGAGCTCTCTACATCAGCATCTGTCGGAGGCACTTAAAAAAGATGCAGATTCTGGGGCCACGCGCTGGACCTGCCTAGGCTGGGCCTCAGGAGTCTGCAAACTCCAGTTGGTTATAATGCAAACTGAGAGCTTTGAGAACAGTGGTGCTAAGGAGTCAGAATTGAGTCCATTTAGGAAGCAGTGAACTTATTATTTAATTTTTTTAATGAAAAAGAATTGCAAGAAAATTTCAGAAACTGCAAAGCAGATTGAAGTCCACAGTCCCATCGATATAAAATACAACAGTAGTGGTAATTACAACTTGGCATATCAGCAGTATGTTTTAATTATCACTATTGTGGGGTTTTAGAAAACATAATTTACATGTCTCCAATTGAAGGAATTTTATTTGGAGGCTAGTAATTATCACAAGAATTTAAATATCAATACAGTGGCATTTTCCCACACGATAGCCTAACAAGTTGCAAGCTTCTCCATGTCAGCAGAACCAAATGCAGGTGACTCATTAACATGTGTCTGTGTTTTACTGAACACAGCTTCACAAAAATACTGTCTTCCTTCCTGAAGTTCTGCGCTACATCCTCAAACTTTTTACCACCTAAAAAGTCTTTTTGCCCAGCCAGTATGGCTCAGTGGTTGAGTGTCGACCTGTGAACCAGGAGGTCACGGTTCCATTCCCAGTCAGAGCACATGCCAGGGTTGTGGGCTCAATCCCCATTAGGGAGCGTGCAGGAGGCAGCCGATGGATGATTCTCTCTCATCATTGATGTTTCTATCTCTCTCTTCCCTCCTCTCTGAAATCAATAATAAATTTTTTAAAAAAATCTTTTCTACCAACTTTACCACTGTGGGGAGTGAATTTCAATGGCAGAAACATTTTCACTTGACAAAATTGAAATAGCCACATGTACGTCTTCTCACTGCGTCTAAGTTGGCAGCCACGTGGACCAAAGCACACAAGTCATTCTGTTCACTTGCCCCTTGCCAGGGACCACAGGTGCACAGAGGCCCCTACCTACTCATCCAGGAGTTACAACTCCATCGGGTCCTATGCTAGTACAAAGCAAATATTCTACTGGTATTTTAAAAGTATTACACAAGATGTTAACTGTGGTTGTTTGAATAATTCTATTATATATTCACCAATCCAGCCAATAGAAAAATTCTGTTTTCTAAACAAGTTTTCCGATTCCATGTCTTTGGGAAAGCATTATTTCTCTATATCCAAATATTACCTGACCCTGAGGCACGTTTCTGGTTGTTCTCTCTTTCTCATCCTTTACTCTAGCAACTTTCAGCTAACACATGTGCAAGGAATGGTGGAATTAGGGCGTCAGTATTTAGTAACCCCTGGTGAAACCATTAGCTGAAATGTTGATGAGAAGCTTTTCAATGGTGGGATCAAACCAGCATCACCTGAACTCAGATCTCTCTTAGCATCACTGAAATGGTACAGCCAGTGTGGTCACTGCCTGATAGCATGTGAAACAGCCTGATAGTGTATGACATGGAGCGCATGTCACCCCCATAAGACATCTCTGCAAGAAAAAAGATGAACCTGAAGCAAATGAAGTCTATGGAGTTAATTGTATGTGCAAGGAATAGGGAGACAGAGGAACTGTTATAAGCTACCACAAGGAAGCAATATCCAGAATGCAGAACACTCGATAGGACCTCTAACCTGGTTTTTACAAACCGATGCCATGAAGCAAACCAGAGTGAGGGGAAGAGGCAACTCTAGTAAAAGAGACATAAAGCCACAACAGATGTCATGCATGAAGCTTGTTGGAATCCTAACTAGAGCAAACCAACAGCAGGAAGCCATTTTTTGAGACACCTGGGGAAATGCGATTATGGATTGGATTGTAGATCACCCCCAGAGGGAAGGTAGGCAATCTCCATGAATCCCAGGGCCTCTTGGAGCGTCAGGATGCTCTGGAGCGGGACAGTGTCACCCAAGTTCCTGTGGTCATCCTCTCGTTCAGTGGTCCCCAACCTTCCTAACGCCGCGACCCTTTAATACCGTTCCTCATGTTGTGGTAACCCCCAACCATAAAATTATTTTCGTTGCTACTTCATAACTGTAATTTTGCTACTGTTATGAATCGTAATGCAAATATCTGATCTGCAGGATGTATTTTCATTGTTACAAATGGAACATAATTAAAGCATAGTGATTAATCACAGAAACAATATGTAATTATATATGTGTTTTCCGATGGTCTTGGGCGACCCCTGTGAAAGGGTCGTTCGACCCCCAAGGGCTCGCGAACCACAGGTTGAGAACCGCTGCTCTAGTTGGTAGCTACTCAGTGCTTTCTATGCCCTGGTTCTTTCCCACCCTCATCTTGTTTGGTTCCCATGACAACCATGTGAATGATGTATTATAGGCTATTGGTCCTTGACCTCCATAAAAACCTACGTATATGCTCATCATGTGTCAATATCACAAAAACATTTTTCATGTGTTGAATTGGTACTTGAGCACATCAGCTGGTGAAGGAACATTCCCAACCATCACCAGGGACTACCACTGGCTGCCAACAGCTCAACCTTGGCAGGACAACCATTTTCATCTGGGTAGTCATGTTTGCACAATTGTTTTAATATTTTGGTTCATTTCCCCCTAGCTTTACACAAATAGTCAGATAGTCATTGGAATTACGCCCATAATCATGGGTAAGTGCATAATTAAAAGACGTCTGTGGAAGGCTCACAATAGATTGTGAAGCTTTGCCAGTCAGGGAAGATGTAATTGAGAATTTCATAACATGGTCTAATTCTGAGGAAACAGAACTGCCCCTCCCCCCAAAAGAGGAAAGTCCATTGTGTGCTGTTTTCAGCATTCCCCTTTGAGTGTGCTTTCTTCAGGAAGGTTTTGTGGATGAAATGATGAACAGACTCCCATCTTATAGGTAAGGAGACAGACTCAGATTCAGTCATTTGCCAAAGTTCACACAGCCAATGCATAGCTTGCTTTGAGTCCAGGTTCCTTCGAGCACCCACTCACCCCGCTCTGGACCAGGGAGGAGGGAGGAGGCTTTCTGAGACTTTGTCTGAATTTCAGGGTGGCACTGGCCCTCAGATCTCCTTGCCCCAGCAGCTCTACCAGCGGTTTCTCCCCTGGAGGGGAGGACTTTGAGGGCAGGGGCAGCCCCATAGAAGAGAGAAAAGAGGATCTGAACCTGAACTGTGAGCCATGGGGGATGGAGCCCCAGGGCAGGCCACCCATGTACCTGCGTTGGGCAGCGAGCTCCGGGCAGACAGCATCCTCCAGCTCCTGGCTCTGCCACCTTCAGCGGGGGCTTCGCAAGCCACCTCCCCCTCTGTCTTCAGCTATAACCTAAGGATAATTAACCTACCAATGCTGCCGTGACTGTCAAATATATGTCAAGTGCTCTTTAACCTGTGAAGTGCTAGGCAACTGTAAATAAAGGGTTTCTAGTTTCTCTAGCTTTAGTCAGGCTAAGGCTGTGCTTCGGGTTTCAAGCATCTTCCCTGAGGCCAACATTGACCTCCCTGCTCTGGTCAAAGTATGTACAGGGGTCTAATCCAAGCAGCAGAAACAAGCAGAAGTTCCCTCTCCACCTTCCCATCCACACACAAGTACACACATAGGTCCATACACATACTTGCTCTGCTGTGCCCATACACCCAAGTGTGCATGTGTGTGCACTCTAGCCCACAGACATACACAAACTCACAGCCTCTCCCATCCATCCTTCACCCCTGAAAAGGAGTCCAGTGTCTTCAGTCCAGCAAAGCCACCTGCAGTCAGCAAAGCCACCAGGACCAGCATGTGTTGCCCTCGGCTTGTGCGTGGACTTGTTTATTTCCTGCCTCCCCCAGCCTGAAACGGCTAAAATATCACCGTGGGCTGGCAGCCCACACACCAGAGCCAGCTCTAGCTGTCGCCTGGCCTCCTGAGTAACTCTAGCCAGAACCCCTGGGGTGGAGGGACCTGCAGAGAACCCATGTATTTATAAAACCCATGGAAAATCACGTGTATATACACTGCTAAGGAGTCGAAAGGCAAAGAATTGTCAGCAGTGGATGATTTCATTTTAGGCATTTCACTCTCTGTTACGTTATTTAAATGTTCAATGATGTTGTTTAAGTGGACATAGATGTTTGCACGGGAAGTTGAAAATCGGCAGCGATATTGCTGACCGAAGAGGGCTGGTCATTTGAGCAGGCACCGAAGCAGGAGTCCAAGTCGGAAAAACTCTAGAAGCTGCTGCCTGCTCACCCATCATTGAGTCCAGATGCTGGGAGAGGTCAGCAAAGGCCTGCGGCTCAGGCTGCCCTGGCTGGCCGCTCGGTGGGGTGGCCCTGACTCCAGGCCTTGTGCCCCACTGTTGCTGGGCAGGTCCTTCACATTCTATTTTATGTTTCTGCTTGTACCGACAATAGATGCTTACTATTAAAGAATTCAAGGAATATATAAAATCACAAAAAAAAGAAGATAAAAGTCACAAGAAGTCCTACCATGAAGAGTCACATGAAGTCCTGAGATAAACAATATTCACATCTTAGGAAATATCTTTTTGGGGCACTGCTTTGCATTAATGCCCACCCACCCACACAGTTATTTTAACTTCCTATTTATTTGATGGGGGAGCCTCTCACCTCCCTTTTCTATGTCTACCGCGCCCCTCCCCCCCACCTATAACCAAAGTAAACAACTTGGTGTGCCCCTCCCAAACCTCTCCTCACATAACATAAAGACACACATTCATGCCTGCTTTTCTCACTCTTCAGAATTTGTAAATATGGCGTAATGTCACGTACTTTGCCTCCTGCTTTTCTCATGTAATGGCGTGTTGTGAAAAATCCTCTTAGCCTCACTGGTAAAGACCTAGCCCATTTTTTAAAATAGTTGTATAATATTTTAGAGACTTTTAGAGTGTGGATTTATTCACCATTCTCCAAATGGTGATCAATTACAAAGCTTGTTTTTGGTTTTTGCTGCTTCGACTTCCACTGAAATTAATGTTTTGATATTTCATATATTTCTATATAATGATGCTTTATTAATCTGTGAGAGTTTCATAAAGTGGGATATAAATCAAAGGGTATGTATAATTTTGAATTTTAATAGAACTTGACTGATTGCTTGTAAAAGGTCGGTAATATTTCATATTTTATTTGTTCAGTAAATATTTATTAAGCTCTTACACAATGCCAAGCACTGTTTTAGCAATTAGAATTCAACAAAGGTCCCAAACCTCCTGGAGGTTTCATGGAGTGGGAAGAACATGAAATGACAATAACTTTAATAAATACTTTTGTACCAGAAATGTAGGAAAACACAATTATCCCTTGCTTTACTATCAACAATTGGTATTATTATTCTTTTCATTTTTCCCCAGTTTATTCCTGTAATTTGATATTTTATTATCTTAATTTTCATTTTCCCCATCAGTAAGTAATTTTAACATTTTTTTCCATGTCTATTTAGCTATTTGGATTTGTGTGGGGTGAATTGCCTATTTATAATCGTGTATTTTTTCTATTGCGTGGGTTGTATGCTAGACCCATACTTCTTGTCAGTGTTCATAAGCTCTGTGTATACTGTAAATATACATTTACCCGCTGTGTGCTTTACAAACCTTTCCCCTAGTCTATTGCTTATCTGCTGACTTCATGATGGTTTACTTTACCATGTAATGCCTTTCATGTTAGTGAATTTATCTTTTTGTTATGACTGCTTTTTGTCCTCTCAGCTTCTGCCTATTCTATCTCTGTCAATTCTTATCTCCAAACTCTGGTTCAATGAAATGTTTCCTAAATTTTCTTCCAAATAATTTTACTTTTTATGTTCTTCTTTAATACACCTGCAATTTATCTTTTAATGTGGGGTTTACGGTAGGGGTCCAATTGTTCTTTTCTAGGTAGATAGCCATTGTCCCAATTCCATTTATTAAAGTAAACCCTCAATTCTCCACTGAATTAAAGTGCCACCGTTTACAGTTCCCGTATGGGCTGGAATCTGTTTGCATCTCATTGTCCTGCTCCGCTGAGTGTCTGTCTATTCCTATTCCAATTTCATGTTGTTTTGATTAGTCTTCTTTTTCATCATTTTAAAAGTTAGGTTTAAAAATTACAGTTTTAGCCAATTGAAAACTATAATTTTATTAATTTACATTAGGAATAAGAAAGATGCCATAATCACAAAACAAACCAGATTGAAATAATTATAAGACAATGCTATGTAGAAGTTTTGGAAACAAATTGGAAAATGTGGAGGAAATCAAATATCTTCTATAAATCACATAAGACATCCAAATGGTGTAAGGAGGGGAGAAATGGGAACAGATAAAATCAGTGTGTGTCTGAAAGATAAATTTCTGAAGAAGAAATTTGAAAAGTATTTAATGGCCTACTATTTAAAAGGGCCCGAGAAACAGGTGACTTATTGGCTAAGTTCTATCTAGCCTTTAAAGAACAGATAGTCCCAAGTTATTATTAGTATTCAAAACCAAAGGCCAAAAGACAGAAGGCTCCTTGGTATATGTTATGAAGTTATGAAGCCAACATCATCTTAATGGCTAACACCTCATAGACAAATCCCACTTGGGAATATAGATTCTCATTTGAAATAAAATATTTGCAAAACCTATCCATCCATGTGTCAAAACCACTAATTTACAGTAACCAACAGCTTCTACTCCAACATATAAGGATGCTTTTATAACAGAAAATGTGTCAACATAATTCATTACATCATCAAGTTTTAAAAAGACTGTCATATTAATAGACACTAAGTAGACACCTTATAAAATTTAGTAGCTATTCCTAATATAAACCCACGATCCCTTATCCAAAATTCTGATACCCCAGTATCTCTGAAAACTAAAATGTTGACCTGTAACTTTGCACCATATTTTGTCTGATGTTAAAGTTGATCTGAACTGACACAAAGTAACTACTTAAATACAGAAAGTGTTATTTTTTTTTTACAAATGTACAGTATTATATGTTCTGTAGGCAAAGCACACTCAAAAATAGTGTGGATTATTTGTGGCTCTCTGTTCTATATTCAAAATTATTATAGTCTTTTCTTTTTTTAAGTTGAGTTTAAGGAGAAATACTATGAGGCATGTACTAGTACCTTTAACTCTCCGGGAAAACAGCAACACATTACCATGTTTCATTGAATCTAAGACACCATTACTTAGAAGGCTAGCAGTTATTTTATGTATCACTGAAAGAGAAAAAAATATGCTGCTAATTATAATATGAGCCATCATCAATTGTAAAAACATATTCCATTTTCAGAGATACTGAAATATAAAGAAGGTGTATCTCAGGATCTATGAAATATGGTGCAGACATCCAAAGGCAATCAGGAGTCTACAGGGACCACACGGCTGGTCAGGACTCAAGGTTCCTTCCTCTATCGATGTCCGGGTCTTGGGGAGGACCCAGGTGTGAGGAGGAGTGTGGTGGTCTGGGGTCAGCCAGGCTTCAGAGTTGCTCTGTATTGATTAGTTGTTTGATCATGAAACAGCTATTTAATGCCTCAAACCACAGTCCTGGCTGTAATAGTGCTGGGATGGTACTAACACCTGCTTAGACTTATTTAGAGAGTTGAAAGTGGGATATGAGATAGAGCTTGTGACATTCCTGGCCCAGAGTAAGCCCTCCCTCAACAGCAGCCCCTGGAATGAGGGTGGTGGTGAGAGTGGCCAGAATCTAGGCAGTGATGGCAAACCTTTTGAGCTCGGCGTGTCAGCATTTTGAAAAACCCTAACTTAACTCTGGTGCCGTGTCACATATAGAAATTTTTTGATATTTGCAGCCATAGTAAAACAAAGACTTATATTTTTGATATTTATTTTATATATTTAAATGCCACTTAACGAAGAAAAATCAACCAAAAAAATGAGTTCGCGTGTCACCTCTGACACGCGTGTCATAGGTTCACTATCACTGACAAGGGTGTTTCCCACATCTGTCATCCTGTGATTCCCCGATATTCCTGGAGAAGCTGCAGTTGGCCTTAGATGCCTGTGCTATCTGTGTGCCCTAAATTTATGAAGTCTGACCCGAATATCTGAGTTGGCAAGGACCTGACACGCCCTAACGGGTCACGAGAGGAAGTGTGACTTTCCCGGGTGATGCAGGCAGTGGCAGATGACAACTAAGACCCAGACCACTGGACACATTGGTCAGACTCTTTCCAGATGCCCAGACTCCTACCCTGGGGAGGTGGGATGAGGGGTGGAGTCCACTCTAGGAGTTTATAATCTCTGTGTCCCAAGTCCAGTCATTTCTCCTCTCTGGGCTACTTCTCCCTGCTCTGGGGGAAAAAGATGGATGCAAGCTTAACCCACCAACCCCATTCTAACTTCATGTCTGAACTTTGACCTTCACCATCCCCCATGTCCACCCCATCTCTCTAATTGGCCACCGGGAAGGAGTTTAGGGGAGCTCTTCCGTTCAGAGGCTCTGAAGGCTTGCTCACATCACCAATCTGCTGTGTGTTCTCTGACAGGATGGGCGTGGTGAGCAGCAAAAAGCAGGCCAAGGCGAAGAGTAAGAGCCAATGGAGCCCTATGAAGGTCAGCGCCCACAGCAGAGCGCCCCCACCACTGCCACCCCTGGTGAGTGGTCGCTTCTCCCAGCTGGGGGGGGGGGGAGGGAGAGCACAGAGCATGTGTGGCTCCCTGGGGGCTGCTCCCGGTCTCCAGCAAGTCCCAGTGCCCTCTCTTGATAACCCAGGGCTCCCACAAATAGGGCCCCCCAACTCCAGTGCCACCTGAGTTGATATTGTTGTTACAGATTGTAAAATATTTAACCACCAGATTGCTGGAATTTAAACCTGTTAGCTGTACCTTTGAAGCAGGTTTCTTAACTCCCTTTAGCCTCAGTTTCCCCACCTGTAAAGTGGGTAGAATAAAAGTGCCTTTCTGATGGGGATGTAACAATACGCCACGTAGATACAAGTATGCAGTGCTATAATGTATTACCTTTACCACAGAGCTGTGTGTGGTTCGCCCCCAATCATTCTTAGCCAGTTTTCATTGGGCGAGGGCAGCCTTGAGGAGACAGGAAAATCAAAGAGGTGAGCTGAGGAAAGGGTGTGGTGGGGGAGAGTCTAGGGCAGTGATCACGAACCTTTTGAGCTCGGCATATCAGCATTTTGAAAAACCCTAGCTTAACTCTGGTGCCGTGTCACATATAGAAATTTTTTGATCTTTGCAACCATAGTAAAACAAAGATGTATATATTTTTGATATTTATTTTATATATTTAAATGCCATTTAACAAAGAAAAATCAACCAAAAAGATGAGTTCGCGTGTCACCTCTGACACGTGTGTCATAGGTTCGCCATCACTGGTCTAGGGCATTTAGCAATATCTGCTGCTCTCAACTCTATCCAGAAGCTCCTGGATCATTGTCCCCTTCCTGGCGTGCCAGCATTCCAAAGCGCTCACTCCCCTGGGACGAGGCAACCTAAGACGGGAGGGTGCTTATACTCGCCTCCCCCATCGGCCCTCGAGTGTTCATGGAGCCTGTCTCAAAGTTCTGGTTTGTTTACAAAGTAGTTAGCTCCCTTTCATGCCACTGGTTCCTAAAGATGCATTTTTAGATGACTGTCTGTGTCCCCCCATCTGGCCACCTACCCCCTTTTGATTTGGGGCAATTGGAAGTCAGGCCTGGACTCCTCTTTCCTGCTCTCTCTCACCCCCCGCCAGGCACATCCAACTAGTCATCACTTCATCCCAACTGTGACCTAATGGGAGGGGTGACTGCTATTCCCATTTCTTAGGTAAACCAGGCATCTTATCGGTGTCCCAACTTAGTGCAGGGCTTGGCATGTAACAATGAAATGTTTGTTGAACAAATGAATGATCAAAGGGTCATAGATTAATTGTTGATTTATCCGACTGAGAAATTACTCAATAGGACTTAGATTCAATAACTTCTTCAGAGTTACATGCTAATAAGTAGTAGAGCCTGTAATATTTTTAACTTTTAAAAAGTCACATAATACATATCAATTATGAAAAAAAATTATAAGTATTCATTATCCCACTAGCCAATGATACCCGGAGTTAGCATTGCAGAGGTCCTGCCTCCAGACCCTTTTCTTTTTTTAATTCTTTATTGTTTAGAGCAGTGATGGCGAACCTATGACATGCGTGTCAGAGGTGACACGCAAACTCATTTTTTCGGTTGATTTTTCTTCGTTAAATGGCATTTAAATATATAAAATAAATATCAAAAATATAAGTCTTTGTTTTACTATGGTTGCAAATATCAAAAAATTTCTATATGTGACACGGCACCAGAGTTAAGTTAGGGTTTTTCAAAATGCTGACACGCCGAGCTCAAAAGGTTCGCCATCACTGGTTTAGAGTATTACATACGTCTCCTTTTCCCCCCATTGACCTCTCCCCAGCTGTTCCAACCCCCCAGCACATGCCCTCATGCCAGACTCCTTTCTTGTGTGTTATTTATGAGCTTATATTTTCAGTGGAACCATAATACTATACATACCATTTTGCAAATTGCTGCTTCAAATTTGTGTTTAATAAATACCAAAGAAAAAAGATTATTGATTACAGGTTGAAGGCAAGAGAATAAAATGAACACTTAGTGCAGCCCCTCCCATCCTCAGAATTAGAAAGTGACCCATCACACGGAAGGCCTCTGCTGTCCCCCAGTCTGTCCCCCTCGCCCCAGGCCCCACTATTCTGATGTGCTTACTCCTTAGCTTTGCTTCTTCTGTAGCATCCTATATGCATATATTCCTAAACACTATTTAATTTAATTTAATTTTGCATGTTGTGAACTTTAAATCAAATGAGTCCAACAGCAAGGATTCTTCTGAGATGTGGGTTTCAGATCTGTGTTTTTCATTGGGAGCATCATCCATGTGGATGCATGTAGCTATAGCTCCTTAGCTGCCACAGCTGTGTAGGATTGATTGCATGTATATGCCCCAATTTATCTATTCTTTGGTCATTGGTCATGTAATTATTATTATTATTATTATTATTATTATTATTATTATGTGTTTCTGCTGGGAGCAATGTTGCACATGTTTCCTAGTGCACATATGCAAAAGTTTCTCTACAGGGTATATACGTAGGAATATATTAGTTAAGTTTTAAGGAAATACATTTTTTAAAATATATTTTTATTGATATCAGAGAGAAAGGGAGATGGAGAGATAGAAACATCAATGATGAGAGAGATACATTTCAAAAATAATTTTTCTTAAGAAAATTCATCATTTAATGGCAGAGGCAGGATTTTAAGCCAGGTGATGGGGTGTTCCCCCCTCCCCCCGACCACCACATCCATTCCACAGCTGCCTCTTACAGAGCTAGGCATCCCTACATACCCCTCCTCTAAATGTATATATAAGGTCCAGGCAAAGATGGCAGGTGATCCGGGGCTTATTCGAGATGGCACTGGTACCTGTGCAAACTCCTGTGCCAACAGGGCAGCTCCCACACTCACAGCAGCCTCACCCACCGCCCTGCAGGCCCTGCCCAGCCACGGGCCTTGAACTAACACAGAGGGCATGTGTTTCTGCTCCAGGTCCTGTTTAACCACCTGGCTCCTGCACCTCCCGACACACACCCGGATCAAGGTAAGAAGGGGCTGCTCTGGAAGCTGAGGCTCCTCAGGCCTCCTCCCCAGGCTCCGGATTTATGCAGTTAGAACAGGGGCTCAGTCGGGACAGCTTCCTGGAGAGGAAGGTGTGTGGGCCCCTAGAGTCTTAGGGGAGACAGCTAGGGGAGGCTGAGGGAGGAGCCTGTGGCCCAGCTCTGACCCAGCCTCGCCTGCCCTCGGGGGGCCTCTCCGGCAGCCAGGCCCCGGTTCCTTTAATGTACCTCCGCGGGCACTTGTAAAGGACTTTACAAACTACAGATGAGCGCAACAAGACAAGAGTTACAGTGAACACAAACAGCACCATGAAACCCAGGCTTTCAGAGATCTAACTCCCAACCTCAGAGGGTGAGGACCATGGTTCTGAGTCCTCCCTCCCAGCCCTCAGTCTGTTGCTGTTTGAATTACCACCCTGTTCCTCACTTTCAAAAGTCCCCTGCTGACCTTCTAACCACTCACTACACCAGGGGTGGGCAAACTTTTTGACTCCAGGGCCACAATGGGTTCTTAAACTGGACCGGAGGGCCGGAACAAAAAGCATGGATGGAGTGTTTGTGTGAACTAATATAAATTCAAAGTAAACATCATTACATAAAAGGGTACGGTCTTTTTTTTTTTTTTTAGTTTTATTCATTTCAAACGGGCCGGATCCGGCCTGCGGGCCGTAGTTTGGCCATGGCTGCACTACACCCTCCCGTGCCCATCTCCACTTGCACTATAGAGGTGACATAGCAAATCTCCTCGAGGGCCTTCCTGAGTCCGGGCCTCAGACCTCAGGAGGGTCTCACTCTGAAGTGGCGTAGGGGAGAGCAGAATGCCGGCCTGGGCCTACGCCATTCATTCACTCACTCACTCACACAGAAGGCACTGAGCAAACAGGACCCAGAGCTGGCTGTGTCCAAGGACTGGGGAAGCTGTATAAGACGTGGCTCCTCTCGGCAAGAACTCAGAGTCTGTCAGACTCATGAGCAAGGTGTTGGAGCCGGGGTAGTGACCTTACCTGGTGTCTCTCTCGGGGATCCCAATTAATTAGCTTCAGGGCCATCCTCCACTTCCTGCCAGAGGGGGCAAATTTCCAGGACGAAAGTCTAGGTCAGCGGTTCTCAACCTGTGGGTCGCGACCCCTTTGGCGGTCGAACGACCCTTTCACAGGGGTCACCTAAGACCATCCTGCATATCAGATATTTACATTATGATTCACAAGAGTAGCAACATTACAGTCATGAAGTAGCAACGAAAATAATTTTATGGTTGGGTCACAACATGAGGAACTGTATTTAAAGGGCCAGAAGGTTGAGAACCACTGGTTTAGGTGAAGGAAATAAACTAACTGCTTTTGGTACAGGAATTTGGATCTCAGAACCAGAGGGGCCTCTGTCATCTTCTCCAACCCCCTCTTCCCAGCCTGGGAAGGTGACCAGCCCAAGGCCACACCAAGCATTAGAGACATCACCCTCAGGGAAGCTAGGTGGTCCCCAGGTGACCTTTTCCAAGTGGGCCTTGGCCCCTCGCAGCAGTGCAGAAAAGCCCTCATCAGTTGAGAGATGCCATGCAAGCTCGGAGCCCTCTCTCCACCTCCGTCCTAGGGACCACCAGCAAGCAGGGGGCTGCCAGCCAGAAGCACCATGATGGGACCTGGGCATGGCTACAGGTCCATGTTCCAAGACCACTGCTCCCTTTGGAGCAGAGGCTGGAAGGGACAGGTGGCGACGGGAAGAGAGGAGAAGCTCACATGCCTCCAGGAGATGAGGGATCAGCCCACACTAGTTTCCAGACTTGGGTCTTTGGGCATCAGGTCCATGCAGCTGATCTCCCTAAACACTGGGCTACCCAGTTCCTTACAGAGTGACTAGCCCCCTCTAGGCCTGAGGGTCTCTAGGTGTAGGTGGGGTCCAGAAAGGAAGTCACGATGGGCTCAGAGGGGCAGTATGCCCTTGTTCCCAGCAGCAAGCTCAGGTCAGTCTGCCAGACAGAAAGGTCTTCTGCATCAGTGAGTGAGAAGGCTCACATGGCTTCCCCTCTATCCTTACCTTTTCCTGACCCTCTCAGTAGCCAGAAGGTGCTCACAGTACAGCCTTACCCCAGCCCTACCATCAGTCCCGTGGGCCTGAGCGGTGGCCATGTCTTCCTTGTTCCCCCTAGAAGAGCATTTCGTGGTGGCGCTGTATGACTACGTGGCAGTCAATGACCGTGACCTGCAGATGCTGAAAGGGGAGAAGCTGCAGATCCTAAAAGAGTAAGTTTCCAGGAAGCTGTAAGTCTCCAGGGTGCTGTCTCGTGGTCGGAGGCCTCTGCAGCTCCCTATCAGAGCAGGACTCCCACCCATCCGCCCCCGCCATGCTCTCTTTAGCTGCCTCCAGAATATTCTCTCCACTGCCCAGCCCCAGGCCCAGGTACCCAGCATCTTCTTTAACTTGACCCAACTGTCTTTCTTCCATCTGCCTTTCCAAAGTCTTGCTGGTGGGGGGTGTCCTGCTCCTCTGTCAAATCCTACTCTTCCTTCAAAGCCCACCTCTAATGCCACCTCCTTCGTGCAGCCCTCCTGACTCCCACAGTGTTCGCTCCATCACGGCGTTGTGTTGGAGTCAGTGGTGTCAGTATTTGTCTCCCTCGCCAGACGAGATCGCGCGCAGGATTCTACTAATGCAATCGGCCGTGGTTTACTCCCACTGCTCCTTCTCAGAGACTCCCCCGGAGTCTGGTCTCACACATCTGATTGTCCTGAGGGCCTGCTTTGTTCTTGACGTTCTGCAACGACCTTGAGCTAACAGCATGCAAACCCTGACCTTTTGGCCACCTGTGGGCCACCCGTTCCGACTGTCACCAGCAGCCCTCCTGTGTTGTCTTTCCTGTCCAGTCCCAACTCGCTCACTACGTTCTAAAGACGTCCATTAACCAACCCAGATGGGCCCTAGTGGGTTGGTCAGGCTGTCTAGACCAGTGGTCGGCAAACTGCGGCCCCTTGAGTGTGGCTCTTCCACAAAATACCACGCGGGGCGAGCACGTACAGTGCGATTGAAACTTCGTGGCCACACTCAAGGGGCCAAAGAGCCGCATGTGGCTCGCGAGGGACACTGGTCTAGACCAAATGTCCCCTGGAGGCTGTGCATCCCCCCCTCTCCCCTGGGCCAGGAGCACCGTGAGTTTGAAATGGCCCAGGTAGTCCCACGTCACTGAGCCCCTTGTGCGAGCTCCCTCTCATCTGCCAGGCTGTCTGCCTCTGTGGGTCCTCTGCCTCCCTGCGAGTCCTGGGGGGCTGTGATCTGCCGCAGAGAGGCACCCGTCTGAGCCACTCTCTCATTTATGTTGTTTCCTTCTTCCCTTAGGTCTGGAGACTGGTGGTTGGCCAAGTCTCTCATCACTGGAAGAGAAGGCTATGTGCCCAGCAACTTCGTGGCCCGAGTAGAGACCCTGGAAGTGGAAAAGTAGGTGGACAGACAGAAGGCCCCTCAAAGCAGAGGCATGTCCCCTGCTTCTGCCACGCAGGGTGTGGCCAGACAGTGGCTAAAAAGTGAGCCAGTGTGAGCCCAGCAGGAGGGAGCAGGAAAGGGACAGGGAGCTGGAACTCCTGGAACAGGCTTGACGATGTTTCAATTGCCGTGTGATCCTGAGAGAGTCGCTCCTCTGTGAGCACCTCACTCCCCCATATGAGAACCGACCTTTCCTGGCTCACCTGGACAGAAACGACCCCATGTCCCACGGCCTTGCAAGCTAACAAGGAGGCGCTGGATCAGCTCACACTCCCCAGTGCCTCCCGGGGCTGGGGCCTGGGGGACTCCCAGGGTGGTGGCTCATTCAGAGTTGGATTATCAAGGAGCAACATCCTTATAACCCCCTGGAAGGCCTGCTGTGGGCCTCAGCCATTCATTCACTCACTCAGAGGGCACTGAGCAAACAGGGCCCGGCTCTGTGTAAATGAGCAACACGTGGCTCCTCGTGTCAAACTCAGGAGCAAAGCGTAGGAACCGGGTTAGTGGCCCCACCTGGTGCCCCTCGCGCAGCAATGGTAGGGAGCCCTTGGGAGGGTTCCTTGTCTGGCACTCCCGGCCCTGCCCCGGCCCGGGAACAGCATGCACTCCCACGCTGCCAGTCCCTGTGCCGGGGGCCATGGTGGGAATCAGACTCTGAGAATCTACTTCAGAGACCGACTGCAAGGAGAGTGTGCTCTGAGAGTAGGCGGCTGGGCGCCTTTTCCCAGAGTGAAGTTAACAAAGGGCACCCATATAATGGTTTTGTTTCACTTCAAGAAAACAGTAAGTCCAGGAGTGGGAAGAAAGGGGAAGACGACACCAAGGGGCATGCGTGGACCAAGCTGGGAGGAGTGCTGGCTCAGGGTGGACCTGGGAACGGGGACACAAATTTTATTTCCTGGGGGCAGAGGCACAGCTTAGGAGGGAGGTTTGGAGAAGAATGGTCTGAGGAGCGTGGCCACTCTCTGAGGCTCGCCTGCCTTTGACCTTTTCCAGGTGGTTCTTTAGATCAATTAGCCGGAAAGATGCCGAGAGGCAGCTTCTGGCTCCAATCAACAAGGTGGGCTCCTTTCTCATCAGAGAGAGCGAAACCAACAAAGGTAAGCGTGGGCAGAGCCCTTCCCTCCCTGTGTGCTCTGGGCGGCCCCCACCTGAGGCCTGGCTGCTGCCAGGGCAATGCCAGTCAGGAGAACCTGGCAGCCCCCAGGCCCCAGGCTCCCAGTTCAGGCTGGATTTGGTTCCCTGTGGTTGGCACAATGAGAATGGACAGAGGTTTGGCATTCAATTACACACACACACACACACACACACACACACACAGCTCCATTCACGGCCTTAGATCTGCAGCGAGTGGAAACACCAGAGCAGCAGACGCTGGACACAGAGAGCTGCTTATCACACACTGTGAGGCTCAGGGGAGAGCTCTCAGCCTCATGCGTCTCAAAGGGTCGGGGCTGGATTGGAGGAGAAAGGGTGCACTGATGAGTTGGGGTGCTCTGTGCAGACTTCTCTGTGCAGAATTTCCTGAAGTGCGCCAATGGATACATTTAATTATACACACGCACACACACACACACACACACACACACACACACACACAGGGTGGGGCAAATGTAGGTTTACAGTTTTTCATATGGGAAATAACTAATAAATAATAATACAAGAATAAAGCCTGTTTCACGCACTCACAACTGCAAACCTACGTTTGACCCACCTGGTATGTATAATGCCACTATTCCGTTTTAATGGCAGAGCACCTGTGTCCAAGAATGAAACCTATGTGTTTTACTCCTTTTGTAGACTATTTTAAACACATACAGAAGTAGAGAGACTAGTATAATGGAACCCCTTGTACCCAACGCCCAACTCAGCCATCTTGTTTCATGCATATCCCCACCCACACCTATTATATTGAAGCAAATCCCAGATGATATGTCATTTTACCCTGGAAGGGATGTTTTTCTCATTGCCTGTGGCTAAGGTGCCCTCCTCCCGACCTCGGTGTGGAGGAGGGAGGGGTTCTCTAAGGGTGGGGACCTCCTCCTTGCCCACTGTGGGAAGCTAGTCCCAGATGGGCACTGGCCAGATGGAGCTGGGCTGCAGGGTTATCCAAGCATCGTCACCCCCCACACATACACCTATTCATGCGTGCACACACTCACGCACATGCAACCCCTCAGAACTCCAATGCAAGATCCCTCTGTCTATATCTGTCTACAGTGGCTGTAAGACAGGGTAGAAACTCAGAAGCAAGGGGACAGAGACCTAGCTCCCTGTGGCTTCCAGGTGTCCCTAAGCATCTCTAGCTTCAGTTTATTGGTATGCATGTGAGCACCCCTTAGTCCAAAAGCAGGTGGACTTTTGGGGTTAAGAAATCTCCGTCTCTGGGAGCCCAGTCTGCATGCCCAGCGCAGCCCAGAGGCAGGGCAGGGGGGTCTGGATTTTGAAGTAGGAGGTGCAGATTTTGTGAACCTGAAGCTGATAGGATTTGGGGGTTCCTTAAAGAAGAATACCAAATTGTAAAAAGATAATAGCAGATCCTTGATGAGCCTGGGCAAGTGAGGGACCGAAGTCGTGAACTTGGGCAGTGGTTCTGGCTGGAAGAGAGCAGGTCTCCTGGGCTCCTCGTGAGTTTGTGTACGCAGGGCGCAGCCGAGGAAATGGGAGGATGCCCTTTGTCTTGCTCAGGTGATGTGAACTCATTAGAGCCACTCTCCAGTTCCTTAAATTCTGGGGCATAGTTGCACCTACTAGGCGCAGGTGGGAGAGACAGTTTGCAGCCTGCAGTTGGGGCAGGGGTTGCAGGCATGGTGTGGGCTGTGGCCAGAGCAAGGCGCCTAATGGAACACCCACCCTCCTCGGGGTCCTTTTGCAAGTAGGTGATGAGAGAGGCACGATGGTTAAGGCAGATGGGAGGAGAGAAACGAGTTTGAGACAGAGCGATGGTCTGAAAGGAAAGGAAATGCCTGCTGACAAACAGTACAGCCGAAAATCAAGCGTCACGTCCAGAAAAAGAGGTGTTCAAGCCTGACACCTGGTGGGAGGGAGTGGTACTGCTCGCGGTAGGCAAGTCCTTAGGAAGGACTCCAGGGCTCCCAAGCCTGCTGCTTAACTAGCAGAGTGACCAGGGCCAAGCGACAGCCCCCTTTGGGCCTCGGCTTTCTTACCTCCCAGTTAGAGTAGGGGCATGGTACCCAGAGAGGCGGTCAGAGGCATTTTATGAAAACATCAAGTTAATGGGAAGAAGTTTCTCAACTGGAAACTCTTGCCTCCTTAACTTACTCTTAACCCCTGGCATCGGCTAGGCGTTGAATGCAGGCAAACATTAACATAGATGACAAAACACCCTGACGTGTGAGTGGATGTGAACAGAACCCCTGGGAAACAGCTGGTTATGCTCTCCCCCCCTGGACAGGGGTGCTTGAGGTTGAGATTTGGTGTTGCATGGGTGAGTTAGAGTCAGCCTTTTCAGCCAGAATGAATCAATCAATCAGTCAACCTTTTAGTCCCTCTAACAGCTCTACATTCTCAATATTCCATGGCAAAGGGTCCCCGAGTGACCAGGTGCCCGGTCCTGCTTCCTAAGAGAACGTCCTCCCTGCTCCAGAGTTCTTGGTGCCCTGGCTGAGTTGGGGAAACTCTGGCAGGAACATCTAGAACAGAGTCGGATGGAGCTGACAGGGCAGGCTTCCAGGAGACCTGAGGTTGAGATGAAGGAAAAGGCAGCCCAGGATGGAAGTGGTCAAAATGGAGAGCAGAATGCAGGGAGCTTTTCCCCAAGGCATTGAAATGAAGCCCGCATCCCAATCCAATTGTCCCTCTTTATGCCTCACTTCTCATGCCTGTGTGTTTATTAACCCTCCAGGTGCCTTTTCCCTGTCTGTGAAGGACGTGACCACCCAGGGGGAGGTGATCAAACACTATAAGATCCGCTCCCTGGATGAAGGGGGCTATTACGTCTCCCCCCGAATCACCTTCCCCACACTCCAGGCCTTGGTGCAGCACTACTCTAGTAAGACGGGGCATGTGCTGGGTGGGGGTGGGGACCTGAGCCGGCAGCCCTTGTATCTCTCTATTGCTAAGATCTCGAGATTGAGAATCATTGGTGCTGTCTTGGAGTTGACACTGTCAACATAGTGATTTAAAGTCTGTGTGCTTAATCCCTTCAACTGGATCAGCATTCAACAACCTGGAGAGTAACAAATGTTTTCATCTTAGAGAGAATCAGGTTGATGCTTGCATGCCTTGCTTTATACCAAACAACGGCAAAGAGCTGAGTGTGTGTGTGTGTGTGCGTGCGTGTGCATGTGTGTGTACGCATGCACATGTGTATAGGAGCACTTGGGGTGGGGGTGGGGCTAGCAACAGGTGGTGCGGGACACAGCTAAGAGAGGTAAGGCTCTCCAGGAAGAGATATGAGCCTGGCTGCTCTGGTAACCTCCAGCCCCATTTCTTCTTCTCTAACACAGAGAAAGGGGATGGCTTATGCCAGAAGCTGACCCAACCCTGTGTGAGCCTGGCTCCTCAGAACCCCTGGGCCCAGGATGAATGGGAAATCCCCCGGCAGTCTCTCAAGCTGGTCCGGAAACTCGGATCTGGGCAGTTTGGCGAGGTCTGGATGGGTGAGTGTGCAGTATGCCGGGAGCCTCTCGCCCTGCCCTGCGTCCTGATGCACAGAAGGCTCAGGATTTGCACAGTGCATCCTGTTTCCCCAGAAAGGCTGTGAGGGAGAAGGGACAGAGGCGATGATACCCATTTCACCAGTGAGGTGATGGAGGCATAGAACACTGTTCCTCAAATGCCAGAGGGAGGCTGAGACAGGCTGACATCTGGCAAGATAAGCTGACGCATCCATCACCCTCAGAAGCTGTACATTCCAGCTCAGGGCCGCTTCCTAAGGGGGTGGCTCTAGCCTCAACCCCCAGCCCACTTTCCAGCATCGGATGGCTCCCAAAAGCTTATGTAGGTTTTGGTTAAGGGATCACCGCCCACAACCTCTGGGACTTCTGAATGGCTTCTTCATTCTCTCCCCACCCCGCCCCGTCTCCCGGCTCAGGTTATTACAGAAACAATGTGAAGGTGGCCATCAAGACCCTGAAGGAGGGAACCATGTCTCCGGAGGCCTTCCTGGGCGAGGCCAACCTGATGAAAACTCTCCAGCATGAAAGGCTGGTTCGTCTCTATGCCGTGGTCACCAAGGAGCCCATCTACATCGTGACCGAGTACATGGCCAGAGGTGGTGCCCCGTGGGGGCCTGTCCCTCAGACAGAGGCGGGGACGGGGGAGGCTATAGGCTGAGGGGCTGAGAAGGCAGAGGCCCATCTGCTGCCATGGGTTTGCCTGGCAGGGGATCTGTGCAGGGGATCACTGAGCCATGGGCTGAGTGGATTGGCCAACACACTGCGGGCCTAGGGTGTCCCACAGCCATAGGGGACATAGGAGAAGAACAAGACAAGTACTAGTCACAGCTCTCTAGAGCTGTGTCCTCCGCTCAGGAGCACTTGGAGCATGCCTTCTGTGGCCGGCACTGTTTGACACCTGCTGGGGAGGACAGACCATGGCCACGTTGAAAGAGCAGTAGGCTGGGCATCCAGAGCTGGTTCTAGTCCCAGTTCTACCACTCACCAGCCATGGGACCTTTTAAAACCATATGGACATTTTACCACACGGTGAAGAGATGTTGGATGCGATGGCCTCTGAGGTCCCCAGTGTGGCCAACCTCTCATGGGGCAGTGGGCCGGGGGTTGGGCTCTGGCCTTTGACCTCCTTCTCACCCCTCCTGTGACACTGACCACACACTGCTTCCTGTGGGTTCTAAGGTGCCATGCTAATATAGATCCTTAAATGTCTCCATGAAGGGGGGCCACATTCAGCTGGGAACCCAATGGCTCCCCTGCTCACCTCTTAGCCACACCTCAGGTGAGTGTCCCTCGGGGCTTTTAGAAGCACCAAATCCCAGGGGCTGGGTCTCTCCATGCTGGTGCTGAGAGGCACATTTTCTACCAACAAAGGGTGAAGGGAGCGAGGAAGTCATGCCGGAATGAGCATGGAACTTAGTCAGAGGAGCAGGTTGTGCTCCCAGCTCCCTGGCTTGTGACCCTGAACCTGGCTGAAAACTAACCTCTTGTGAGTAGCCGGGAGCATATTAGCTGCCTCCTGGGTCCCGTGGGGACCGAGGTTGGAATTCTGCAGAGCGGAAGGCACTCTGACACGTGGATGGATTTCTTCTCTGTAGACAAGAGTCCCACAGAGCGCCACTTGCTTCGGGCCCGGTGGGGAGCAGCCCACACCTGGAGGAGGCTGGCCTGGCCGGGGAGGGGTCATTTGCAGAAGTGCAGCTGCAGCTTCTCTTTCCTCAGGATGCTTGCTGGATTTCCTGAAGACGGATGAAGGCAGCAGATTGTCCCTCCCAAGACTGATCGACATGTCGGCCCAGGTTTGTGAGCTACCAAGGGCAGCGGACCTGAGTACCAACGCCCTCATGGGGGGCCGAGGCCTCCAGGTCTCTCCTCCCTGCCCTCTGGCTTAACAAAATCAACTATTTAGAGGTTGTATCTATCTGATTGAGGCTGGGCTGTGAAGGACAGAAAACCCAAAGTAATAATGGCTTAAATGTGTCAACATCCAAAGGTGGAAAGTCTGGGTGGTTGGTGGACTTGTCTCTCAAAGTCACAGAGACCCAGGTTTCTTCCATCTGCCAGGTGTCTTAGCACGTCATCGGATTGTCCAAGGTGGATGCTCACCCCTTACCATCTTGTCCTCTTCTCAGTCAGCAGGAAGAAGTAAAGGGGTTGAAAGCCCATTTTCCTCCCTAGAGACAGCTCCCTGAAGTCACCCACTACATTGCTCTTACATCCTCCTGGCCACACCTGGCTGCAAGGGAGCTTGGGAAATGTAGTCTTCATTCTGGGCAACCATGATGGGATGATGCGGGTTCTAACAATAAGGAAGAGAGGGAGAAGGGATGGTGGTATGGAAAACCCAGAGAGTTTGCATGAATTCCATGTAACATGGCAGGCAAGTGTTTTGTGGTGACCTCGTTTCTTCCGCAGGAGGTGTCCACACGCATCTTCTGAGGCAGGGGGGAATGGAGAGGAGGCTCTTTCCTCCCCAGCGATTTTAGCTGAGGCCTCTCACTGGCAGGAAAACCCATCTGGGGGCCCCGAGTGTGTGTCTGTTAAAACTGGAACTCTCAGCAGAAAATCTGTGGTCAACCTGTGAGACATGTAAATGCACACACACATCCGGCCTCAGAAAGGAAACCTCCCCTCCCCACACACCCCTTCCCCACCCCGGAGGCCTTATCTGCTATTAGTATCGATGCAGGAACTGATGTCACCACACCCTTTTTCCACAGACAGGTTTGAGGAGGCTGGTGAGATGGTCTCGGAAAATTAGCGCTGTAACCGGTTTCAAACCACATATGAGTGATAAACCCGTGGACTCCTTTCTTTTCCTTCTCTCGTTCTCTCCTGCCTTGTATTCAATCCCGTGGAAAATCATGGGTCACCCAGGGGCAAAGGATGTGAAAAGCCACCTCAGTTCACCCCCGGGTATGGCCAAGATGCTGACGGTTAAGAAACCCAAAATCAGAACCTCCCAGGTGATCAGCTTCTAAACCATGTTCTAGTCATGCTAGTACCTCACCACGGGTGCACATGCGTGCACGCACACACACGCAAACACTCAAACTCAATGCCCTTCTGGGGGCACCTTTCCTGCTCTATAGGATGGAATGCAAAGCTCCCTCCAACCGCAACCCCAGGCGCAGCCACACGGCAGCTCTCTGATGCCTTGAGAGCCTTTGCCCGGGCTCCTCTCTTCCCCGAATGCCTTTGACTCTCTTCTCACCTGGAAGAATCCTAATCAGTGTTCATGGCCCAAGTCAAGTGGCGTTGCTAGTAAATGTTCCCTGGACAGAAAAGTGCTAGAGAGCACTTCGCTCGTATGTTCTCGTTAGCATCATGCACGGCAGATTCTTCTCCTTGGAAGCAGATCTGGGTCCTACTCAACCTTTTTAATTTCTTTCTTTCTTTCTTTGGTATTTCTAGTGCTACTCGATACATATTTTTTAATGGGATGAGCGCTGCTAAATGCTACTCGATACTCGATACTTAGCTTTATAGTCCCCACAGTATCATACCAGTAAATGTGTGTTGATGGAATGATTTAGCAAAGGAATGAATTCATTCCTTCATGGATAAATCAATACACTTGGAAATAGAAGGAGAGGTGGGATTAATCCCAGTGCTGGCTTCTTACTGCCACAGGTCTGAGATGACTAACTGGCTTTCTATGCTTTGCCTCAGTTTCTTCATCTGTCAATGGGAGTGCCGAGAATGAGGCCTGAGTGAGTTTCCTTGGCAAAAGGACACACGAGCAGCACAAACAGCTATTCTGGCCCAGTGCTGGTGACAGGGGACAGCCATGGAGTCTCCTCTTCTTTTCCTGCCTCTGTTCCATTGGGATTTGGCCCCTGCTCCCTGAAGGCCTGCCCTGGAATGGTGCTGGGTTAGGCTCTCAGCCACCTGTCTCATTTTATGCTCACCTCCACTCTATGCCCTGGACACCCCTTTCCTGTGTTCCAATAAGTTCAGTGACAACTCGGGGAGCTTAAGCAACAGGCCAGGGGTCAACAACTCCAAACCAGGGCACCCTGCTCCAAAAACTGTGCTTCCAACAGGCCAAGAAAATGAAACCCTCCCCCCCTTCCCCTCTCCCTCCTGCCCCTTCCTTTTCTTCTCCCCTGCCCAGAGACCTCCCTTTTCTCCTGTCTTCATTCTGCTGTCTTCCTCCCCTGCAGACACCTGGAAGGAGAGGAGAGGTAGCCCCTAGCTCTGATGGCGGTGTCTCTGCCTTTCTGGGCTTCGAGGGGACAGGGGTGTGTAGCTTATTCAGCTGAGGACAGTGGAAGCCTTTCTACTCCCCCCAAGAACCTGCTCCTTCTCCAGCACCTCCACTCTCCAGCACCTCCACCCTCCATGCACCTGCCCAAGACAACAAACATCAAGCATTCCTTCCCTCCCCTTCCAGACTGAGAGGATGAAGGATGATCTACAGACAGGCTGGTGGTGAGGGTGGGCAGGGTCCTTCCTCTCCCCCATAGGGACTTTGTAGGGCACCCCAGATGGGCGAGGTCCTTGCATGGAGGTCCCCATGCTGCCCTTCCCTTTGTGGCATGTTCCCTCAGATTGCCGAAGGAATGGCGTATATTGAGAAAATGAATTCAATCCACCGTGACCTCCGGGCAGCCAACATCCTGGTGTCTGAGACGTTGGGCTGCAAAATCGGTGACTTTGGCTTGGCCCGGATCATCGACAATGAATACACCGCCCAAGAGGGTGAGCAGAGACTCCCAACCACGGGGAGACCGTGGGACTTAACCTTCCCCAACTCCCAACCCCCCTTGGACTTCTCCTCGTCCCTACATAGCAGAGCCCTGTGTGAAGAGATCAGAGAGCTGTGGGGTTTCCACAATTCTGGCCTTACCCTCGGGTGGATCAGCTTTTCCCTAACTGTGCTCTGCAGAGCACTGGTGCCCTCTGAGGAATGGTTGTGTGAAGTAGGTCTGCAGATAATGCAAAGTCCATCCAGGGCTCCCTTGGTGATTTCCAAGGCACACCAGCATATTAAAGGCACTGAGAAGTCCTGCAGGAAAGCCACTGTGTACATTTGCTTCACTCCTCCAAACTGATTTGAGCCCAGAATACGTTTCCACTTTATCATCTACTAACCTCCCATAGAACTAGGGTTTCAAAGGACACACTTTAGAAGGCACTGCTCTCAAGTATGAGCAGCAAAACCTTATACCTGAATTACATTTCCACAGAACCCTTTAGTATAACTGAAGTAAAACTCCTCTTCACCAGGGGAATCGAAGTGGTCACATACATTTATCAAGCAGGCTGACAAGCCATATCAGCTGAGCACATTGATCAGTGGGTGCAGGAGAAGGATCAGTATGGCTCATCCCCTGAAGGACCTCAGGCTGGCTGGGAGGCGGAGAACGCTAGGCGAGGTGGGAGCAGGCCGGGTGCTGAGCCATGCCATCCGCTCTGAATGCTGATCAGGTGGCAGCCATCCGCAGGGCTTCGTGGGGCAGCGGCATTTGAATCCCCTCCTCACTGTGACTCTCAGAGAGACATAAATCATCATTTCCACTGTGCAGGAAAGGATTAAGAGGCAGGGACAAGCTAAAGTGACTCGCCAAGCCCTGAGTCCCTGTTATTCACAAGGCCGACTAGTCAGGGGGAAAGGGACGCCTCTGTCCACATGGAAACAGGGGGTGGTTGCCCAGGGAAGCCCCCTGGGCACAGCCCTAAAGAGGGTGACGGGGTGACGTTTGTGTCCCTATTGTCCTTTCATGCTGTGGCTCCCCCTTGTCTGCACGCACTTCGCCATGCGTCCTAGTGAGTCTCAGTGACTCTCTGGACAAATACAAAAGCCCTGCAAGGCGCAGTCGCTGTGGGGTGGGAGGAACAGGAAGAGCAGGAAGTGGGGATGTGGGGTCAGTCAGCCATGGCCTCACGGAGCTGCTCATGGCTTTTCCCGCAGGGGCCAAGTTCCCCATCAAGTGGACTGCCCCGGAGGCCATCCATTTTGGGGTGTTCACCATCAAGGCGGACGTGTGGTCATTTGGCATCCTCCTGATGGAAATCGTCACGTACGGGCGGGTACCCTACCCAGGTAGGCAGTTTCTTCCCGTGGCGGCTCTCGGGTCCCCAGCTGTCCTGGGTGGTTGTGATGGCAGACAGCCCACCCTTGAGCCTGGAGTGCCCAAATGTGTGTCAGAATGGAGTCTCGATGGTGGGGACAGTAACCAGGCATACCAGTCTGGAGGGGGGCGGGCGGTGTTCTGCCCCCTTCTTTTAAATATATCTTATTGATTTTTTTACAGAGAGGAAGGGAGAGGGATAGAGAGTCAGAAACATCAATGATGAGAGAAACATCAACCAGCTGCCTCCTGCACACTCCCCACTGGGGATGTACCCACAATCAAGGTACATGCCCTTGATCGGAATCAAACCTGGGACCCTTGAGTCTGCAGGTTGATGCTCTATCCACTGAGCCAAACCGGTTACGGCTGTTCTGGCTCCTACAACATCGCTCTTGTCAACAGGGCCGCGCCCCCTTCCTCCCTAGGGCTGCATCAGCCCCCAAACCTGGAAATAAGAAAAGGTCAGGGTCTGACTCTTTTACTCCCAGTTGGTTTGATCTCAGTGGAGGCCTGGGCCTTGGGAGTAGCCCCTCCCTGGTTGTAAAACCCGGCCCCCGCCCCAGTCAGAAGGGCCTGGGCCGCTGAGCAGTCCCTCCTAATGAATGGGTGGTGCGTTCTCCCCAAACACCTGCCCAGCGAGCGAGCCATGCGCTTCGGCTGCGTGTCAGGCAGTCACAGAGAAGCCAGGTAGGGTCCCACCGCGGAGGAACTGGCCGCACTGAGGACAAGCCCACAGTCTCATTGCCAGCGGCGCTCCGGGCTGTGAAAAGTACATAAAGGCCGGTTTCAAGGGGGCACCCGGCGGGCAGCCACGTGACCGGCGGGCGAGGAGACCGCGGTCGGTGCCTCCCGCTCCCGCCGCCCTGCAGCCGCCCCGCGTCCCCTCTGCCTCCAGGAATGAGCAACCCCGAGGTCATCCGCAGCCTGGAGCGCGGCTACCGCATGCCGCGCCCCGACTCCTGCCCGCCGGAGCTGTACCGCGGCGTCATCGCCGAGTGCTGGCGGAGCCGGCCCGAGGAGCGCCCCACCTTCGAGTTCCTGCAGTCGGTGCTGGAGGACTTCCACACGGCCACGGAGCGGCAGTACGAGCTGCAGCCCTAGCCCGGCGCCCCCACGCATCGGCGCCGCGGGCTCCGGGTCCCAGGGTCCCAGGGTCCCAGGGTCCCAGGGTCCCACACCCGTGGCCCGACCCACAGAAGGGAGGAGGCAGGTTCCCCTCGCGGCTTTGAACCGCACCGGCTGGAAAGGCAGGAAGGGGGCTGGCTCGCCCTTTTCTCGCGTGAGGAAGCTAGGGGTGGCCTGGAGGGTGGTCCTCAGCCTGGGCTCTGAGCCGGGCCCCATTGCAGCCCCACCCTTCTCGGGCTGTGTGTCCTTGGGCAAGTTACTTAGCTTCTCTGTGCCTCCGCTTCCTCCTTTGTGCAGCAGGAAGAACTGTTATAGTAGAACTGTTATAGTACCTACCTCGTATATTCCTCACGGGGATTCCTTGGGTTAACCGGGGAAGAAGTTCAGAACAGTGCCTGGCACGCTCTCTAGTGTTTGTCATCCTATAAGGCTCCCCTGTGTGGCGCGGGGGACCGGGAGTGCCGGGCTCCCGCCTGCGCGGACCGCCTCCCCCCTGGGGATCCCTTGCGCCCACCCCAGAAGCGGATCTGGGTCCTCCCCGACGTGGGCGCCTTGGCTCTGGGAGGGGAGAGCACTTTGCGACTTTTCCGTAATAAAGTCACGAGATCTGAGCTTTCCCGTGTCGTTGCTGGTGACACGCCTGGTCCTCGCATCCATGACTTACATGGATGCATGTAGTGGCGCCGCTAGGGGCTCGCGGATGATAGTGGGTCTCGGGTGGAAACCGAGTCCCCAGCGCCAGGACGACGGCGCAGACCCAACTGTCACTGCTTCTAAGCAGGGCCTGCAGGGGGCGCGCTCACCTCAGAAATCTTTGGTCTCCAGGTCCGAGTTAGGGCTCCTCAGCAAAGCCTCAGAGCTGGCGGAAGGAGCCTCCCTTCTTGGGGGCCTGCACCGAGGAGAGGAACAAGCGCCCTGGGCTCCGAGGTGCGGGGGCGGGGGTGGGGGGGAGTGCGGACAGTGGTGGCTTGGACACATCTCCACCAGGAGGTCCAGGATGCTGGAGGTAGAGGCCCCAAGGGGCTCTGGGAGTTGCCTTAGACCTTTCCCTGGAACCCAGGGCTCTTACATTCTCTCAGAAAAAAAGCACAGCTCACACCGCCCCCCCCCCCCATCCCCAGGGGATTAGCACCCACACCCTCTCTCCCTAGAATCTCTAGGAATTGAGGCTGCCTGGCCCAGAACCTGGGGTAAGGGGTGTGACCAGTGCGAGCTAAGCTGGAATGCAGGACACCAGAGAGCTGACTGAGCCTGCAGGGGTGGGTGTATCGGATAGACACAAATACTAGTGGCGGTGCTCATGGGTGAGAAGGGCACCTATGGGTGCCTTCGGAGGTAGGGATGGGAAAGGACCCCATATCTGTAGGATGCGGGATGCGTCTCTTCTTCCAGTTTCGCAGCCCACACCTCAGGCCTGAGTACCACCTCCTGGACCCCACCGCCTTCCCGTGAAGGTGAAGGGAGTCACCCAGTCCTCGGCCAACCTCACTATTCATGAAAACTACCTCCGTTGTGTTAAAACACAGGTGGCTAGACCTCTCCGTGTCCATCCAGCAGGTCTCAGGCAGCATCTGGAAACGTCATCTTTCCTGAACGCCCCACGTGATCCGGGCTTCGACCGTGGTCTGAGTGCATGTAAGGATCGCTGTCAGAGGGAAATGGGGGGACAGTGTGGGGAGGGCACATTGAAAATAATTCCAGATGGGGTGGGGCCCTCAGCACATTTCAGAGGTCCCCGGCTGGCTAACGTTCATCAGGATGGAACCGCTGGGCTAGGCGTGGGGTTTGGAAGTCCCCTCACCTGTGGGGCTGGCTGCCAGTGACCGGGGCACATTCTCAATGACACGGTGTCAGACAAGGCAGTCACATCTTCTCCACCTCCCCCTCCTCAGGGTCGTTTCCTAGAGAAGGAGATGCTGGAGCTTGAAGGACCAATGAGACTTTTCCCCACTGGGAGGCGCCCTTGCCTTAGCGGTAGCCGGAACTGAGCCAGTGTCCTGGTGGTTTTTGTTAGGTGTGTAAGTGACCATAAAGGACAAGAAGCCTTCTGTTTCCCAGCCAGAGAATGGAGTGTGAGAGGGCGTGGAAAGATAGAGAGAGACAGCAAGACAAAGAGAGGCAGGGGGAGAAAGACAGACAGAGACACAGAGAGAGAAAACAGAAAGAAACAGAAACAGAGAGAGTACATGAATGGACAAAAAAAAAGGGGGGGGGGAGCATTTCCTGCTCTGCGAGCTTGTCTTACAAGTGGGAGGGGAGACTATTCAAGGCTGTGGAGGCCATATTCTCCCAACCATAACCTGCACGTGTGAGGATATTGGAAAGGGGCCCAGGCCGGGGACGTCTGGAGCATATGATGGCTGCCCGCGCACCCCGAGCTCTGCGGAGGAGTGGGCCCAGCCTTGGACCCCAGGTGCTATCTTGCCTGCGATGAAGACTGTGCTTCCTCCCAGAGCCAGCACACACTCACACACTTGCCTCTGTTGTAAAATGAGTCTCAACAAGATTTTCGAGGTCGGGTAGACCTGGGTTTCAATGCAAGCACTTTTCTCTCCTTGGATGTATGACCCTTTGAGGCACTTTGCTTCACTTCATTGGGCCTCAAGTTTCTTCATCTGTAAAATGGGCACACTAATAACACATATATTATAAGTTCATTTTGAGGTCTAGGTGACATAGTACATGTGAGGCATTTATCAGAGTGCCTGTCTTTTTAAAAAATATATTTTATTGATTTTTTACAAAGAGGAAGGGAGAGGGATAAGAGTTAGAAACATCAATAAGAGAGAATCATCAATCAGCTGCCTCCTGCACACCTCCAACTGGGGATGTGCCCACAACCAAGGTACATGCCCTTGACCAGAATTGAACCCAGGACCCTTCAGTCCGCAGGCCGACGCTCTATCCACTGAGCCAAACCGGTTAGGCCCAGAGTGCCTGTCTTATGGTACATGCTCAGAAATGTTAGCTCTTATTATTTTACTATGTCCCCCTCAAGAAAGGCCTTCCAAGACCCTGATCCACAACTTTCACCACCCTTTGCTGGGTTTCCTCTGACCTCTGTGATATGTTCTCTCTCTGTTGCTATGATTTTTGTTTGTTTGTTTGTTTACTCCACTCTCCTCACACCCTTGGGCTGGAACTGGGAAATAAGTGCATGGGGTTTGAAGTTCAGGACCTAGGTTTGCCCAACACTTTTCAGCTGTGTGACTTTGGGCAAGTAACTCAAGTCCTCTAAGCCTCAATTTTCTCAGCTATAAACAGGGAGAACAGCGACTCCCTTACAAGGTTGTGTTAAGGGTTTAAGGAGGACTCGGAAAGCGGAACGGCACGTAGATTGCCACAGCGAACACCTCAGGCTGGGCTTCGGCCACAGACATGCATTTTCTCACAGCTCTGAGGACTGGAAGTTCAGGTCGAATGTCAGCAGGGTTGCTTCCGAGGCCTCACTCCTTGGCTCTCAGACGGGCGCCTCTCCCTCCGTGTTCTCACGTGGTCTTCCCTCTGTGTGTCTGTGTCCTAATCTCCTCTTCTTTTTTAAAAACATTTTTTTTTATTAATTTTAGAGAGGAAGGGAAAGAGAGAGAGAGAAACATCAGTGATGAGAATCATTGATCAGCTGCCTCCTGCACGCCCCCTACTGGGGGCTGAGCCTGCAACCAGGGCATGTGCCCTGACAGGGAATCGAACCGTGACCTCCTGGTTCATAGGTCAATGCTCAAGCACTGAGCCACACTGGCCGGGCCTAATCTCCTCTTCTTATAAAGATGCCAGTAGTATTGGATTAGGGTCCATCCAATGACCTTATTAGACTCCATCTCCAAATAGTCACATCCTGAGGTTCTGGGAGTTAGGACTTCAATGTGGGAATCGGCAGGGGCGGGGGGGGGGGGAGGGGTGCACAATTTAGCCCATAGCAAATAGTAATACATAAATGTAATAATTACTTCTTCTTTTGTATTTTCTTTTTCATATTATTTCTTATTCCTATTTCTTCTTTCATATATTCCACTATACCTGCCCAGTGGTAGGCCCATGGTAGATACCAGTGTATTCTCCTGACTGACTGACTAGTTCCAGAAACAAGAATATTTGCTGTGGCCCTAACCGGTTTGGCTCAGTGGATAGAACGTCGGCCTGTGGATTGAAGGGTCTCGGGTTCAATTCCGGTCACGGGCATGTACCTTGGTTGTGGGCATATCCCCAGTGGGAGGTGTGCAGGAGGCGGCTGATCGATGTTTCTAGCTCTCTATCCCTCTCCCTTCCTCTCTGTAAAAAACCAATAAAATATATTAAAAATAAAAAAGAAAGAATATTTGCTGTGAGTAAACTTCCCATCCACAAATCAGGAAGATCCAATGCGAAGCTGGAATACCAGTGGGCCAGCTTTAAGCAAACTCCATGTGAAAATCCAGATTTTCATGAAAGGTAAAATGGTCTCTAATGGTTTTTTATAAAAGGTTCCACCACATATTCCTTTAGGTACTTTAAAAGCAATACTCAAATTTCCCCCGACTTCATGCTGTCCTATTTTTAAACTGTGGTAAAATACACATCACATAAAACTTACCATCTTAGGCCTTTTTTTTTGGCACATTTATTAAAGCTGGGTACAGTGAAACCAGGAAGGGCTTAGGATAGAAGGAGTAACTGGAGAGAGCCCAGGCGGGGCTGCTTTGGCCTCTAGAAATGTTATGGGAAAGAAATGAGCCAAGGAGGCTGCTTTCAGCTCATTGGAGAGTCAGCGAAAAGGGGGCACTGGGGACAGGTGCAGGGGGTTAGCCCAGGATGAGCTGCTGCTGCCCACTGCCCCCTGGGGTCCCTTAGAGCTTAGGAGATGCACGCCTGTGGGGGAAGAAGAGGAGAAGGAAAGGCGCGGTGTGCTCCCGGGGAGGGAGAGGGCCCCTTCATAGGCATTCTTAAAGTGTACCATTTAGTCGTGTCAAGTACATTCCCATTGTCGTGCAACCGTCACCACCCATCCATCTCCAGAAATTTTCCCAAACTGAAACTCTGTCCGCATTAAACAACTCCCTATTCCCCTCTCCTCCCAGTCCCGGGCAACCACCATCCTACTCTCTGTCTCTATGAATCTAACTACACTAGATACCTTATGTAAGTGGAATCGTACAGTATTTGTCCTTTTGTGACTGGCTGAGTAATATTCCATTGCATATATCACATTTTGTTTATCCATTCACCTATCAATGGACACTTGGATTGTTTCCAGCTTTTAGCTATTGTGAATAACGCTGCTAAGAGCACAGGAGTACAAATATCGCTTTGAGACCCACTGATGGATAATACAGCATTTCTGTTTTTAATTTTCTGAGGAACTTCCATACTGCTTTCCACAGCAGCAGCACCATTTTGCATTCCCATCAGCAGTGCACAGGGTTCCAGTTTCTCCACATTGTCACCAACACCTGGTATCTTCTGTTGTAGGTTTTTTCTTTTTTCTTTTGTAATCCTCACCCGGGGATATGTTTATTGATTTGAGAGAGAGAAAGAGACATCAATCGGTTGCCTTCTTTATGATCTGGATTGAACATGCATTGTAGTTATGTGCCCTGGCCTGGAATCGAACCCACAAGCTTTTGGCGTATGGGACAATACTCCAACCGAGTCACCCGGCCAGGGCTGTTTTAGTTTGTTTGTTCGTTTGTTTTGTTTGGGGGGTGTTTGTTTTGTGTGTGTGTTTTTTATATAGCAGCCGTCCTAATGGATGTGAGGTGGACCTCTTTTTAATAGCAATAACCCAAATTTCTTTGACTTTGGTCCCCACAGGACTCGGCCCTCTTTGAAATGCCCTCGGGTGGTTCTGAATTTTCAGGCTCCCCGTTTCCCCCCACCCCGCCCCTATGTGCTCACAATTAGCCTTTTCAGGTTGATGCCTCTGCAGTTTTGCTGTTTCTGGGGGTAGGGGAGCTTCCTGGGCCTGGCTGAGGGGTCCCAGCTGGCTAGCAGGGTGGGGATGAGATTCTGTTCTGGGGAAACTGCCTTTCAGTTTCCCCCTGGGTGGGTCTGCCCCGAGTGCCTCATGGCCTCCTGGAACTTGCCCGAGACTCTCACCACCATGCCCAGGTGAGTCTGTGTCCTGGAGAGCCTGTGCTTGGGCCTCTGCCCGAAAATGGTCACCAAGACGTTTTTGACATGCAGCATTTCGGTCATCACAGGGAAGAACGGTGTGTAGTTCTGGGCACTTAGCCGCGGAGGATGCCAGGAGAGAGCAGAAGGCAGTGGCCACCGTGACACACAGGCAGGTCAGGGAAAGCAGCAGGCACCGGGCTCTGACATAGGCCTGTCAGCTCCTCCCATGGCCCGGCCCAGCTTGTAAAGTCTTCCCAGTTAAAGGAAGTGCCAGCCTTGATACTATGTTTAGAATCTTAGAAAGCTGTATAGGACCTTCATGATCAGTCAACATTTATCAAGTATAAAGTGCCAACGACAACCCAGAGAGGTAGGTCCCAGGATCCTTATTTTATAGATGAAGAAACTGGGGCACAGAGAGGGTAGGTAACTGGCCCAAAGCCACACACCTGGTAAAGGGTGGAGTGAGGACTCATCACTCCTCACACTCTTCCAGGAAGAATCTGTCCTGGATGTTCTCCTTGGTGTTCTCTCTCTCTCTCTCTCTCTCTCTCTCTCTCTCTCTCTCTCTCTCTCTCTCTGTGGTGGGGGGTGGGGTTTGGGGGTGGGGGGGTTGGGGGGTGCCACTCAGGAGTAGGAAGCTCACAGTGGGAAAGGGGCGGGAGGGGAGAAGGCCCCACCCACCCTCTCAAGCACAGCAGCCTTTTCTGCACCTGTTTCACGTGTTCAGCTGCCTACGAGGTTATTTGAACAGAGCGTAGCTTTAAAATCGCTTTGAAAATCAGCCATTTAGTCCACCATTCTCTTTACCCTTTCCATCTCACAAATGGGAAACTGAGACCTGGAAAAGGACCCACAACCGCACAGGGTCCCCATATCAGGGCCCAGCCCCCCGGGCATGTGGCCAGGTCCTCCCTCCACACCAGCTCACCTTGGTTTCCTGGTGGGCAGGTGTTAATTTACTCCAGGTGTTTCTAAAAATAGAAACCCTTATATTTGAGAACTCTCCAAATCAGATTAATTGGTTCCCTGGAAACCCCCATTCCTTGACCATGCCAGAATCGCTATTTATTGAACAGGTCAGAGGACAGAGCCTTTAAAACAGTTACTCGTACAGCCCTAGCTGGTTTGGCTCAGTGGACAGAGCGTCAGCCTGTGGACTGAAGGATCTGGGGTTTGAATCTGGTCAAGGGCACATGCCCAGGTTGCGGCTTGATCCCCACTAGGGGCCGTGCAGGAGGCAGCCAATCAATGATTCTCTCATCATTGATGCTTCTACCTCTCTCTCCCTCTCCCTTCCTCTCTGAAATAAAAAATATATATATTTTAAAACAACCACAGTTACTCATACAAATGGGACCACACATGGACACAGCACTTGACAGTTTACAAAGGGGTTTCCCCCGCTTTGTGTCATCTCAGCTGCTCCTCACAGAAGCCTCTCAGTTGCCCGGCAGCCTTCATCTCTCTTCCTCTGGGCAGGGGGTCACTCACCATCGCATTCCCAGAGAGTGGCGGGGCCAGAATGAAAACCCGGGCCCCTGGCTCAGCGCCCAGCACCTAAGGGCCCTGAAAATGGCCCTGAGGCTCAAAGTGCTCTGGAGAAGGGGGGGCAGGGCGGACACAACCCACACGTGGCCTGCCGAGTGGCCCAAGTGGGGCAATGCTGTTAAGGTTTCGCAAACCGTGCCCAGAGGATGGCAGGGAGGTTCTGTGATGCCTGGTGGCAAAGACGCGAGGAAGAGAAGCATCTGGCTCTGACGGGGGCACCAGACTGAGTGGACGCTCTTCCTTCAGACAGGAGCTGTGGTCCCAGGAGAGACGAGGTGGCCGGGGTTCCGTGATGGAGGTTCAGGGACTCTGTCAATGATTCATAGAGTAAGAATTCAGCCTGACATCAGCCGGAGACCCAAAAATAGCCATGGGGGAATGCCAGGAGGCAGGGGGGAAAGTTAGAATGTGTGGGCAGGATGGAGGCCGCACGCGGACAATGTCTAACTCGCACCTGTGGGGACTTTGTGACCTTTCAGGGCCTCGCTTGACCCAGAAGGGACACAGCGATGCGTAGGACAAAAACCTAGTCCCAAGGAGCTCTTCGCTAGGCCCTCATTCGTGGGAGCATGAATGTCACGTGTCCCGTGCTCACAAGCTGGGGTGCTGGTAGCAATGCCACCTGCCCCGTTACGTGCTTCATGACCTTGACCTCACGTAGCCCACAACACAACTCAGAAGTGGATTCTGCTACTAGTCCCCTTTTACAGATGAGAAAACTGAGGCTGTCAGAGGTGAGGTCACCTGCACGCTCACACAGCTGGGTCGCAAGCCCAGGTCGGCCTCTGTGCAGAGCCTCCTCCAGCAAGAGTTCCTGGGAGAGAGGGAGCTAAGGCTTGGAGGAAGCTGGAGGCAGAGCTGGAGTGGTCCCAGAACCTCCAGGGGAAGGGGAAAGGCTCTGTCCACACCCCTCTGGCAGCTCTCCCTTGCCAGGTAGGGGTCGGCTGTGAAGAACAGGCTTTGGAGGGATCAGGCAGCATTCACGTCACCTCTTGGCTCTGCCTCTTCCTGGCTGAGGAATGAATCCCTGGAAAATTATTGAACCTCTCTGAGCCTCAGTTTTATCATCTTCAACATGGACACAAGCATACCTTTCTCAAAGGGAAGCTGGGGATGAACTGAGATACTGTATAGAAAGCTTCAGGAACATGCATGCAGTAGGATGTCAATACACACGTGCTCCCTCCCACTCTCGAGGCCCAGGCCAGAGAGCATCTGTCTTGGGATCACCTCAGAGTCAGTGTGGGAACCCCGCCTGCCCACCCTGTCCCATCGGCCTCCATTTCCAATCAGCAGCTTGGCCCCTGGGCCACCAGGTCCCTGTGGCAGCAGAGGCTGACAGGGGTGATGGGAGCCAGTCTCAAGGGGTCTGAAGGCAGATTACCGAGGACTGATGAGGTGAAGAGGGACTGTTGCCCTGGGCTGACAGCGTCGCCTGGGAGGAATGGGAGGATAGGAGCGTTCCCTAATCTCATCTTGATGTCTTCTGGAGGGGCGAGGGTACCATCTGGGGGCCTTTCCTTCTGAGCTGAGGTCATTCCGCAGCTTTGGTTAAAATTAGCCTCCTGCTCATTGCTCTGGACTGAATGGCCTTTTCCCGTGAACCACCAGGACCTGGCTTTGCACAGGAAGGGGCTGGGCTGTATGCCCTCTGCTCTCCAGAGAGCAAATAGAACACATGTCTTCTGTTCTGGAGGCTGGACAAGAGGGGTGGGGGGGGGGTGCACATGAGCGTGTACATAGGCCTGCATAGGTGGACATGCCTGCACACGTAACTAACCAAACCAGGACACTGGGAGGAGACTTAATCACAGAATTGTGCAAACTTTTCATCCTTCTGAGGCTCCTGTGTGATGTCTGGTGACATCATCTTATTCATTTCAGCCCCTAGCATGCCACACCCCCATGCACCACCCCTCAGATTAAGGAAAATGTGCAGTGCCCTCAGCGCCCCAGGTGAGCCACAGGTGTTCATTAAGCGAGTGAGCAAATGATAAAGCACAATGAGGAGTGGTTCAGCCAGACTGTGCTCTCTGTGGAGCTGGGTTGTGTCTTTTCCCCACTGTGCCCTCAGCCCCTGGCACAGGGCCTGGGACATAGAACGTGCTCAATGGATATTTGTCAATTACATGAGTGAATGGGGACAAGTTACCATTTGTTTTTGGCCCACATCCACACATCTATATATATAAAATCCTAAGCGACCGTCCAACCGTCTGACTGATAGCTATGATGTGCACTGACCACCAGGGCGTAGACGCTCAACACAGGAGCTGCCGAGCTGTGGTGACTTGGCAGCTGCGGTTCTCGGGTGATGCACCCTGGAGCCAGAAAGGAGGGAGCCTGATTCTGAGGTGTGTCACTCGAGAACAACCCTCTCACAAACCGGGACCCCTCAGGAAATGTCAGAGAGCTGGTTTCAGCCCAATCCCCACTGGCCAGGCTGGGGACCCCACCAATGCACGAATCTGTGCACCGAGCCTCTAGTAGTAACATATTAAGCTAAAACAACATGTTCCATCAGGGCTTAGGCAAGGATGGTTTGAGCCACATCATAAATAGGGGCTGAGACTGGGGAGAAAATATCACAGTGATTGATGCTCTGGGAGCTCCAGTCCTGCTCAGCCCAGTGGCTTCTGCAGGTCTGCCAATTTTCTGAGCCCAAGTTCTCTCTCCCAAGTGCATCAGTGAATCAGAGGCCTGACCTGGAGAGGGAGAAATGGTGCCTCTCCAGTCCCCCAAAGAAGGCCTGGCACACAACAGGCCTTCAATGAAAGGGTAATTATTCATATTTTTGGAGGACTTCTGCAGGAAAAATGTGGGTTAAACATCCAGGATGGGGTAGCTGCTAATCCTGCAGAGGAGACCTGTGAAGAAGCTAAAAGTAAGTGTCAGATGGGGAGCAAACATTTGCAGTGCCTGTGTAACAAAGGATTACTGCAAAGAAAACATAAGGAGTCCTTCCTGTTCCTAAACAACCCAAAGGCAGATGGACAAATGATAAGATGTGGGCATTGCACAGAAACAGAACTACAGTCAGCTGATAAACATAGGGAAAGGCGCCCAGCCACAGCAATCAATGGAAAAATGCAGCTCGGCTGGCGTGACTCGGTGGTTGAGCATTGACCTGTCAACCAGGAGGTCACAGTTCAATTTCCAGTTAGGGCACATGCCCGCGTTGTGGGCTCGATCCCCAGTGTGGGGCATGCAGGAGGCAGTCGGTCAATGATTCTTTCTCATCATTGATGTTTCTATCTCTCTCTCCCTCTCCCTTCCTCTCTGAAATCAATAAAAATATATATATATTTTAAATAATAAAAATGCAAATTAAACAGTAATGCAGTATTTCTTGCCATCCGAGTGGCAAAATGGCAAGACTGCTGATATCCAATAACATTGGTGTTGATGTGGGAAAATGGTTACCCTCATCAGGTGTTGATGGGAGTGTAATTTGATAAAGACTTTTGGGGAAGCATTTCTGGCAGCACCATTCAAAACTGGGTGCATTTGCTCAGTGACAAAGCTATTGCACTTCTAGAAAATTATCTACAATAAAACATGTCCTTGTTCTCAGAGATAAATCATCAATACCCTTCACATATTGTCATAGCAAACAGCAAACGTTGGAGACAGCTTTAAGGTACAACAATGAGGAAGATGTAAGTCAATTCTGGCACATTTATTTTATGGACTATTAAAATGAATGGGGCATTTCTAGAGGTACAGATATGGAAATATGCCCAAGATATGGGGTAGGTGCAGAAACACATATGGCATTGTTTTGCATACATGCACACAGTTTTATGTTTATCACGTACATACATTTATCTGTATGTAAAGTAAAGCCAAGAGACCTAAATGCTACCCACCCAAGAGAGCTCTGAGTGACCTGAGGGGGTGGGAGTGCTAATGGGACAAAGGCGGATAAGGGAGGCACTCACATTTTATTTTGTCCTTCCTTGTTGCTCGAGTCTTTTAGAATGAGAATGCATTAATGCATTTGGAGAGGAAAAAAAAGCCAGACAGTGGTCAGTGATGGATTGCTTGGCGCAATTGTGCCTGGTGGCAAAGAATGGATGACATGACCCCCAGGGTTGGGTCCCACTCTGGGGCTCTAAGTGGCCTCCTGACTCGGGACCTTATTTATAGCCCCCCAGTTCCAGCCCATTTCCTCTCCCGATAGCACCCCCCCACCAGGTTATCAGCGGTCTCGAAGCACAGGGAGGCAGGGCCCTGCACCACGCCTTTAATGTGCCATCACGGGCTGGCTTATCGTCCCTGCGGTGAGGGAGGCTGGTGGGAGGTCTGGGACCTGGGATCACAAGCAGAGGTGACCAGTACTGGTTGAAAGTGACTAAGCTCCTCCCTTCAGCCCAGGCCAGCATCCTAATGGGGTGGGGAGTGGGGGGGGGGGGTAACTTCTGACCACCAGCATCTCCTCCCTCCACCTCTGTGACATCCCTGTGACATTCTCCAGATGGCCCTTTTTGCATAATAACAGGAATGGCAGCTAGCAAGGATTGCATGCCTACCACGTGCCAGCCACTGCGCTCAGCAGTGAGCATGCCGTTTTCTTCTGAATCTTTACACCATCCTAACAGGTAGGTACTGGGATGCCCACTTCATAGGTGAGGAAACACTCAGTGATTTTTGTTGTTGTTGTTGTTGCATCTACAGGCACATCATCGATGGCCCTGCCTTCTTGATTCTCCAGAGGTGCTGAGTGGGGATGGGGCTGCAGGATTGCTGATAACTGGGGCTGGGCACCTGTGTCTTAGAGTAAGTCCTGGCTGCCATTTGCATTGAATCCCTTAGTCCATATGCGAATAAATCCAGGGGCCCGGGGAAGAGAAGTGTTGAGAATGACATCATATTTGCTGGCACATTCATAGTGAAACTAGTACTAAAACAACAAAAATTTTGATATGACTCTAAATTCTTTACATCTTAGCAAATTAGGTATCTATTCCGTCACCATGACCACTTAAAATGATAACAGGGATACTATGAACATGTATAAGCACCTACTGCAGATTCATTATTTGCTTTGAGCCAAACAATATGCTAAGCAGTTTTATATCCACTGTTACATTTAAGTCTTCAAATTTCCCTATCACAAAGGTATCACTTTTACTAATTTTATAGATAAAAAGACTAAAACCAAGACTAACACCGAGTTTATGAGGCTGAACACTGTCTCTGCCCTCAGTCAGTGGTTGTAATCCGGGCTGTACATTAGAATCATTCTGGAAACTTGAAAAAATACACAATGTTCCAGCTCAAGAAATGTTGGCGTAATTAGCTGGCTCACTCACTGCACACAGTGGCATTGAAAATGTGCACTGTCTTATGCCACCGACTGGAGAACTCGTGTGTTGAGATGCTGGTTAAACAAAGACCAAGAGGGACCGGCCTCAAAGTGCTTTCAGCATCACAGAGGCAGGCAGTGGACAGGCCCAATGGTAGAATATCACGTGCCCAGTAACGGTGACTGACGTGCAAGCACTTCGCGGGGAGAGGGAGTGGAAATGTCATTTGAACAATTTACTTAATTTAGGTTTTGTGTTTTTTTCATCTGTAAATGAGGATACAAATGGCTGCCCCCCCAAGGTTATTGAGACCTTGTGTGAAGGGTCTTTAGTACTGCCCTTGGCACAGAGTAAGTGATAAGAGGGAATTCTCCTTTCCACAAAGTGCTGTGGAGACCCCATCTGTGGCATGGGGACCCTAATACCTACTTCATGGGGACCCTAAAACCTACTTCTCAGGTTCCTCTAGGGATCACACAAGATCCGGATCTGAGCTGCAGACATGTGGGAGCCTTCTCCACACATCGGGTTCTCCTGCTATCCAGCCCCTTCCTGTGGCTGGCTTTGAGGTATCATGGAATTTTAAAAAACACTCTCTTTGAACTTTCCAGAACCACATTTGTGCATTTGGCTTCCTGTCCTGAAATATTTATCCGTGGTCAAAATAAGGAACAGCAGGGCTGGACTTGATGCCGTCCCTTGGAGGACTGAGATAGTAAGTGACCAAGGTCACCAGTAAATACATGGCAGAACCAGGATTTGAACCCAGGTTACTGCAAACACTTCCGCCCAGAAAGCAGGGGGTCCCCGTGGACCTCGTCAGCTCCATCCCTGGGTCCTCCCCAGGTGCCCCTCACTCCAGGGGAGACTCATACTGCCCCCTTATTCATGGCAGGGGGTGAGAGACTGTCTCCATTGGGGGTGGCTCACACAAATGTCATTAAACTTGAGCCCCGCTAATTGGGACGTTGTGTCTCCTGGCTTTTGGGGGGAGTAGGTGGGGTGGAAAGAGCACTTCACAGGGTCAGAGACCTGGCAGGCTTCCCTGAACCTCAGCCATGCCACTCCCCAGCCTCACCTTTCTCATCTATAAAATAGGTACGGTAAAATTCCCTGTGGGAGTAAAGGCGTTGCCGATGTATGTCACACCCTTGGGTGTCAAGTAAATGGTGTCAAGAACTGTGCTATCATCACTTGTGCCAATCTTTGGGCCTCAGTTTCCCCATTTGTAAAATCAAGCAGAAAGGTCGACAATCTTTCTGTCCAACTCTATCTTTAATCCTGATTGGCCACGGTGAAATATCCTTGGACCCCTCCCCTAGAGTCCAGGAAAAACATCAGAGAGTGGCGGGTGTGTCATGGGGATAAGTGGGCTCTGAGGAGCGGAGTGTCACAGAGGGATGGGTGTGCTGTGGGGTGGTTGTACCATGGGGATGCATATGTCAGGGAGGGATGGGGATGCATATGTCAGGGAGGGATGGGGATGCATATGTCAGGGTGGGTGGGTCGTGGCGTGGACATGTTACAAGGGGTGGGTTTGGAGGAGGGGTGGGTGGGTCATGGGGATGTGTCTTACAGGAATACGACTTGAGCACAGGGCAGCAGTCTCCTCAACACAGAGCCCCCATCAGCAGGCTCCTGCGTGTTTGTGTGCTCTCGGCCAAACACAGCCCAGGCGAGCTGGTAGAAAAGATGAAACAGGCAAAGGAGCCAGGTGGAGAGAGACTAAAGTGGGCACGCGTGGCAGCCAGCCATGGCTTCTGGCACGTACAGGCGTCTGCAGCCGTAGAGCTGGGGTAGGGAAGGCTGATGCCCACGTGACTGTTCTGGGGGTTGCATCTTTCTGGGGACGCTTTCTGAGCTGAGCATGGCTCTCGGTGACCTAGATTCGCCAACACTCCCCATGATTGAGTGCTCCGTGGCATAGAGCAAGACACTTCACTGTGTCGCTGTGTTTAATGGTGTAAAACCTGCGAGAAGGCACAGAGGAAGAAGCTGAGGTTCAGGGAAGTCAGGTGAACTGCACAACACCTTTCAACTGCTCCCCAGTTGGGGAGGTTGGCAGGGCGGAGGACAGCTGCTCACACAATTGGCTCTGGAGACGGTGCCAGGAACAGTCAGCTGGGTGAGAAAGGATTCGAAGTCAAGCATGACTTCAGAATTTCAACGGGAGCTTTCCAGCAAATTCTACTGGGTTAGTGTGACCCTCTCAAGTATGAGGTTGGACCAAATGAAACTGTCATCTTTGCTGAATATTAGCAATAACTAGCCATGAATTAACAAAAAATTGAATAACAGCAATTTCATATTCCTAATAGTACTTGGAAAAATCTTTTAAAAAATATGTATGGAGGTATGGTGCTGAGAGAAATGGCCTCTTTCCAGCTCAAGGATCCTCCGATTTGTCCCTTGAATCTAATCGCAACTGTGATCATCCTTCCTGGTATGATGACTGAGACTCAGGAGACACTACAACCACCACCACCACCCCCTCCACCACAACCAGGGGAGGTGCCCTATGGGTTTGGACAAGTGCCTTCCCTCATGGCTGGGAGGTAATGGTGCTCCTGTGGGAGTGGAGCTGGGAGTGGCTAGTGGTGGGCAATCCACCCACCAACCCTGGAGCCCTCGGCCCTCTCCTCCCCTGTCTCTCCCAGTTCCCATGTCCCACCAGGACTCCAGGCCCCAAACACTTGGCATGATTTACATGAGATTCAGGCCAGGGCAGGAGAGTGAGGCCAGGGCTCTGGCGGCTGACACACCTGGATTACCATCCTGGTGCTGTCACATCTCAGGTGGGGAGTGAACCCCGACAAGGGATTGACCCTCCCTCTGCTGTGGGCCTCCGTTTCTTCTGCTGTAGAATCTGGATAGTGAGGGTACTGCCTCGGGGATTATTGCTAGAATAAGCAGGGTCGTGTTTGTAAAGAGCGCAGTAGGTGTTAGCCACTGTTTGGATTACTGTCCTTCAAGCAGCGGACATCTTTTAAGCACCCGTGTAGAGCCAGGACTGGTCCAGGGGCCTGAGGGATCCTCCCCTGGTTTCCCCTTTGCTCCACCCCTGCCCTTGTCTTTGCTGCGTTGTTGGTGGTCCTGGGCCCACCACAGTACTGTCTCCTGTGATGCCTCTAGGGTCACGGGGTCAGTCTGGGGCCAGCAGCAGGTCAGGCATTTCATGATCTCTCCTAGCTCCCTGCTGATGGAGGTCCGTGTTGGAGGCTCACAGCTCTCATCTTAAAGACAATGGGGTAAACACCGAGATGGGCACAACAGCATCCGAAGGATGAGCCAGGAAGCACCTCTCCCTCCGCCAGGAGCACAGGCCTGGGAACAGAAGGGCCTGGCCGAGGATGGCAGCATCCCAGCATAGGAGGGTCTCACCCAAGGACCCAGCGCCCCACAGGTGTGCCCAAGGCACCTGGTGCATATGGTGGGTTAAGGGGTGATCTCTGAGGCTTCCTTTCCCAAAAAACTGCCCTCTGGCTTACTTTCTCCTGGCACTCCCTCCCCCCGCCCCCCCCCCCCCGCGCGTACACACACACACACACACACACACACACTGCTTTGAATTCCGAGGGGCCACTGTGGACTTTGGTCTCATCTTCTGCAAGTGGAGGGTAATGCCTCCTCTCTGGTTATCCAGGGACGGTGGTGAGCATTGGATTGTGTAGCGCCCAGCACAGCGCCTGGGCACAGAGAAGCACACAGTACCAGTCAGCATCCCCCCCCCACACACACACACCCCTGCCCACACTGTGAATTCTGCCCTTCACGTTTCCTTCCTTAGGCTGCCCCTTCCCCTGAACTTGAATGCTCCACCTCAGATGAGTTCAGGATCTGCCTTAGAGTCTCTTCCCTTCTAGTTCCTGTCTCTCAGAGCTGCCGGAATAAGGCTGCAACCACAGAAAAACACTTGCACACAACTGACCTCCCTTTGACAAGTGACATCCTCACTTGGCTGGTGCGATTCAGCGATGCCCCCTCCGCCCCGTTGTACTCCGGGAAATGATGCATGCCTATAGGTCAAAGTAAAATTAAAGGTGGTTGTGCATCCATGCTCATAGCAACATTATTCCCAATAGCCAAAAGGTGGAAATGACCCAATGTCCAGCAACAGGTGAACGGATAAACAAAATGTGATACACACATACAATGGAATATTATTTAGCCTTAAACAGAAAGAAAATCCGGACACATGCTACAACATGGATGAACCTTCAGGACATAATGCTAAGTGAAATAAGCCAGACAGAAAAGGGTAAATACTGTAGTATTCCACTTATAGTGGTCAAATCCATCGAGACTGGGAGCAGAATGGGTGTTGCCAGGGGTTGGGGGAAGGGGGGATGGGGAGATGTGGCTTAGTGGGAACAGTTTCAGTTTAGGAAGATAAAAAGTTCTGGAGATGAATGATGGTGACAGTTCACAATAATGTGAACTGGATGCTTAACAATAATTAAGGCAAATCTTCTGTTATGTATATTTTATCACAATATAAAAACTAAAAGTTGGCACCTAACTTGACATATAGTAGCCCTCAAAACTACTGAACAAGTTATCTTTGTTTCAAAATTTAGAACAACCCTACAGGTGTTTGGAGATAGGGGGCCATATTGTTCATGGCTATATCCCCTGGGTCTTAATATTTGTTGAATGAATGAATGAATGAATGAATGAATGAAGCCCATAGTGGAAAACTTGTTGGCCCTTAGTCCCACCTCCCACTCTACCCACCATTTCCCTTCCCATCTTCATCAGAGAGTAGTGGTCAACCGAGCCAGTTCTGATTCCCATGTGCAAGGGACCTTTGGGCGTCATTTTGCTCACACCCCTTCCCCCAGAATAAATGTTCCAGGCAATCGACACCTATGTTCTCAAAAGCCGCCAAAAAAGGGTTCCCTCTGATCCCCCTGGGTTATGTTTTTAACACACTGATTGATGAGACATTCTTCCACGTCTTTTCTGCTCTGATTTAAGCCTCCCACACCCACCACCCAATTCTTTTCCCCTGAGACATGTGAGAGGGAGCTCTGGGAGACAGGTGGGGGCTGCTATACAGGGCTGAGGGAGGGGGAAGGAGGCAAGAATAGGACTCAGCCACCTCTTAAATACTATCAGCCAGACAAGATGTTAGGAGGATTAATGAGGCCTCGCCCAGAGCAGAGATGAATCATATGACCTCAGGAAGTCCCTTTACCAAGTCTTGGAATTCTCACAGTCTGTGGGGCCAAATGAGGGTTGTAAGGAGCCCAGGCTGTATGAGCCACTATTCTGGAACCTCTTTCATTTTTTATTTTTTTAAGATTTTTTAAAATTGATTTTTAGAGCGGGAGGAAGGGAGAGGGAAAGAGAGGGAGAGAGAGAACATTGATGTGAAACTGAAACATCCCTTGGTGGCCTCCTGCATGCCCCCCAACCAGGGATAGAGCCTGCAACCCAGGTATGTGCCCTGACTTGGCATCAAACCAGTTCTTAAAGATTATGAATAACTAGTATTACTGGTATAAGAAGACAGTACGTATAGCGGATGCATGGTTAACTAAACATATACACAGAATATATGTCACTATGACCATCACAACTTATTTCCACAGGAGTGATCACACTGCTGCCTTTCCACTAGTGTGTTGTGTATGAGAATTGATGAAGGAATTATATCAGAGCTTCCCACAGGATGAGCCCTGGAGTCTTCTGTAATCACAGACTCCTCAAAGACAGTAATACAGGTTAGTGTATTAAGAGATGTGAAAAATAATGTAATAAAGAAATGTGTTTTAGCCCTAGCTGGTTTGCTCAGTGGTTAGAGTATCAGCTTGCAGACTAAAGGGTCCCGGGTTTTATTCCAGTCAAGGGTCCCGGGTTTTATTCCGTGTTTCGGGCTCGATCCCCAGGAGGCAGCCGATCAATGATTCTCTCTCATCATTGATGTTTCTATCTCTTTCTCTCTCTCCATTCCTCTCTGAAATCAATAAAAATATATCTATTTTTAAAGAAATCTGTTTTACTTTACTTAACTAGCATTTCTCCAAATCAATCTTTTAAAAATCTTTGGCCAATAATATCTATTCTTCTGTGGAAATAGAATTTCTTTGAACATGCATAGGAAAATGCATTAGTATTTCATTCAAATACCCTTGCCTCATGCCACCCTTCATTAAACAGTCGCTGTTCTTTCATAAAGACTGGCCGTGTTGTCCAGGCACTAGAAATGCAGAAATGTACGAGAAATTTCCATTCCCTGTCCACCAGAAAGCCACACTATGTAGGGGGCACTATGGGCAATTGGCTTAGTAGGGACTGTGTAAGTCCACAAAACAATTGAATGGGACCTGGAATCGAGGAAAGCATAGGGTGCTAGCGAGGCCCGGGAGAGGCCACCGACACTATGTCAGGTAATCCGGGGGGCTTCCCATTAGACACGCTGCCTGAGCTGAGCTTTGAAATCAAGGAACTATCCAGGCTCATATTGGGAGAAGAATGTTGTAGAAAGAAGAAACATCTTATGAGGAACTCAGAAACACAAGCAAAAAGAGCCTACACAGGGGATGACTAGAGGAAAGGGTGTGGATACAGGAATGTGGAGAGGGGAGCCTGGAGAAGAAGGTGGGGACAGACCATGATATCTACTGTCTTAAGGAGTGAGGACTTCATCTTTTTATTTTTTAAAAAATATATTTTATTGATTTTTTTACAGAGAGGAAGGGAGAGAGATAGAGAGTTAGAAACATCGATGAGAGAGAAACATCGATCAGCTGCCACCTGCACATCTCCTACTGGGGATATGCCCACATCCCAGGTACATGCCCTTGACCGGAATCGAACCCGGGACCTTTCAGTCCGCAGGCCGACGCTCTATCCACTGAGCCAAACCGGTTTCGGCAAGGACTTCATCTTGAAGGCAATGCCGGCACGAGAGGCTTGACTGCAATAGGGTGGGGATACCCCAGCACAGCGATGGAGAGACTTCAGACAGGACCTACCAACCTGGGCAAATGCAGCATCCAGATAAGCCATGTTCATCAGAGAAGTCAGCCGTGGGAAATCCCACAGCGGATACCATATTCCGCACAGTGAAGCGGTGATGATCAGGGAATTCCATCACCAGGGTGTGAGGCCTCTGGCACGCGGCTGGGGGACAAGACTCTGGTGCTGGGGACAGGGAGGACAGAGGAGATGGAGAGACGAGGGCAATCTGTGGAAGCGTTTCTTACAAGGGTGAGTAGTGATTAAGAGGTACAAAGAGGTATTTGGAATTGAGGTACAAGTGAGAACCTGGTGTCAAGGACGAAAATCAAAAGCATTTGTGATACAATAAGAAGGTCAGGGGCTAAAAAAACAAAAACAAAAAACAAAACAAAACAAACTAACAAAAAAGAAGGTCAGAGGCTATGCATGAACACCAGAGTTCCTCAAAACTGGTGGCTAAGATCTCGGTTGATTTCAGAGCTTGGAGAGAAGGTGCCGATTGGCTGGCCTTCGCTGAGAGGTGGAGGAGCTCCAGGAAAGCTGGAAACCAGGCAGGTCCTAACCAGAGCTGCATCTGTGCTCCACAGGTCTCACCTACCTGGACATACACTATAGAAAGCAACAAAACTGTCCTGGTTCAATGCTGCCATCTAGTGGCTAGTATTAAGAACTGGAAGACCCAGGTCTCCAAGCTTGACATCTCCCATTTCTTCTAGGAATTCCATACTCTGCCCTCACCTCTTTACAACGCTCTGTGGTTCTCTGTCCAAAACTTAGTTCTCTCCAGATTAGATACGTGCCCACATGTAGACGCATCCTTTCTTAACTCTGCATCTCTCCCTTAGCTCTCGCCCAATTATCTCAGGAAAGCTCTCCCCTCCCTGATCTTGCTTTCCCGTGTGTTATTTTGGAAGATGGGCAGGTTTTCTTAAATGACCCCAATCACGATTGATAAAAGTTAGCGAAGGATCTGTATTACTGAAAGGAAAAATGTGTTTGGTTTGAAGCTAAGCACAGTTTCAAAAACAGAACCATGTCATCAGTGTTGATCACACAGCACTTACTGATGCCCGGGAGCCCTGGTCAGGTGAGTGCCCAAGTGTTCGTCTACCTCTCCAGCTTCCTCTGATCAAACCTATCTCTCCTCCAGAGCCAGCATTTGGGGAAATAAATTATTGTTTTGTCAAATTTGTTATTTTGTTCATTTACATTGGGTTTGCAACCTCGTGGACTTTTGGTGCAAATATACAGCGTTTTAAGCAATGGGTTTAAATAGATTGGGGAGCGGGGGCATTGGAAGTATTATATCGTGTCCACAGGGAAAAGTGTGACTGTTTCCAAATGAATGCACCCATAAGTCAGAGCAACCAGAGCTTTACGGCTGAGGCAAGGTCTCGGGGAGAAATGGAGATTAAAGGGGACAGCAGACCCTGGCTGCTTCACTTGAAGAAGACAGAAAACTCACTGGTTGAGCTTATCTTTCTAGAACTACTACGACGAGCCCTGTACTGGACAAAGGGGCCCAGGGTCAGAGGAGCAAAGCCAGAGCGGTGGTGAGAACCACTGATGCTCAGCAACTGTTCTGTCTTCACCCCTGAGCAGAGCACCTTTCAGAACTAAAGGCAGGACCTCCCTGGCGGTTTCACAGGTCAGGGGCGGGGCGGGGGGGGGGGGGGGCGGGGGGGCTCCCACGTGCCCGCACTCCGAGTGAGACTTCCGGCATGCCACCAGGTCTGATGAGCCAACAGTTACCGCGAAGCTCCCTGAATGCACACAGGCCAGGAAACCAGAATAATGCTTGCAGCCCCCACTACAGCTCAGCAGCTCCGACGGCAGGTTCTTAAACCTGTGCGACTGGGCTTGGGAGAGCAGAGCAGGCTTGGTTCCTGAGTGCCAGTCTCTCTCTCTCTCTCTCTCTCTCTCTCTCTCTCTCTCTCTCTCTCTATCTCTATCTCTCTCTACACACACACACACACACACACACACACACACACACACACACACACACACTCACCCAAGCCCTTTCCTTATTTGGGGAGGAACAGTGGAAAGCGAGCTTCGGGGACACTTGGCTCCTTCATTTGTAGAGTGACCCCCACCCCACGCCCACTCCAGGGAGCTGAGGGGAACGGACGGATTCCACTTGAGCAGAAACTTGTGGGAGGCCTTCTCCAGAGGGCCCACGCTTGCCCTGAAATGGGAGAACTGGGGTGCATGGTGGCGGCCACGATGGTGACGGTTGGAGGACAGGGGATCTCTACACGCTTGTGAATTTTAAGAAGAGGCGATTGAAGCGTCTTTTCTTGCCGTTTCCTTTCTTGACCCTCCTCTCTGGATTTTCTGTTCTTCGCCCAGCCTGTTGGTCCGCATAGAAGGGCCTGGGGGTTTTAGATGGGCCTCTTGATCCTGCTTCTCTGCGCAGCACTTTGCTTTCATAAGACTGAAGAAAACATCAATTGATCAGATCAAAGACTGGGAGGTGCTGAAGGAGATGCGGGGGCGGGTCCCCGACTCGCCCTGGCCCCTGCCTCCCCGGTCCCTCTCCCATCCGGGCGCCCAGGTCGCCTCCCCGGCTTCCCTCCAACAGCAATCCCGGCCCACAGGGTGGCTATCTGGCTGCCCGTGAGTTGGACAAAGCATTTGTCAGCTTTAATGGATGTACAGCTCCCAGCCCTGACATGTTGTATGCCTCCCCGGGGGGCTTTGATCTCCTTGTCTGCATACATAAATGAGAGGATTACCGCGACATCCAGAACAGGGCACCAAAAGCGTCTTTCACCGGCGCTTTTCCTCCTCAGATAAGAGTAATAGGCTGCAATGCCCGGAGCCATTAGGGCCCTGAGCTTGAGGCAACTCCACTCAGGGCGAAGTGGGTTAGGAAGACGAGCCTAGCAGGATCTCCCTGTCATGATTCCCCGATATTGTTTATATCTGGGTGATGTGGATAAAGAACCCGGTCGCTTCTGGCACCGCCTCACCTCCCTGAAGATTACAAGCAACTGTGGCTGACATTTGACAAGGTTGCTTTGACTGACTTGGCGCTGGCATATGGTTACTGTCAGGGATTCCTGGACGTGGGGGCTGGGAGAGGACGCGGGGGTGGGGACGGGTATTTTTAGGACACTCGGAGCCCTTGACTGGATGTAGGCCAGCTCTCCAGACTGTTACGAAGCCGCAATGTCAATCCTGCTTTGTTCCGTATCCTGAGAGAGAAAGGAAGAATGGAAGGTTGTTTGGGGACTGTGGTCCTGACCACCTTAGGTCCAGGGCCAGTGTCTGGAGGTGGGGTTCTTTGAATGCACACCCCACGTTTCAGGATTGCAGGTAGATAGGATAAGAAGCAGAGAGATGTGGAGTAGGTAATCCCAGTGGGGGGTGGGGGGGGAGTGGGAAGGGCCTCCTTAACCTCCAATCAGGTGGGAGGGACTGTCATAAGTTGCTCAGCTGAGCAAACAACAGCTCTCATCCAGGCCTCTGACTCCCACTTGTTGACTGAGGCTCCTGCATCTACTGACATGTTTATCACATGTGCCTGTATGTTCTAGGAACAGGTGAGTCAATGACAAAGAAGGCATATTTCTTCGTTCAGTGAGCTCTAGATCTCATCATCATTTCCCTCTTAGTCAAATAATCGTATAGGCTCTCTGGGCTGGAAAAGATCCTGAAAGGCTAACCCAACCTCATCTAATGTTTGAGGACTTTCTACAGAATCACTAAGAAAGAATCATCTGCCCAAGCCTGAATACGTCTGGTGACGGGCACCTCACTACCATAAATTTTGGACACCTTTGATTACGGTAAAGCTCGTTCTGGGTCAGACCAAAATTGGCTCTCCCACGGCATCTACTCCTTGGTGTTTGTCCTCGTCTCTGGGGCTGAGTAGAATGAGTGTAACCTACTCCACAGGTCCTGTGTGGAGTCGACTCTCTCTCCCACTGGCAGGTCATACTCCACATCTGTCAGATGGCGAAGGAAAATTCGGTAATGTCTACAGCATGCCCTTCACCCCCACCCCAGGCCACCCACTAGCCTACACAGGAGTTTTGTGTGAATTAGAAAATGGTGTCTTACAGCATGGTGATTGCTAGAGGGGAAGGGGGAACAGGTAGAAGAGGGTAAAGGGGGGATAAATGGTGATGGAAGGAGACTTGACTTGGGGTGATGAACACACAATATACAGATGCTCTATTATAGAATTATGCACCTGAAACCTATATCATTTTATTAACCAATGTCACCCCAATAAATTCAATTTTAAAAATTTTATTTTTAAAGGAAAGAAAATGGTCTTTCTCCAAGACACATTACCGCCACCTGCTGGAAGATTGCCACAATGCTCTGGTGCGGTGCCCAGCCTGTGGACCAGTCCCTGGGGACTCTGGATCTTCCCAGGCCCCAGCATTGGGGTTCTTGATTTCCTTCAAGTCCTTCAAGGCACCATGGGACATGAGAAGAAGGAAGCTCAGGCATCTCAGCGTTGGAAGGAGGTTGCTGTTGTGCAATGTAAAGCCAAAAATCAAAATTATTTTTTAAAGAGAAAACAATTCTTTTTTTTTTTAATATATTTTATTGACTTTTTTCAGACAGGAAGGGAGAGGGATAGAGAGCCAGAAACATCAATGAGAGAGAAACATCGATCAGCTGCCTCCTGCATACCCCCCACTGGGGATGTGCCTGCAACCAAAGCACATGCCCTTGACTGGAATCGAACCTGGTACCCTTGAGTCCACAGGCCGATGCTCTATCCACTGAGCCAAACCAGTCAGGGCGAGAAAACAATTCTTAAGCATCTAGAACAATTCTCCTAAATTTCAGAAAATATCTCACACCCCCAGATGCTTTTTACCTCCATACCTACCTCTCTTATTTTCCTTGCTGCCTTCTTTCATGTTCTTTCCTGTGTTGGTGCCTCATTCCCAGGACCCCAGTCTCTTCTAACTCTTTCAGGAGTGGATGGAATTATGGATGCCTGCTAAAGAGTACTGGTAAACCAGTTTTACAACTCCCCCCCTCACCGGCCCCCCACCCCCACCACCACCACCACCCCAGCTACCAGGAGCTTTCAGGAGAGTCAAGCTCAGTCATCCTCACTCCCTCAAGGTCTGGGGGCAAGAGACCCAGCCCTGCTCTCCAGTAGCTTCCAAGCCAGTAAAGGGTCTAATTTGAACCTGACACAGACATTTTCTTCTTGGGAGAAACAGTCACTCTATCTGTCTGAACTATTCAGTTGTTTCCAACAAGTGACCTTCCCTGCCAGGAACACAGTACCAAGCCCCGATTTGGCACAGGCTTTGGGCAACATGCAGACCTTTGCTCTCTGTCCTGTACAAGCCACCTGGGAATGCTGGCGTGGGAGAGGGCTGCCTCCCAGTGCACGTTCCCAGGTGACTATGACCCTTCATGCCTGACGTACTCGGCAACTATGTCCTGTACAGGTTGCGGAGGAGGCGACATTTGAGCTTAAAAGGCAGGTAGCTTTGGGCCCTGGCTGGGGTGGCTCTGTTGGTTGGAGCATCGTCCCATGCACCATATGGTGGCAGGTTCAATTCCAAGTTGGGGCACATACCCCAGTTGGATTCCCCAGTGTGTGGGGGTTGGGGAGGGAGCCAATCCATGTTTCTCTCTTGCATGGATATTCCTTCCTCTCTCTCTCTCTCTCTCTCTCTCTCTCTCTCTCTCTCTGTCTCTCTCATTCTCTCTCTCTTTCTCATCAATAATAAATAAGTAAACAAATAAATAAATAAGTGGCAGCCAGCTGTTGAACTCATTAATTCTGGGATTTCCACTTTGTTAAATGATTCTTTTTAAATGTAGGTAGATTTGGAAAGGTGGAAACAATCTAAGTTACTACCTATGGATCAATAGATAAACAAAAGGTGGCATAGCCATGCAATGGAGTATTATTCAGCCTTAAACAGGAAGGAAATCCTGCCACCTGCTACACCATGGGTGAACCTTGAGGACTTGGTGCTCAGTGAAAGAAGCCAGTCACCAAAGGACAAATGCTGCAGGATTCCACTTATGTGAGCTGCCTAACTAGTCAGGTTCCGAGAGACAGCAAGTAGAATGGCTGCCAGGGGCTGGGGGAGAGGGGGTGGGCAGTCGGTATTTAGCAGGGACAGAGTTTCCACTGGGATGGCAGGAAAGTTCTAGAGGGGGATGGTGGTGATGGCCGCACAGCACTGTGAACGTGCTCAGTGCCACTGAGCTGCATATTCAGAGTCAAAATGGTAGGTTTTGTGTGATGTATGTTGGACCACAACTTTTTAAAAAGACCGGTGTATTTAGAGATTAGACTGGCAGGCCAGCGTTCCGGGTGGTGGGACAGCCTGAGCAAAGGTGGGGAGTGTCTGTATTTAGTCCCAGAGATGGAGTCTGAATTCCTTAAGGTGATCATTTCTAAAGAGAAAATCACCCCGCATCTAAGTCACCCCACATCCTTTCATTGGTAACGTGTGATAGTGTTAATCCCTGCTCAGTGTCTCTGGTAAAGGGTCCGTGAGGAGCCAGTGGCCCGGCCTCATCACGGAGCTTTAGAAAACGCAGGGGCGTGAGGTGGCCATGGTGGCGCTGTTGCTGGCAGCTCTGATGAGAAGGACGTGGGCTACACTCAGACCCAGGTTCAAATCCCAACTTCTCCACAACTGGCTTTGTCATCAAGTCACTCAACGCCTCCGTCTGGGTTCATCTCTCCTGTAAAACGGGGCCCACATGACTGCCCCTTGGGAAACGCGCCAGCTGGAGCCCAACCGGGAATGAGGAATCCACTGTGAAATGTAAAGCAGCGGGTTTCAGTCCGAGGCCTTGGTTATTCGGGGGATGGAATGGCTGCGGAGCCTACCGAAGGGCAGTGCGGCCCCCAGAGAGGAGCCGGCGCAGGGAGAGGCCACCTGGGGCACGGCGATGATGAGGAGGAGGCTGTCACTCAAGTCCAGACACCAGACAGATCCAGAGGAAACGGGGATGGGGGGGGGCCTCCTCAGAGGAAGCACAGGGCTGGGTCTGAGGGCAAATGGGACTTAAACCAGCACCGAAATGCCGTCCCTCTAGCACCCACTTGCGCCCTGCAGCAGGTATCCCACTCACAAACAACTGCCTCCCACAACACCCTTCCCTGAGGGCCACGCCCAGCCCGAAGCCTGAGGGCACAGGAGGCCTGCAATCTCCACAAGGCCTGGGCCTGGCTCCCAGGTGGGCCAGGTGGAGAGGAGAGGAGGGGAAGGGGAAGGAATCGTACATGTCGTCCCCAGGAGAGCGCACTGGACCCTGAAGCCTGCAGTGGAGGCGCGAACCCTCCAGATCCTCTGTGTCCTCACTCTTTAGGTCAGGTTTGGGGACCACGAAGGTGAGACCAGGTGAGCCTGGTCCAACCCCTGGCATAGTCTGGGGCTGATGAACTTTCAGGCCACTCCTGGGCTCACTCAGGCCTGGTGCCCCGCCTCCCCCCTGCCTGGGAGTCTGACTCCCGTTCAGTCCCACCCAGTGACACACCCTATGGGTCATTTCACCCTCGGCCTCAGCCTGGCCACCTCCCTGGCACTCACCCAGCAGGACTCTCGGCCACCCTCCCCGACCTGGGTGCTTTCTGTCCCATACAGACCCAGCCGGGGACCTCTCCAGCTACTGCCCCTGCCTCCCGCTTGTCCCTGATGTAGCATCCCTGGACGGGCGCTGTCACCCTGATGGGTGGTCCCTCCCACAGCACCACAGCGAGGCAGGGCACAGGCCCTTACAACTTCCCTGTTCTCCTCACCCCGCCTAACTTGCCAGCCCCTCCAGGGGGCACCGGGTAAGGAGAGGCTGGGACACACGGCCTCACCACCCTCACCCTCCCACTTCTCTCTCCCTAACCCAATCCTCCAGGAGCCTGGAAGCAGGCTTCCTCCCTGTTTGACCAGGACACTGCCTGGGGCCATACCCTCTCCCCACCTGAGAGGGCACTGCCACCCCTTCCCCCGGGCCTGGCGCTCCAGAGAGTGGGGGCAGGAAAGCGAGGCCAGCTGGCCAGTAAGGAACAGAATTCAGGAGGAGTTTCGAAAGGTGAACGGTGACTCAGGTGTTGGCACTTGAGCTGAGCTTGTCAGATCTTCTGGGGCTCAGGTGACAGGAAGTAGCTCAGGTGAGGGCAGGCCAGAGGGCGAAGGCACGGGGCCTCCCGGATGCCAGAAGCTGCCCGCTCAGCAGTGGGAGGATTCCCAAGGGGAGCAGCCTCTGTGCAAGGGCGTGGGAGCTTCAAGAAAGCAAAGGGGGCCCAGCAGGGTGTGGCTCAGTGGTTGAGCGGCAACCTATGAACCAGGAGGTCACAGTTTGATTCCCAGTCAGGGCACAACCCAGGGTTGTGGGTTTGATCCCGGGTTCAGGGTGTGCAAGAGGCAGCCAATCGGTGATTCTCTCTTATCATGGATGTTTCTACCTCTCTCTCCCTCGCCCTTCTTCTCTGAAAAAAAAAAAAAAATATTTTAGAAAGATGAAAGAAAGGAAGGAAGGAAGGAAGGAAGGAAGGAAGGAAGGAAGGAAGGAAGGAAGGAAGGGAGAGATGAGAGAGAGAGAGAGAGAGAGAGAGAGAGAGAGAGAGAGAGAGAGAGAGAGAGAAAGAAAGAAAGAAAGAAAGAAAGAAAGAAAGAAAGAAAGAAAGAAAGAAAGAAAGAAAGAAAGAAAGAAAGAAAGAAAAGGGGATTTGTATTCAGAGATCTAAATTGGGCACTTGGAGCCTAACCCTATTGAGGCCATGAATGGACAAGTTAGTCCAATGGGGTGGAGTCTCCTTGAAGGAAGATTGTGGAAGAACAGGAATTACAGGCAGCCTGCAGCTTCCCCAAGACCCTCGCCCACAAACACATGCTGAATCCGCTTTCTTAGTTACCTGAATACCCTGCTACTCCCCTGGGCACCCCTTCCTGCCCTGCCCTCCTCATTCCCTCTCTGCACCAACCAGGCTCCCAGGCACCCCACCCACCCTCATCGGAGTCTCCTTCCTCCCACTGAGATGTGCTCTGAGCGGGAACTTGAACTGAGGGTTCAAGTTATGCCAATGACCATGGTTGGGGACCACCAACCACACCAGACATCCACCCATGTAGCTCCTCCATGGGGTGAACAGTTTTGGGGGCCAAACCCCGAATGCAGAATTAGAACCTGGATTTGAGTCCCAGCTGCGATGCCGAGTGGCCTCTCGGAGCTGCATGTCCTCGTCAGTGACATGGGAAAGGTATGCCTCACTTGCCTCTCTCAGCAGGCTGTTTCAGAGGCCCGGGTGGGATACTAAATGCAACAGGGTGTGGCTGATTCTGCGTCAGCCGGTAGACGAGGGAATGCTGTTATTCTCCTGGGCACTTTAGCAGCGTCCATATTGTAGTTACGAAGGCAAGTCCTGAGTTCCACACCAACAACTCCCCAGCTCTCTCCCTGTAGACACCTCTGGGCCTTGCTGGCTGCCAGGCTCCATCCACAGGCAACGGAATGAATTAAGAGGGGTCTTCGGATGCCATGGATTCTTTAAAATATGTGTATTTCAGTCACTGCATTATTCTTTTAAATCTCTGAAATGCCAGGAAAGCAAAAGCCACCTCTGACTACGTGCTGCTGCCTCCCACCCCGTCAACCTCCTGGGGAAGGGCAGACCAGGGCCTCCTGCAGCCCACACCGCCGGCCTGAAGCCTGGCGCTTGGACCCGGTCCAGCCCCAGAGCCAGGATAACAACGCAGTTCTCCTCGGAGCATTTGAGCCAATTAAAAAGACAAATGACTGCAGGCTTATCTTCCCTCCTCCCCTGCTCCTCTCTCCCTTTCCACCCCCACACCCTGGGCCCTCCCCTCCAAGGGAACTGCGAGGGACCTCTGGGCTGTGAATCCCTTCTGGAACAACTGTGTGTCTCCCCCCCATCCCACCCTCCAAACCTGCCCTGGGGCCTTTCAAGCTCTTGATGGATGACAGATGGCGGTTTTCTGGCCTCCTCCTGGAGCTTCTGAGTGTCCCTGGATCGCTGGCTGGTGGGAGAACCGTGGGGGCACAGGAGCAGATGGGAGAAAGCAAAGAAGAAAGACCACAGGCTCAAAAGATTTCTATTTTTCTCTCATGGAAAAGCTTTCAAGCTTATTGTTAAGCTCTGGCCTTGGGGCTCTGTTTCTGGAGGGGCATTTCATTCATTTAGTCCGTGGCTAGGATGAGCAGGTCTCCTGCTTTGAAGGAGAGCCAGGCTCCCCAGGAAAGAGCAGAGCTTTGAAGGTAGAAAGCCCCGGGTTTAATCCAGCCTCCAGCCAAGGAGGTCTGAGACCCTGAGCAAGTCGCAAAAGCCCTCTGAGCCTGCACTCGCATTTGTCAAATGCCTATCTCACGGGAGGGTTAGAAGGAATAAATAAGACATCATGCATTAAGTGCCTGGCACAGCACTGAGCATATACAAGGCATACTATCACTCTGTCAATTTCCTTCCATGTGTGACAACCTCAAGACATTTATTCGAATTTCTGTATGGCTCACACCTTTATCTCCTGTCATAACTTATTTAAGGGTCTCATAAATATCAATAGAAATTTTATCCTGAAATCTAACCCAAGAGGGGAAATACCCTTTGTAACCTTCACTCCCTGATGAACTCCTCTTCATCCTTCAAAACCCAGTCCAATTGTCACCTCTCTGGCTTTTACCTTCTCCACCATTGTCCCAGCACCTTGATCACACTTCCATTCTTACTCTGTAATTGTTGCAATGGTTTCATTAAGTTAATGAATATTTACTGAGTGTCTGCCGCATTCCAGGCACACTGCCAGTTCCAGGGATCATCTTGGTGAATAGAACAAAGAAAATCTCCACCCTCCTGCAAATTATATTCAAGTTGGAGGAAACAGACATGAACATTTTTCTGAAAAATGGCTGGCCGGGTGGTTCAGTGGTTGAGCACCAACCTATGAAACCAGGAGGTCACAGTTTGATTCTGTGTCAGGGTTGCGGAATCCATCCCAGGAGGGGGCAGGCAGGAGGCAGCCGACCAGTGATTCTGTCATCATTAATGTTTCCAGCGCTCTCTCCCTCTCCCTTCCTCTCTGAAATCAATAAAAATACATTTTGTTTAAATATTTGCTGAAAAATAAGCAATATACAGTGGGGCCTTGACTTACGAGTTTAATTTGTTCCGAGACGGAGCTCGTTAAGGAGCTCGTTAACTCAAATTACTCTATCAACTCAACGCAAAAAATCGGCAGAGACAGCTGGTATCTCAAAAAACTCGTTAGTCAGGACACTCGTAAGTCAAGGCCCCACTGTATCTGTCTCCTAGGATAGACTCCGCGTCCTCTTCCCCTTTAGGTCTGAGGAACTGCATGGTGCTGACAGAGTGGCAGCCCAGCTGATGGTATTTCTCCTCGTCAGGCCACGTTTCTCTCCTCTGGGAGGATGACGAAGGCCTGGTCACAGACCCTGCTGGCAATCAAGGTCCACACACTTCAGTCTGCGTGGTTCTGGGCGCCCTCTTTCATGGACGCTCCCGTGGACTCCACAGCCCAGGCTGCGAGAACAAAGTGCCACCAGACTCTTGCTGCCTTTCAGCGGAAAGCACAGCCGAGAGGCGGGACCCACTTCTCCCCACGGGCTGGCACCTGGGCACAGGTCAGGGCTTGCTCCACGGGTTGTGTGTGCGCAGGAAGCCCCGCTGGCAGCCAGGAACGGCCTTCCGAGTCCTGCTCCGCTTCCCGGGGGACCTGAGAGGCAGGAGCCGGGAGCTGGTTTCCTTCCCGTTCCTGGCTGCAGCCAACTTTCTGGAGGGGAGCATTTTGGGAAATGTTCAGCTCAGCCAAGGCGTGGAGTCATCAGGGACCTGGAATAATGAAACTAAGAAGGAATTCGGAGACTAGCCAGCCCAAGTCCCTCGTGGATAGAGGAGACAGCTGGGACCCAAAGGGGGGACGAGTACTATTTTCAACGAATAGGGTCTTAGAGATGGTCTAAGGCAGCCGTGGGCAAACTACGGCCCTCGGGCCGGATTCAGCCCGTTTGAAATGAATAAAACTAAAAAAAAAAAAAGACCATACCCTTTTATGTAATGATGTTTACTGTGAATTTATATTAGTTCACACCAACACTCCATCCATGCTTTTGTTCCGGCCCTCCGGTCCAGTTTAAGAACCCATTGTGGCCCTCGAGTCAAAAAGTTTGCCCACCCCTGGTCTAAGGCGAACCAAGACCAGGCCTCTAATCCTGTCATGGACCTCCAGGCACAGACTAGTGAGCCAGCCCATGAGATAATGATGATCATGATGGTTCATAGATATACAATCTGTTTTGTGTTGAGTCTCCATCGTTTGATTCTCAACACTGTGAAAAAGGGATGGTAAGTCCGACCTAACCTAATGTTGTCGGTAGGTTCTGCAACTTTAAGTGAAATAACATAACAAGCAATTTAACCAGAAGCTAATTGATATAAACAAGAGTTAAGTCCTATGGCATCTCATCAATGTTACAATAAAACAATGTTGAACAAAACAACATTATTTGACGACCTGCTGCACTTTTTTTTTTTATCCTCACCCAAGGACACACTTAGAGAGAGGAAGGGAGAGAGAGAGAGAGAGATTGCCTTCCATATGCAACCCAGGCATGTGCCCTGATCAGGAATCGAACTGGCAACCTTTCAGTACACAGATGACGCTCAACCAACTGAGTCACTCCATCCAGGCAGACCTGTTGTATTTTTATTGCCCATCTTGCAGATGAGGAAAAGGAGACTTAGAGAGATAAGTAACTCACCCAAGATCCCCCAGCTAATAACTTGCACTGCCTTTGGCCCCAGGTTGGCAAGTAGAGAGGACAGGTGTGCAGAGAGATGCACCATCAACCCAAGAGTTTTTCCCGGGCCGTGGGCACCAATGCACTTTTCAGGACTGCACTCCCCCCCACCATGCCCATCATCATCATATTAGCTGCCATTTACTAAGCATCTGCCTGTCAGGCACAGTGCTGGAGAAGTGATAAGCATTGTCTCATTTTTATCCCCAAGGCAGTCCTACAAACTTCATTTTACAGATAGAACAACTGAAGCTAAGAGAAAGTAATCAGTTTCTCATCCATGGGCGCATCAGCATTTGAACTCGGATCTGCCTGCCCCCCGAGCCCATATTCTCTTTTTCTATGACATTGTGCCCCCTCCCTAGACTGTTCACCACAAGTAGAAGGTGTTGGTGAAAGTCAAGATGCCCCTACGTTTGTGGGCCCCAACGCTGCTGCCAGCACAGTCCACGGCTCACAGAGGAGACGCGGCACCTGAAGCGGGGATGGACGACCCGGTCCCCTCGCCTGTGTACAGTCCCACTCGTGCTCCCCATCCATCTCAAGCAGCCAGACTGTGAGCACATTGCAGGCAGGGCTTTGTCCAAACCCTGCTGGGTCCCACCTGCCCCAGGTACAGTGCTGTGGGGGAGGGAGAAGTGCCCCAGGTCAGAAGTCAGGAGAGCTGGTTGAAGTCAACGTGGCTAGCAACCTGCTGTGTGGTCTTGGGCACTCACATGGCCCCCAAACGTCAGCTTCGCCTGAGAAATGAAACATATCAAATGAGCTCTGGCAGGCACAGGGCACCGTCTCAGAAGCCAGGGGGGCTTGTTTTCAGAGGCAAATGCCATCACCTACCAGCCGAGCAACCCTGTGCCAGTCATTCCACTCTGCTGTGCCTCAGTGTCTTCACCTGCAGGATGGGGGTGTGGACAATCAAATCTGCCTCGCCCTGTCCTGTGCAGATCCAGTGGGGAGCTGCCTGTGAGGCAGCTCCGCAGACCACTGAGTCCCACGCAGATGGAACCTGACACAAGCTGGATAAACAACCCCCGCCTGACAAAAAGAACCCTTGTGTCCAAAGCAGCAATGCTGACGGCACAAAACCACAGTTATAAAATGTTGCCAGCTGCCCCGGGTCCTGCCGATGTCCTCGTGCTCCCCCAAGGTCCTCGATAATCGGGCTGCAGTTTCCCGTGAGTGGGCCGTTTGTCAGGACCATCCCCTTCAAAGCACAAAAAGCCACTAAAACTTTCTGGATCTCCCTGGGCAGCCGCAGCTGCTGCCTGAGACATCTCTGTGCCCTTGAAGGTAGCTGGCTGTTGCTACTTTAGTCTGAAATTCCATTCTGGGGCCTCCCTCAGCCCCAGAGCAGGGAACGTGAGGCCTTGAAGATGATGCGTGCTGTGTGGGCCGGACCAGGCGAAAGTAACTGTGTGAGAAAGGGGAGCAACAGAGGGAGAGCGGAGCACAGTGATAGGGTGTCAAGGCCAGGAAGCACAGCGCTGACCTCAGGCTTCCAGGATCCCGCTTCTGGTTGAAGCCGTTGTTCTTGGTGATAAATAAAAATGAGCCTTTTCTGTAGCAACTTCATCTTATGACCTCAGATTGTTTTGCAAATACCAGTTCCTCTCTAGCACCCTGTGTCCTGGAATAGCACCAACACCTTTGTGACTCTATCACATTCCACCTGCATCTTGTAAAGGGTAGACCCTTGGGGTCCTTCCCCGCCACCCTCCAACGCTACAGCCTGCCCTGGCATTGTTATGGGCTGAATTGTGTCCCCTCCAAATTCCTGTGTTGAAGCCCTAACCCCCAGCATCTCTGAATGCAACTGTATTTGGAGATAGGATCTTTAAAGAGGTAATTAAGGCTAAATGAGGTCATGAGGGTGGTCCCTAATCCAAAGTGACTGGTGTCCTTATAAGAGGAGGTGATTAGGACACAGACACACACAGAGGGAAGGCCACCACGCGAGGACACGGGGAGAAGATAGCCATTTACAGGCCAAGGTGGGAGGCAGAAGAAACCAACCCTGCCGATACCTTGATCTTGGCCTTCCAGCCTCCAGACGGTGAGAAAATAGATTTCTATTGTTTAAGCCACACAGCCTGTGGTAGTTTGCTGTGGCAGCCTGAGCAAACAACACTGATTTCATGTCAGCTACAGTGTAAGAGGTGCAGATTGCCCAGCCACTGTTTGCCAGGGACCAGGCCAGACGGGGCAGGTGCAAAGCTGAAAAAGACACAGTCCCGGCCCTCGAGGTGCTCATGGTCCAGGGAGGGCTCAGACAATTTCAAGGAGAGAATTCATGTTGAGGGGGTTTAGAAGGAGCGCTGAGTATGTATGGGATGAGTAATTATGTGGAAATGTCAAGGAAGACTTCTCAGAGGAGGTGAAATCTGAGTAAGTTTTACACGGACAGAAAAGGCCGGACAGGTGACCAGGCAGAAAAGAAGAGGAGGGTATGCTTCGCAGACACAGATGCACAGAGATGTGCGGCGAGTTTGGGAAGTTATCCAGATTACAGGAGCAAATAAAGCACAAACTGGGGTGGGTAGTGGGAACCACGTAACCTCTCTGAGCTTGGTTTGTACGACTGTAAAACAGAAATATTCATGTATCGCGCAGGGTGATGTCAGGGCCGACTATGAAAAAAGGCAAAGAATGCTTATGGCAAAGGACACAAATCTCCCTTCAATTAAAACTATCAAAAACCCCCTAAGTTTTTAATTCTATTCACCCCCACTATCACTTTTTCTTTTGGCCTGGGCATCGATTAAACCAGGCCGGGTCTGATTTTTCTTTTAATTAGAAAAATTAAATCCCTGGCCTGTGTGGCTCAGTTGCCTGGAGCATCATCCCATGCACTGGAAGGTTGCCGGTTCGATTCCCAGTCAGAGCACATACCCAGATTGTGGGTTTGCCCACAGTTGGGGCATGTATGAGAGACAGTCAATGTTTTTTTCTCTCTCTTTCCTTTCCCCTCTCTAAAATAAATAAATAGATAAATAAATAAATAAAAATATATCAGTAAAAAATATCCTCAGGTGAGGATTTAAAAAATGATAATAAATAAATGAAACATTCTTAAATTTATTTTTTTAATTAAAATTTACAAATAGGTTTGTGGAAAAGTTGCAAAGCTAATACAGAGAGTTCCCATCCAACCCCACCCCATCTTTCTTATTGTTAATATCTCTATTAATATGATACACTTGGTACAATTAAAGAACCAACACTGACACATTCTTATCTGAAGTCCATAGTTTATTCAGAATCCCTTAGTTTTACCTTTTTCTGTCCCAGGATCCCACCTAAGATCCCCCATTACATTTAGGGGTATGTAGGGGTGGCTACAAGGCCACCGTGTCTCCATAGGCTCCTCCTCGCGGCTGTGACAGTTCTGGTCTGTGCAAAGGAAAGTACTAATGCACAGAAGTAGAGAGTGGGGGAAAGAGTTGAGGATTTTCTGAGAAAAATGTGCTGTGTTTCAGCATTGTATCATTTGGCTTATCAGCAACCTACATTGGTTACAAGTGAGACTTTTCTGTTCACTGAAGAAGACCTAAAGGGACTGGGCTTGTTATATTCTCAGTTCATTTTGTCCTTTGCACTGAATAATTATGACTAACTTAAATTAGTAAATCCACAATTTTAGAATTCTCCCCCGGGTCCTTTTCCCCTTCCCAGCAGCCCGCTCTGGTCCCAGGTGTCCCGTGCTCTTCAGACCACCTGAGTTCTCGTGCCCCCTGTTTCTTGGAGGTCAAGGACTGCCTTCCTCTCTGAGCCCTGGGGACCAACGTGGGGGGGTGTGGGAGGAGAAGACAAGGACAGCGCATGTCCAGTGTGTCCGTTCTCTCCGAAGACCTCCACTGGAACCCCAGTCCACACACAACACCGCACGGTCGGATAAGATGCTTCCACAATAAACCTAGCTGGTGGCCTGGGCAGTGGGGTAGGCTGGGGTGGGCTATTACTGGCTGTTCCTTATAAGAGGGTGGGGGAATGTCACTGCAGGCCCTGCCTCCAGTGGGAGCAGCTCCCCAGGTTGCCTACAAGAGTGGCAGTAAAGGGAAAGTGTCCCCCGGTTTGCCAGGACAGTCCTCTTTATCTGCAACGCTAGGTTCTAGGAGTCTGTCCATGCTCAGGTTTCACATCAGGGCCCCATGGAAGAACCAAAGGGGAGAACTCACAGTAAAGGCAACATGAGCCTGGATTGTCAGAGAAGTGCAGGTCCACCTCCCCACCCCACCCTCTCCCACCCAGCTGGCTACAAGGCCACAAGAATACAACTCACACTCTTGGCTGAGCTCATTCCTTCTCATCGTTTTTTATTTAAACAAAGAAAAAATTGTTTAAGTCAAGTCATTCTAAAAAGATTCAGACAAACAGTTGAAGTGAAATATCCTCTTGAACACTGCTCAGCCCCCATCCTGTCCCCAACGATAACCGATGCCATCAGCTGAGCATGTGTCCTTAGAAACCCCTTTTGACTGATTTGCATGCTTACGTTTACATGGGCACATTTAGAAATAGAGTATATTTCTAACAGGCTATACTAATATACTAGATATGTTAATACTAGTATACTGTTCTCATATACTAGAAATAGGGACTTCCACATTTGGGTCTCTAAAGTAAGGATCTATATATATAAAAGACGAAGCAACTGTCCGACTGCCTGACCATCTGACCAGCAGCTATGACATGTACTGACCACCAGGGGGCAGACACTCAACGCAGGAGCTGCCGAGTGACAGCAACTTTGCAGCGTGCTCTCTCACACTCGGGGACCCCTCAGGGGATGTGGGAGAGCTAGTTTGGCTCCATCACCACAGGCCAGGCCATGGGACCCCACCTGCCAGAGGGACCCTGCTCACTCTGCAGACACCCTTCGAGCCATGGAGCTGCCCCAGGTGTGGCTGGCCGGGAAGGGACCATAGGAGGTTGGCTCCAGGGCGTGTCCAGCCCGTCTCACCTAGTCCACCCACCAGCAACCTTCTAATTAATTTCCTTCAATGTGCAGGAATCCGTGCACCGGGGCACTAGTATAGCGCACAATTAGTAAATGCACAATTAGTAAATGCACTATTATAACAATAGTTATAATTTATATAACTATTTACTTACATAAATGTGGGTTCTTCTTTTTTTTCATGCTGTAATGAAAACGTGTTCTTTTTTTATTTGGTAGGCAAGGCTAGTGGGTGTCCATATCCCCACCAAAGCTAGATGACCGTGCATCTTTCTGTTTGTCGTGGGAACAGCAAGAGAACACCCTTGTGCACAGTTGCCCAGAGCGACTTGCTTATGCCGGGTGGCCAACAGCACCTAATGTCCTTCCCCAGTTGCGTCTACTTCTACAAACACAACTGATGGATCATTGAAAAGGTTGGTGCTGTTGAAAGGCATTTCTAACTCTTATTTAGGCTTCAGATTTTAGGCCTGAAGATGACCATAGAGGTAATATCAAGATTGCATCTGTACGCTGTGGCTGTCATAACAAAAGTCTGGCAGCTTCAAAGAACAGACACTTATTCTCTCACAGTAACAGAGGCCAGAAGTCTGAAATCCAGGTGTCTTCAGAGCCATGTTCTCTCCAAAGGCTCTGGAATGGAATCCCTGCCAACCCCTCACAGCCTCTGCTGTCTCCAGGTATCCCTTAGCTTGTGTCTGCATCACTCCTATCTCTGTCTCTGTCTTCATGTGGTCTTCTCCTCTGTGCCAATGTCTCCTCTTCTGTCTCCTATAAGGCCATTTGTCATTAGATTAGGGTCTACTCAGGTAATCCAAGATAACCTCATCTCAAGATTCTTAACTTAAGCACATCTGCAAAGACCCTTTTTCCAAACAAGATCACATTCACAGGTTCCAGCGGCTAGGACAGGGATACATCTTTGAGAGCCATCATTCAACCCACCACTGGGATCATTAGCTCAGACCCCTACTTCACAAATGAGAGTACCTTCTCTGACAAGGTGACAAGTGCTATGGAGAAAAATAAAGCAGAAGAGAGATGCAGGAAGGAACCAAACAAGGGGTGGGGTTCCTATTTTAAATAGGGTGGTCAGGGAAGAACTCTCTGATAAGATGACATTAACTAAAGGACTGAAGAAGTGAAAATGTGACTCAGACAAGTGTCGGAGGGGAAAGTCTTCCAAGCAGAGGACACTGCAAGTGCAGGTCTGGTCTCTGCGTACCCTCGGCACTTTGATCCTATCCTATATAATAAAAGCCTAATATGCAAATCGACCAAACAGTGGAACAACCAGCTGCTATGATGTGCACTGACCACCAGGGGACAGACACTCAATGCAGGAGCTGCCCCCAGCCTGCAGGCCCCAGGCCAGCCAAGGCAGGTGCCAGTGGGGGCCCCCCGATTGCCCCACAGGTCGTGACACAGAGAGAGGCAACCAGTGGCAGTGGCAGGGGGCGGGGCTGGCAAGTGTGCAGCACCAGGCTGGCCTAGGTGGGTTCCAGTGGGGGCCCCCTGATTGGCCCACCAGTCACCCCACAGATCGGCCCTTATCGCCAGCCAGGCCTATGGGCCCTACCCATGCATGAATTTCATGCACTGAGCCTCTAGTTGTAATAATTCACCAGATTACTTTTATTTTAACTGGATTAGGCTGTGCGTTCCTTGAAGACAGAAACTGTGTCCTTCTCCTTGGAGCATCCCCAGCACCTCGCCTAGTGCATGATACATGCTCAGCAAATATGAATGACAGAAGCAAATGAATGACAGAAGGTATGAAGGGACGCATGGCTTAAATGACTTGCCTGAGATCACACAGATGTTCAGGAGCAATGCCAAAACTAGGACACCAGAGCTCTGGTTCTCATGATAAATTAACGTGGTGCATTTCAATGGAAGCTCAGTTTTTACTCAATTCTCTCTAAAGCACCAATTTGCTATGTGGCGACACATGGACTAGAAGTGACCACACGATGGGATAGAGCCACAGTCCTCCTCAAGTCATGGGCCTTATTGAATAAGAATATCTCCACTGCTCTAACCCCAGAAAACATTTCATAAATGGCTGGACATGGGGCCAGAAAAGAAGAATGAACAAAATCAATAAGTTGGGTGTTTCTTGGAAGTCAACCAGATTCCATGTAATAATCACCCACGAACCAGGTGGCTATGGCAGGAGGTGTGGGACAGAGTGCCATCAGTGCTGGACAGTGGGTCAGCTGATAGAGATAATGATAGTTAAGAGCGAGCCCTGGAGGGACTTGGAGGCCATGATGGACTGGGTCAAGTGAGCTCAGGTCAGTAGGACCTAGAAAGTAAGTGAAAAAGAAGAGTATTATAAGTCACACAGGCATGGTTTAGCGAGGTTTAAAGTCAGGAAGGGCCAGAAGACCAAGGGCACAGGTAGAAGAATGGAGGGTCCATTGGTAACACAAAACACAGGTCAAAGGACTTGCAGCACCTTGGATAGCTCCGCAGAAGGCTCTACTGAGGGGCACTGGATGACTGAGCTTTCAGCCTCCAAGTCCCAAGGAGAACAAGTGGATCCACCTCTCAGAGGGAGCTCTGAGACTCAAAGGACCTTGTACAACCCTGGTGGCTCCAACCCTTTGGTTGTGAGAGACAGAGGGCTACTACTCTCTGAACACGTTTTCCAAATGTGGTGGCTTTCAGCCTGTTTAAAGTGTTGTGGTGACATGCCTGATGGTTGTTAAAGCCAGCGTGAAGCGTGAGAGAGGTCCGAAGTCGAAGGAGGCCTTAGCTGTGTTCCAGATCCCTGACCTCACTGATGCCGACCCCACCCCTGGCTTGGCTTGTCTGCTTCAAATGTTGGACCCTGGCTATGCCTTGTGCGAGTAGTAATCTCACCTACACAGGGATCCCCAGGCATCTCCAGGCCATGCCGGTGCACCTACGCTGTGTCAGAATGAGCATGGACTTTGGAACCATTTAGCAGCAGAGCAAGTTACTTCTCTTCTCTGAGCCTCTATTTGCCACCTTTAAAGTGGGGGCAATAACCTCTTGCAGATGATTGTAAGATTAGTCAATCTATACACAGTGCCTGGCATGCAACAGAGGTTCCACGAGTAATCTCTGCAGTTAGAGCTACGCCCCCTCCTTCTTAGGGTCACACTGGAGGTCTAGTGCACACCTCTCAGAGGCGTAATCATCTTCTTCTCCAGAGTTTTCATCCCCTGCCACATCTCACCCAAGCTTGAAGCTCGAGTCCAGGCAGGATATCAAGACATGAGAGAAACAGATAGTCAGGAGACTGGAGTAGGATCTTCAAAAACCTGTAGAAGAAGTCAATTGCTTAACAGTTGCTTCATACACTAGCAAACATAGCATTGGTGGAGACTCCAGCTGCACAGCCATGGAGACTGGCTGGAGAGGAACACAGTAACAGCACAACCTGGCCAGACTCTCTGTCCCCAGGGCGGTGCTGTTGCCCTGAGGCACCCACTTCTCACCAACAAAAACTGCTGCTGGGATTCTTTGTGATTTAAAACCTCATCCCCTATGAGGAAGAGAAGCCAGGATGCTGGGATCAGACAGATCTGGACTCAGGTCCTGTCTCTGGATCTCACTCAACCTTGGGCAAGTTACAGAGCCTCACTGGGCCCTGGCTTCCTTATCTGGGGTGGAGGGTGAACACGTACCTCAAAGAGCTACAGTGAATAGTGAAGGAGGAAAAAAGAAATAGTAAATGGGCAAATGTGTCTACAGTTCCCGGCAGATAGTAAGCACTCAGTAATTGTTAATTCCCTGTCCTTCCTGCCATAGGACTGAACATCAAAATTTTGAGGGGAAAAGAAGTCTGGTTTTTTTAGAGAATTGGACCATGTTTCCTTGTTTTCCAGGGCAAAAATGGAATCACAGAATGGGAGAGCTTTAACAATCACCTAATTCAGCGGTTCTCAACCTGTGGGTTGCAACCCCTTTGGGGGTCGAATGACCTTTTCACAGGGGTCGCCTGAGACCATCGGAAAACACATATATGATTACATATTGTTTTGTGATTAATCAATATGCTTTAATTATGTTCAATTTGTAACATGAAAATACATCCTGCATATCAGATATTTATATTACAATTCATAACAGTAGCAAAATTACAGTTATGAAGTAGCAACGAAAATAATTTTATGATTGGGGGTCACCCCAACATGAGGAACGTATTAAGGGGTCGCGGCATTAGGAAGGTTGAGAACCACTGACCTAATTTAATATCTTTTTTTGAAACCTCACCTGAGAATATATTTTACGGATTTTAGAGAGAGAGGAAAGGGAGGGAGAAACATTGAGCAATTGTCTCCCGTTTGCACCCTGACCGGGAATCAAACCAGCAACTTTTCGATGCACAGGACAAAGCTCAACCAACGGAGTCACATGGGTCAGGTCTCAATATCTTCGTTTTAATGCATAAGTGAGTTGGTGCCAGAAGGAGCCATCCAGACTGCCTTCCATTTTATAGATGAAGAAGCTGAGGCACAGAGAGAACCACATTACTTCAGGACAGACATTTACAACAACGTTTCTATAACATATTTTGTATAAAGCATGGGCAATGCCAAGTGCTGGCCTAGGGACAGGGTGACCACCACAAACAGAACTTGGCAGCCACAGCCCATACTTGGACTTTCCATGTACGTCTCCCAGGCCATTCAAGTCCTGGGGTCCAGCGGACCTGAAGTGCTTCTGTCTCACAAGGACCAGCACTGGGAGAGTTGGCTGGCCTGGAGGGAAGTCCCAGCAGAGTCCTGGTGTCTGGGGTCCCTCTGCTCTGAGGGATCTCCTCCTGCCCACTCCCCACACCAAACAAACTACTGGAGCCTTCGGGATACCGGCCTGGACAGCTGTTCCATGTCTATCCGAAGAGCTGAAATTCTAATAGGGATGATTTATGAGTTTCTGAGAGAGGGGAATGGGAGCCGCACTTTCCCCTGACACAGAGCCTGGTCCCGCGGGTGCCGGATGAGTAATGCTCTCCCGTGGGGCAAAGGGCTCCTGTCTGAGTCAAGGGATGATTTAGCTCAGGGAGCCAGCATTCCCTCCAATAACTCACCCTGCTTGAGGAAGGGAGTGGCGTCCCCCTGTCCTGGCGGTGTCTGTGCCCACTCAGGGGCAGGAGGTGCCTCACAAGCACTCAGCAGGGAAACCCAGTGGTTAGCATCCTGCAGTGTGGGTGGGGGTCAGCAGGACCCAGGGAGCCAGTTAAGCTCAGGCAGCGGCTGCTGCGGGACACCCAGGGGAAGAAGGCTGATTCCCTGGGCCTGGCCAGGACACTGTAAAGGATACAGGAGGATTCGAGCTCGGGATAAAAAGAACTTTCCAACAATCAGATTTGCATGCACAACCCGCTCCTCACCCCCAACCATAAAGAAGCAATTGTTTCCTGAAGTGGTTGGCAAGGATGTGGAGAAACTAGAACCCTTGTGTGTTGCTGATAGAATATAAAATCGTGTAGCTGCTGTGGAAAACAGTTTGGCCGTTCCTCGTAAAATTACCATTTGATCCAGCAGTCCCACTTCTAGGTATATACACAAAAGAAGTGAAAGCAGAAAGCTAAGCAGCTCCGAGTGCACCCATGTTCATAGCAGCATTATTCACAATAGCCCAACGGTGGAAACAACCCAAATGTCCATGGACAGGTGAATGGATAAACAGAAGTGGCATGTCCATACAATGGAACATTATTAAATCTTAAAGAGGAAGGATATTCTGGCACGTGTACAACATGCATGAACCTTGAGGACATTATGCTAAGTGAAAGAAGTCAAACATAACAAGACAAATACTGTAGGATTCCATTGACATGAGATACCCTGATTAGTCAAATTCATAGGGACAGAAGATAGAATGGTGGTTGCCAGGGGCTAGGGAAGGAGGAAATGGAAAGTTGTTGTTTAATGGGGACAGAGTTTCAGTTTGGGAAGATGAAAAAGTTCCGTAGATGGATGATAGTGATGGTTACACAACAATGTAAATGGATTTAATGCCACTGAACTGTACCCTTAAAATGGTTAAAATAGTAAGTAAATGGTGTGTGATGTGCATTTTATCACAATTTTAAAAAATTTGAATGGAGTTCAATGATCATAAGCATAGGGACTTGGGCTTCTTAAGGACCCAGATGACTTTAAAATTAATAGGTTGAGCATTGAGGAAGCGAGAGGAAATGGGTACACATAGCCTGGTCTGTGGCCAGTTCAGAGCCGCTCAGTCTGAGATGAAGATGCCCAGAGCAAGCGTTGCACAGTCCTTGGAAAACACATGCAACATTGTCATCAACCCTGACAATCCGCTTCCTAAATCACTCTCCTGCAAAGGGCTTGCCCCTAATAACTTCCCTGCAGCAGAAATAAGAATTACAAAATCATTATAGCTAATATTTATGAAGAACATACTCTGCGCCAGTCACTGCGCTGAGCACATCATGCGCACTGTTCCTTTAACACCCACAGCAGACCCAGGGGATAGGCGCTGCCATCACCTCCTCTGGCAGGTGAGGAAAAGTGAGTACAGTCCCATTAAGCATCTTGAGCCAGAGGTTCCTCCAGAGCTCACTCTCCCACCATGGCGCTCCACAGACCAAAGGGCATGAGAGGCGGGGATGGAGATGGTATGAAGGTAGCCTTTGAGCTGAGCCTGCAGGGAAAATGGGGCTCTGGCTATGACTCCAGGTGCTGGACTCACTGGCCATTACTTAACATCTCTACACCTCAGTCTGCAGAGTGGGAATGACAATCACCCTGCCCCATGGATTGGCTACAAGGATCAAATGAGGCAACTGTGCCGAGTGCCTAGCACCATGCCTGGCACGGAGGTCAGCATCCGCCCTCCTTTTCAGCATCCACCTCTCCCTCCTCTGAACTCTCAGAGTGCTTGGTGTTCACTCCCCTTGCTGCACTTAGCAATTTCTGCCATGCATTAGATAGAGCGCTTTAACTCGGTCCAGCGACCTCCCCACTCCCCACAAATTATACATTATTTGAGGGCAGAGGTCGCATTTTGCTCATCGCTGGGTCTCCAGCAGCAGCATAGGAAGTGCGCAGTAGTGTCTGAGTGGATGGTGACATAATAAATGGATGCATGATGCTCTTTGACCAAAAACAAAACCCTCCCATGGCTATCATCAGAGCACAGCCACCCCTTACTGAGGAAGGCCAGAGCACCGTCCCACCCCAACCTTCGCGCAGACAGCCAGACGGCCATGCAGACCAGCTGATCTCAGAGAGGATAAGAGGGGGCAGACGGGCTTTGTGAAGGGGACAGCCTTGGGCCTCCTGGCAGACAGGCCAGGAGGAAGTGACAGCCCTGGCCCTTGGGCCTCGGAGCTCAGCGGCTCCTGAGGACAGCCTGCGGTGGAAGAGTGGAGACTGAAATAATGAGAGTGGGAAATGGGAGTCAAGGAGCCAGGGGAAACAGCAGATCTGTTAACAGGCTGTTTTTGCTTTTGTCTCTGGAGAAGGAAGAGGATGGAGAGCAAAGACAGGAGAGTCGCAGGCGGCTTCCTGCCCAGCCTGGCCAGGGTGGGATTGCTCCAGATAATGGCTGATAGCAGTGGAAACTGGAGACAAGATAAAGGGGAGGCCTGTGGCAGCAGACCCACGGAGCCAGGGAGGATGAGGAAGATGTGAGGAAGTGCAGAGGAAGTGCGAGCAGAGAGAGAGAAGAAAGACCTCAGGGAGCCACAAGACTGACCAATAGCTGCCAAACTGGCCCAGGGCCCTTCGGGACCAGACACTGAGCCATCACTCAGGCCTGGGGAAAATCCCACTTTCTCCAGCAAGTTCCTAACCATCCTGAGTGTCCGTTTCTCAGTGGTAAAGATGGCGGCTATGGAGGGTGGGTTTAGAGAAACCTAACTTCTTCCACAGGTGTTTGCTAAGAGATTTGAGATGCCTCAGGTTAAGTGGCCAGTACAAAGTAAGTGCTCAATTAAAGGGTCTTTTCCTCTCCTTCCCTGAAAGTGGCTTCAGAGATGACCCAGTTCCTCCCTATAACTCTCCAACCTCGGGAGCAGGTATGGGCAGGGGTCTTTGTCCCACTCCCTCTGGGACAGAAGCACCAGCTGCCAAGAAGTCTTGCTCAGGAGCCCCCTCGGTACCAGGGCTTCCTCTGGCTTTGGGTGTCAGAGGTGAGTTGGGAAGCCTGCGTCTCCGTGGGAACAGCTTGGTGAGGTGTTACAGTTCTGCACATGGTGTTCTCCTCTTTGTTTTCCCTCCTGAGAACTAGCCTAGTGCTGCCCGTCCATCCCGGGCCCAGGCACTGTGTAGATCTGAGCTTTCTGACTCAGTCACCGGGAATGTGACACTCCCCCCACTGCTTCCTCCCAGAGCCAGGCTGGGCACTCAGGGAGACCTCAGCTTGGCCCCAAGAGACAGCACGGAGCCGGAGGTGGGAAGAGCCCCCGTAGGCATCTGCACCTGCACCTGTACCAGACCCTGGAAAACCCTTTCTCTTCTGAGTGTCAGCTTCCTGCTCTATTCTTCATGGTCTTCACATCTCTTCTGGCTCCTGAGCTAGGAGGCTGGAATGTGGGAGAGAAGCCATCTTGCTGCTTTGTCATCACAAGCCCATTTTCTCCGTCCAGAGAGGCCTCTCTGCTTGAACTCAAACCCTCTCGTTTCTCAGGACACAGCCCGCTTTCCCCAGAGGCGCTGGTCTTTGCCAAGCACCCAGGCTTCGTCAGCTCATTTATTCATTCCACTCCTATTTACGGAGCACCGTCTCTGTGCCGGCCCTGCGCTGAGACGTGGAACACAGTGGGAGCAAGAGTGACCTGCTCCCTGCCCCATGGGGCTTGCGAACTAGAGGTGAAGAAATGAGCAAATGAAAATACAAAGCACAGCAAGCGCTAGTAAAGGCCCTGAGAAATAGAAACGTGGGGGAGGAGGCACTGATCAAGGAAGAAGATGTATTTTCTCATCTAGGCCACAGGCTTCTTGAGTGAATTCTTATTTCTCATGCAGAACCCGAGAGAAAGAAAGGAGAGAGAGAGAGAGAGAGAGAGAGAGAGAGAGAGAGAGAGAGAAGGGTGAAGGTCAAAGGCAGAAAGGAGAAAGGGGACACACTTAAAGAGATGATCTGGGCATTGTATGCTAATGCACTATTTGTAAAGCTCTGATTACTCTTAACTAAATTGTTTGTCTGGGAAGGGAGGAGGCACTTCAATGTATGTAAGAATTTTTCAAGAAACCCAGATGGATTCTCTAACACTGAGATCATCAGAGCTCAAGCATCACAAGTACATGGTTGAGCAAAGGGGCGCCCAGGAAATGCTGCCTTAAACCAAGGGAACTGAAGGAAAACGTGCTCCAATCATGAAACTGGAAAGGAAAGGCTAGCCCACCCCATGAAGAAATGTGGCTAGTCTGGGAAAACTGTCACGAGATGGCTTGTCTTCTGTCCTAACCCCTTTCCTCTTGCTAGTGGCGCTCCGTATTTTTAGTCGGCACCTAGCACTGTCAGAAGAGAGGGTGTGAGTTATTTGTTCACACTAAGATATCCATGACTGTGTTGGCCCACTGGGAGATATTTGCACCTTACAGTGGGGCAGTTGGAAGGTTCCTTGGTGGAATTTGACCTAATCCATGGAGAAAAGATATGAGATCTATAGGAGCCCTTCAAATCCTTCAGGGTAAGAGAATTTATTTCTTGAAGCTGCCCTTGAAAACACCATCTCCCGTCCACATGGCCCATTATTTCTGCCTCCCTCTCATTCTCAGCCTTCGACCTTTACAACTTCCAAAAGAGAGTCCTATCAGGAAGGAGACAGTAGAAACCAGGAGCTCTGGAATTGGGACCGTGGATGTGTACCTGTTTCCTGGACTTCTGGACCCATTAGTCCTGGTCGCTGGGCCAAGATCCCCAAGGATGGCAGGGCTCACAGGAATCTGACAAGGCCCCATGAATGAAGATCACGTGGTAACACCAGAAATAGCTCTGCTGAAAAGAGCTACTGGTTGCTGAGGGCAGACTCTGCCAGGCCCCCAACTACGCACCTCAACTCAGGCCAGTCCCTTGAGAAGCTACCCAACAGCTCCTGTTTAATGGATGAGTCTAGGAAAGGTTAAGTCATGTGCCCAAGCAAACTGCAGGGGGACCACCCCTCGCACAGCCTACCACTTTCTGCCTGAACCAGATTCTCTGAGTGGCTTTACAGTGGTGTCCACCACACACACACACACACACACACACACACACACACACACACACACACTCTCACACACACCAGTGTCCCCATCTCCTGTGTTCTGCCTTCCACTGTGACAAACAGGATCAGAGAAGAGCTGAGCAGCAGAGACCATATTTTGAGGACTTTCCTTAGGAGTTAGTACAATTGTGGGGATGGTCTTGAGTTTTCTCTCTGCTCTCAGACTAGACCAGTGATGGCGAACCTATGACACGCGTGTCAGAGGTGACACCCGAACTCATTTTTTTGGTTGATTTTTCTTTGTTAAATGGCATTTAAATATATAAAATAAATATAAAAAATATAAGTCTTTGTTTTACTATGGTTGCAAATATCAAAAAATTTCTATATGTGACACGGCACCAGAGTTAAGTTAGGGCTTTTCAAAATGCTGACACGCGGACCTCAAAAGGTTCGCCATCACTGGACTAGCTTCCTAGCTGGCTGCCCTGTGGTTCCATCCTGCAACTGTTTACTGAGTTCCTACTAAGAGCAGGCTCTGGCGGGGCCTTTAGGGGCGTTAGGAGATTCAGAAAAGGAAGCGCCATGGCCTTCCCCACCCAGAGCTCACCGGAGGGACAGGGCAGGTCTCCAAAAGCCCCGAGCCCAAAGCCCAGGAGGACGAAAGCGGCCCCCATCATCCTCATCACCCTCCTCAGCATTCCAGCTCTGAGGGAGGCCAGCGGGTGGAGTCCCAGGGACAGAGAGAAAGGCCAGGAGTTGGGGCTGGGAACCCCACCCCACCCTGGCGCCCTCCGCGGCCCCATTGGAAGGAGGCAAGGGGTGAATTCTCATGAGAATTCTGATAAAGGGGCTCCTCCACCCCTCCCCCTCCCCCAATTAAAGCGGAGCTGTCCAAGCGCCGAGATGCAGAAACCACTTCCAAGCCAGGCATGACATCAACATTTCAGTGATAAGAGCTGGACAATGGGGTGTTAGACTAATAGAAAAACACCGCTGGATAAGGCCGGCTCCTGATATCCAGGCTGATGGGAAATACCATTGTCTGTCCGCTGTCAGCTGAGTCCCAAGGCGACAGGGATTCCAGTGGCTACAGGCAGTCGCGGGGAGGGGGCGGGGGGGGGGGGGCGGCGGGGGGACGGCTGCAGGGCGGGCGTGGGGCAGTAGGTTGCCCTGGGACGGGAGGGGGGGGGGCTGGGTGCAGGGGGGAGGGGAGAGGGCTCTGAGCGCCCAGGATGCAGAGGGTGCTCTGGGATGGGGCAGCCACCGGGTGTGGCAACTAGAGAAAGACCACCCCTGCCGCTCACAAGTCCTTTGGTTTGAGTGTTTCCCTCGCCCTGCCTGCCGTTCCCAGACCCACAACACCCAAGAGGAACCTGCCCTTCACAAGTCTTGGGCTCGCAGTAGCAAGAAAAACCGGAGGGTTAGGCCAAGCTGCGGCCTTGAGCTGAAGCTTGTCCAGCCCTTATCACTGAAATGTTTGTTTTCATTGCATTTGCTTTCAGTATTCTTTTGTACTGGTTTCAGGTGTACAGCGTAGTGGTCAGACAATCGCATGGGAAGCTGAAGCGAGTTGAATTCACCAGGCGGGTGGTGGCCAGTTTTGAAGGAAAACAGCACAATTAGAGAAAACGGTGTCATTGGACAGTGTACCGTCCTTTTTAGATCTCAGGGAATAGAGTTCCTTTACAAGACATGAAACTATTGCTTCGTTTTGCACATTTGGAACTGTCTGTAGTCTGTTTGCTTTTGAGTTGTTTGTTTTACTTGACTTATTTGGAGAGAGAAAGTGGATGAGACAATGGGATTGTTACGGTCTCAGTCCCTGAACGTGCTCCCGGGATCATCATTTCCCCTCCACGCCCACCCAGTGTCAGCAGCTGGGCCCACACAAGCCCACGGGGAAAGTACTTATTACTTGGAAAGTGCCTAAGTGCAAGCGTCTGTCCTCTCCTCCGGGCCCCTGGACAGTTGGCTTCCCTCAAACTATGATGCTTGGTACTGTTTCAGGAGAGGAGCTTCCCAGCAGAGACCACTGCCTATCTGGACCACCCACACTCCTGTGATCCAGGAAATTAGGGTGTGGTGGTTGGGGTCAGACCAAGAAAGGCAGCCTGGCCTCTTCCTAACCCCCACCCCATTCCTGCACCCTCCACAATATCCCAGCAGTGTTCTCCAAGTCATTAAGCCGAAAGCCTGTAAACCATCCTCACCCTTCAACCTCCCACCCGAACTTTTGCCACAGCCTGTCCATTTGACACCCAAAGCCTCCCTTGAAATCCCCACCGCTACTGCCCTGGTACAGGCCACCACTGGGTCTCACCTGGGCTATTTCAGTCCCCTCTTCCCCCCGAGCTGGTCTTCACTCCCAACTTGCCCAACTCCAGTCCATCATTCACCCTGTTGCTTAAGTGATCTTTCTAGAATACCACTCTGATCACCTGAGACCCTCATTAAAACTTTTCCAGGCCTCTTTATTGTCAGAGTCCAGACTCCTTACAAAGCATTCAGCCCACCTGCCTCTCCAACCCTTTTTCCGCCTCCGTCTCTATAAGCCCAAGTGGAAGCCACAGGACATCACTCACCTTTTGCCCATGGTGCTCCCTGGCTTGGAATGCCCTCACCCCCTTGGTGATGTTCACATCCTTAAAACCATGTCCCCCTTATCATATTGCTGTTTCCTACCCCTTTTCTGGAAGAATTAATTTCACCTTCCTCTGTTTCTACAACTCTTAAAAAGTATCTACTCTCTCTTTAAACCACCCAGTATTGTAATGATCGCATCACCTCTCTCCTTCACCATAATAATCTTCTCAAGGCAATACAATGGCTTCCATCTTTCTATTGTTAGTGCCTAGTCCAACGTTGGCACATAGTTGGCACTTAATAAATGTTTATTGAATTTGTTTAGTTAGACTGAAGATATGTAGCCCCTAACCGGGTATGGTTTCCTATAAAAAAATAAGTGGTTAGAGAACTGTTTACATAGAATCAAATATATGTTTCCAAATACCAAGACAAAGACATTGCTTTTAAAATAATTTATCAGCAGTAAGGGTGAGTGGCCACTCAATCACTGAACATCTGAGCAATGACTTCAGGCAAAGCTGAAATGTCAAACATTGCCAAGCTGTTTGTCTCCCTCTCTCCATAGCCAGCCTTTGCTTGCCTCATACAGTTGTCCCGATTCTCACAAAAGACTCTCAATGTATTAAGAAATATGCCTATGGGAAATTCCCTCTGAGCCCATGTCCTCACAGTTCATGATACAAGAGGAAAAAAAGACTTTTCTGGAGTTCATGTGTCAAATCTCATGGAATTATTCTAATTGGTTCTGCTCAGGTCACATGCCCATGTCTGAACCAAACACTACGTGGAGGGGAGGTACATAATTAGAATTGGACCAGCCTAGGTCATATGCCATTCCCAAGGCTTCTGTGTTTGATACCCATCAGACCTATATGAGGGTCATATTGTATTTCCTCCAATGAAAGCTTGCTGGCAGACAAAACCTGCCCCCTATAGCCCTATCCATGCAGTAGACGTCTCATGAGCACCCTCTCAGAATAAAGTACTATATTAGGCTTAGTCAGACTCCTACTGGCCATAAGAGATTTTGTTGTATACATACATAGCTACATGTATATAGTAGAGCGCAGTTGGGCCCTCAAGGTACAGACAGAGTGTCCACAGGTAGAAGGGAGATAACTGCAGTGTCACCTGTGGAAGCCAGTGCAGAAGAATGATCCAATAAACGTGGTGGTTAATTGGATGGTAGTTAAGGGCGGGGAGCATCAACCCTGCTTACTCAGTCTGAGCATGACGTTCTGTATCCTTCCAGGCATCCAAGATGCTGTTTCCTTCTGGGTCCAATCTCTCATTCTTCTTCCACTCACCGTCCTGTCCTGAGTCGCTCAGCTCACCTGAGGCCCCTGATTCTGCCCTTTATAATATACCAAGCTGGTCCATCTAATGGCCACATACTTCCTGCTACTAATTCCTGAGCTCCGTTAGGGAACCTGGATGGTGATGGTCTTTAGGTCACATTTGGCTTTGTTCTAAGGGCCTCTTCTACCAAATTCTTTAGCCTCTCACCCCTGGACTTGTGACTGATCCTCAGTCAGTTGCAACCTGCTGCCTGTGGAAACTCAGTCCCTGGATATCACTCCCTTTTCATTTCACTGTGCCCTACACACACACACACACACACACACACACACACACACACACACACACACACACACTCCAGCCCAAGAACCCGTTTGAAGGTTGATGTTGTAAAAGAGGGAAAGTGGATGCGGCTAGATTGATGGGGAAAATGCTGCTTGGAGGCAGGGACACATCTGGTTCAAAGGGAAAACCTAAGCCGCTCATTAGATTGGCCTCTTGGGTTCAATCAGTTCATAATTTCAGTTTATTCAGTACATGTGTTTCACAACTCTGCATGCTCCAGAAAATACATGTGGTTTTTTCCCCACACTGGCTGGCATGCGAAAAGTTGTCAGTCAAATAGTTATTTGCTCCATAAGAAGCACACAGTGGGCTTAAATATTTTCCTTCCTTAATGATTCTCTGAGTGAAATAACTTTTTTTTATTGAGGTGAAATTTGCATAACAAAATTAACCATTTTAAGGTGCATACTCAGTAACATTTAGTACATTCACGATGTTGCAAAGCAAAGACTGTCACCACTAGCATTTCAAAGCATTTCAGCAGCTTAAAAGAAAACGCCATACCTGTTAAGCAGTCACTTATCATTCCCCTTTGCCTAAGCCCCTGGCAACCACCAACCAACTTCCTGTCCCTATTCTGGATATTTCCTATAAATTGAATCATACAGTACGTGACCTTTCATATCAGCTTGTTTTACCTAGCGTGATGTTTTCAAGGTTCATTCACACTGTGGCATATATCAGTACTTCAATTCTGTTTCTGATTGAATAATACTGAATTGTATGCATAACCACATTTTGTTTATTTGTCTGTTGATAGACATTTAGATTGTTCCCCCCTTTTAGCTATTGTAAATAGTGCTACTGTGAACATTTTTGTGTTAGTATTTGTTTGCATACCTTTAAAAAAATTATTTGGTACATATACCTAGAAGTATAATTTTTGGATCATATGGTAATTCTATGTTTCTTTCTTTCTTTTTTTTTTTTTTTTGAAGCACCATACCATCTTCCACAGCAGCTGAACCATTTTACATTCCCACCAGCAGCGTACAATGAATTCAATTTCTCCACACTCTCTCCAACACTTGTTATTTTCAGAGGTTTTTTTTACAGCCATCTTTTTAGGTGTGAAGTGGTATCTCATTTTCTAAGTATTAATGATGTCAAGCATCTTTTCATGTGCTTATTGGCCATTTGTATAGCTTCTTTGAAAAAATATTCAAATCTTTTGCCTATTTTAAGTTGCATTTTTTTGCCTTTTGTTATTGGTAGTAAGAGTTCTTCATATATTCTGAATATTAGATATTTATCAGATATATGATTTGCAAGTATTTTCTACAAGTCTGTAAGTTGTATTCTCACTTTCTTAATGCATAAACTTTTATAAGATGTTATAAGTCTAAGATCTTTTTGTTTGTTTTTTGTTTTCGCTGCTCATGCTTTTGGTGTCAAAATCCAAGTTCATGATGATTTATCTGTCTCTTCTATAAGTTTTATAATTTTAGCTCTTACACAGGGATAGGCAAATGTAGGTTTACAGTTGTAATACAAGTAAATAATATAATAGTTAATAAATAATAACATAAGAATAAACTTTTTTGCATACTCAGAACTGTAAACCTACTTTTGCTCACCCTGTATATGAGTCATTGATTCATTTTGAGTTAATTATTATATATTAGAGGCCCGATGCACAAAATTCGTGCAAGAGTAGGCCTTCGCAGCTGCAGGGCTGCCTTGATCCCTCCCTTGAAGCCATGGTAGCTGCCTCCATCCAGCCCCAGCTTCATACAGAAGGTCGTCCGGAAGGTCGTCCAGAAGGATGTTCGGATGGCCATTGGTTGATTTGCATATTATGCTTTTATTATTATAGATGGTGTGAGGAAAAGGTCTAACTTCATTCTCTGGCATGTGGATATCCAGTTGTCCCAATACCATTTGTTGAGAAACTATTCTTAACCCCATAGAATAGTCTTGGCACCGTTGTTGAAAATCAATTGGCCATGAACAGATGAGTTTCTGGTTTATTTTGGTTCAATTCTACTCCATCGGTCTATATGTTTCTTTATACCAGTACCACAGTACTTTGATTACGAGGTTTGGAGTAAGTTTTAAAATGGGGAAGTGTGAGCCCTCCAACTCTGTTTTTCAACTTTTGTTTGTTTCAACGTTGTTTGGGTGAATTAACTCATTTTAATTACAGGAAGGCTTCTGTGATTGGTGAGACTCATCCAAGTCTCCTCAGGAGGCAACTTGGAGAGAGAACCTGGAGGCCTGGTTGTGGTTCTGGCTTTGCCACCAACTCTCTAGGTGCCCTTTGCAAAACCACAGTTCCACTTTAAGTCTTCCTTTACTGCAAAATGGAAACAAGGGGGCCCAAATTTACATTTTCTACTTGGAGTGGGATCTGAAGCTTTTTAATGAGTTTACCCTGAAAAATGCTTGAAATCCTCAAATTGAGATCCTTGGTACCAGAGAAGTGACTATCAGATAGCTCTCCTCCTACAGCCCCAACACTTGTACCTACCTGGTTTCTCCCTGTTCCGTTCTGGGCCATTAGTAAAGGTGTTGTTCAAGCAAGAGCTAAATTGTCAGAGGGGGAGAGAAGTCTCAGCCAGGGAGAAAGTTAGAGATTGGGTCACCATTAGTTCCTCCTCTAACTGTCATCAAATTATTTTTGATATTTTTTTGCACTTGACTAATATATGAAGAGTGAAGTCTCATGTATTTTAGATGATAGGTTCACTTATTTAAAAATATGTATAGAGAACTAGTATGAGCTAGGCATTATGATGGGCACTATGGTGATACAGAGATAAATTAGCTATGAATCCTACCATCTGGCAATCTGTTTCACATTTGAATAATATCAAGGGGAATTTTAATTATTTTGAAAGGTCCTACTTTTATTTTTTACTTTTATTTGGGTATTGATTTTAATTTTTTAAATTGATACTGCACATGTAAATGGCCTTACAGGAAATCAAAGCCCTGAGCATAAAAGGTTAACTACATAAATACCTAGATGCCACGTTCCATACTAAGTAATTTAGTACAAACTGTGTTACATGGCTAAAATCAGGGTGTATTTGCTACCATGTGTTGTCTTTCCTAATTTGATGTAATTTTATAGATTTTCATGCAGAGACACAGTCCAAATTCTAGAATATGTGCTGGAATGCCATCACCTCAATAGTCAGTCTACATCTGTCTTGTGTCCTTAGTTCTATTTTAACTGCCCTGTATCTCACGTTCTAATGTTGGAGTGTGGATAGATCATCAGGAAGCTACAGAGGAGATGACGGTGGCTTGCACAAAGGTGGTGAGCTAGGTAGTAGATTGCATATGCTGCGGGAGAAGGAGAAAGAGGTATCAAAAATGACTCCTAGATTTCTGGCCTGCAGTACTGTTTGGTTGGTCCTATTCAGTGAGTTCAGGAGCACAGAGAGGACCAGGTTTGGGGACAAGAACAGGATGCCACTTTGCTCAATGGTGCCCAGAAGAGTTGTACAACACGGGAGTCCTAGAGGGGATCAGAGGTTAGTTTCAGACAAGTTAAGTTTGAGGTGTCTTTGAGGCATCCAAATGACATCAGTAAGGAGGCAGCTGGAATGCAAAGAAGCCAGGGCTGGAGATACATGGGTGATGGTAGAAACAGTGGGTCTGGAGGAGATTGCAGAGGGAGAGGGTATAGAGAGGGAAGAGAACCTAGACCTAAGCCTTGAGTAGCGCCAACTTACTAACTCTGCAGGAGAGATTTCCTAAAATGGAGACTACGAGGTGACCAGAGAATCAGAGGGAAACAGGAAGCATGTGGAAGCACGGAAGCGAAGGAAGAGAGTGCTTCAAAGTGGAGGAGGGAACTTTCAATAATGTCAGATGCTGCAAAGAGCTCAAGATGAAGAGAAAATTCCCCCCACATTTAGTGGCATTGAGGTCGTGGATGACCTTAGGAGATATTTCAGGCTGTGATGGGAAGAGGCAAAATTGAAGTGGACCGTGGAACAAGTAAGGAAATGGAGAAAGTTGATCAAGGCAACTCCTTTGAGAACTTTGGTTCCCAAACATAGTCTATTCCCAGTCCTTTGCCATCTTCACTGAGCCCTGTCATCGTAGGTAAATCTCTTCACCTTCTGGATCTGCTACTTCCCAAAGAAGCCAGGGGCTATACTGCATCTCTAACTGCAGGGATAATCTATTGCGAACCAAAATCAGCATATACAGTCTGAGGCAGAAAACTGGACAATGGTGGTATCATTTCTCTAGGGGCCCCCATTTTCTTTGGGTAAGGAGGGGCACAGAGGACTCTAGAGAATAGAAAGCTCAGAAGGGTCAAATGGGGAGTGAGTTTGCATAAGGAAGACTCAGGAAGTGGGGAATAAGGGAGCAAAAAAAGGACAGAGACAGACCTGATCCAAGAAGCCCTGGGGAAGGGATCCTAGTTTATTCAAAGGAGGGGGAGGCCTGGCAGAACAGCTCCCTTGCATCCATTGCTGGCCTGAGAGAAGGCAGGGCTGGGCTGGGAAAGGATGAGGAAGGCAGAGAGGAAGGGCAGCAGGAATAATTACTCGAGTTGGCAGCGGGCCCCAGCTAGGGGGTGACCCCTGGGACTCCAGGGTGGAAAAGAGTGAGGGTTCCTTTAATGGCCACAGGTGTTGGAGTAGAAAATTTTCCATGAAAAGGGGGCTGTTCCACATGATTAAAATAACCACTTGGGCCCTCTTGGCAAGCTCAGGCCTTGTTTTTTTCACACTTTGCAGCGTGTCCTTCAACTCCTTTTGGAGGTTGTTCCAAGGATAAATGGCAAAAGAAATTCCTTTTCTTCTCACACACGCTAATAAGGAAGGAGTGGGAGAAAGTGGGCCCCCCAAGGGCAGTCTGAGGGGGCAGAGGCAGGCCGTTGGGATGAGGAGGGGTGTATGGGAGTGAAACGCTTACTGTGGATCTGGGTAAACAGTCAGGGTGAGGTGGGGGGATTGTCAGGTTGGAGGCTGCTTGGCAGGAAAGCTAGAAATAGAGTGACAGGGACCGAAGCCCATCCAAGAGTGAGAGCTCAGGGCCTGGACCCTCGTGGTGGCCCTGTGGGGAAGTTGACCACAACAATGTGTCATGAGAGGCTGGGAGAAGACAAATTTGTGCCTTCTGGGGGTTTCGAGGCTGTCTGCAGGGAGAAGCCTTGCCCAGATGCAATCTAAGGGCATGCTTGCACGCCACCTCCCACCATCTGAGCAGGTGACTGGGTGGCTAGCTGTTCTGGCTTCCCCTTCATAACATGGGGCTGCTAGAGGACTGAATACATTGTGAAGGAAGCACAAGGCACGTGAACAACAGATCATGTTAATGATGATGGTGATCGCCTCTTAGTCCTCATTCAGCCTGAGAACTCCAGAGTTTACAACCATTCAGGTCTCCACTCCAGTCTTAATTGTGCTTGGTTTTCTTTGTTTCCTTAGGCTTGGATTAGGTATTAGGTACCACCCACTCCCACAGCACCATGGAAGGTCCATGTGGCTCCTAGGAATGAATGCAGAAGGTTACCCACTTCCACTGCAGCAAAGTACAAGGAACTTATTTGTTAACTGCTGTTGGTGACATTATTATTATTATTGGGCAAAAGCCAACCATGGCTTTTTCCAGGCATCTTAATTTCCACAGAATGCCATCTGCCTCTGTGAGTATGCCTCTCGCTATCACAGGAAGATGCTAGGCCCTTGCTGGGTCCTTCTCCCCCTGCTCGTCCACATTCTATACAGGCTCCACAGGCCTTCTCAGGAGATGACAGAGTGCCTGGCCTTGATCCCATGTGGCCTTCCTGACCATCTTAGGCCTCACTGACCCTTTCCTCCTCAGAACAACACTCTCAAGACAGCTGTTTTCCAGGATGCAATCTGAGGGTCACCTACATCAGACTCTCCTGGGGAACTTGGAAAAGCAGGTCCCTGCTTTTTTCCCTATTCTGAATTAGGATTCCTAAACTGGAGCCGGGGAATCTGCACTTGTAATGTGCCCTACAGGGGAATCTTGAGAGACTCACACAGCTTGACGCCTGATCATCTGCTGTCCTTCATTGTCTGGGCCAAATCGGCAGGACTGAACCACATTGTACTTGTACTGTGAAGGGCTTAATAATGGAAGATAGAAAGATGCTAGTAGATATAGCCCTAGCCGGTTTGGCTCAGTGGATAGGGCGTCAGCCTGAAAACTGAAGGGTCCCAGTTTCAATTCCTGTCAAGGGCACATGCCTGGGTTGCAGCTCAATCCACAGTAGGGGGTGTGCAGGAGGCAACCAATCAATGATTCTCTCTCATCATTGATGTTTACTAGTATTCTCTCTCTCTCTCTCTCTCTCTCTCTCTCTCTCTCTCTCTCTCTCTCTATCTCTTTCTTCTCTGAAATCAATAAAGATATTTTAAAAAAGATCCATCCATCCACACATCCATCCATCCATAGGTAATGGATAAATAGATAGGGATATAGAAAGGTAGGTAGGTAGATAGATACATACATAGATAATAGATGATAGATAGGAAGATGCTAGATCAGTAGATAATGGATGGACAAATAAATAAGAATTTAAAAAGATAGACAGATAATAAATGAGAAATAGATAGATGATAGATAGATAGATAGATAGATAGATAGATAGATAGATAGAGCAAAACCTTGATACAGTTTTGGTTTCAGTTTGGATATCTCATGGAATTGAAGAATGGGATCCATAGAGCAGAGTCTCATAAAATACAGGGCCTGAATCTATTAATCTGTCAAGGGGAAAGGCAGCAGGAGGGTCCCTTTGGACTCAGCAATCCAGCAGGATGACGTTCAAGTCCACTCATTACTGGCTGAGTATGTTTTGGGGAGTTTCTGAATCTCTCAAAGACTGATTTTCCCATCATAAAGAGGATATAACAGTCCCTGCTCTCAGGAGCATGATGAACGGTGACTTAGATGGTGCAGGCCTGGAAGGGGGCTACCTGCTTCAGTTCCAGCCTCTGCACCTGGGCAGGTGCCCCCAGGTATCTACTGTGACTCCCCCAAAATAAACATTGTCCCCAACCCTAACCTCACGGCTGCCTTTCTCTCAAAGAGCCTGCCCTCCACCTCTTCCCGAGATGGACTGCTCCAGCATCAGAGCTGCTCACCTCTACCCCTGATCCATCCCTGTTCCCCCAAGCCCTCCCTAACGTGTAATCCTCCCAAAGCTACCTTGTTCCCCCCACTGGGGGGGAAAGGTGTCCCAAAGTGTAAGCCCTACGCTCAGAGTGCTGACAACCTAGCTGATGATTTGAAGCCAACACATACAAACTGATTGGAGAAGTGTCCGGTACTAAGCTATGAGCCATGCTCTGAGGGCACTAGGAATCCAGAGAAGGGAGAGTCCCATGTAGGCTGGAATGATCAGGGAAAGCTTCCTGGAGGAGGAGGAGGAACCAAGGCAGGAGCTTAAAGGCTATGGGGGTTGGAAAGAAACTGGAAGAATGGGAAAAGGCCTACTGATAAGAGGGTGGTGGGAAGGACAGGGAGAGGAAGCCAGCTCGGCAGGTGCTGTAATTGTGCAGGGCCTCAGTTGGCCAACATGGGCCTTCAACTGCATGCTGCATGGGTGAGCCATGGCCTCTGTCCAACTCTGCTCAGGCAAGCTGGCCATCAGGCCTCCAACAGGTCCCGGGGCTGCCCCATTGATTGGCCTGTGAAAGGCCACTTGGTGGGCTGGTTGCCGAGAGACGGCCCCAGAGGCCAGGGCTGGGATTAGTGAGTGGCCCTGTTTGCTCTTCTTTCTGGGAGGCAAGAGGACTTTGGTCTCAGCTTATCAAACTGCCCTGGGTTTGAAAGCCCAGGAATGCAGCCTTGGGCAAATGTGCAGGTTCACAGGACACCCATTAATCAAACAGTTCCCTTCCCTCCACCCCTAATAACCTGACACCACTACACACACACACACACACACACACACACACACACACACACACACTTACGTTGACTGCACTTTTATAGGGTCTTCTGGAGGTGCAAGCCTCGCTAGCAGCTGAGCCTGGCCCCAGTGGAGGGACTGCAGGAGATTGGGCTGGCTCAGACACTGTGTCTTTCCCTAGTTTGCTGTGGGCCTACTAGAGGCAGCCTGAAGTCTAGTTGGAGACTTCCAGGAAGGTGAATAGATCAGGCTGCCCTTGGACCATATGTTACCATCTCTCTACTCCGCCCTATAGTCCCTGAGCTCAGGCACCCAGCACCTCTGGTCTAGATGCCTCCAGCAGCCCCTCCTGGGGGCTGCCCAAGCCAGAGGGCAGCCCCAAGAAATGCCTTCTCCACCTCGAAGACAGTGGGATCCCTGAAATCCACACCTTCCGTGCCTTTTCATCTTAAAAGTCTTCCACCCACTCCCCCTGCCATCGTCTCAGGATAAGGTCCAACTAATGCCCTGCATATCCTGCAGCTGTCTGCAGCCCACACAGTCTGAATCACCTGCAGCTCAGGGGTGCTATGCTGCGCCCCCACCTTTGCATGCCCTGCTTCCTCTGTCTGGAGTCCTTACAGCCCCCACACCCTCGTCTGAATAACCCCTGCATGACCTCCAGCACTCGGCTTGCTGTCCTCTCCGCTGGGCAGTGCAGCCCCCACATGCTCCCCAGCCCCCCAGGCTCATTAGCTATGGGGACTGCTCTCCTTTCCTCTCCGGCCCTCCACTAGACCCCCACCCCCACCCCCAGCTCCCAGCAGTGGGCCTGGCGCCTAACAGGCACCCTATCAGTATTTGCTGAATGTATGAATGCCAGCTGTTTTCAAATATTTGAAAGGCTGTCATGTGAAAGGAGGGTTAGTCCTAACCTGAATGGTTCAAGAGGTACAATCAGGGCCAACAAGTGTAAGCGACAGAGAGGCAGGAACTGGGTGGGGTTCACCTATAACATAGGCTGCTCTGGGAGGTAGTGAGTTCCCTGCCCCCTGTAGTCACGGAATGGCACAGGATGGCCCCTCAATGTGGGTGGCAATAGAAGGCATTCTGTTTGGACAGGATGACCTCCCAGGCCTTGTAGCTCAGGATGCTAAGGGTTCAACTTTGGGTTCCCCGCTGCATATACACACCCTTCACGGTGCAGACTTGAGCTTTCCCAGGTAGGGCCCGGCCAGGCTGGGCCTCAGAGTGCTGAGGAGCAAGATGCAGGCCCAACGAGTACAGGAAATCTGTCACCATTCTGGGGAGGCCTGCTTTGTGCTTTGGGATTGAAGTGTGACCATGGGGACATGGCCACTTCTCCACCCCAAACCTGCAGGGCCAGCACTCTGCCCCCACCCTCCTCCTTGAGAGCTGGGCAGTATGTTCCTGCTCAGTGCTGGGACCTGGCTCTTTGACATCAGAGCCAGCCCAGGTGCAGTGGGGGAGGAGAAGTGACCTCAGCTCAGTCAGTGCGGCTCCTTGGCCTCAGCTGGGCTGTCCTCCCTCACCAGCAAGGTCACTGTTATCTGCTCCCTGAACGAGCCAGCTCGCAGGGTCTGGATGCCCTCCAAATATGTAGAGGGAGTTTTAACATAACCCAAGACTAGAAGGCCTCCCACGCCTGCCATTTTCCATGTGCTATAAACTCCAGGCAAAGACACAAAAGAAGGCTCATGGCAGCACTTCTGCAGCCACAGGCCATCAACGATACTTGCGCATGCACACACGTGTCTGTATGTGTCAGTGAGTGCCTATGTGTCAATGTGTGTGTCTATGTTTGTTGATGTGTGTCTGTGTCAATGTGTAAACATATACCATGTGGGTATATGTGCGTGTGTGTTCATATGTCAGTGGGTCCTTGGAGACACAAGCACACTATTATTAGTGGGAACTGATTGCTGACAGTCTAAAAGCGAGTGTACTAAACCTTAACCCAGGAAAAGCAAACCAATGTGGTAATTTAGCTTAAGGGCAAATGGCTGTATACATCTCAGTGGTCTTAGAGGACATCGCTATGTTATGCTAAAGTACAAGAAATTATGCTTACCATGATGATTCTTTATCATCAAGAGAACATTTAGAGTATCCTTTATTTAGGGAATCAAGGAACCAGGTACCAGTTTTAGGGTCATCATACATTATTAACATTTTTAAAGTTTTGTTTTCAAGGAGTGTCCTTTATCAGAATACCAGTACTACAGAGATCTCAGGTACAAATGCCACATAACTGAAGGTGACTATCCTATATAATAAAAGCCTAATATGCTAAGTGTCCGGTTGCCCAGTCATCTGTTCAACCAATCAAAGCATAATATGCTAATGATATGCTAAGGCCGCTCAACTGCTCACTATGACATGCACTGACGACCAGGGGACAGATGCTCCAACTGGTAGGTTAGCTTGCTTCTGGGGTCCAGCTGATCAGGACTGAGCCAGATGGGCCAGACATGCCCTGGAGCCCTCCCGTGGTCCCTCCCCAGCCCCAATCGTGCACCAGTGGGGTCCCTCGGCCTGGCCTGCTGCCCTCTCACAATCTGGGACCCCTTGGGGGATATCGGAGAGCTGGTTTCAGCCCGATCCCACAGGCTAGGCTGAGGGACCCCATGGTACAGGAATTCGTGCACCAGGCCTCTAGTAATAGAATAACCTGAATAAATTGATTCCCAGGATAAATCAAAACTTTTAAAAATACATATTTCTTATGTTTTTACTTGTCAATACCTTAGCAATTCTTAGGTCCAAAGAAAACTAGGAAAAACATGAAGAAATAAATATTCTTTATCATTATCAGAAATTATTAATGACTATTCAGGTCCTTAGAGGTGTATTTAGTTGGTATCCAAGAGCCCACTAAAGACACATTTGAAAACTATGTACATGTGGACTGAAGTACATTTTTCTCCAGAAGAACATATGTGTATATTATCGGGGTTTTTCTTAGAATAAGGAGTGGGGGTAGATGAGATGCTATCCACCCCATTTTATCAATGAGTTTTTGTGTCCATCCTGCCGTCTCCAAATGCCTGGTATGCTGAAGCCCATGATGTGGGGCTCGCCCTCTCTGAAAGCAGTCCTTTCCATATTTGCGAAGCTGTCTTCAACACCCTTCTCTAGATATGGTGCGATGCACTTCCCCAGACATCCCCCTGCAATCCTAGTGGGATGCATGAGAAAGCTAGGACTCTAGGTTTCATCTTACAGAAATCAGCTGAGCTTAGGCATAAGGAGAATTTAGGATAAAGGTACAGAATCTTTCCCAGGGCCTCCAGACAGGAAAAAACAAAGTCAAGTATAAGAAAGGCCCTGGGGGTCTGTCCGTCTCACGGTCCAGATTTTCTAGCTGAGTCCAATCACTCTTCTTTTGGGCCACAGCAAGCATGTCAAACTCAAAGGCTAACATGGGCCAAATAAACAAGGTTTAAGTTGATGTGGGCCGCAAAAAAACAAAAGCTTCAATTTTCATAGAAACGTAGGTTTATTTCGATAGAGATATGCTGAATACAAAGGGCTGAAATAAATGAGTAATCGTTAACATAAAATAATAGAACACTTTAATAAAAATTAATATTTTTCTTGAACATTAACTTACCAGACACTGAATAACTGCACAAATTAATAAGCATTACACAAATAAACCTATTTTTCTTGTTCTCCAAAAGCAAAATATTTCCTACTGCGCACACCGAACAAGTCAGTGCAAGACAAATAACGTGGCAAGCGGCTGCTAAAATATTCGCCACTAGTATTAGTGGAGAAAAATGGTGCACTGGCACATAAGGTGTGTAAGAGAAATGAATGCACCACGATTAATGAATGTTGTAGTTTGTTATTAATAATTATGTATAACAGAATATTGTAAAAATTAAATTATGAAATTTTTATTAAAATGTTTCTTACATACCAAAATATTCGTGTGGGCCGCATGTGGCTTGCGGGCCATGAGTTTGACATGCTTGGGCTACAGTGTCCCAAAAAAGATGGGGTGAGAAAGATGGCTGTCCAAAATCACAGTTCCAGATCTACAGAAAAAAATGGACTCCCAATCTTGCAGAAGTTAAAGGTGTCTAATCCTCCTTCTTCATAACAGCACTTCAAATACCCCATGCCCAGAGTTCTGGGTCCTTTAAATCTTCTGCCAAAAATTCTTCAATCATTTGTTGTTTGACCTGGCTGTGTGTCTCCTCCCCATCCTGACAGTTATCCAACGGTGTTTCAATGATTGACAATGCAGGTATTTGTAGGTACTTGACAAAATTACATTTTTCCAACATAATGCTTGTTCTCATGTGGCCCCAGGGAAAGTGAGCTGGTCTCTGGATTTCCACACCACCCAAGAGGCACCTCTCACCCACGTGAGCTGTGGGGGAAAGGAACACAAGTGACAGGAACCAATACAAACAACTCAAATGCTCACACTGGAAGGGCCCTTGAAGAATAATTTGTCCCAACATTCTTATATTATAGGATGGAAACATAATAGACAGAGATAGAAAAAGATTTGCTATGTATACAAGTTAATTGAGAGATAAATCCAGGGATGTTCCTTGATTCCCACTCTTATAGCTCAAATCATGTCCAGGGTCCAGGATCTTGGCTTCTTGCAAAACTATGTAAATCTAATTGGGTCCCCAAGATATTTGTCCCAGTTATAAGTTCATGGCTTCATATGCCCATTTCCTCATCTGTAACATGAGGACAATGACTGGTTTCATAGAGTTGTTGCAAGGGGAAAATAAAAGATAATACAAATTCTAGAGAGAGAAACATCAATGTGAGAGAGACACATTGACTGGTTGCCCCCTGCACACCGGGGCAACCGAGGTATGTGCCCTTAACCGGAATCAAACCCGGAACCCTTCAGTCCACTGGTCGACACTCTATCCGCTGAGCCAAACCGGTCAAGGCAACAATTGAGCATTTTTCATGCACAAGTCACTATCTACCTGCTCTCCCTCAGCAACTCCAATTATATGTATATCTGGCCACTTGAAGTTGCCCCACAACTCACTGATGATCTAGGTGTTTCATATTGAATAGTTTCTAAAGATATTTTTTCAAGTTCACTATTATTTTCTCCTGCAAAGTCTAATCACTCAGTCTAGTTTTTATCTCAAATATTGTTTTGCCTCTCTAGAAAATATATTTGAATCTCTTTTTATGTCTTCCATGCTGTGCTCACATTTTTCTCTATCTTTTCTATGTATATAATATATTTTAATAACTATTTTAGTGTGCTTGTCTACTAATTCTATCACCTGTGTCATCTCTAGGTCTTTTTCTATTGATTGTTAGTTCTCTTCATTATGGGTCATATGTTCCTGCTTCTTTGCATGCTCGGTAATTTTAATTAGCTGATTGACACTGTGAATTTTACCGTCTCAGGTGCTAAATATTTTTGTATTCCTTTCAATGTTCTTGAGTTTTGTTCTGGTGTTCAGTTAAACTGCTTGGGGGCAACTCCTTTAAAAGTACGTGTGAAAGATTTTAAGTCAGGACCAAGTCGGCCTTAAGTCTAGGGCTAATCAGGCTTCCTGCAACTACAACAGCCATAACTTTCAAGTACTCTACCAAACACTCCAGATATTAGTAGCCTTTCTACTCTGGCTGGTGGGAACACAAATTATTTCTGTTCTGCATGAACTCTGAGGGTGGTTATGCCTATTTCTTTAAGGAGTTCTTTCCCCTGCCTCCAGAAGTTTCCTTGTATGAATGTATCCATCAGTGCTCTGCTGAGTGTTTGAGGGGGGCCTTTTGCAGGTCTCCAAGGCTCTCTCTCCTTTCCACTCCTCCATTCTGTGAATTGCAGCTGCCTTGTCCTCCAAATAAAAACTGCCCGGACTCCACCTAAGTCTCCCCTCCCAGGGCTACTCCCTAGAACTCTCTCCCGTTTCCCCTCTCTCACGGATCCCTGTCTACACTGCCTGTTAGCCATTGTCTAAATACCATTGATTCATAATGTTGTGTCCTGGTTTTTAATTGTTGAAGCTGGAGTTGAATTTGGTCCCGGTCACTCCATCTGGGTTGGAAGTGGAAGTCCTGCTTTGACTCTTAGAGAAAAGAGTTCTTCCTTTTGAGCATGATCTTAGGAAGACACAGGGATTACTGCTGCTTTTGGCATTGTCCCTCTTCAAGGAGCCTGACCACAAAAGCCAACCCAGCAAAAGTCCGAGCCAAGAGATGGAGGGGAATGATGACATTGTTTGAGCCCTGAATCATGCTGGTGCGACAGACATCTTAGCTATATAAGAAAAAAAAATCTCTTTGCTCAGACTGGTTGGGAGTCATGGTATTCTAGCATTTGAAGTGAACAGTTTTAATAACTTGCTTCTCTATTTAAAAGCGCATGTGAATAATAATAGCGTGAGCCTTTTAGAACTGGGACAAGGGTTAAAGAAAATATCCTATATCAAAGGCCTGCCATCTTTGCACACAGTAGGTGCTCAGTCAATGCTGTTCCTCTGTCCTATCCTCAGATATCTGCTTCTTCCTTGTTACTATTAATCTGGCCTTCAAATTAATCCAATTCTCTCTCTTGCCACCTCCCCAACTCCCGTTTCTTTCCAGTAAGTAGCCGGTCTGTTCCTGGGTTTTCCTCTGAGCAGAACAAGGGCTTTACAGTTAATATCCTGCCGCCTCTGATTGCAGCTTTAAGAGGTGTAACATTTGATAAGCTCCATTTAGCTTGGCTGTGCTGCATTGTTTAAATTATTCAAAGACAGATTGCTCCCCTGCCCTCCCCTCCCCCGCCCCAAGGATTTCTGCTCTACTGAGCCTGCCGCCTGCACGTTACCAGGAAATAAGGAAGGGGAATCAGCAGGGCAGTTTCTCACTGTAAGGCTGAAAATCAGTTCCAGCCGTTGTTCTACACCCATCACACCCCATTATTTCTTGCTAATTGCAAGCCTGGTATGCTGGTTAACTCTTTGCGAACAATACTGGCTTTGATTGCTAAGAGGCGCAGGGCTGCCCCTCCATCCCTCTGCCTCCCTCCCCTCCACTTCTCCCACCCTCCTCAGCTGACTCTGCCTGTCTGGGATTCCAAGGATCTCACTTTGAGGAAGAGGAAATCTAAGAGGGTCTATTCCCCAGGCATTCTGATGAAGGGTAGGGGTTGGGGGGTGGTGGGGAGGGATGGCTGGGCAGGTGGTGACAGAGCCTGAGCAACCTCATATCTAAAGGATGGCTGGGAGCAGAAAACACTCCTCCTGGTTCCAAACAAGGATGGAGAGCACTCAGCCATAGCCCAGGACATGTCTCAGTTGGTCATTCACCAGAAAAATTTGCTTAAAATACACTGAATAAATACAGATGGTTGTCAGGTACTTTGAATGAGGAAATACGATTTGGAGGACCATTTATTTCATCTACAGATCCATTGGCCTAGATTGGGAGCTATCCATCTAGAATAAGTAAAAATAATTGTAAGAGAGGAGGCCTGGCCTACAAAGGCTAAAATTTTTACTATCTGGTCGTTTACAGAAAAAGTTAGCTGTCCCTTGACCTAGAATCCGGATTAAAAGAGATTAAGGAGACAGGGACACTCAATACAACCTATGAGTTTGTCTTGAATGAGATCCTGGACCACAAAAAGGGCAATAGTGAAACAGTTGGCAAAATGACACCTGTCCATCAGATGATAAAGCGCATCAATGGCAGTTTCTTCGTTTTGATCATTGTTCTGTGGTCCTGTAAGATGTTAACATTTGGGGAATCTGTATATGTGGGAGTTATTTGTACGATTTTTGCACCTCTTTTATAAATTTGAGATCACTCTGAAAAATAGAACTATGTCCCACAGGCGTGGCTCAGTGGTTGGGCATTGACCTATGAACCAGGAGATCATGGTTCCATTCCCCGTCAGGACGCATGCCCGTTGAGAACTTGATCCCCAATGTGAGGCGTGCAGGAGGCAGCCGATCAATGATTCTCTCTCATCATTGATGTCTCTATCTCTCTCTCCCTCTCCCTTCCTCTCTGAAATCAATAAAAATATATTTTTTAAAGAAAAAATATAACTACAAAAATAACCATAAGGAGATGGAGAGTCTTCCTCCCAGAATTCCGGGGCCTGGGGAAGGCAGCTCTAGGGTAGGGAAGGTGGGGGAAAAGGAATCCTCAGAGCAGAGGATCCCTTCCCCAAAGGGCCTGAGTGTGAGCCAAGGGACCCAGACACTCGGCTAGAGGACACAGGATTTTGGAAAGAACATGGAGTGAGGAGGGAGGGAGAAGCAAGGTGGCAGTAGGATCACCATGTGGTGACCACTCCCCATAAAACCTAAAGCTTTAGTAAATTTACTAGCTTAGGAAATATGTATGATTAGAGTTCTCATTTATGGAGTGAAGAAGTACTGGCTGGCGGGAGGCTGCATGGAGCTGGCTCACCTGGAACAAGGGGCAGAGATGAGGGCCATAAGGAAGTGAGCTGGCCATTCACAGAAACCTCAGGAGGCCACAGGGCTTACCTAGGCTGGGAACAGGATTGGCGCCACCGTCACCTAAATCACCACGGAGCAGAGAGGTCCTCAGTGCTGGGTTACCGTCGCAGGCACCATGGAACACAACATGTGTGTTACTTCCTTGCCAGGGAGGTCATCCCTGATCTGCTCCCTGGAGAACATGCAGCCCAGACGGACGATAAATGGGGCACCAGGAAAGTCACCCCATCGGAACTCAAGAATGCCCTGGTCACACACACTCTCCCCAGGCTGTTTTCTTTCTCCAGCTATCAGAACCTGCTAATCAAACTCCGGAGGAGGTCCGTTTGCTAGGTGGTAAGCAGCACAGTTGAGTTGATCTGTGGGTTGTCTGCAGTTAGTAACTAATAACAAAACAGAAAGATCATTCCCACTGCAGAAGTGTCTTTCAGAAGAGAGGCTGTGAAGAGGGCAGAAGCGTATCTATCAGGTAGGTACAAAAACAGCCAGATTGGGCAGTGTGGCCATGAGAATGCCCCTTGCAGACCTGCCACTTCAGAGGGCTTAACTGATGGGGGACACCTGCTGTGCTCTGAAATCTATGGCAATGTTTCCAGGAAGGTCCAGATTTGTGCTCCCAGGGGCTGCTCCCGGCCAATGACAGAGTGCAGCAGGACACAGGGCAGTATTGCTGGGGCACCTGGAACCCCTCTGATGACCAGTGTGAGCTTTCCCAAACTTGCCTTTGACTGCATATTGGTCTAGAAATCCCCAAACCACTTCTCTCCCTCTTTCCTTCACTCCATTTAGATTTGCTTTGTACACTGACATCTCTCCCAGCCTTCCTGGCTCCCTCGCATTTTCTCTCCCATAAGCATTCATCTGATTGATTGATTGATTGATTGATTGATTGATAAATCACAGAGGATGGGGCTAACCCAGGTGGCTTTGTCATGGCCTGTTCTGTCTCACGAATGCCTTATCTCAGATGCTACCTCTGAGATGCCATCACCCACCCAATACAGAAGAAAGGGAGGGGGCAGGATGAAACAGGCCTTGGAGAGGGAGATATTTTAATACCATTTGGTTAATAGTTAAAAGCATAAAATTTCAGGAACACACTCCTTCCTGGGATTATAAGAAAGGATGGTAAAGTAATTCACTCTAGAAAAAAGCCAGCAAGCAGTTGATTTCTGGTTACTACCAGTTGAGGTGGTTATACTTTTGTATTATTTGGTGGCTATGTCTTTAAATGGTTTGTTAGACAATTACTAAAGGCAAGAAATTATCATCAACCCACCGCCACCCCCACCTCAAAAGAAGTGAGAAATGATTCCAGATGAATGAACCCCACATTTAGGGATCTGATTGATCATAAGGAGTCAAAAAACACTGTAAAAATATCAGAGTGATGTGACCTCTATTTCAACAATTACATAATACTTACAGCATGCAGTTATCAAAGCAATGCCATTTTACAGATTTTATTTACGTCGCTACAAATGTTTTCTCCAAAATAAAAATATAGCAGCTAAGTCTGTTTGCAAAGTAGGAAGCTGCTTCACAAACAGAATGGCTAGACGGAAAGTACAGGGAAGGGTAGAAAGGGAAGTGAGAGATGAAGACCGAGAAGGGGAGAAGGAGGGAAGGGCCTCCACCCAGCTCTTGCACCTGGGCCATGGAAGGACCCCTGACGTTGTGGCTGGGGAACCTCTTTGGAGGACAAAGTTGGAGACATCTGGGTTTGCCAATTTTGCTGCTGATGGAAGTCCCAGACAGAACTGTCCAAAATGTCCCTCACATTATTTGAAGGGATGAAAACTATCAGCATAGAGAAAGAATCTTATTTTTTTGAGAAGCAGAGGGAAATATCTGGAAAACATCCGTGCACTGTGAGGATGTCGGAGGCACCGTTTGGGAGCCCATTAGGAGGGAACGGAAAGTGATGATGTGGGAGGCGGTCATTTCCAGATCAGTGGCCCTGAAGCGTGAGAAGACTCAGGTTCAGCTCCTTCCCACACTGAGGAAGTGCAAATGGTTCCTAAGAACAGAGAGGTAGCCCAACCAGCATCAACCTATGAACCAGGAAGTCATGGTTCTATTCCCGTCAGGCACAGGCCCGGGTTGCGGGCTTGATTTGCAGCGTGGAGCATGCAGGAGGCAGCTGATCAATGATTCTCTCTCATCATTGATGTTTCTATCTCTCTCTCCTTCTCCTTTCCTCTCTGAAATCAATTAAAATATATATGTTTTTAAAAGAACAGAGAGGTAATGAACCCCAGAATATTAGCCCTGCGAAGGCCTTGGAGCCCATGGAAGCCAGCCCGCGGTGTGGAGGGCTAGGGCATGGCTCAGCGAGGCTTAGAGCTGGACACTGAGTGAAGAGCTGGGATTAGAACCTGTCTGATGGCACAGCATTGGTGTCATGACCCCAGTCCTGTGACTCAAATCAAGAAGGCATTTCTGGGCTCCTCGCCTCCAGGGACTGTCAGCACTCACTGCCTTGGCTGGATTTTGGACTCAAAAATGTGCAAGTGATGAAATCGTATTTGTCTTTGCTAAAAGAGCACTTCTGATTTTTTTTTATTTTATTTTATTTTTAAATATGGAACACTTCACGAATTTGCGTGTCATCCTTGCGCAGGGGCCATGCTAATCTTCTCTGTATCGTTCCAGTTTTAGTATATGTGCTGCTGAAGCAAGCACCACTTCTGATTTTTTTTTAAATCACGGGAAGAAATCTCTTCTTTATTGCAGTTTGCCATGTATGTGTATAAAATATTTGAAACCAAAGTTCCACAAACTGATACTCACACTATGTGCAATGCATTCCACTATTTTGTCTTCCTGTCTTTTCTTTTCATTCTCATTGAAAAGAAATGGTGCTTGTTATCGAACAAACACTGGTTCAAGGGAAGCCTGTGGTGACCTGAAGCGATAGCAGGTCACTAGAGCCGCTGTACTCTCAGGTGTGGCTGGAAGTCATCATAAAGCCTTTCTGAGAAGACTGGAATGATGACCCGAAGAGGTCCCCATAGCCTCCATGGGTCATCTCACTGCACTAGATCCAATGGACATGCCTCAACTCAGATGCCCATATAGCCCCTGACTACAATAACAGTGATTCATACCTCACTTACAAGAATTATCTCACTAGGAATAACCTAATAGAATAGGTAATGTTATTCCCTTGTTTAACAGATGGGAAAAAGTAAAGATCAGGCCACCTAAGTGACTTGCCCAAGGTCACCTGTGGTCAGGACTAAGGCCTGGGTCTTTGATACTCTTTCTATCACAGCCCTCCCTCAACCCCACCCCAGCATTTTTATGATCCTCTGTTAGGATGGGAGGAATTCTCCAATTCTGGGAACTCTCAATCCTTTCTCTACCCTTAGAAATCTCTTCTAGTTCTCAAGCTCTGTCTGGACTAGGAAGGCTCCTGAGTAGGAGGGATTTCCAATAGTCACCGTACAGTAGTCTGTCCAACTGACAGCCCCTCCTCCAACAGGGGCTTCCACCCAAGTCGGCTTCCACAAAGTGGGTGAGCTAATGTTTAAGATGTAGGCAGAGACGATGGATGGCTCGAGAAGAAATATGAAAAAGCCACAGTGCTTTCAGCTCTGCCTGGAAACTCTTTAAAACTGTTGAGGTCAAGAGCGAGTTGCAAAGCCCTCCAAGGAACTTGACTGTGTGCTGGGGGGTTAATGTTTTTATGAATTGATCATGTTTGCAGCTTCTTAAAAATATTGTATACCCACTGGCATCCCCCGGTCCCACTGTAACAACCTCAACCCAGCCCTCCATTTATCAATACAATTGCATCAAGGGTAGCCTCCCCGCCTCATCCATCAAACAGGCCACTGTCTGCAGACTTTCCAGGGTTTGTTGTATTTGGGATTAAATGTGGGGATGGAGGTAAAATTAACGGGGTTTCTATAAATATAACTTCTCTGGCTCTTGTTAGAACTGGGGGTGGGAGAGGTTACAGGAAATCTCTGGTTTCAAACAACTCCATGTGGAGTGATCCTGTTTACTTGAAATGTCTGGCCAAGATCTAATGATACCCCATTAATATTAAATAAATAATTTCCACAGAAGCTATTTTCTTGGTCATCTTTGCCAAATTTTTTGAGAAAGGGGGCCAACACAGAAGCCTTACATGGGTGTCTCATGTAAAAGCCTCAGGATTAGTGGGAACTAGGCTTCCTTATTTTTTTAAGCTGTTTCATGTCAGATAAAACTCAGCTGGTGAATCAATCCAGCCATATAAAATGACCCAGCTGGGCTACCGTACTGGTGTTAAAGAAAAATAATCAATGACACTTGATAAACATGGTAAGGCAGACCTTATTCAGGACCATGAGGATAAGTGCAAGGTCATACAATGGGATATTATAATGGGAGCAGAGGAGAGATTGGGCCCAACTCTGAGGACAGCAGGGGCAAGTGGGAGCTTACAGCCAAGGAGACCGGGGCAGGAGATCAGTGGATGGGAAATTACTCAGAGGAAACATCAAGGGTGAGAGGAGGTCTCAGCTAAACAGACCTAACATGTTCGTGCTCAAGACAGGCCAGGGTGAAGAGACATCACCCGGGGGATGGTGGAGGATGAGGAACCTGATCGCATATCAAGGGTGATCAGATGTGGGGTAGAGGGAATGTTCTAATTAAACTGACTTAGCAGGGTTTTTGCTAAAACTAGATTTTACAAGGAAGTGCACAGATGGGCCTAGACAGTGGTTGGCAAACTGCGGCTCGCGAGCCACATGCGGCTCTTTGGCCCCTTGAGTGTGGCTCTTCCACAATACCGACGTCTGCGCATGGGCCACGAAGTTTCAATCGCACGGTATGTGCACGCCCGCACGTGGTATTTTGTGGAAGAGCCACACTCAAGGGGCCAAAGAGCCGCATGTGGCTCGCAAGCCGGGGTTTGCCGACCACGGGCCTAGGAGAAGGTTCAGGAGCCTGACTAAAGGTTGGTCAAACCAAGAGTCTTTGTCACTGGTTACCTCCAAGAGGTCATTCCATGACATTCACATTCTCTTCCCGCCCAAACCAGCTTTCTGAAAAGCATCTAACAAATGGATTTACCCAAGATGTTAACAGCTAGGCAGCAGGGTTGTCAGATTTAGCATGTAAAAATACAGGACCCCCAGTTAAATTTGAATTTCTGATGAACAATGAGTAATTTTTACCATAAGTATGTCCCGTGCAGTATTTGGAATATACTCATACTGAAAGTTATCTGTTGTTTATCTGAAATTCAAATTAAATTGGTCATTCAGTATTTTATCTTGCAACCCTACTGGTAAGACCCAATCTGCTACTCTTTCAGGGAAATTCAATTTTTAACAGGGATAAGAATAGACAGTGATGTGGTTAGAAGGGGAGATCTACTAGTTTGCCAGGTAAGAGGCCTTCCTTTCTAAGAATTTGCTTTGTATCAGAAAGGTCAGCATCTCCAGCTATCTTTTACCTTGTTGCTAAATAAGAAAGCTTGTGCCTTAGCCCATAAAACTGATAAGAGCTGGCATCATTGAGTGCTGAGCACTTCACATTCACCGTGAGGTAGATATTATGACCTCATTGTTGCAAAAGAGGAAACTGAGTGTAGGGAGATTACAGATCATGCCCCAGTTAAACACCAAGAAAGAGGCTACCAGACCAGGTTGGGGTCAACTGGGAAGGGGACATGTTCTCTTTCGAGCCAACATGTGGGCATGAGAGAGATAGAGATGGATGCAGGGATGCAGCTGGCGATGCCCAGGTGCTTGGTGGATAAATCCAATAAAATGAGGCCACATAAAGTGCTTGGAGGGCACTCACTGGTGTTATTGGGGGAGTTAAGAAAGCTTTGGGACCAAAGTAATTTTTGGAGGCTTAAAAAAAGAGATTTATTTTCTCTTAGTTTTGGAGGCTGGAAGTCTGAGATCAAGGTGTCAGGAGGGTCGGTTGCTTCTAAGGCAGCGTTTCTCAACCTGTGGGTCACGACCCCTTTGGCAGTCGAACGACCCTTTCACAGGGGTCGCCTAACACCATCCTGCATATCAGATATTTACATTACGATTCATAACAGTAGCAACATTACAGTTATGAAGTAGCAACGAAAATAATTTTATGGTTGGGTCACAACATGAGGAACTGTATTTAAAGGGCCAGAAGGTTGAGAACCACTGTCTAAGGCCTTTCTCCTCGACTGGTAGGTGGCCATCTTCTCCCTGTTTCCTCACCTGGCCTTCCCTCTGTGCCTGTCTCTGCCCTAATCTCCTCTTCTTGTAAAGACATTCATCATATTGGATGAGGACCCACTCCAATCACCTCATGTTAATTTAATTGTCTCTTTAAAGACCCTGTCTTCAAACACAGTCACATTCTGAGGTCCTGGGAGTTAGGACTTCAACACAGGAATTTGAGGATGGGGCTCACAATTCAGCCTATGACGAGAGAAGAATGAGCTTTGTCTCTTCCAACCATTGCCCAGGAGCCATCAGATTCTCATTGTTAACACACACGGACTTGATGGCAGGAAGACTGAAGCAACTCCCCACAGACCAGGCAGTTCTCTAGTTTAAAGCGGGGGCGGGGGGTGCATTTATCGAACAACTACTATGTGAAAAGTGCATTGCATGAAGCATGCCTTTCTTCCTCACAGTAACCCTGCAGGCAGCTACTGCTATCCTTGCTGCACTGATTAGGAGATTGAGGTTCAGAGAGTTGAAAACACTTGCCAAAGTTCTCATCATTAGCCTGACTCCACTGCCCAGCCTTTTCCTACACATCAACGTGCCTGCCTGCAAAGCCCCGTCTCCACTGAAGGACCTGGCACAGTGTCCCTTGCCTGTGTTGCCCATGTCTTCTCTGGCAGAGCCCAAACCAGACACATGGGCCCACACTGCGCCGGAGATGTGCCCGTGGAAACGACAGGTAGCTCCTGGGACACCGGAACCTCGGGTCAATATTTACCCAGTAATTCAAGCAGGCAATAAACAGCTTACAGGTAGCCTCTCACACACACCACACAGGCCTCCTCAGCCCTTGGACACGGCCCAGCTCCAGCAAGTCCGGGCTGGGGCCTCCTCTCCTCAGACTCAGGGAGCAGCAGCTCCCAACCTGGCTGCACAGTAACCCCCTACTCGCAAGGGAGCTTTGAAAATCCTGGGACCTGGGCCAGCCAGGCCAATGCAGAGTCTCAGAGGTAGAACTCAGGCACCAGTATTCTATAACACTCCCCGGTGTGCAGCCAAGGTTGAAAAACACTGCCATCTACAAGTGTCATAAAGACTCTATTGTCCCTGTCCCTGCCGAGAGTGACATGCAGCACAGCACCCCTCCCCTCCATATTTCCTCCTCCAGCCATGCCCCATAGAGACAGAACATGCTCATACAGGGATGTGCACACACAGTCAGGCACACGCCTGCACACTCATGCAGACACCGGGACCATTTGTCATAGGCCATGGGAGAAAGGCCCAGAAAACGCCACGGTTAAGGTTCTCCAGGGGGGAACGCATGAGTCACAAAGCCTGGTTTACCCCACGCGACCCAGCATTGACGGTCTCAGCAGGGCCTGGGCAGCCCTCGCTGCCATCAGAACAGAAGGGTCAGGCCCAGCCCCTAGATTTTGGTTCCAGGATCTAGGAGGGTGATTCTGATGGGCAGCCCACAGTTGCGTCACAGTCAGGGCAGGAGAGGCACCTTGGCAGTGACCAGCCCTCTTTTCTGTGTGGGGAAACTGAGGCCCAGAAAGGCACAGGGATGTGCACAAGGCCGCCCCGAAAGGGCTGCACCCGAGCACTAGCTGGTTGGTTGTAACAACCATCACAATTGTCATCATCACGGACAGCTTGCCCGGGCTGGTCACCTTTCTCAGCTGTTTGTGTGTTCACACGCTCAACCCTTACAACCTTGGAGGTGGGTGAGGCTTTTGCCCAATTCTAGAAAGGAGAAACTCAAACTTAGCACTTTTCTCCCTTTTTTTAATTGTGGTAAAATACGACATAAAATTTACTGTCTTACTAATTTACCATTTAACCATTTTTCTATATACAGTTTGGTGATGGTAAGTATATTGTTATACAACCATCACTACCATCCATTTCAGAACTTTTTCATCTTCCTAAACTGAAACTCTATACCTGTTAAACACTAACCGCCTTCCTCCATCCTCCCTTCCCCCAGCCCCTGACAACCACCATTTTACTTTCTGTCTCTATGAATTTCACTCCTCTAGGTGCCTCATAGAAGTGGAATCACACAGTATTTGTCCTTCAATGACTGGCTTACATCACTTCGCATAATGTCCTCAAGGTTCATCCGTGATGTAGCAGGTGTCAGAATATCCTTCCTTCCTAAGGCTGAATAATATCCCACTGTACATACTACATGCTTTGTTTATTCATTCATCCATGGACGGATACTTGGGTTGTTTCCACCTTTCGGCTATTGTGAATAATGTTGCTGTAAACATATGTATGCAAACATCTGTTTGAGTTTTTGCTTTCAGTTGTTTTGTGTATACACCCAGAAGTGGGATTGCTGGGTCAAATAGTAATTTTCTGTTTAATTTTTGGAGGAAGCTCATACTGTTTTCTACAATGGCTGCAACCATTCCCGCCAGCGGTGCCCACATTCTCACCAACATTGATTTTCTGTTTTTGTTTTTCTGATAGTAGCCATCCTACTGAGTGTGAGATAGTATGTCATTATGGTTTCAATTTGCATTTCCCTGTTGATTAGTGATGTTCAGCATCTTTTCACATACTTGTTGGCCACTTGTATGTCTTCTTGGGGAAAATGTGAAACTTAGGACTTTAAAGTAACTTGCCCAAGGCTATGGAGTTAATGGTAGCAGGGTGAAGTTTGCACCCAAACATGTAACTTCCTGAACTTGCTCTTAACCACTAGCACTGAATAACACATGGAAAGCTCTTAGAACAGTACCTCAATTGCATTAACTGTTCAATAAGTGTTAGCTATTACTGCCATTAATATTACTATTTATTACTACTGTCACTACCATTAATATTACTATTTACTACTACTATTACTGCCATTAATATTACTACTATTTACTACTACTATTACTGCCATTAATATTACTACTGTTTACTGCTACTATTGCTGCCATTAATATCACTATTATTACTATTAATGTTACCACTACTATTATTGCCATTAGTATTATTGCTATTATTACTGCCATTCTACAAGTATCACTACTATTACTACTACTGTTGCTACCAGTAATATTACTGCTGCACCTGCTGCTGCTGTCACAGGCTTCCCAAGACTGGCTTCACGCCCTGACGGGTTTGGCTCAGTGGATAGAGCGTCAGCCTGTGGACTGAAGGGTCCCAAGTTCGATTCCGGTCAAGGGCATGAACCTTGGTTGCGGGCACATCCCCAGTAGGAGGTGTGCAGGAGGCAGCTGATCAATGTCTCTCTCTCATCCATGTTTCTAATTCTTTATCCCTCTCCCTTCCTCTCTGTAAAAAATCAATAAAATATATTTTAAAAAAAGACTGGATTCAGCCAGGTCTGCCTCACCACACAGCTGGGAGCCCATCACTGTATCTGGGGTATTACTAGCATGGTTGGAGGCAAAGAAGAAAAGATCAAGGACCACCAGGGCTTTGTGATTCATCCTCTATTTTAGCACTTCTCAGAAAGAAGACTGTGGACCACCTGGATCAGAGTAGTCTGGGAGGCTCACTTTACTCTGGGTCTCTCTTAGACTCAGTGGGCCAGAATCCCGGGGTGGGGGCAGTTAGACATCTGCAGGACGCAGGCCCCAAAGTGACTCTCCACTCAGTATGACTAAGCATCTTGGGCAGGAGCCTTGCTCACTGGTGAGCCCAGGTACATCTTTTTGGTTTGGTAATAATGATCCCTACACTAAAAAAAAAAAAAAAGGACAACGTATGATTTACTTTCTTTTTTGCTTTCATGACTATCTAAATTTCTCTGGTGATCCTATATTAATTTTGTACTGAAGAATTAACATTTTTAAAAGTGGCTGTACTCTTCTTAACAGATTTATGGAAATATAACCTATGTACAATATACAATAAACTGCACTTAACCGTGCAATTTGATAGGCACCATCACCAGTCCCAATAATGAGCATATGTGTCACCACTAAGTCTCCTTATGTCCCTTTGCAGAGGTACCTGTATTCATATTGCATGCCTTCCCACCATTCCCTCTGCTCATGCACTCTCCCCCCCTCCCAACGATCCTCAGCATCAGAATTTGTGGACTATGAGGGGGGAAATGTGTACTCTTTTCTAGTGAGCACTGCCATCAGAACAACCCTGATGACGCTGCCTGGAATAACAGACTCTCAGCAGCTAAGAGTAAACTAAGCCTAGCGGAACGCAGGCTGCAGCAAACAGTGCTGTGGCGAAAGGAACGGGTGAGATGGGATAGGTCATCACGTACATTAAAGGTGCCAGTCTCTTTGTCCAGAATGTCCTCCTGTGGCATCATCCAATTTTCAAACTCCTATTCATCCTTCAAAACCCACTCGTCCTTCTGGGAAGCCTCTCTTGGTCCACTGTGCCCCTCTGCTCCAAGCCTGTGCCCACCTGCACTGACCCACCATTTGCCCCCTCACTGCTCTGGAGAAGACCCTCCACCAGTCATTCCTTAAGGGTAGAGGCCACCCATCCCTCCCAACCACCTCAGTAAATTCTCTTCATTTTCAAGTCCCCAGCTCTTTTTTTAAAATTAACTGTGCCGTTAAGCACATTCACATTGTTGTACACCCTCACCACCATCCATCTCCCAAACTCAAACTCCTTCTTCTCTGCTTCCCCATCCCTGGCAACCATCATTCTAGTTTCTGTTTCAGTAAATTTGACTACTCTGGGTATCACATGTAAGTGGAATCATATAGTATATATCTTGTTGTGTCTGGCTTATTTCATGTAGCACAATGTCTTCAAGGTTCATCCATGTTGCAGCATGTATCAGAATTTCCTTCCTTTCTGAGACTGAATAATATTTGCTTGTATGGATATACCCCATTTAGTTTCTCTATTCATCTGGCGGTGGATACCTTTTGGCAATTGTGAATTATGCGGCTATGAACATGGGTGTGCAAATATTTCTTTGTGACTTGCTTTCATTTCTTTGGGGTATATACCTGAAAGTGGATTTGCTAGCTCCTATGGAAATTCCACATTTAATTTTTTGAGCACCTGCCATACTGTTTTTCACAGCGGTTGCCCCATCTTACATTTCCACCAGCGGGACACAAGGTTCAAATTTCTTCACATCCTCACCAACACGTGTTATTTTCTGTTTCCCCAGCAATTTTTAACCTCACTACAGCTCCTAATCTCTTCCTACTTATGCCGGTGAAATGTAGAAAAGTTCAATCTTCCAATGCGTTTTTCCTCCAGAACTCCTCATGTCTGTATGATCCCTAGCTCTCAGATGGTTGACATCCTGTAAAATAAAATCCAGATGACTTCATACATCCTGCCTCATCTTGTTTGGCTCTGGCCCAGAGCTGGTAGGAGGTTACTTTGACCTGCACATAGGTGGGTCGGGCACCTGTCCTGATGGCCACCAACCTAAGGCCTCACCTTTGCAAAGGGCTGGCTGTGAGCCGAGGGCTCTTGAGGGGTCTTCACCTCTGCTGCTGACTTGCTTTAAAAAACAACAACAAAACCCACCTCTGCTCATTAGTGGAATGTGGGGCTTTCACAGATATTCACAAGCTTCATCAGAAAAAAGACACCCCAAAGTAGCCCCCACACATAAAAAGGCACCCCTATGAGAGTTGAGATTAAGGGGTAAAGGACTTCAGAAGACAATCGGTCCCCACCCTGCCTCCAAAACTCCACAGAAGGACATTCGCTTTCTTTTTCGAAACCTCAAGGCAAAGAGAAGAGCTTTCTGTGTGTTTCTCAAATCACACTGCTGTGCTCTGAACACTTGTTTCCTCAAAATACGTATGTGGAAATCCTAACCCCCAAAATCTTTGGAGATGAGGCCTTTGGGAGGTGATGGATGGGATCAGTGCCCTTATAAAAAAAAGACCCCACCGAGCTTCCTAACCCTTTTGGCCATGAGAGGACACAGGGCAAAGACCGCTGTCTGTGAAGAAACTGGCCCTCATCACACAGTGAATCTGCTAGCGCTATGATCTTGGACTTCCAGCCTCCAGAACTGTGAGAAATTTCTGTCATTTAAGCCACCCAGTCTGCAGCATTTTACTATAGGATTCTGAATACTCTAAGACATTCTAAAAAATGGTGAGGGGTGAGAGGTTGGGGAAGGTAGGTAGCATCGTTTGAACAGCTACTCTCTGTAAGGACCATGCTCGGTGCTCAATATAGTTTATATTCTAGAACTCTCACCACCCTGAGGGATAAGTGATATTGAGCCCGTTTTACAGATTAGGAAGCTAAGGCTTCCAGGGGGTTGGCAGCTTGCCCATTAGTGATGGTGATGCAAACCCACACATGCCAGCCTCCAAAAGCCGTGCTGCTTCCCAATGGCCAGCTGCTGCTGACCAACACCGTCTCCTTCCGGCTCCCGGACCCTTTGCTGCAGCGGAGAGAGGGGAAGGGGGTGAAGTGCTGGGCCTCCACTTTGCAGGCTCAGGGCTGGGCTTTCCCCAACAAGCGAGCGGGATCTGGAGGCTTGACCACAACTCAGAGGAGACTAACTTAAAAACAGAGTAGTTTTTATCTATTTATTACGACCAGATGGTGACAGGAATGACTTAGGAAGTCAAATCAAGGTCCCATCCAGCTTGATACAAAGAAAGTCCATGCAAAGTGAAGTTGGGATTCTTTTTTTTTTTTTTAATATATTTTATTGATTTTTCACAGAGAGGAAGGGAGAGAGATAGAGAGCCAGAAACATCGATCAGCTACCTCCTGCACACCCCCCACCGGGGACATGCCCGCAACCCAGGCACATGCCCCTGACCGGAATCGAACCCGGGACCCCTCAGTCCGCAGGCCGACGCTCTATCCACTGAGCCAAACCGGTTTCGGCGAAGTTGGGATTCTTAATGCATTGTTTTTTACTGTGGTAGAATTCACATAACATATGATGTAGCATCATAACTGTTTTCAAGTGCACAGCTCAGTGGTACTAAGTACATTCACATTGTTGTGCAACCATCACCACCATTCGTCTCCACAACTTTTTCATCTTCCCAAGGTGGAACTCTCTACCCATTCAACACTAACTCCCAACCCCTCCTTCCCCTCAGCCCTTGGCAACCACCCTTCCATTTTCTGTCTCTATGAGTTTGTCCACTCTAGGTACCTCATGTAAGTGGAATCGTAGTAGTGGCCCATGGCTGCTTTTTTCACTGAGTATAATGTCTCCTAGGTTGAATTTAGGGATTTTTGAGATTCTTGCACAAAGAGTTGTGTCCTGGTGACTCACCCATCTCTGCTTAGGGATCAAATGCCAACTTCCCTGGGCTAGATACCCACCCACAAACCCACCCCACTTCTCCCCCTGCAGAACACACCTCCAATAAAGTCAGGCTAGGGAATAGCCTTCCTCTTCCTTTCTACCCATTTCCAGACCTTGCTAAAGTCCCTACATGTCCAGATGACTTTTCACTTGTTCATTTTGGGAGATGAGAGCTGCACAGGCCCCTTGATCTTATTAGGATTAAACACACCCCAACCTCCCGGGGTGGTTCCCTCGGGGAAGGCATTGGATTCAGCAGCTGCCTCCCGAATCTGGGGGCTCTCGGTAGCGTCTGCCATCAACCTGGGCACTGGCTAGGGCTGGCCTTACCCTGTCTTCTGCTCATTTGCTCCCTCCACTCAACCTCTAACCCCTCTCTTTACTTCTGTGAAATAAAGATGCCCTCTGGGCCTCTCCCTGCCTTGCTTCCTCCACCCACTCCACCAGCCTGCCTGTGCCCACCTGCGCCAACGTGCTGTGGGAGAAGACCTCCGTCCATCATTCCTTGGGGGTCAAGGCCGCCTGTCCCTCCCAACCACCTCCTGGCGGCCCCAGGCTGCCAAGGGCAGCTCCACTCTGCCCTCTGGGAACACGGGCCACGGGATTGCATCATGCACACCTTTAGACTGCAAGTGCCACATGGGCAAGGACTCTGCTGTTTGTCTTGGCTACACCTTTTTCATTAATTCCCTGCTGTCCTCATTTACGGCCCCATAAAACTACGGGATTGGAAAGAAATAAATAAGCAATTGGCCGTTGGCGCTCCCTTTCCAGGGGAGAGGTTGGGAGGGTCCTACTTTCCAAGTTCAGAAGTGAAAATATCACCTTTCACCTAAATAAGGAAAGGAACCCAAGAGGCCTTCCTGAGCTCAACAGCTCCCCTCTGAGCCCTGTCTTGTCTGATTCCTAAAGGACTTCCTCCCCCTGCGAATTCGGCAGGACTCCTCTATGGCACCCATCTCGTCCCATCTTCCATCCCATCTCCCACCTTCTCACTCCTGGCTGCCTTGTCACCTGTAACTGTCCAAAGCTGTCGCTAGTCTGCACCGAACCCTTCGCCACCACCACCATTTTCCTTCCCAGAACCCCAGACTGGGGAAGTTCTCCCTTCTCGAGAACCCTCTCCCTGCTTCCCCAGGAAATCTCCTCTATGGGGCCTTTCAACTTGTGTGTAAGTGAAGGAGAATAAAACTAAGGACTTCCCCATAAGCCGCCTCCCTACTTCCTCTTAAGCACCAGGTGGCACCATGGACCACCCACCCCTGCTGCTGCCTGAAAAACGACTCCGCCTTCTTCCTCAAATGCCCTGAATGACCCCTATTGTCTATAGAATCAGGCACTTGAAGCCCTGAGCACTCTAACCCCAGCCTCCCCTTCCAGAATCGCCTCCCACAACCTAAGTACAAGTACCTTAAACGACAGCCTAATGCCCCTGTCCTTTGTAGAATGTGCATGGTCTCTATCCTTCTTTCAGGGTAATGGGGGATTAAATAAGGGAGAATTTTATTTTTTAAAAGAAGGAAGAGCCATGATGCTGTATCTGATGGTGGTGGGAATGATCCAGGAGAGAATGAGTGGATGAGTTGAAGGAGAGAAGGGAGGATTGTTGGAACCACATCCTGAGCATCAGGAAGGAATGGGGTCCTGTCCACATGGAGAGGAGGGAATGGGCTTTTGTAAGATCAAGGACAGTACAGATGTGCATGGTGGGAAGGGGGGTAGACAAGCCCAGAGAGAGATAGGTGGGCAAATGCAGGGGTGGGAGCACATGGATGGCTTCTGTTTTCTCAATGTGAGAAGAAGCTGTGAGAGAGGAGGAGGTGCTGGAGATCTGGGGGGAAAGAATGAATGAAATATAGGGTGATATCAACTATGAAAATATGTACCTACATTGCTTGTCTAACTCTCTATCTGAAGACCAACCCTCCTCTCCCTCCACCAAGTCTGGAGAGAAATACATCAGAATGAATGTGAGGCTATGTCTGAACAAAAATTTTATGGGTGGTTCCTATCTTCTTCTTTGTATGTTTATATTTTCCAAAATTTGTTCAAAGAGTGTGAATTAATTTTAAAGTTAAAATAGAATTTTCTATAACAAAAAGTCACATAGATAACAGGCTGGTATCTGAAGTAGAGCAAGATGTTGACCTTAGAGTCAACCTTGAAGGGAAAAGACAGATTGTAACCCAGATATAAACAGAAAGTTTTGCCTCTTCCATGGGGGAAGAGACTAAGTAGTCCCTCCTCCCCTATCTCTCTCACAGACACACACACACACACACACACACACACACACACACACACACACACACACAGGAGATATGGGACCAGGGAGAGAACCAGGCTGTAACGGTGTGCTCTTCACACTGCCTTGGTCCCTTGTTCATGGAAGTCCAATGTCCCTGACACTCCAAGACCAGCCCACATCTCAGTCTGTCCAGTTGACACCATAGGACCCTGAAGTTGTCTACAAGTGTGGCCTCTGCATGTGTGCCTCTTGGGAAAGCAAGAGGTCACACAATGTGGGAAATTGTGGCCCTGGGAAGAAAAATGACAGCATATCATTGCAATAAAACTGGGCTGGCTGAGCAGAAAGGAAATAAACACCAAGAATGAATCTCACATCTTGCCCATGGCTGCTGAGAGAGAACAGCCTGACTTCAAGGTTGTTGCCATCCAGTCCCTCCATGTACAGTGCAGGGCAGTAAATGTCACAAAGATGCGTGACAGGAGGCCTCTCTTTCCAAGCTGGGCTAAGGTCCAAGCCCTGGTTGCCTTCCAGACCAAAAAGAATGGGTTAAAAACTAAGGAAGATAACACTGAAATCACAAAATAAAACGAAAAAAAATAAATTGGACTACAGCAAACTTAAAAACTTCTGTGCATCCCAAGATATAGTCAGCAGAGTGAAAAGGCATCCCTTAGAATGGGAGAAAATATTTACAAGTCCTATATCTGACAAGGGGTTCATATCCAGAATATATCAAGAATCCCTACAGCTCAACAACAAAAAGTAACCCCATTAAAAAATGGGCAAAGGACTTGAACAGATAGTTTTCCAAAGAAGACATACAAAGGGCCAACAAGCTCATGAAAAGATTTCAACATCACTAATCATTAGGAAAATACTAAACAAAACCAAAGAAGAGAAGTAATATAACCAATATAAAATTTTGTACCAACTACATCTAAAAAAAAATTTTTTTTAACTAAGGAATGAGCCCAGCCAGTGTTGCTCAGTGGTTAGGTGTTACCCTATGAACCAGGAGGTCATGGTTTGATTCTCGGTCAGGGTACATGCCCAGGTTGCAGGTTCAGTCCCCAGTGTGGGGGCTGCAAAAGGCAGCCAATGGATGATTCTCTCTCACCATTGATGTTTCTGACTCTCTCCCTTTCCCTTCCTCTCGGAAATCAATAAAAATATATTTTAAAAATAACAAAACTGCCCTAACTGGTTTGGCTCAGTGGATAGAGCGTCCGCCTGCAGACTGAAGGGTCCCAGGTTCTATTCTGGTCAAGGGCACATGCCCAGGTTGCGGGCTCAATCCCCAGTGTGGGGCGTGCAGGAGGCAGCCAATCAATGACTTCTCATCATTGATGTTTCTATCTCTCTCTCCCTCTCTAAAATCAATAAAAATATTTTTTAATAAAAATAACAAAACTAAGGAACAAAAGGATATTTAGGCTACATAGCTGACGGGAAGACGTGGACAGGCCCGCGCAATCTGAAGCCGTGCACCCAGGAAGAGGAGGCCTCTGCTTCATTAGGGTGCATGAAATCAGACACTCCTTCAAGCAGGGAAGCTGGAGATGATGTGCAAATTCTCACAGGATGCTGAACTCGGTGGCCTCCAGAACTGTCACTCTGACCAGCTCATTACTTGGGCCTAAAAACCAAGTGCACTAGGAGTGAGAGGAAAGGCAACTTCGTGTTAGGTGCGTGGAAAAGGATCAGGGCAAGTTAGTGTTCACGCACTCCCCACGCACCCCGTGTGAGTTCCAGACCATGCACCTTGAGGACGGGGACCCCCTGCACCTGTGGCCATGGGGCACCATGGAGCACACTCTCTAGAGACCAGCTCTGGAGGCCTGAGATGGAGAGGGCCTGGTTCCAGGCCTCCCGGCAGGTTAGAGGCAGAGGTCTCTGACTGCACCACACTGCGTCCTCTCACCATCCCCAGCTGTCCTGCCTGACACCAACAATCCTGAGAGGCCACCATCGTTTCTGAGAAGCGGCACCAACATCTCAACAACTTCCTCATGTCTAACAACCTCAGCCGCTCTCCCTCCTTCGACCCTCTTCCCCTCTCGGTGGCAGTCCCCATCCTAATTTCTTTTTTTTTTTTTCCAAATTCAGACTTCCTGTTCTGCTGAGGCCCCCCCATCTCTCAGGATTGTTATAGGCTTTCTCTTTTCTGAACAAGTTCACTGCCCAGGTGCTCCTCCTTCGAGTCTGCACTCCCTCCCACCACAGCCCTTGAAACTCACAAGCAAGTGGACCAGCTCTTAAATCTCCATCCAAATCCTAAAGAATTCTCCCATCAGGCGAGATGGTACCTGTTCTTTTCCCCTGGGGCAGTCTAAACACGCATCTTAAGAAATAGACATTTATTGCCAAGACAATTGGAGATAAGGAAAGATCATCTGTCTGCCCAAATGGCTTGGGCTGGGCCTGAGTTGTGGCGTTGTCAGAGTGATTTTAGCACAGACCCTGCTAGGCATTAGGCTCTTACAAACTCCAGATAAGGCTCTCATTTTTATAGGGCTCGGGGAGTGGAAGGGAAGACGGGAATTGCATGATAGTTGCCACTGTAGATAAGGAGAATATATATTTTGTTTAACCAAACTTGTCTTTCGTCTAGAAACTCCAGTGAAGTAGCATCCATCAAACCCTTTTCTGATTTACACGAATACCTGATCCCCGGATAAGGAAAAGTGTAAGTCAACACTGCTCTGTTGTAATTAGGTGTTACCTGCCCAGATACTGGACTTTTTATCTACAGATCCTTTTGCAGGCTCCCTCCAGTTTATCTGCCTCATAGGTGTGACCAAATTGTCGTGTGTGCGTGTGTGTGCGTGTGTGTGTGTGTGTGTGTGTGTGTGTGTGTGTGTGTGTTGGCTGGTTTCAAGGGTCCATTCATGAATATGTCCCAAATGCCTCAGAGAAGGAGTGACCTGGAATCCAAAGAGCAAAAAAGGGAGGTGGCAGGAAAATGATGGATCTATTTAATAATCATACCAAAGCCGCCTCCAATTGTCTGCTCTTGGAGATCTGGTCTGCTATCCATCAGCCATAACACGGGGCAGCCGAAACCCAGGGCTGCCCTGATAAGAGGCCAATGATGCAATAAATTATCCCACACCTCCGGCCTCAGTTTCTCCTTCTATGAAAGGAAAAGTTATATCCAGCACCATGTATCTATCATGAGGATAAATGAGCTGTGTTACGCCAACTGATCTTAAAACAGGAAGGCTGGTGGATTAAATAAAGATTTACAAAAAATTATGTCCAAATGATTGTTATTTATGATGTGCTTCATGAAGCTAATAGGTGATATGTGGAAGGGACTCTAGAGAGAACATACTTCCAGTGCCTCATATTCCGAATTTTAAAAAATAGCGAGGAACCTCCCTCCCTCTCCATCTCAGCTGTCAAGTCAGTACCCAGGGAAGACAAGTTCAGGCTGCAAGTCACTGGTAACTCCATGTCCACCCTTTTAGCCCTGAAAAGTGATGCTTAGAATTTTCAGCAATACAGAGAAGTAACGGTGATAAAGCGTTAAGGAACGTAGCAGTACTGGAAATACGGGAGGAACACTTTGTAAAGCATCTTATTGTCTATCCACTGTGCTATATACCTGAAACCAACAGAAAATAATATTGAATGTAAAAAATGAAAATTGGGCCTTGGCTGGTGTGGCTCAGTTGGTTGAAGCTTCATCCTGTGCACCTAAAGTTTGCAGGTTCGATCCCTAGTGGGGGCGCTACTGAGTTGGGAGGCAACTAATCGATGATGTTTCATGCATCAATGTTTCTCTCTCTCCCTTTCTCTCTTCCTTCCGCTCTCTTAAAAAGAGATATGTTTATATCTCTTTGGACAAGAATTCATAAAAAGTAAATTAATTAAATTAGATTTTAAAGTTAAATTATTTTAACTTCAAGAAAAACAAAAAATGTTAGCAGAATATAAAGTAGTACACATCTTGTGACTGCAACCATGCTATATATATATGTGTGCATTGGAAAAGCAATATTTCAAAATGAATGAAAACAGTTGTGTTTGGAAGTGGGGTTTAGTTTAAAATTTGGTCTCCAGCGTTACTAGTTTGTTACTGGTTTAATTTAAAAAAAAAATGATGTTTTCTTTGCAAAGATCCACTCCCCCTGAAAGCAACACAGAAGTGCACAAAGTGCAAAAAATATAAGTACCTCCCACACTCTCACTCCCCAATCTCCTAATCCCACTCTCTTAGGATAACCTTTTTAGACACAACCTAAATCTGAATGTTTGTATCTTGTGCTTTTTCATTGTAGAGGGGGTGGGGTGGTGACTCTAAGGTATCAGTATTCAACAACCAGGAACAAATCGTTCTGTGACAAGCCATGGAAGGTGGGTGCACGCTCCATCAAGAGCCCCAAAAATGTGACTTGTGGAGGGGGGTGAGAACAGAGTTCATTCACCTTCCTAAGGGGAGACTTTACTACCATAAAACACTGACTCAGCCTGGCTCCTCATGGCACAGCCTTTCTGCCCAAAGGCACCAAGTGTGTTGGCCTGTGGACTCAGAATCCACTGGCTTAGTCAGAGGCCAGCTTGATGACGGGAGGCCCTGGGATATCGGTGAGTCAGTGTACATGAGTGGCTTGAGAAACAAAATCATAAAACTAGAATCATGGGGATAGAAGGTGGAGCAGGCAGGCATGATGTCCAACATATTATTGTTTTATGAATGAAAAATATTCCTAGGAAACCCACCATCCTTCATGACTCAATCCAAACACCATCTTTATAAAATATTCATTTATTCTCAACTCTGGGTTTTTATAAGGTACTGATCCAAACTTTGACCAGGGTACTTTCATGATATGGCACCCATGTACCACCCCACGTATGAGAAGTTCCTATTTACACACCATTTCCATCAACACACACCACCATCCATCAACCCAGATTCTTACACTTATAGCAGGTTCTTCATATTTAGAGTCACCAGATTTAGCAAATAAAACCACAGGATACCCAGTTAAATTTGCATTTTAGATAAACAATAAATCATAAATGTTTCATTTAATACTTAGAATATACTTAGACTAAAATGTGATTTGTTGTTTATCTGAAATTGAAATTCCGTTGGATTTCCTGAATTTTATCTGGCAACTCTATCCCAATGCTACATTATGTCATCATTTTATCTGATAATTTTATTTGTTTATAAAAGCATAGCCTGAAGAATGGGTGGCACCAACTCAGAAATAGAAGCTTCCTTAGTAATATTTACTTTAAATAACAAATGATCAATTTTGAAACCTCCAAAATTTGTCATAATCTTAATACTACCCAACTTCTCCTAGCATCCAAAAAATCCCCATCAAAATGTACAAACTCGCCCTAACCGGTTTGGCTCAGTGGGTAGAGCATCGGCCTGCGGACTCAAGGATCCCAGGTTCGATTCCCGTCAAAGGCATGTACCTTTGTTGCGGGCACATCCCCAGTAGGGAGTGTGCAGGAGGCAGCTGATCTATGTTTCTCTCTCATCAATGTTTCTAACTCTCTATCCCTCTTCCTTCCTCTCTGTAAAAAATCAATAAAATAAATTTTTAAAAAATGTACAAACTAGAAATAATTCCTTTGCACAATTAGTCAAGAAGGTGCAGTGGTACCTCATTTAGTCCTTGAAATAAATGACATGGATATCTTACCAGATATCTCTGTTTAAATATCTCAACCATGTGTTGTATAACTGTGGATAATACTACGCATCATCATCATAACTAATATATGTATAGTTTGTAGTTTATAAAAAACTTTCTAGTTGTGTTGTGCAATGGAATATAAGAATCTTATAAGGCAAGCATTTATTATCATCACCATTTTTAAGTGAGAAAACTTTGTTAGTTTATTTTTATTTTTATTCACAGGGACACTTTGCCTATCAGGAGGGGTTCAAAGGAATTGTGTATCTTATTCAACAGCAGCACAGCAAGTAAGTGAGAAAACCAGGTCTTAACCAGGATCTTCTGGTTGTAAATGCTGTGCCTTTGCATCTCCACACATCCCTGATTTAAAATAAAAAGTAGGTTAGTAATACACAATCTGCAGAAAAATCAGAAAGTATGAATTAGGACAAAGAAAAATTTATAAACCACCAAATATGTCATCACTCAAAACAACCACTGTTAATATGTTAGAATTAACTGTATCAATTTCCAGACATTTTCCAACATGAATAGATAACATGGGTATATGCATACATATATGTGTGTGTGAGGTAAATTATACATATTTTATATATATCCTATGTAATAAAAGGGTAATATGCAAATCAACCGAACGGCAGAACGACCGGTCGCTATGATGCGCACTGAACACCAAGGGGCAGACACTCAATGCAGGAGCTGCCCCCTGGTGGTAAGTGTGCTCCCACGGGGGAGCACTGCTCAGTGCAGTGGCAGTGGTGGGAGCCTCTCCCGCCTCCGTGGCAGCGCTAAGATGTCCCATTGATGGTGGGCAGAGGGCCTAAGCCATCAGTCAGACATCCCCAGAGGGCTCCTGGACTGCTAAAGCAGGGGTGGGCAAACTTTTTGACTCGAGGGCCACAATGGGTTCTTAAACTGGACCGGAGGGCCGGAACAAAAGCATGGATGGAGTGTTTGTGTGAACTAATATAAATTCAAAGTAAACATCATTACATAAAAGGGTACGGTCTTTTTTTTTTTTTTAGTTTTATTCATTTCAAACAGGCCGGATCCGGCCCGCGGGTCGTAGTTTGCCCACGGCTGTGCTAAAGGGTGCAAGCCGGGCTGAGCCCCCCCCACCCACCCCCGCTCCCGAGTGCACGAATGTCATGCATCGGGCCTCTATATATAATTGATCTTCCTGCTTAATCTATATTTACCACACCTTAGCTAAAGTGAGCTTTTCAAAATATCTACCTGATCATGTGATTCTTTTGATTAAAACTCTTCAAAGACTTTTTATTTTTCTAGAGATAAAATCCAAAACCCTTACCGTGGCTTACATGCCCATGAACTGACCCAGTACTCTCTCCTGGCTCATTGTGATCCAATCCCCTCCCACCTTACACTACTTTTTAGCCACACTGGCCGTCTTTCATCTTTGTTAATCCAATTACCAAACATAGTATCTCATTTATGTTTTAATTTGCATTTATACAAAATATTAGTAAAATTTAACTTTTTTTACATGTTAATTGGCAATTTTTATTTATTTTTGTGTGTGTATGAAATGTCTATTCATATCCTTCTATTGGAGTCTTGTCTTATTCTTACTTGTTTGTAAGAGCTTTTTATATATTTAAATGTTGGCCCTTGCCTGATATGTAAGTTGCAAACAGTTTCTTCCAGTGTCTCAAAAAAGCTTTTGGCCATAGTTTAAATTTTTTATCTAATTAAATCTATAAATATTTTTCTTTATAGTTTCTACTTTTTCCCCATTTTCATATTTTTTATTGATTAAGGTATTCCATATGTGTCCTTATCCCCCCATTATCCCCCCCACCCCACTCCTATTCATGCCCTCAACCCCCTGGTGTCTGTGTCCATTGGTTAGGCTTATATTCATGCATACAAGTCCTTTGGTTGGTCTCTCCCTCTTACCCCCACCCTCCCCTAACTTCCCTCTGAGGTTTGAGCAGCTGATCAATGCTTCTCTGTCTCTGGATCTGTTTTTGTTCATCAGTTTATGTTGTTCACTTTTATTCTACAAATGAGTGAGATCATGTGATATTTATCTTCCTCTGACTGACTTATTTCACTTAGCATAATGCTCTCCAGCTCCATCCATGCTGTTGCAAATGGTAGGAGTTCCTTCCTTTTAACAGCAGCGTAATATTCCATTGTGTAGATGTACCACAGTTTTTTAATCCACTCATCTGCCGATGGGCACTTAGGCTGTTTCCAAATCTTAGCTATTGTAAATTGTGCTTCTATGAACATAGGGATGCGTATATCCTTTCTGATTGGTGTTTCTAGTTTCTTGGGATATATTCCTAGAAGTGGGATCACTGGGTTAAATGGGAGTTCCATTTTTAGTTTTTTGAGGAAACTCCATACTGTTCTCCACAGTGGCTGCACCAGTCTGCATTCCCACCAGTAGTGCAGAAGGGTTCCTTTTTCTCCACATCCTTGCCAGCACTAGTCATTTGTTGATTTGTTGATGATAGCCAGTCTGACAGGTGTGAGAGGGCACCTCATTGTTGTTTTGATTTGCATCTCTCGGATTCTTAGTGACTTTCAGCATGTTTTCATATGTCTCTTGGCCTTCCTTATATCCTCTTTCAAAAAGTATCTATTTAGGTCCATTGCCCATTTTTTTATTGGGTTGTTTATCTTCCTTTTATTAAGTTGTATGAGTTCCCTGTAAATGTTGGAGATTAAACCCTTATCAGAGATAACATTGGCAAATATGTTCTCCCCTGCAGTGGGCTTTTTTGTTGTTTTGTGGATGGTTTTTTTGTTTGTTTGTTTGTGGGTTGTTTTTTTGTTTTTTGGGTTTTTTTGGGTTTTTTTTTTTTTTGCTGTGCAGAAGCTTTTTATTTTAATGTAGTCCCATTTGTTTATTTTCTCTTTAGTTTCCTTTGCCCTAGGTCGGAGCTGTATCGGTGAAGATAGTGCTTTGGCATATGACTGAGATTTTGCATCCCGTGGATTCCTCTAATATTTTTTTGGTTTCCCATCTTACATTTAAGTCCTTTATCCATTTTGAGTTTATTTTTGCATATGGTGTAAGTTGGTGGTCTAGTTTCATTTTTTTTTTTTGCATGTATCTGTCCAATTTTTCCAACACCATTTATTGAAGAGACTGTCTTGACTCCATTGTATGCTCTTGCCTCCTTTGTCAAATATTAATTGAGCATAGTGGTTTGGGTCGATTTCTGGGTTCTCTATTCTATGCCATTGGTCTATATGTCTGTTCTTATGCCAGTACCAGGCAGTTTTGAGAACAGTGGCTTTGTAATGCAGCGTGATATCTGGTATTGAGATCCCTCCTACTTTGTTCTTCTTTCTCAGGATTGCTGCAGCTATTCAGGGTCTTTTTTTTTTTATTCCAGGTGAATTTTTGGAGAGTTCATTCTAGGTCTGTGAAATATGCCGTTGGTATTTTAATGGGGAGTGCGTTGAATCTATAGATGATTGCTTTGGGTAGTATGGACATTTTAATGTTGTTGATTCTACCAATCCATGAACACGGTATGCTCTTCCATATAGTTTCTAACTTTGATGCCATGCATAGAATGGTTCTTCCTACCCTTAAATTATATAAATGTTCAGTATACTTTTTCCTACAACTTTTATGGTTAAATTTTTTAGATTATATATTTGATCCAATAAAAATTTATTTATGTATACAATATGAGGTAACATTAGTCACTATACTGTTTACAAATAGGTAGCCAATTATCCAAGCACCATTTGTTAAATAATCTGTTCGTTCTGAAAAAATATATATATAATTATAATTATATATAATTATATGTATATATAATTATATATACATATATATATATATATATATTTCTAGACTACCTATTACTATTCTATTGATCTATCTACATATTATTAAGTTGGTGCCACATTGGCTCTCATTATAGCGTTTAGCTTTGTAATGCAATTTAAATTTTGATGGTCAAGTCCCCTATGATTAATCTTTTCTCATGGCTATTTTTGTTGATTTATTGTTTCAAATAATTTTTAGGGTAGAGTTGTGAATTTCTAAAAAATATCAATGTATCTTTCAATATTGAGTCTTTTCATCTAAGAATAGTATGTTTCACCATTTATTCCACCTCTTTTTTCTCCCTTAATAGAATTTTAAAATTTTTATGAGGCCCCCACTCTGCATTGGCAATGAAGACCACACAGGAAGCCCAGACTCACAACCCCACCCAGTAGTAATGAGACAACCACACTTTCTGCTGGCATGGTGTCAGAGGAAGCCTAATGGAGTCAGGACTTTCACCACCACACACTGATAACAAGGCCACTCCTCTTCTTGTGTGAGTGGAGGCCACATGGAGACCAGTAACAAGACACCTCTGATGACCCCAGACAGGGTTGCCTCAGTAGAGGGTTAGTGGGAAGCTGAACTTCCAGTGGTGCCAGAGACCTATAACAGGTGATTGAAATAAAATCCAGTGCTGTAATATAATATGCAAAATGGCTGGGTTTCAACTGAAAATCACTCATTATACCAAGAATCAGGAAAAAGTCAATTTGATTAAACACACACACACAAAATCAACCAAGATGACACACGGAAATCAAACAGGAAATTAATAGCAGAAAAATAACTGGAAAATCTCTATGTATTTGGAAACTAAATAATATACTCCAGATAATCCATGGCTCAAAGAAGAAGTCTCAAGAAAAACCACAAAATATATGGCTATTTTCATCCATTTATTATTTCAAATAATTTTTAGAATACTTCTGTGAATTTCTAAAAAATATTTATGTATTATTCAATATTGAGTTTTCTAATCTAAGAACAGTATGTTTCGCCATTTATTCCACCTGGGGACATAGCTAAAGCAGTGCTAAGAAGAAAATTTATAACATTAAATGTTTACATGAGAAAAGAGGGATAAGCTCAAATTAATAATTTAAGCTCCCACCTCAATAAGTTAAAAAAATGAGGGTAAAATAAGTCTGAAAGAAGTAGAGGAAATAAACGCAAGAGCTTTATCAATGAAATTGAAAAAGAAAAAGAAAAAGAAATAAAAAGCTAGTGTTTTTTTTTTTAAAGATCAATAAAATTAACAAGACTCCAGAAAAACTAAAAAAAATTTTTTTTAAAGAGAAAGCACCAATTACCATTATCAGGAATGAAACAAGGTATATCATTTCAGACCTGCAGACATCAAATGATAATAAGGGTATCAATTCTACACACATAAGAACTGACAACTTAGATGAAATGGACTGATTCGTCAACAAGTACAAACTATCACAATTTACTTAACATGAAATAGACCATTTTAATAACGCTATAACTCTTAAGAAAATTGAATTTGTAATTTAAATTCCCCAAAAAGAAATATCCAGGATTTTATTGGAGAATTATACCAGATGCTATAAATATGAAAAAATAACACAGTTCTACACAATCTTTTCCAGAAAATAGAAATGAAGGGGCCACTTACCAATACATTTTATGATGCTAGTATTACCCTGAAACCAAAATAAAACTAATAAATACACAAAGAGAACACTACAAACCAATATTCCTCATTTACATAGATTAAAAATTCTTAACAAAACACAGTATTAGCAAATAGAATACAGCAACATACAAAGAGAATTATACATTATAACTAGTGAGATTTACTCTCAGGATGCAAAGCTGGGTCAATACTTAAAAATCAGGGTAATCCACCACATCAATAGGCAAAAGAAGATTAATCATATGATAATATTAGTCAGTACAGAAAAAAAGCGTTGACCCGCATTCATGATGAAAACTCTCTGAAAATCTGAAATACAGAAGTTTCTCAACTTGATAAAGAGCAGTTACTAAAGACATATGGCTAATGTTACACTTAATGACAAAACACTAAATGCTTTCTCCCTAAGATTGAGAATCAGACAAGGATTTCCACTCTCACCACATCTGATTAACATAGTTCTAGAAGTTCTGGCCAGAACATTAAGGCACGTAAAGGAAATAAAAGGACTACAGATCACAAAGAACTATAAGTAGGCCTATTTGCAGATGGCATGAACTAGCTAGACATGATCCTTTTGTTTAAAAAAAAAAAAAAGTGACCCTAGCTGGTTTGGCTCAGTGGATAGAGTGTTGGCCCATGGATTGAAAGGCCCCAGGTTCAATTCCAGTCAAGGGCAAGTAACTTGGTTGCAGTTTCCGCAGCCCTGGTAGGGGTGCATGAAGGAGGCAACCAATCAATGTGTTTCTGTCACATCGATGTTTCTCTCTGTCTCTGTCTCTCCCTCTCTCTTCCATTCTCCCTAAACATCAATGCAAAAATATCCTCAGGTGAGGATTAACAACAACAACAACAAAAGTGTTTCCCTTAAGATCAGTAACAAGACAGGGATGTCCATTTTTACCACTCTTATTCAACATAGTATTGGAAGTTCTAACCACAGCTATCAGAGAAGAGGAAGAAATAAAAGGCATCCAAATTAGAAATAATGAAGTAAAACTCTCATTATTTGCAGAAAATATGATAGTGTATATAGAAAAGTCTAAGGACTCCAACAAAAAAAACTCCCAGAACTGATAAATGAATTCAGTAAAGGAGCACGATACAATATTAATATTCAGAAATCAGTTGACATTTTTTATACCAACAATGAAATATCAGGAAGAGAAACTAAGAAAACAATCCAATTTACAATTGTACCCAAAAAATATACATAGGAATAAATTTAACCAAGGAGTTAAAAGACCTGTACTAGGAAAACTGTAAGTCACTGAAGAAAGAACTTGAAGAAGATGCAAATCAATAGAAGCAAGTACTGTGTTCATGGATAGGAAGAATAAACATCATTAAAATGTCCACACTGCCCAGCTGGTGTGGCTCAGTGGTTGAGCATCGACCTATGAACCAGGAGGTCACAGTTCAATTCCCAGTCAGAACATATGCCCAAGATGCAGGCTCAATGCCCAGTTGGAGTTGTGCAGGAGACAGCCGAGCAATGATTCTCTCTCATCATTGATGTTTCTATCTCCCTCTTCCTCTCCCTTCCTCTCTGAAATCAATAAAAATATATATATTTTTTAAAAAAAGCTAGACATACATTTACCATATGACCCAGCAATCACACTCCTGGGCATTTGTCCCAGAGAAATGAAAATGTATATCCACCCAAAAACCGGGGCACAATTGCTTTTAGCAGCAATTGTAATGGCCAAACACTGAAAACAATCAAAATATCCCTCAGTAGGTTAATGGCTAAACAAACAGTGCACTCCTACCCTGGATTCTACTCAGCAATGAAAAGAACTAATGATACATGCTACAACTTGGATGGATCTCAAGGACATTATGCTGATTTTTTAAAAGCCAATCTCACAAGGTCACATACTGCATGATTTTATTTACATAACATTTTCAAAATAACTCAATTACAGACATGGAGAAAATTGGTGGTTGCCAGGGATTAGGGATATTTCCGGGGAGTAGGTGGGTATGACTGTGAAGGAGTAACACAAGGGGGTCTTTCTGGCGATAGAATAGTTCTGCATCTTGATTGAAGTGGTGATTACATGAACCTACATGTGGCAAAATGCATAAAACTGTACACACACTGCACCATGTTAATTTCCTGATTTTGATGCCACACTCTAATTATGTAAGATGCAATCATTGAGGGGAACTGTGCAAAGAGTACATGGATGATCTCTGTACTGTCTTAGCATCTTCCTGTGACTATATCAGTGATGAATTAGCCAACAAGGGACTTTTCTATGAGTAAAGACTGTAAAGAAAGCATTTGGGCTCTGATGAGAATCTTTTCCTCACAGTTTAATGAAAGATGGATGACAGGCATGAGAACAATGATTGTACCTTCTTCTTCCATAAGAAGAAAAGAGATTCCATTTATCTGATTCAGGGTCACTGGGCTGAATGAAAGCTTCTTCTCATGCCCACAGCTATATATATATATATATTATGCAAACTGTTTCCTCGAGAGTCTGACCAACTGGGAGTTGCATCGCTCACTATGATGTACGCTGACCACCAGGAGGTGGCGCAGAACAAAGGAAGGCCCTGACCACAGCCACTAGGGACCCTACTCGTGCATGAATTTCATGCACTGGGCCTCTAGTATACATATATAACCAGGCATCACACTAATTGACTCTCATTTTGTCATCTCATTTAATGTTCACAGGACCTTATTAGATAAGAATTATTATTATTATTCTCAAGAAAGGCTTACACAGGCCTTGCTGGATTAATAGAGCCCCAAACCCTCAGGACTGAGGTTTCAGATTCCCCAAAATGTATAAAACCTACGGAAAGTTTGAAACCACAGGGGCAAAAATGGGTTTCCCTCCACCTCACAAAAAAAAAAATTCAGAAATGTAGGGAGAAATGAAAATATGTGAAGTCTCATTAACATTCCCATGATTACTTTTATTTTTCCAATATGTGAGCACAAAGATGTCCTACCTGTGATTTTTTTCGTTCCTTGACCTTGCTGGTCCTGGTAGTGATGCTGAGGCCCCCAGGTTCTTGTGGTCACATGCGGAAGACTGAGGCAAAAAGCATTCAGAGCTGAAATTCAAATACAGGTGCTTTTTAAGTGCACTTTGATGCTAGAACAGTGGTCAGCAAACTATGGCTTGCGAGCTACATGCGGCTCTTTGGCCCCTTGAGTGTGGCTCTTCCACAAAATACCAACTTCTGCACATGGGCTACGAAATTTCAATCGCACTGTACATGCGGACCCGCATGTGGTATTTTGTGGGAGAGCCACACTCAAGGGGCCAAAGAGCTGCATGTGGCTCGTGAGCCGCAGTTTGCCGACCACGGTGCTAGAAGTTATCCCCTTTAAACTTTTGGTAAAGAAGTGTGTGTTTTTTCTGCTCCAGTGTAATTCTCAAGAGAACTTCATTTTCCACCTTCTTCGCTTTTGCAAAATCTGAGCAGGCAGACAGCCTGCCTTGGATAGAACCCCAGCCAGTGTAAGTGGGTATTGGTGCTCCCAGTTCTTTGCTACTTAGGAGGATGGAGATACCTCCTCTTGAAAATGTAGATCAGAACTCCATAAGGGATAGAAAACAGTATGACAGCTCTTCAGAAAATTAAACATAGACTGATCCATATAATCCAGCTATTTCACTTCTGGGTATATATCCAAAAGAACTGAAAGCAGGAAATAGATGTTTGCATGCCCGTGTTCATAACAGCATTATTCACAATTGCCAAAGTGGCCATCCATGGATGAGTGGGTAAACAAAGCTGGTATATCCATACAATGAAATATTATTCAGCCTTAAAGAGGAAGTAAACTCTGACACATGCTACAGCGTGAATGAACCTTGAAGATATTATGCTAAGTGAAATAAACCAGTCATAAAAGGACAAATACTGTTGGATTCCACTTATAGTGGTCAAATTCATAGAGACAGAAAGTAGAATGGTGGTTGCCAGGGGCTGAAGGGAGGAGGGAATGGAGAGCTAGTGTTTAATGAGACAGGGTTTCAGTTTGGGAAGGTAAAAAAGTTCTGGAGATGGGAGATGGATGGTGGTGATGGCTGCAGAACGATTTGAATGTACTTAGTGCCACCGAACTGTACACTTCAAAATAGTTAAGATGGTAAATGTGACATTATATATATTTTACCATCATAATGTTTCCCCATTGATTTTTAGAGAGAGTGGAAGGAAGGGTGGAGAGACAGAGAGAAAGAAACATTGATGTGAGAGAGACCGATTGGTTGCCTCCCACAGGGGCCCCGACAAGGGCAAGGGATTGAGCCTGCAACTGAGGTATGTGCGCCTGACCTAAATCAAACCTGGGACCCTTCAGTACACAGGCCAAAGCTCTATCCACTGAGCCAACCCGGCTAGGGCAATCATCATAACTTTTTTAAACTCCATAATGGGAAAAGACATGAGAACAAGGCTGACCTCTGGTGAAAAAACAGACCCCCCAGGAGAAAGGAGTGGCCCATGCTTCTGCATTTATGTCTTATACCGTTCAGCTCACTCTTGAGGAATTTTAATGATCTGACACTACAAGGAGTTTTACACTAAAATCTTCCTGTAGCATAGTTTCTGCAAGTTATTTGGCAGGGAAAGAGTGTAAAGGCAGATAACTATAATAGACATCTTATTCATCACTTGCAAAAATATTCATAACTAAAAATTGTTGGAAGGGAAAAATGAGTACTTTTCCCAGGCCTTCGTCTCTCTGGTTCCTTTTTCCAGAGAGATAAAGGTCTTTGATTTCTGGCAATCCACTTACCTTTTCTGTTTCCAGTTTCTTGTCTACAATTGGAAATGGAAATGATTTGTGTGTTCTCTCCTTACCTTGCAGAGATTGTTGTAAAGATTCCAGGAGCCCTGGCCAGTGTGGCTCATTTGGTTGTAGCATCATCCCATGGACCCAAGGGTTACAATTTGATTCCCAGTCAGGGCACATACCCAGGTTTCAGGTTCAAGCTCTGGTTGGGGCATATATGGGAGGTAACAGATCAATGTTTCTCTCTCTCTCTCTCTCTAAAACCAATAATTTTTAAAAAAAAAGATTCTAGGAGACTAGGAAATTGAAAATATATTAAAATATAAAGGTGTTGTGTTTATTCTTCTTATTATTAAGAACTGCCTTTAGCCCCACCCGGTTTGGCTTAGTGGATAGAGCATCAGTCTGTGGGTGTGCAGGATGTTTCTATCTCTCCTTCTCCCTTCCTCTCTGACATCAATAAAAATATATATTTTAAAAAAAGAACTGCCTTTAGAAAACACTGACTCCACAGGCAGCCTTACCCTAAATAACGCCAGTCATGGGAGGAGAGAATTCCACAGCAGCCCTGTCAAGAGAAATCTGTTTTGCCTGGTTCCTCAAATCACACTCCAGCCGCCACTCTGTTTTATTCTGCGTGCCTGGCAGTCCCTAAATCCTAGGTCATTTGGGGTGCAGAGAAGTGGGATGACCAGTAGAACTGAACATTCATGCAATGTAGAGCAATGAGGTGCCCACCGGGAGTATTCAAATAGAGTACAGATAATCACATCTCAGGGGATTCCTGCTTTGGGTAGGAGATTGGAATTCTGAGGTCTCTTCCAATACCAAGAACCCACTGATCTCTTTATTACTAGACTAGAGGTCCAATGCACGAAATTCGTGCATGGAGGGGGGAGGGGTTCCCTCAGCCCAGCCTGCGCCCTCTCTCTCAATCCAGGACCCCTCACTCCTAACTCCCGCCTTCTGCTCCTTACCACTTGGCTCACTGCTCCTTATCGCTGCAGTGGAGGCGGGAGAGGCTCCTGCCACCACCGCTGCACTCACCAGCTGTGAGCCCGGCTTCTGGCTGAGCAGCGGGAGCACACTGACCACCAGGGGGCAGCTCCTGCATTGAGCGGCTGTCCCCTGGTGGTCAGTTCACGTCATAGCGACCGGTCATTCTGGTTGTCCGGTCGTCCCTCTGTAATGGTCGCTGGGCTTTTATTATATAGATAGATTAGGAATCAATTGACCTGGAATCCAATAGGGGAGCTCTTCTTTGCCGTGTCCTCCATGGACACATTACTGACCTCTCTGAGCTCAATTGTCTCAGCTATCTCTTATTATTATGTAATCTGCCTGCCCGTTCCTGTTGTGAGGAGCCCAGAAAAGACCACAAGCAAGCGCTTTGAAACCTGTCATGTTTTATTGCCATACCAGGAAGAGCAGGACTGCTGTTATTATTATCTCTACTTTCAGAGGACGATTGCATGACCTAAGCAAATACCACAAAGCAGCCCTCCCCACTGGTCAGAAAGGCAGGACTGGTGTCTGAGACACACTTGGGGTGGAGAAGCCACAAGCTGTGAAGTCAGCATTTCTCCGCCACGAATGCTGATTTCTTAGGTTTGTTTCCTGTCAATCTTGAGTCCTTCTGAGTGACCTTCCAGAAGCATCTCTGGAACCCTGTGAACATTGACTTTAAATATATATATATATCCAGCCAGGGCTTCATTCCCTAACAGGGTTTCCTTCCACTTCTACATACACATACCTAAAAGAAAAAGAAAAAAAAGCTTGCTGAATTAATTAGCCACTTCTGTTATCTATTTTCCCTGTTATCTAATTCTGAAGGGAAAGCTGGGAGCTCGGAGGGAGCTGGGAGACGTAGCTCACACCGCCTCCCTCCCACCCCGCTGACAACAGCCTGGAATCCCCGAGCAAAGGACCTAGACTGTCCCTGAGATCCTGCCTTGCGCCGAGCTGAGAGGAGCCGGAGCTGCAGGGACACCACTCCCATCGTGGGTGAGTCCCCTCCAGACCCTCCTGGTGGCCCCTCCATCAAGGCAGAGGGGGAGACGCACCCAGGGAGCCGGGAGGAAGGCCGGAGGGCGGTGGGCCCGGAGCTGTGGGGCTGGAGGAACAGAAGTCGGAGGGGAGCGTGCTGAATGTCAGACTGTGAGGAGAGGGAGGTGGGGAAAGAGGAGAGGGAAGGGACTCGGCAGTGTGTGACTGAAGACCTGCAAGGGACCTAGGGGGACAGGAAGAAAGGATGAGATTCTTCACAGGCCTAGCCACAGAGGCAAGGCTTCCTTTCCCAGTTTCTCTAGCTGGTTTCTCTTTCTTACAATTGGGCAGCATTTTTGTTTCTCTGTTTCCTGGTTTAGCGTCCTGCTCCAACAATCAGAAATCAGTGGGGATGGTCAGTGTCTCCAGAAAAAATATATACATCCCACACACAAAAATCAAATAGATGTGACCAGGGAGGGGCCCTGGACCCTGTGCCCTTTCTCCCTCCAGCACACCCAGGTCACATGGTTTCCCCCCTAGGGTCCCAGCTTCCGATGCTCCCCTTGGAAAGCTTAGGAGCACCCTGCCTGATCTGTGCCAGCCCTGCCCAGGGTGCTTGCAGGGCAGACATCTCACTGGCTTTCCTGTTGGCCTCATTGGTGAGGTAGTGGGAAGGCCTCAAGGCCTTCAGGATCTGATACTTTTCTTTGCCTATTCACAGGCCCAGGGTCAGCTAGGCTTGGTGTGGGGCTTAATTTTTTCATTTATTCTGGAGTGAGACATTGGGGGGCAGGGGGGGGGGGACTGGTGGAGGTGGTTGTGATTTTCTTCCCCAGCTCACTTGTGCTTTGAAGAGCTTGGTTGCATCTGCTTTTGCATATAAACCAAAGGTACCTCTGCTACCTGCCAATCCAGAGTTTGAGCAAATGAGCATTGACTCATTTTTGTCGTTGAGAGAAGCGCTGAACCCAAAGAAAAAGAGAAACAGAGGGGAAGGCAGAGGGGAGGCTTTGGGGTGGAGAATGAGCAGACCTGAGTTCAGAGTGAAACGGAGCTGAACTAAGGCTGTGGGAGAGTTGAAACCAACCAGGTTGTGTGAGCTTCCCCCCTTACCCGAAGGGTGGAAACAGGCAATGGCATCTTTTAACTCTGTAACCTTAGGAGGACTAAGCAAGTGCCCTTCTGGAACCGTGTAGAATTTACTGCAACGCGTCTCAATGTCTGTGCGTTTGCCACAAATATTAGCTTTGCAAAGCAGGGAGTGGAAAATTATTCCTTCTGGTCCGTTCCCCTCCCCCGAAGCGCTGCTGCTTCCAGCCGGTCGAATTCGAAAAGTTTTCTCAAAACGTGCACTCATCTGCTTCACTTATCTTTCCGCTGCCCAGCGCTGGTTTCCTGCCCCCTCCTCGTTTCCCCCCAGGACTGATATGCTCACTCCTCTGCACTTTGGAGACAAAATTGAGGGAAATTGAAAGGTTTTTCGCTGGGCAAAATCGGGGTAATGCTGCTCTGATTTGCGAGGAGACTTCACTATAGAAGGCTTCTAGACGCCCACGGTTTATCATCACAAAACTGGTTTAGTTTTATTAGAAGCTGTAGTGTTTTGTTTCTGCTAGTCTGATTTGGATAAATTAGCCTTGAGTAAAAGGATATTTAAAAGCTCATTTTATGAAACTTTTTTTTAAACGTAATTCATTGGAATTCATTTTTTAGCCACACAGACATTTCCTCTTCTAACAAACTTTGTCGCTCACAGTGATTTTCATTCTCGAGTTCGATTGGAGGGGGGACAGTTTTGTGTGATTGGTATTGACGAAATGTTAGTAAGTTGTTCTTTATCCCTGTTCTATTTCTCAAGCCCAATGAAATACCCATCTCAAATGACTTTCTAAAGCTTTGTTATATTTGCCAAGTGATTTACAGGACGGAAAATTACCGTTTGCCGCGCAAGTGCAGAGATGTTTGGGGGCTGGGGCCGCGGAGGGGAGGGGGTTTAGGGTTGGGGCAGCACCGAGACTGGAGAAATTCGAGCGATCCATCGCCACCTGTCTAAACAGAGCACCAGGTGGAGAGTCGAGGCAATTATCCGAATAATTGAGGGGAGGGAGGCACTTTCACCTGCATTATCTAGATAATCAAGGGGCAACACCGGGAAATGCCCGTGGCCCCGGGGACCCCGCCTCCGTTCACTCCGCGATCGCGCGAATTGGATCACCGAATTCGGGCGATTTTTCTGCAAGTTCTTTGAAAGGAGTCGGGGATGGGGCAGGAAGGAGAGGTTTCCCGGAAAACTTAAAAGGGTCTCCGGCCCCGCGCCCGTGGAGAGAGGGGCCGGTGCGCCGCGGGACGCCCCGCCGGGTCTGATAAGGCCCCGAAGCCGACCTAAGGTCAATAAACCTGGCGGCGTCTGGCTCCGGCCGAGGGTCCGAGAGGACGAGGGCGGGGAGGAAGGGAGCCGTCTTCAGGGTGCCGGCGAAAAGAAAATGACCGGGGACCTTGGCGCCCAGGGAGGGAGCCGTGCGCCCAGGGCCGCGCAGCCGGAGAGGGAGCCGGCCGCCAGCCGGGTGTGCGCCCCGCGGGGCGACCCAACAGAAGCGACGGCGAACTTAAAAATACCCCGGGTTCCCCCCGCGGGCCCGGGCCTGGTGGACAGTCCTAACCCCGCTGAAGTTCAGCAAAGAGAGCGAAAAGTAACTTTTCTGTTGTTTGTAAGGAGCAGAGGATAAGAATGGAGACTCTCAGATCATGGGACCATTCCATAAAGCCTCAGGGGCCCGTCAAAGAGGCAGACGTTTGTCCCAAAATAAGAAAACTTAGCATGAGCCTAACAGTTTCGATCATTACGGATCCATTTTAATCCCGTGTGTGTCGCGATTGAAAGTTTGTGGATTCGTTTAATATTGAAGTGTTGTTTCTCACACTCCTCGCGTGGCGGGGGGAATGAAAAGATTGGGAGAAGTTGCCGTGCCCAGCGTTACATCGCGGAGGTCTCCCGCCAAGGGGCTGGGACCGGTGGCTACACCGCTGGTCATCAGAGAAGACCTCCCCAGGACAGAGCCCCGGTGAGAAGCACGCAGCCCGCGCAGCCTGGCACAGGAGCCTGAAAGAACGCGCTGCCCCTTACGGGCTGTGTGCTAAGGGGCCGGTTAACGTCCGAATCTCCTGTCCTGCCCTTTGCCGTCCCCCTCACCCCGCATCCCCCGCCGGCGCCGGCGCCGTCAGGGCAAACAAAGCCTGGTGGCCCGCCGGAGGAGGAGGCAGTGGTAGTCGAGGTCTCCTTCAGCAAACTGGGGGCCCGGAGGACCCCCTGCCGACGCGCGCGACCGAGCACCCGAGCACCCGCGGATCTTAGCAAGTAAACAAGCAGATCCCTCGAGTCCCGCACTCGGCCCACGAACGCGCGGAGCTCCTCTCGAGGTGTCTATTGCTGGCGAGACCGAGGCCGGACTGGTTTGAATGCATTTCAGCCATGATGGCGCCACGTGTGTCAGGTCACCTCGGGCGGGTGTGGCGCGCTGCGTCCCTGGCCTCTGGAACCCGGCGAGACCCAGCATCCGGAGCGCCGGGCTGATGGGCGAGAAAGCCCGGGCCACAGGCATTAGGGTCTGCGCCTCGGTCCGTCGTGTGACCTCGGGCCTGGGCCTGGGCCTGGCGCTGCTCAAAAAGCGGCCCGGGTCGCCCTCTGCACGGGAGACCCCCCTGGGGAAGCCCAAGGCCAGGGCTCGGAGGAGAAGGTGGGCAGAGCTCCGCCGGCTGCTGTGCGCCCCTGTCCAGGCGCTGGGCTGTAGCCCGAACCGGGACCTGCTCGCCCCAACGCCCGCTGTACATCAAAACGGCTATTCTTACACCCACCACCACCACCACCACCACCACCACCACCACCGCCACCGCCACCGCCACACACACACACACACACACACACACACACACACACACACACCCCGAGTTAGGCTGCTCTGCTCTCAGTATTCCCTTGTGGGGAGACACCTCTCACCCACCACCTAGCGAACCCCAGACTCTATGGGAAAAGCCGTGGGTCAGTCCTTTCTTGGGCGGAATCTGGAGGGTTATTGAGGGGCATGGGTGGCAGGCACCCAGGCTGGAGGGCTCAGTGGCCACAGACGCCTGGTTCAGGGAGTCTCCCTCGGCTCGGTTTGAAGAGCCTTCATATTTCTGGCACTGTCACCGGCTGGCGCGGGAGCTGGAGGTAGAGATTTCCCGAAGCTTCTGGACTTGGGGCTTGTGGAGGGGCAATCAGATTCAGATTCCTGGCCTGGGCACACAGAGGCTCTGCTGAAGGGCATTCATTGCCTTGTAACTACTTCCAGCCCGCGCTCGCGCGCCCCAAATTCAACAATTCCCCAGCATGCCTCCTGGTCTTAGAAAAAATCCTGGCAGACCCTTCCAATACCACTTGTCGCTAAAAGCCCGGGGCAGTAGCTACAACTCCCCCCCCACCCCCCACCCCCGCGCTCATGCCCACAGCAGGGGGCCGATGGCCAGGCGCCTGGGGCGGTGTTCCTGGGGATTGGCGGTCCTAGGGGTCGCTGGCTGCTGCTTTTTCTTTAGAGACCAGATACCGAGACGTGTTGTTTTGCCCTCGTGGACCGTACCCGCCGCCCGTTCTTAAGGATTTTCTTTATTCCTTTAGTATTACATTTTCTTGTTTTCGCTTTTCCTTTGTCTCTCCCCTCCGCCTTTCTTCTAATTCATTTCCAGGGTTTCCCTTTCTTGCTGAATCCAAACCCCTCCCTTTGCTCTTTAGCTATATAATCTGCTCTTCTTTTCTCCCTGTGGGCCCTTCTGTTTTACCCCAGCTCTTGGCCGGCTGCAGCCCCGGCTGGTTTCAGTGACCGCAGGATACTCTCAGACACATGCTTCACCTTTAAAATTTTCCCATCCCAACTCAAGTCTCTTACCCCACATAATAAATTCGTTTGTAATAATTCGGGTGTACCGCTTGCGTGCAGAAGTTACTGGAGGATGATGTCTTGTTAGGTGAATCAGAAGCCTCCTTTTTACCGATTTCCTGAATATTAAACTGCATAGTAGCTGTTTTGTCGCCCTTAAGGAATTTCTTCAATTCCCACCTCTAAATGAATAGCGCACTACAAAATCATTTTCCAAGGGCTAGGTGGGTGTCTATGGAGGTTAATTCACTCAAAAAAACACGGTGCAGGTTATTTTTAATATTGTGGAAACGTTTATGACTGAGCCAGATGACTTGTCGTGTCATACCATTCACTATGGCTTTCCACTAACTCCAAAGGAAATTGATACGATATAAATAGATAACTATTCCTTGTTCATTCGCTCAGATTCTATTTGCTTTCTGTTATATCACTGCAGTTCTATCATTCATAATAATCAGAGAACGATTAGTCTTTCCTTGTAGATAAATAATGATTTGGGGCACTTGTTATTTATTTTACGCAGAGTTTGTTAGAGCATGCGTGAACGTTTTATTCTCTATAATGGTGCTGGTATGTCCTTTTTGCTTTCAAGAAGATTGCTGGAGACAAAAATACCTCATAAGAGAAAAATAAAACGTGTTACGGTTTCTTTCTTTAAGAAACGGAAATAAAACTTTAAAGAAACTTTCCTTGGAGAAACAGGATCACTAACAGGCAGCCCCTTAACCATGGGGGATTCAGGAGGTGAGAAAGTCAGCTATGCTTCTCCTGCGATGATTCTAGAACAGCAAACATCAGGAAAGTAATACCCTACTGGTGGGATGTGGAAGTCCCAGTTGGTGCAAAAGCACCTCTCTGGTGTTGGGGAGGGAGCGGAGAGGGGGGTGTTCCTAGCTTTTGGAAGGTTAACGTGCAGAATCAAGGAGTTCCTGTCTTAGAACCACTCCCCAGAATTCAGCAGATAACAGCCGCGGATCACGCGGATACCTCGTTAAATGCTGTGGGAGTGGGGGTAGGATTTGGGGTTAGCGGCCAGTTCTGAGAAGAGGGCTCCTTGGAAACAGCCCGGGGCAGGGAGCAGGACTTGTCAGCGGCTCTCTGCTCTCTCCTGCCTTCTAGACTCCCCAGGCTTCGCGCCGGGCAGCCTTAGAAAGCTCTCAGCGTGGTGGCCGATTCGTGTTGCTCCAGCCGCGATAACGAAGGGGCTCGCTATCTAATCTGGACAGCAACAAGAACAATCCATTAGACCTTGGTATTTCTCCGGGAAGAGGGAGGAGAGGGCGGGGACGGGGGCTGGAGTGCCCCACCCGGCCCTGGGTGGCACAGATCTGCCCCATCGGCGGGGGAGGGATTAATGAAATAGTTTTGTGTGGACTCAAAACTCACCACTGTGTAAAATGCTTACTGATGCTGGTAAATTATAATTCTACCCATGGTCGATGTCAGGGTGAATTAGAACGTTTTTGGGGTTGGGGGAATCCCATTTTCTTTTAAGATCAATATACTTTACATTGTCTCACTCAAACTCCATACCAACCTAAAGGCTCTCTGTAAGATTCCAATTTTCACCAGTATTCCTGGGGACATGGGAGTCTTAAATCCACCTACCCACCCACCCATTCATTCATTCATTCATTCAGCAAACATTTACAAAGCTTTACTCTGCACCAGGCATTGTGCCTTGTACTGACAGGTTAAATTATTTGCCCAAGATGAGGACTAGGCTGACCACTGGGGCGGGCCCCTAAATCAATGATTCCAGTCCCATGACTGCTCACTTCTTTCCCTCAAGACATACAAATCAGAGATGTTGAGAGTTGGAAGGGCCCCAGAGGTTATCTGGTCCACCCTTCCATTCAATGCAGGAATCCCCTCCCAGAAGGCGGGCAATGAGAGTCCCTAGCCCTCTACCCTCTACTCGCCCATGGGCTTCCCAGTTGAAAGTGGCTGGTGAAAAGGAAGGTCTTTCCCTGGGAGAAGACAGTCTCCCCTGCCCACCCCTAATCTCAGTGTGCTAAGCCCCTCATGCTGCCATCCCCGCTCCCCCCAGATGCCCCACTAACCTGGCTGTGCCACTTCTCATTCAGATCTCCATCCCAAGGTGCCATAGGCTTTAGTCAAGCTGGCCTTCCTCCCCTGCCCCTGGGGGTATTTGTTGCCTGGTCAGAGGCAAGGCTGTATAGGCAGTAGCCCAAATCACCAGAGCCTAGATTCTAGTCCCACCTCCAAGCTGGGTGACCTCCAACACGTTATTTCACTTCTACTTTTGGCACATTCTGCAAATAAGTTATAAAAATGTGTTTCTCAATAGCTGAGGATGTCACCTTTTCAAAGGTTAAATTTCCCCTCAGAACTAATCTGAGATTATTCTCATTAGACAGTTAAAAACTTAAAAGCTATGGAAGACAACTTCTGGACAATAAGCTCATCACAAAGAACATTCTGGAAACCTTAGAATTGATGCCATACTAAGTGTGCCTTGTCCCTGGGTCAGTATAAGAGTTTAGACTAGCCGTGGGCAAACTACAGCTGAAATGAATAAAACTAAAAAAAAAAAAAAAAAAAAAAAGACCGTACCCTTTTATGTAATGATGTTTACTTTGAATTTATATTAGTTCACACAAACACTCCATCCATGCTTTTGTTCCGGCCCTCCGGTCCAGTTTAAGAACCCATTGAGTCAAAAAGTTTGCCCACCCCTGGTTTAGACTCCAGTGTTCCAATAATGTGACTTGAATCTATCTCCACAACTTCATGTCTATGTCTTGGGCAAATTATAAGCATCTCTGTGCTTCACTTTCTTATATTTTGAAATCCTCACAAACCTCAGAGGACAGAGTCCTCTGAAATGATCTCCAACATGTCATTCCTCCAGCTGGGCATCAATATACTTCTTGGTTTTATTTGGCTTTGTTTAGTTTTTGGATGTGTGGTTTTGTTTGTTTTTTTACCTGTGGCTTCAAAACACTTCAGAAATTATATTTATTTAATAAGAGGTAGAAATTGACCTAACAAATTTATAAATATATATTTAAATGATCTTACCCAAAATTGAATGTTGCTGGTAGTGGGGATTTTGGATGCAACCTTTCTAGAAGAACACTTTCTAGAAGTGTTCATATCCTCTGATCCACTTTTTCCAGTAGTAGAAATTGACCCCGAAGAAATAGAAGTTTACAAGATGCTATACTAATCAAAAATTTATGTGAATTTGACAAGTACACATCAAACATTTAAAAATAATTTTTATTTATTGATGTTATAGAGAGAGGAAGACAGAGAGAAACATTGATTCCCTGTTCCATTTATTTATGCATTTATCGGTCACTTCTTGTATGTGCCCTGACTGGGGATTGAACCCACAACCTTGGCATATTGGGACGATACTCTAACCAACTGAGCTATGCAGCCAGAGCCAAACATCATTTATTTATTGTAGTGAAAAATAGAGACTAACATATACTCCAAACAATCAGAGCTTACTTACATAAACTATGCAAGAATCCATAATGTAGCATCAAACTGTTTCCTTAAAATATTTAATGAAATAGAACATATATATATATATATACATATATATATGGGTTTTTTTAAAAAAAATAAAAACTAGATAGCAAAATACTCTACAGTGTGAAACTGGTGATGGGCAGAGAAAGAAAGAGAGAACATTAATATTCTCTATGGTTAAAGATGGATTTTGTTTATCTTGCTATGCTTTCCTGTGTTTTCCAAATGAACTACAATGAGTTCTTGTCTATTTGAAATTAGAGAAAAGAAATATTTTGAGAGGACAGGGAGGGTTGATGAGATTGAAGATATGTCATACTTCCTAAGATTTCATGACTATCCTGCTTATGACAAACATCCATTTTAGAAAAGTCAGCTTTAGAATTCTCAAAACTCAATGGACTCAAACTCCAAGAATAGTTTTGGACTGTTGATTCCTGGCTAGAGACATTTAGAAGTGGTGGGAGTGATTTTTCTACAGAGGTCTCCCTCCCCCTGTAGAAAATGTTTCCACAACCATCCAGATTGTCCCAGAATTTCACTTGCAACCTTGAATGTTTCTGAAATTGAAAACAATAGTCTAAAGTTCTCGTAACCTTTTCTCTCCTCACAACTCCCTTTTCTGGCAGAAGGATGTGGTGGAATTTAAGGCCAGGTGCTGGTCCAGCTGCAACTAAAAGCTGATTATTCAGACCCCAGGAGAAGAGGAGGGAACTTGGGCAGGGGAGGAGAGACGGTCCTTTAGTGGTGACCAAAAAGCTGGAGAGAGTGTTCAGAAGAGAAGACCATTGTAAAAGCAAGAAAGTCAACTACTAAGAATTCAACTGATGACCAGATGAATTGCAAGTATTAATGAAAGTCTGGTGCTATTTTTGAAACGGAAATAGTTTTAATTTCTTGAGAAATAATCAGCTGTTTATAAAAATAAAAAAGAGTGCCTTCCTCCCACTTTATAAACACAGTGTAGGATGGGGTTGGGGAAAGAGTAGTAACAAAAAGAAATAGAAACAAAATCCCACCATAAATTTGGGGCAACTTCAAAAGATCTTGCACTGAGATTTTTAATTTAATGTAACACATTTCATCAACAAAAGGTAAAAATAACATGGAGGTCAGTTTCATTGTTATTAATTAGGAAATAAACATTTAGCAAATAAAAAACTGTAGTCTGAGTACAGTAAGGGTTATGGACTTAAAATCCCACTTTTATCTCTCTCTTAGCTCTATACTTTTTTTTAAGGTCAAGGTCAGCCTTTGGTTGGTTGGTTGGTTGGTTGTTGGTAAAGGGATATGAATAGAATTTGGATAGAACTGCAAAATCTTAGGGGTTTTTTTTTAGACCTGAGTCAGCTCATCTCTGCAAGCGGGGTCCAGTCAGGCGTCATATTGATCTTTGAGCCACATATGCCAGCCCCCCATACTGTACAGGCATGGGGGTAAGTACTAGTCTGAAGAACGATTTTTGCAGGAGCATGTTCCAGACACATTGCTGACTGAATTCTCTACAACAAAAATCCCTTGCAACAACTGGTTTCTCTGCACATGTCTCTGAAGGAAATCAAACCCAAAGCCTTGAGCAGACCAAGGTACCCTAGACATGGCCAAGGTGCATCCCAAAACAAGGAGTATGAGAAGTGAGGAAAGTTGGAGCTGGATAGGGTGTGCATTTCCAAAGCCTTCGAAAAATGCTTTGTTTTCTATCTAGTTAGGAGTTCCTAGGTCTGTGGGCCAGTAAGATATTGACTAATTTTCTTATCACTGTGCCATTGAGCATGCCAGAAATGTCTCATCAGGCACAGATTTTTCTTGAACACCCATAGACCTCAGAAAAGCATCTTAAGTGCTTGATCTTTATATAGTTTTTTTAAATGATTTCCACATATAATCAAGATAGAATCAGAGAAGTCAAACAAGCCTGCTACAAATTGATTAACCAAAGAGTACTTCAATCAATGCCCTCATCTGTAAATTGAGGACAATGAAAAGCATTTCTCAAAGTGCTCTTCCATATATTTTCCCTCTGACCCTCACATTTGATTGGTCTCTGGGGTAATCAGTGTGAGTATTAGAGTATCATGTCCATTTTATAGATGAGGAAACTGACACTCAGAGATGTACTCTTGCCACAGGTCACACCACTAGTAAAAGAATAAAATTCAAAGCCCTGCTCTGACTACCACACACTGCTTCCCTCACCCTCCAGGGACTCATGAGATAGTCTATACAACTGGTTTGTCATTGCTTTAATAGGTATTATTAGGATCCTTTATTTCAGTCATCTGAAAATCATGGAATTAAGGAATGACAGGGCCACGAGCCTCTTAAAGCTGATCCAGCCCCGCCCCTTTCATTTTGCAGGTGGGGCTCAGGAAGGTTAAGCGATTTGCCAAAGGTCACCCCATGAGTTAGTGGGAAATGACCAGTGTCATTTTTAAAAATTAGTTAAAACAACTGCCTACCAAGCCCATTTTTATGGCTTATTTTAAGCAGGTTAATAAGTATACCAGGCACAGCTTTAAACCCAACTGAGTAAATGCTGACACTAGTTTATAGATTCAGCAGATAAGTAGCAATAAGGAATTATTCATCTCTCATTTATCATCCAGGCTCTCCAAGGTGCAAGTTATAAAGGGACACAAATAGCAGTTTAAGGAACCCCCCTCCCCCATGAGATCAAAACAGTGAAACCCAAGTGGCCTGCAAAGGCACCCATTTAGAATGTGGCCGTGCCTGAGAGCTTCTGAACGGTGGAAAAAAGAGAAAGATATTCAGGAAAACTATTCGCATTTTATAAATAGGCACATTTCTTACACAGAATTCCATATGTGGCCTCCAGATTTATTCAATTATTAATTCATTCTTTTGAGTATGTACTGAGCACCTACTATGTGCAGGGTATTGTGGGGAATATGGAGAATTATTAAATATCATCCTAGCTATCAAGGATTTTTTAAAGCTTAACAAAGTGACAGAATAGAGTACACACACACACACACACACACACACACACACACACACACACACGCTGGAACCTGGCATAGTCATCCAGTGTAAATGGAATGTGTGCTTGGGAATAGAGGAAAGGGGAGACTGCCTGACTGCTGCAGTAGCCACAACAAGGAGCTCACTGAGGAGGTGGCCTTGCCACAACCTTGTCCCCAACAACGTTTCTTTATCTTGTGAATGAGGTTAGAAAATGTCACAGGCGGGAGGGGGATAAAAACTGGACAGTGAATTGATGGCCCTAATTAAGAACCCAATCCTTCATTTAGATGTTAAATACAAGCAAACTGGTGGGGAGATGGGAGTGGGAGTATTCGGATGCCAATGGCAGTTATACTATTTGTAACATATGCCAAAAATGAACAAAATTAACAGATGATTTGCTGATTTGGGAGGTGAGCTCTAATAAATTCTCATGTGTTATTCAGAAGAGCTGTTTATTTTATTATTGTTGTTATTATTATTTTAATCAAATCTGAGGCCCAAAGTTCAATGTCAATAACAGAGCAGTCACAAAACCATAAATGACTTTGCTCTCAGCTGCTCAGAGAAAAGAAGTTCCTCCATGAGTCCCACATTCATAAAATTGAAGCATTTTCCAGTGAAAAGAAAACTTGAAAGATATTTACTCAAAACCCTTTCCTTTGTAGATGAGGAAACCAAGGCTCAAAGAGTTCAAGTGACAAAGAATAACCATTTAACTTATGTGAAACTATGAGTGAATGTGTGTACTAATACTCACACAGGACACAGGACAGCAGGCATAAAGTGGACATATGATCACCCTAGGAAACAATGAGTCAGAACAAGGACCAAGTTCAGAACCCTGCCCATTATGCACCCCTCCACACACACACACTTTGTTGCCTTATTTTCTTTATTTTGAAGGCTAGATATTTATGAGTCCTCAGAAAGATTGGAAGAGTCTAGAAATGTAATATGTACTGAGTGCCCCTTTTAGATGGTCTATGAGGGACGTGAAATGACAGTTTTGAATGTCTATGACTCCTTGGAACTGCATCCTCATACCGCCACCCACCCCCAGCCCAGGGCTGAGCCAGGGTCACTGTTTCCATCTTCCTGCAGAGAGTGGGGGCAGCAGCGGTAACCAGGTTCCCAGACTACTTCAGAGTTCACTGCTGGCTTATCGCTAATCCTCTGCCCCTGGTGATTGCATCAGGGTGAGGGAAGCTTGGCCTTGGGATGCAGATTTATAGACAGCGATATCACTTCCTACAGCAGCATGTTGATCTGGAAGAGCAGGGTACAACTAGGGTCCCAGGGCACCCACTCCCAGCCCTGCCATTGAATAGCTGTGTGACTCCAGATAAATCTATAGCCCTTTCTGGGTGTCATTGTCAGGGAGAGGCTGACTGATATGTGGGCCAAAGGTACCTGGGGTTATGGTCACCCCACCAACAGAGGCACACAAGCTAAGGTACTAGTGAGACATCACGTGGCATCTTCTGCACGTGAGCTTCTCTCTGTTTGCACACAGTGGAAGGGACCACGGCACGTGTATTTCAGCCACATGCCTGGTACTACATCTTCAGTCATAAAGGACAGATTTACACAGTGTAAGCACAAGTTGGAAACTCCAATTTTCTGAGTTCAACAAACTTTTAAAAACATCTACTACATGTTAGAAACTATGGAAAACACAAAAATACCAAACATGGGATTTGTTCACTTAAGAGGATTGAAATTTGGGAGGGAGGGGTATGTAGACAGGCAGACATGTGGATAATATACTTAAATATAAGGTGTTAAAGGCTATGGAATCAGAGTGGGGAGAGGGATTGATTGTGGGAATGGAAGTTTAAAAAATAAAAAGGACTTTTTTTAAAAAAAAGGAGGATATGTGCCTTAGCCATTTTGGCTCAGTGGCTAGAGTGTCAGCTTGCAAACCAACAGGTCCCAGGTTCAATTCTGGTCAAGGGTTGCAAGAGGCAACGGATTGATGTGTTTCTCTCACATCGATGTTTCTTTCTGTCTTTCCCTCTTTCTTCCACTTTCCCTAAAAATCAATGGAAAAATATGCTTGGGTGAAGATTAACAAAGCACACACACACAGAGGAGGATATGTAAGAAGAAAGTCCTTGTTTTCCCCTCTTATATTCCTCACAGTACCAGTGGCAGTATTTGGGTTCTGGAATCAAACTACCTGTAAATCTTGACTCTGCCACCTAGAAAGCGGGGCAAATTATTTAATAGTTTTGTGCCTCAGTTTCTTCATCTGTAAAGTGGGGGACATAGAGTAATTTTGTAGATAAATAAGATAATCCATGCAATGCACTTGTCACCATGTCTTGCATATCCTAAGTGCCCAGGGTTACCTGTTAATAACTGTTTGCCTAGAAAATGGATTGAAATTTTTATCTGCAGTCTAAGCTTTTAGCATACACATTCCGACTGGCCTAACATTTTTGGTTCCTCACTAGGGCTATGATTTGGTTCAGACTTAGAGGCCTGGCAGTCCTGGGCTTCCAGTGTACAGGGCCAGGAAGGAGCCCCTTGGTATAGAATCATCTGGGGCATAGACTGGCAGGATTTGGTGATATCCATTTGGGAAACCTTAAAGTCACAAAATGTCGATGTAGGAAGGGATCCAGTCTCTTCATCATCATCAACTAAAGCTCAAGAAGTTAGGTGATTTGCCTGTGGCGGCAGAGTCGAGATTAGAACCCAGGACTCCTGATTCCCAGATCAATGCGCTTGCATCATCCTCACCTGCTGCCTAGACCCTGACCCTCCTTGTATAGTGAGTGCCCTGGACACACCAACCTGGCATCTTTCCCTGCCCTCTCTCTACTCTGCTCCAGAGAAAAGACTCCCTGTTCTCCAGTTCTTAAGTCACATCTAATGTAGAACTAGGGCCCTTTACCTGCCGGGCTAGGCCTGGACTCAAAGTAGGGGAGGGACCCAAAACGTGAGCCCCTTAAAGGTCTGAATTAAGTTGTCACCAGTGTTGACTTACACCTTGACGCCTCATGAACTGAGAATGCTTTGCAGGTAATAGGTTCGCGATCCTGACATTAGTGTCGCCAACAGAGAAGGTGGCCGTGGGGGGGTTTCACGAGAAAGGCAGACAGGAGCTAAGGCAACCTGCAGTCGGTCAGGCGCTGGGATACTGACGTGGCAGCCTTCCTTCTCCTGCTGGAAGGGCCATGGGAAGGAGGCCATGGGAAGGAAAAAGGGACAAACACAAGATGGAGGGAGGCGAACTGGAGAAAGCCAGAGGGCAGGTGTAGACCGAGCTCAGCGCGATCCTGTATTTTCAAACAGAGCAGGCGTCTTCGCTCTTATGAAAGAATTCTTGCTCAATTCGAAAATTAAAACTGCACAAAACGGGAGGGGGGAGCACGCTGGAAACTTGCCGTCTTTCCCTGTAGGTGTATTTACTTTTGTGGACCTACTTAGCTTATCGGTCGCTGTTCTAACATTCTGATGAGCTCGGTGGCGCATTCCCCGGCGTCCTGATTTTCCTCCTCGCACGTCTCGCGGGAGCGATTCCGTGAAACCGGCCGTCCTCCGTCTAAACTGCGCTGCCCCGGCTACGTTAGCGGCTGCGGATCCCGCCTCAAGGGCGCGCCCCGACCCACGGGGGAGCGCGGGCGGCCGCCGCGGCCTGGACGCTGGCACGGCCCCGGCGCCCGGGTAAGAGCGGAGTTGCGGGCGCGGGCGAGCGGGGGAGGGGGCTCCGCGAGGGAGCGACGGCACCGGGACCGGGCTGCGGCCGCGGCCGCGAGGGCAGGGGCGCCGGGGCGGGGAGCGAGGCGCCCGCGGAGAGGAAGCGGGGCCGCGCACGGGCGCCTGGCCCGGGACGCGCTTCCGCGCCCGCCGCCCCCTCCGCGGAGCCCGGCCGGGGCGCGCCGCCGGGGCGGGGGCGGCCGGCCGGGGCTGACCCCGAGCGCCGCCGAGTCTGCGCCCGCCCGCCTCCCCGCGCTCGCCTCCTGCCGCCTCGGGTTACGCGGCGGCCGTCAGCGCGCACCTCATCAATAAGGCCTGACAGGCCGCCGGCTCCGCGGCCATCCATCACGCCGGCGGGCGGCGGCGCGGGGCCGGGCGCGCGGGGCTCGGGAGCCGGTGGCCTCCGCGGGAGGGCCCGCCCCGGGGAGACGCCCGGGTGCACCGGGCGGCCGGGCCGACTATGTGTAAGCCCCGGATAGACCCGTGTGGCTCCCAGACAGCACTGTTCTGTCAACAAAGATTTGACTTTTCTTCCACCTCTGAACCGTGGTGTCTTTTAGGGATGTGTTCACTTGTTATTAAAGGTCTGTAAGGAAGCTTAGAGCCACTCGAGCACCACCCGAACGGTTCATCGACGGGGAAACTGGGAGGCAGAGTGGGAGGCTGGACATGCCTGAGGTCACTGGGCCAGGTGGAGATGGACGCTGGAGCCCGCATCCCCGACTCCCAGCCCGAGCGCGGCCACATTGGCGCTCTGCGGGACCCAGGACCCATACGCAGGGGTGCAGGTCGTAGGTTGCGGGTGTGCCTGTCATTGCATGAGCTCTACATTTCCTGCCCCAAGTCTGGTCACCATGAGTGTGTGCGCGCGCGATGGATGTCCAGAAAAAGAATAGTAAATGCGGCAAAAGTGTGTGTGTGGGGGGGGAGGGGGGCGAGGGTCCTAGAATTCATTTACTGAATCCTCCCAGCAACCCTTTCCCCCAAAGGAATGAACATTTCTCTTCGTGCCCTTAATCTGCTCCAGCACTTGCTCCCGTTGCTTGTTGTCAGGACTCTTCCTCATTGGTCCGAACAGTTTAAAGGTGGAAATGTGTGTTCATCCTTCTATCTCCAGAGTTTGCATGGTGCCTGGCACGTAGTAAGCATTCAATAAATGTTTACTATATGAATTGCAACACTTAGAAGGGAATTCAAATCATTCAGGTCCAGAGGACATGGAGGCTGAGAGAACTCTCAGAGCATGGTATCCGATTTCATTTCATTTCCAAAGAAGGAGACTGGCCGCCTCTGGGGCTTTGATTTGCCCAAAGCCACCCAGCGGGTAAGGTCAGATCTATGGTGGCCCCCAGTGTTTTCCACCCCACCCCCAACGCTGCTGGTCCACCAAGCTCTCCCAGGGTGGATTCACTTCTTCGCTTCCCACCTTTTGGTGCTTCCACTGCTTAATTAGCAAGCTCTCCTAAAAGGGGATGAGAGAATTAGGGAAATTGACAAAACCAAACTGTGTGCTTTGTTCCTAACAGGAAACACAATATTTTGTGGGGGTTCTTTTTGTGTTGATGGTGGTGTTTTATTAGTGTGGATTTTTTTTTTTTAATCCAAGGGAAGAAGGTGAGATAAAACTGCTGACCATTGGGTGTCTGTTAACGCTAATTTTCCCTCTATTACCACAATGGTTTGATTGGAGTTAGAAACAGTGATATCAACAACTCTGGGCAGGATTGAAATGATCACACACAATCTCTCTCTCTCTCTCTCTCTCTCTCTCTCTCTCTCTCTCTCTCTCTCTCTCACACACACACACACACACACACACACACACACCATTTTTATTGAGCAGAAGAGGAAGGTAGCAAAGCCGCAAAGCCATCCTGTAGCCCAGGAGTTCATGCTTCCAGGCTCTCCATGATGCCCACTAGATTATGGTTTTTGTAAATGCAGGTACGAAGTGTGGTTTTATCTGGCACAGCACACACTGTCTTCCAGTTACCATTCACCTACATGGTAGCCATGTGCACATCACAAGCTACAGCTGGACAGCTGGTTTGATTGATGTAAAAATCAGAGTTAAAGAACAACTTCTGCAGAACTGTTGTGAGGCTTGAATAAGACCTCATACAGGAAAGGCAATGTTTCACCAAATGCTTTTCCCATAGTCCATTCAGAAATACAGTCCTACTCTCAGGGGCAAACTCATTCCTTCAGAGTCAGCCCTTGGCTTACTCTTGCCTCATGGGACCAGCTGGACAAAACCCAGCCTCCCCTGACTGACTGGGTTCTGGCCCCTGGGTCTCCCATGCTCCATCCTCCACCAACAGGTTGCTTAGTGAGTGGCAGCATTGTTGAAAGTGACTTAGCAATGGCCCAGCTGGCTGGTCAGCATGGCTCAGTGGTTGAATATCAACCTATGAACCAGAAGGTCATGGTTTGATTCCAGGTCAGGGCACATGCCCCGGGTTGCAGGGCTCCCTTCCCAGCGTGGGGCATGTAGGAGGCAGCTGATTTGTGATTCTCTCTCATCATTGATGTTTCTGTCTCTCGCTCCCTCTCCCTTCCTCTCTAAAATCAATAAAAATATATTTTAAAAAAATAAAAGAAAGAAAGTGACTTAGCAATCCCTAGAGCCTGCTGCCTGGCTTCAGGACTCTCAGGAGGAGAAATAGAAAAAAAAATCCTCCCTCAGATGCCACCTTCCCTACCTACAGCCCGCTGTGAAATATGAATGTGTGTGTATCAAATTTACACTGAGCTATATCCAGGGTTGTCTGCTGTGACCATTGCTGAAGAGCATGCAGAAGACCAACCTTGGAAACTGGATCCTTTTTATTTATTATTTATTTTTTTAAATATTTTTTTATTGATTTCAGAGAGGATGGGAGAGGGAGAGAGGGATAGAAACATCAATGATGAGAGAGAATCATTGATTGGCTGCCTCCTGTAAGTCCCACACTGGGGACCAAGCCTGCAGCCCGGGCATGTGCCCTGGCCAGGGATCAAACCCATGACCTTCTGGTTCATAGGTTGATGCTCAAACACTGAGCCATGCAGTGGACTGGGCTGGATCCTTTTTAAAGTGATGCAGAGATTTCTTTTGTAGATAAATCATCCTTCTGAAGTATTTTAGGTGGGAGTCAAACATGTACCAGGGATGTGGAGTCTCCCTAAAGACTGGGGATGGGCAAGTTGTGTGTGTGTGTGTGTGTGTGTGTGTGTGTGTGTGAGAGAGAGAGAGAGAGAGAGAGAGAGAGAGAGAGAGAGAGAGAACTGACTGAGACTCTTATCTTGCCCCAGCCATACTTTCTTTTCCTCCTGCTTTTTTAGAAGTCTGATTTATGGAGGTGAAATTTACATACGTAAATTCACCCTTTTTAGTGTATAGTTCTATGAGTTTTGACAAATACACCAAAGGAGTAACCTCCACCACAAGCAAGACATGGAATACTTCCAACAGTGCACAAAATTTCCTCCTCCTCCCTCTGTGCAGTTGCCTCGTCCCTAACCCTTTGCACCAGCAACCACTGATCTGTTTTCTGTCCCCACATGAGAATGTCATATACCTGGGTTCCTTTAGAATTTTGAGTCTGGCCTCTTGTATGCAGCTGTAGTGCATTTGAGATTCATTCATGTTGTTGGGTGTATTTGTAGTTCTTTCTTTTTCGTTCCTGATTAGTGTTCCCCTGTATGGATGTACCTCATCTGGTTTTCCATTTTCCTGTTGAGGATCATATGTGTGGTTCACAATTTAGGGCCATTATGAATAAAACTGCAGGGTTTAAAGATACCAGAAATGCTCTTATTCCATTTAAGACATTTGCTAAGCAGCTACGTACAGAGTTTGAGGTGAAGTTGTCAGAGTTACTGACAAAAATGCTGTGTGGAAGAAAGGGGAGGGAGGGAGGGAGGGAGGGAGGGAGAAGGGAAGGGAAGGGAAGGGAAGGGAAGGGAAGGGAAGGGAAGGGAAGGGAAGGGAAGGGAAGGGAAGGGAAGGGAAGGGAAGGGAAGGGAAGGGAAGGGAAGAGAGAAAAGGGGGGGAGAGGGATGAGAATTTAGGGCTTTTGAAGTGGAGCAAATTTCTCACTTGGTGATTGGCAAAATGATCACTCTTCACTGATAAGGCATTGTCTTAAACTCTCTGCTCTGAGCTCTCCACCCCACCCTCGAGCCCACTGTGGGCTACTGGAACTGGGCACTGCAGAGACTTCATGGGTGAGGGGAGATTCTGCCTCTCACAGGGGAAAGGCCAGCCCCTGTGCTGAGGGGGTATGAGATGGGGGAGGAAGGACAGGACAAGCTTAGCCCACACCCCTGGGGCTAGCTCTGCACCTCCATAAGGGAAATCCTGCCAGCTCCCCGTCATCTAGGTGCTGATTATTCAGTCTCGCTCAGACCCTTTGCTTCTTCGTCGTTCTCCTGCAGTTCCTTGCCCTTTGACGATTTGCTGTTCATTAGCATTAGCTGCAGAGAGACCGGGGCTGTGGAAGAAAGCAAATTTTCAAGGTAGCACGCCCTTGTCTTTCAACCGAACACACACATACACAGTGATTGTGGAGAAAAGGCGAATAGAGGCCCGGCTGAGTGGTCCTGGACCTATGAACCAGGGCGTCACTGTTTGATTCTCGGGTCTGGGCACATGCCTGGGTCTCGGGGCTCGATCCCCAGGATGGGGTGTGGAGGAGGCAGCCGATCAATGATTCTCTCTCATCATTGATGTTTCTATCTCACTCTCCCTCTCCCTTCCTCTCTGAAATCAGTAAAACTTATATATATATATTTTAAAGTCGAAAAGAGCTCAAAAGAAATACAATGCCAGGGATCTTCCAGTCCT